>NC_133652.1:208789696-209991733 GCF_009905375.1 Apium graveolens
ACTCTTTTCCCACTCTATTAACATTACTATAGATTTCCTAAAATTTCATTATTCTTTTCTACTTTCTTACCAAATACTGTACCAGACTAGCAGCAGTTTAAGCTTGTTCATAAGGACATGCATATAATTACCTTAGCAGACCAAGACCAGCCTAAAACACTGTATCGAAGAAAGTTGCAGTAAAAGCCAGTTGAAGATAAAAAAATTGGATGATCAGTATACGAAACCTCCTCACCAAGCATGGTTCCCATCACTAAAGATGCTATGGAAACTGGACCTTCAGCTAAATGTCTGGAACTCCCAAGAACAAAATATATCAAGGATGGGACAAAACTCGAGTCTGTAAAAAATTAGTAATGGTATTAAAATCAAGAATCATAATTAGTATTTAATTAATTAGTCCATTGTTGTCGCAATCTTAAGAATTAAGCCAATCATAATAAAGAGTGTAAAAAATTAATAATTAGTAGAGGTTATTATGACTTACAAAGACCAACAATAGGCAAATTTGCAAGTTTTGCATAGCAAATACCCTGCACAACAAAACAACAGAGTTATATTTTTCCAAGCATAGTCAACAATTTCTAAACAAAACCAAACCCAGCTCCAGAGACCTAAAATAAAACTCGAAAAAACATGAAATAAAAAAACAAACTCGATTAAAATCAAAACTTAAAATTTGAAATTAAATTCGAAAAAACATACTTTACACACACTAATCGAGTAGTCCAGACTTCCTTCAACGCTCTTCAGCACCAATCGACCTCGATTGATGAATTAATCGAGTTTATCAATTCATATAAATTTTAGGGGTTTTAGGTTAAAGAGAGTGAGTGAGAAGAGAGACAGTGAGAGATGAGAGAGAAGAAAGATAAGACATAGAGAAGAGAGAATGAGAGAATGAGAGAGAGAGAAGAAAGAATGAGAGAGCTGAGAGAGAGAGAGAGAAGAGAGAATGAGAGAGCTAAGAGAGAGAGAAAATGGGGGAAACTGTTTTGGTTAATGGGGGGAAACTGAAAATAAAAAATTTGGTTAAGGGGGAATTTTTTGGTGTATTCACGGGGAAAAGAAAGAAGTCGGCGTTTTTTTTATAAAAATGATTATAGACATCGGTTGGTTTAGATACTGATGTCTTACAACACCTTTAACATCGGTTTTAGAACAACCGATGTTAAACTATTTCTAGTAGAGTTTGATTGATCTTTATGCGAATAACTGCATTGTTGAGATGTTGCTTGTTGATTGGTTTAGTTATTCTATGGGGATCGTTGTATTCATTTAGTTGCATTCATGTATTTTTATTTCTTGTTCTTTGAGTCTGTTTATGCTTGTCCTCAAGCATAATAAAAGTACTTAATGAAGTTAGAATCCCATGTTTGTGTCATAAATTATTCAACTCTCTTAAATCTCTTTAGTTAATGTTCTCTAGTATAATTCTCAATAGTTAATCGTAGTATAATCAAAACCCAAATTGTTATTCATCTTAGCATTGAATAATAGCCATATCATTGTTGCATAAGCGCATAAATCACATAGTTAATTTAACCAGTCTCTGTGGGAATGAACTTAAGATAATTCTATATTACTTGCGATCGCGTATACTTGCGTGAATTATTAGCGTGTGCTTAGCGACTAACAGAGATTGTTAGTGTTTGTGCCCTCGAGACAACACTATTATGTTTATATTATGAAACATTTGGATTATTAATTATGATTCTATGGATTATTCTTTAGTAATTTGTTATATCTTTATTTTTTGCGATAAAATGTTAGATTAATAAATGTCTTTCGAATATGATATATAAATCAGTATCTCTAAGTACGTGACTTAGAAATGAGATTATGAGAATAGTATTGATTTTCCCAAAGGTCCCTAGTCAAGTATTATTGTTAAGGGATGATAATAAATACGTTGAGACTAATGTGTTTGTCGACTGATGATGACATCTCACTGATCATAGGTATGGTGATACTAAAGTCAAAACACAGGAATGTGTATTAAATATATAGTGCTGGATTGACCCGTTTTGAGATACTACATGTTTAAAGTGTCATAAGTTAATTCACTGTGGTAATGATGTATTGGGCCTTTGAACTGAAATCATTATATTTCTATACGAGAATTAATGTACTTTGATACTATTGAAAGTTATCCTTGACCGGGTGATAATAAAAGTAGACATCGGGTATATTATGAATCGTAAGAGAAATATGAATGATCTAGATGTGATTTAGCCCTCCTATATTAAAGGAGTGATATTATTGGCCTCTTGATTGAGTAAGACTAAAAAATGCATGGTCGTGCTCAAATAATGATTTGTTTAATAGTTTACTCATTAATCAAGGAAAGAAGGATTAAACATTAAAAGATAATGACACAATGCATGCCTCGAGTTTGATCTATAATATAAGGCTAAAGGGATTATATTATATTTTACATTATTCACGAAAGGTTTAATAAAATCACCAATTATTATTATTACTTGGGGAGCAATGATGTATTACTAGATGCCACTCATGGTTTATAATTTTATTGTTAGAAAATAAAATTATTGCCAACATAATAATAACATAAAGGGTCACACATAAAGAACGTTTAAAACAGAGTGTTATTTAAATTATGAATTTAAATATTTTATTGTTAATTCGAATTTAATTATATAATTAATTAAGTGAGACTTGATTATATATATATATATATTAAAATTCGAATTTAATAATAATATAAACCCAAAATCAGAATGGGTGCTTTTAGAAGCCCATTAAGATTAGGGTTAGGCCCAAATCCTCTCTCCCTATATATACATTAAGATGTATATTTTTAGGGTTTGGTTGACACATCACATTTTTTAGAAAACCCTAGCAGCTCTACATCTTAGAGAGGCTAGAGAGAGAGAGAGAATAGAGGCAACCAAATCGGCTGGTACCTGCTCCAGTGATCGTTGGACGATCGGGCGTTCGTCTGGATACCTTGGAGAGCAGATCTTCTAAAGGAGGGCTGCCGTGTTGGTTCATCAAGATCTGTACATTCATCACAATCAGAAGGAAAGCTTTATTAAGTCAAACATCTAATCTCCGAATTTAATGTCTTGTTTCGCATGGATCCTGCGTTTGGGGTTTCGTTTTTCATATTTATTTTTGATTTTTCCGCCGCATTTATGTCATGAATCCCAACATTTTCTGTAGATCTTCAAGCTTTTTATTATTCCCAATTTCTGTCAGATTTGCAGCATCCCTTAGAATTAAAGCATCAGCAACATATTTATTAGCTTTTGAATATCCCAAGCCACTTGTTCTACCAGATCTTCTAGACTGAGAGTTGCCACTATAGATCTTGTTTATAGTCTCAGAAGAATCTCTTACTGGTGCAGGCTTTTTGCTTCCCCATAGTAACTTTTTCTTTTCTTCTATGGTCAATTCTGGCATATCAGAGTATAAATTTTGTGAATCAGGATTTGTGAAATCAGCTTTTATTTGACTTGAGTTGTCAACAACTTGAGTAGTATCAGTGGTTATGACTGGTTGAGCTTCAGCAATTATTTCTTCATCAACTTGAGCATTGTTAGAGATTGGTATCAGTTGTAATTTCTCAGCCCAATCAGCTCCATGAATCATCTTTCTTTTCTTGTGAAACTGATTGGCCTCTTCTTCTTGAATCTTTTCTTCCTCAGCATCGTCATGAGCTACAACTACTAAATAGACTGGATCAATCAGTATTTGGGATTTTGAAATTTTAGATGTTGATTTCTTCTTGTATTTTTCTTTAGTCTTTGGCTTTAATTATACAGACTCGGCAAACTGGAATAATTATTTTTAAATATTTGCTCACTAATTCACATCAGAAGCTCCACCATCATCATACATACCAGTTCTCTATAAAGCGAGAACATGGTCTCTAGAAATTACTACTTAAATTTACCCACTAAATTACTACTTCAATACTATAATTAAAATAATAACCAAAATCATATTTTGATTAAATTCAAATATTATCAGAATATAATAGTCAATCAGGGTTTGACCATTATTAGTATTTAAATAACTATTGTCAGGACTTATCAGTCAACACAAGTTTGACCAATATCATAGATTATTCAGATAATCAGAGTTTATCATGTAGCAACTGGATGAGATTAAATATCAGAATATAAACTCAGTTCAACTTATACATAACAATTAACATGATTCCATGGCATTAGAGTTTAACACTATTATCTGTTAGAAGAAATCGATGATATCAGCATATAAACTATCAGAGTTTATTATCAGTATTTGATATCAAATTTTGGCAGAAGGTGATGTCATCAACATTTGTCATCAGCATTTGTCATCAGCATTTGCTATCAATCATAATATGCATTTATAATGGTAGACAAAGAACCTCAACAAACTCCCCCACCTCAACCACCATCCAATCAACCTATCAATCATAATATGAGCAGATATGAGGCTATCAAGGTTCCAAAACTGAAGATTCATGAATATCCAATATGGAAGGTGAAGATGTCCATGTGTCTAGAAGCAACAGATCCTGAATATCTGAACATGATTTATGATGGTCCTCAAAGGCCAATGAAGCTAGCTGTGGTCGTTGCTGGCCAAGAAGAAAAGATGGTTGATAAGGACAAGAAGGACTATACCCATGGAGATCTTTCATCCATTATTAAAGATGCAAAAGTGAGACATATTCTGCATAGAAGTGTTGATAGTGTTATGTCTAACAGATTTATTGGATGCAAAATTACCAAAGAGATTTGGGAAACTTTGGAAGTCAGGTGTCAAACAACCAGTGCTAATAAGAAGAACAGGAGGGCTATACTATCTCAGGAGTATGAACACTTTCACTCAAAATCTGATGTCTTTGACTGAAATCTATGACATATTTTAAAAGCTAATCAATGACTTATCTATGGTTGACAAATAATAGGATTTGGAAGGCTCTAACTTGAAGTTCCTTCTTGCACACCCAGAAAAGTGTGACTTAAAAGTCACATCAATAAGAGATAATTATGAACTGGATGATATATCTCTAGATGAGATCTATGGCATGCTGAAGACTCATGAACTGGAGATGGAGCAAAGGAGAAAGAGTAAAGGACCAAGAGCAAGACAGGTTGCCCTTAAGGTTGAAGAGAAGACAAATGAGAGAGTCGGGAGAAAAAGCCACTCCAAAGGCGAGGCTATGATTGCAAAGTATGATACTGAGTCATCAAACTCTGATTATGACTTAAACTCTGATAGTGAATCACATACTAAAAGTTATCATGACAATAATGAAGACATTGAACAAATGGCATCTCTTTTGGTTAAAATCTTCAAGAAGATGGTCTACAAGAAATTTAAGAAATGGAAGAGGTTTTCCAAAAAGGGCTCCAGTTCCTCAAACACTGAAAGATGAATTATTAAAGAAACTATGATGTGAAGGAGTCAAAAGCTGGAAAGTTTGACAAGCCAAAGGAAAAGTGCTACAACGTGATTGGAGTACACTTTGCAGCTGACTTTAGAAAGCTAAGGGTAGAGAAAAAACAAGCCTTAATCATTAAGAAAATGAATTGGGATGACACATCATTTGACGGCCTCAACCCTGGGGTCAGGAGTTGACGTCACGATCAACAACAAACCACAAATATAATACAATCAAACTCTTTATTATTACACAAACACGACCCCCTTACCAAGATCTTTTCCAGTTTTAAGTATGATTTAGGCTACTCATCTATTACAATACCAAATTTATTTAAACAAGTCTGACACAACTATATTATTACAGCAACTCAACAGGACCACATCAGGTCTGTAATAACTACCTCATAGGAACCCAATAGAGGAGGAACTGGAATTCTGCCCTGGTTATGTTAGATAGGTCTCCTAGGCATCTGCGATATATGTATAAAATAATTTGCAAGGGTGAGCAATCAATTGCTCAGCAATACCAATATATGAACAACAGAGTAAACATGTTGTGATAAAGAGTTATAGGAACAGAAGTTGTAAAATCATTCATGAAAACAGGTATAAACTAGATATCAACAACTAGCATTCTCTGTAAAACATAATATCAATCATATGTTGTATAAATGCCAGAGTCCAATTTTAGCATGCTATTTTCATTTCCAAACCATCCGTCTAAAATCAATTCATTCTGTTACATGAACCACAAAACCAAAATCAGATATATACTGGACATTTACCAGTGACAGCTGATTAAGCTATCACACCACAATATATATTTCGGAAAAGCCGAAACTAGCTAGGTCTCTGTTAAGTGATGTTGGACTAAGCGGTTTAAATAGGGCGCGCAACCGACTTAGCCTCTTAAGACCACTATGCTGGGTCGTTACGGGCCACTTACGCAACATCATCCAATATCTGATCTATCCAGTTTTTAAATCCACTTATACCTATCTCTTTTCAAAAATCACTTTTATTACAGCATGATTCAAATCATTTCCAATATCATTCACAGTTTAGAGATAGGCATCAGGAGATACGAAACTTAAAACATTCTATTCCAATACAAAATTTAAATCAACAGTTATTCATATATATTACTGAACCACAAAAGATATGGTCAGAGGTACTTGCCTCGCTGAGCTTTATCGACTGAACACTAAGTTGACTTTAGACGGACTTCAACGCTCGGGGCTGTGGACTGGAACCTACATACCGAAATACCCTAAATTAGATGATCGGTTCTACTTGACATATCCTTGCTATCAAATCCAGACTCGTATTTATACGTACTAGTTTAATACACAGAACAACTAGGGTTCACGTTCTCGAAACTTGGCTCGGTATCTAATTTCGGAAAATACGGATGACTGTCGTTTCAAAAAATAGGGTTGTCAAATATTTTGCAAAATATTTCACCACGATACTAAAGTAGGTTTTGTAAAATATTTATAAATATATATCTATAAACGTTCGATTGCTATTCCTAATAATTACTAGATACGTTCCCGTAGTTCTGAATTTAATTTCTCGGAAATCAGGCAACGTTTCCTCTATTTATCGGCCTACCAGTCGATTTTAAATCGACGCAATCAACCACAACAATGCAATTTTTCACAGCCAACATTCAATACAACTTAAATAATAATAATCAACTAATTTACATTTCGAAAATAATTTTTACGAAATTTAATCTTTTACAGCCAACATTCAATACAACTTAAATTAATATTTTTAATAAATCATCACAGTCCACCTTCGGCTCGCCAAAGCTCATCGCCAATGACGGCAAAATTCGTTAGTGCCTGATTAATTCGGGTTTCCAAACGAACTTCACCGATAAAATAAATTTTCCCCGGATGAAAGTATCTTTTTTTATTTCACGAATACTAATCAAATATTTCTTGCAAAAGTAATAAAAATTCAATTCAGAATTAACCGAACCAAAGCAACAGACAGGAGCCACCAACATAGGACACCACACGCACTATCGCGCACACATGTACGCTGCATACACACACTGCATACACACACACCACGCACGCATACACACACATATATATATATACATATATACGCATGTATATATAATCCAAGCAATCAGAAGCAATAACCAGGCGATGACAATTACCGGAAATAGAAATAGGCGGCCGGAACAAGGAGAAGAAACAGGAACAGTGGAAAACGAAAATAGAGGAAGGGGGAGGGGAGAGAAAGGGAGATTGAAAGAGATTGATTTTGGAGAGAGAGACATACAGAGATTCGAGAGAGAAAACCAAGAGATTTGAGAGAGATGAGAGGTGAGGGATGAGTGAGTTATGGGTCGTCTTTTGTTCTTATCTCTTTTTATTATATAAGGCAACACGTAGCTACAAGAATCTGAGAAGCTACCATGCATAATTTTAGTTTATAGGAAGTAAACACGTGTAACTGCATCTCCGGGCATCCCCATTTTGTCCCACATTTCGCAATTTAATGAACAATTTGCGGATAAAAATAAATCAAAATAATTCTAAATTAATTTTAAAATTCCCAAAAGAATCGAAAACTAATAAAATAAATTTTTTATAATTTTTAAATTTAATATTAGACCCGCGTTTTGTGATTTAACGAACAAAAGTCAGGGTAAATATAAGCCGTAAAATTTCTGAAATAATTTTAAAAATCTCAAAATATTCAAATACTAATAAAATATAAGTTTCATAATTTTTAAAAAACTTTTGAATTTAATTTTAAATCTACAATTAAATATAATCAGAAAATCATTTAGGGATAAATAACTGACGAAATATTAATTTCTGAATTTTATAAATTCCTATAAATAATTATTGAAATTATAAAGTCATAAAAATAGTTTTAAAGATAATTTCGGTATTTTTGAAAATAAATTTTCAATAAAATCACTTTTACAAGTAAACACAATCTGATACGACTCAGCAATTAATAACACAAATAATTCTCGCGCACCACTGAGTCACACACAATTAATATTAAATACAACACATAACTGACTAAACCATCACATATTTTATTTATTTATTTATTTAATAATAGTACTTTAAACAATACAAAAGTACGAGTCGTTATAATCTTCCCCCCTTAAAAAGATTTTGTCCTTAGAATCTCACCTAACCAAACAAGTGAGGATATTTGTCAAGCATATCTGACTCTAACTCTTAAGTAGACTCCTCTACTTGAAGATTTCTCCTCAATACTTATACTATGGGAATTGACTTATTCCTAAGGACTAGCTCTTTACGATCTAGGATCTGGATTGGCTGTTCCACATAGGATAAATCTGGCTGAAGCTCGATTGTCTTATACTTAATGACTTGGTTCGAATTAGGGATATACCACTTTAACATAAAAATGTGGAACACATTATGAATATGCTGCAGCTGCGGCGGCAGCGCTAACTCATAGGCAACTTTACTTACTTTTCTCAATACCGCAAACGGTTTGATATACCTAGGACTCAACCTGCCTTTCTTTCCATATCTAACCAATCCTTTCCAAGGTGACACTTTCAACAATATCAATGACCCTATTTCTATATGCATATCCTTTCGATTTAAGTCTACATTCTTTCTCTTTCTATCCTGAGCTACTTCTAGTCCTTTTTGAATATATAAAACTGCATCCATAGTTTGTTGAACTAACACGAGACCTAACATCTTCTTTTCTCCCACTCTATCCCAATAAAGTGGGGACCTACACTTGCGTCCATACAAAGCTTCATAGGGTGGCATTCCAATACTAGCATGATAACTATTATTATAAGAAAACCAAATTAATGGTAGTTGATCATCCCAGTTTCCTTTAAAATCCAAATCACATACTCTCAACATATCTTCTATCATTTGAATCGTCCTCTCACTTTAACCATCTGTCTGGGGATGATAGGTGATACTCATCTTCGACTTAGTTGCCAAATATTTCTGGAATTTTGTCCAAAACCTCGAGTTGAACCTTGGATATCGATCATACACAATTGAAATAGGGACTCCATGCTTTGTCACAGTTTCATCTAAATACAACTTTACTAACTTATCCAAAGAATACCTTTCATTGATCATGAGGAAATTTGCATACTTAGTCAACCTATCAATAATTACCCAAATAGCATCATGATTCGATTTAGTCATTGGTAATCCCACTACAAAATCCATCGCAATTACCTCCCATTTCCATTGTGGAATCTCTAAGGGTTGTAAAAATCCACTTGGCCTTCGATGTTCTGCTTTTACTATTTGGCACATGTGACATTTACTAACCCAATCAGCTATCTCCTTTTTCATTCATGGCCATCAAAAATTCTCTTTCAGATTCTGGTACATCTTAGTTCTTCCAGGGTGCATAGAAACCTGGAATTATGGGCTTCTCATAGAATCTAATTCTTCAGGTCATCACAATTGAGATCTATACTCTAGAAGAAAATGAAAACATACCTTTTCTATCCTTTTGGGTACAAATTTCTTCGCCAGTTAAATTGTCTAATACTTGATCCATTACCTATTTCTGACACTTTTTAATCTTTTCCATTAGTTCTAGCTGGAAGGTAATCTTATATAATTGCTCCTTGTCACCTCCTGGTACTCGAACTTCAATTTCCAAATTTTCCAATTCCATTACTAACTCTTCATCAACCTTAATCACATTCAATCTTTCCTTTCATCTCAAAGCATCTGCCACTAAATTGGATTTTCTTGGGTGGTAATTGATGGAACAATCGTAATCCTTAATCAATTCCATCCATCTCATCGATCTCATTTTTAGATAATACTATGTGATTATATACTTTAAGCTCTTATAATCCGTGTAGATATCGCACTTTTCTCCGTACAAGTAATATCTCCATAGCTTTAGCGCAAACGCTATTGCTTCCAATTCCAAATCATGCGCTGGATACTTTTGCTCAAAAGGTTTTAGCTGTCGAGATGCGTAGGCAATAACTTTATTATGTTGCATCAACACACAACCTAAACCTTTCAAAGAAGCATTACTGTAGATTATAAAGTTTCCCGTTTCATCAAGCAATGATAACACTGGAGTTGTTACCAATCTCTTCTTTTATTCTTGAAAGCTTTCCTCACATTTCTCAGTCCAAATAAACTTTTCATTCTTTCTGGCCAGCTTAGTCAATAGAGTTGCGATCTTAGCAAAGTCTTTTATAAATCTTCGATAATAATCTGTAATCCAAGAAAACTCCTAAATTCCGTCGGGGTCTTTGGTTGTTCCCACTTGGACACTATGACGCCCTCCAAATGCGGGTCAGAAGTTTGGGGCTCACAACACACACACCAGAATATATAAACCTGTATATAAATTATTATAAGCATTGACCCTTTTTACACAATCACGGATCGCAACAGGTTAAAGTATGAAAACAAGCCACATCCTTAACTTTTATTACATCGTACCAAACCCCAACTAGTTCAACTTACAATTGATATGATATCATTCTTACAATCTCGCATAACTCGTCTACAATATAAGCTCCTGCTAGTTCGATCCAACTTACCATGGAATCCTAGCTCACACGTTGGACTGGGAATCCTTGTTATCAGCAAATTTTCCTTTTCAACTGTTGAAAACATAAATTTTTTTGCAAGAGTGAGGTAACTAGCTCAGCAAGTCATAATAGCAACAACTGAGGTTAATCAATAATCAATTGAAGTGATTCAGAAGAATCAAGTTTCTGAATAAGCAATGATTAGAAATGGATATTTACTTTTCATTTTAAAAACCAAGGTTAGGGTGCTGATCACTCACGCACTAACCCCGAGCAAGGCTCCCAGTTTTGCTCTATATACTAGATCCAAGGTACGCATTGGCCTATTATGACCACGAATCTGGTCCGACCATGAATTTGGTCCACATTTATAAAATCATCCAATTCTAAAACAATTCAATATGATAACCAATGTAGTTCAATAAGCTGAATAATAAATAACATTTATCTTGAAGCGCAAGGTGATTCACAATACCATGAAGGTATAACAAGAGAATCAAAAAGTTTGGCTTTCAATCAAGGAAAGAATCAGAAATTAGAAGACCGGGGGTCAGAGGGTTCCAAGGATTGGTCTTCTGTTAAACAAGAAATAAGGGTTGGTATATCAAGCAATTCAATATCAGAAATCAGTATATGGTAGATATGTATTTATGGAGTAGTATCGTATGTGTTTGGATCGTATCTGAGAATTCAACAATCAATGGTTTATTAAGAACTGGGCTTATGGCTCAAGATCAAGAAGAATCAGGGTTCAAGGTTAAATAGTTCAAAGCACTTGCAATGTAAAACATGAGTTATTTTAAAAAATAGCGACATGTTATGAAACAGTTCGAAAATATTTGTAATATATCTTGAAGAAAAGTTCAGAAGTACTTGCCTTATCACCGACAATTTCCACTTTACTTGTACTCATCTAACAGTTTTACTCATCAACCTTTTTTCTTCTCTTTCTATGCCTTGCTTTTATTTATCAAACACTTGCCTTTTCTTTCTACGCTTCGATTCTATTTATGAATCACTTGTTTCCTTTTCTATGCCTTGCTGACTCTGCTAGGCATTATAAGTATCTATCAATTATTCATTCTCATTTTATTTTAATCATCACATAGACGTCATAAGCTTTTATCTACCCTTCGTTTTACCCAAATCTGATTTACGGATTGAAAGTTATGACTAAAACAGTCAAACCACAACCACATAGGCATATAACGTATCAATCAGTGAGCACGTAGCAAATAACACGTAAGGTATTCAATCAAAATAATTTTTCAAAGAAGATTCGGGGTTAAAATGATCTTTCAGGTATTTAATACGAATTTTTAAATATTTTTCGGAATTAAAATGGGTCTCCGAATTATTTTATAATTAAATAATAGGGTTCGAACACCCGAATCTGACTTTAAAATAATTTTATAATAATTATCGAGCCTTAAAAATAATTTAAAATAATATTTTAAAGCTCAAAACTATTTTTCAGAATTTTTAAATCAATTTTAAATAATTAAATCTAATTATTAAATCAATTAAAATTAAATAATAATTAATTGAATTAATTAATCAATTAATTATAAATTAATTGATTAATTAAAATATTTAAAAACTAATTAAAATTAATTAATAAAATAATTTCGACTTAATTTTGAATAAATAAATAATTAAAATAATTTTCTGAATTTAAAAATAATTAAATTAAATAATTTTTAGATTTTAAAATAATAGAAATATCATTTTTAAAATAAAGTAAAAAGAAATCCTGTTTTTATGAATTTTTAAAATTGGAATATAGAATTTGTAAACAAATGAAACTATCAGGGATCAATCTGCAATTTCCCCTTCTCCGGTCACCTTCTCCGGCCTCCCGCGCTGCCGGACTCCATGGCTGCCACCATGGAGCTTTTCCGGTGGCCGGAAAAGTTCACAGAAACGCTTAAATTAACAGGAGATCATTTCCTTTTCCCCAGAAACACAGCTATGCTCTCAAAACTTGCAAATAGTTCACGGTTCAATCAGAAAATTCATTCAAAGTTTCTGTCGCCGAAGTGCTCATTTTTCCGGCGAGTTAACTACGGTTACCCTCCGTTCATGAAACTTACATCATTTGATTCATTTCTCAACGATCTACAACTCTGTGTAATCATTTTTTTATATAATAACACTTAATAAAGTAACACCTAATTTTCAATTAAGAACATTCATACCAAGAACCCTAATTTCATTTCTGAGAATCAAACATCAATTTCTATATGTTATTGAACTCTATTTTTGACATATAATATACCAAATTGACCAGAAAAATATTATCCACACGATGGAATCATCAAATTATATCAACATCATCAAGAACAAATTTTTATAATATAATTCATAAATAATTTGAATTAAAATTATTATATCAGAAAAATACCTTGATTTCTGCATAAAAACGGATGGTTGATTATGAAAGTACTTTTCAAGAGCTTCGTTTTGATATATTACACGCTCAAATCGGAGTTCGATAACGCCTTCGTTCGTGTGTTTGATTTTCAAGAACGCGATATTAATTTGACATTTTCTATGTATTTTACGGGGTTTTACTGACTGATTATGATTATACGAATAAAATGTAATAATAAAAGGGCTATATATATTTTTGGAATATTGGTTCATTTTGGATCGTTAAATTAGTTCCTTAGCCGCTAAGTAACTGCAAAAATGATCCGATTTGATTTCCGTATTGGATAATTATCCAAACCGGGCTTCTTATAAAACACTTTATACGAAAATAATGTAATAATATCCCGTCTTTCGAGAATACGGATTTTGTTGATTCACTGAAATAATTATCGTATCGAAAATCTTGCGCTGGGTCGCGCACGGGTCAAACCGTAATCCGAATTGAAAAAGTCAAAACACGGAAAATGTCTGGAATTACCAGATTAGGTTAGGAAGGAGTTTTCGGAAGAGTTTCGAGTTATAAAAACGTAAAAAGGGTTGGAGTCGGACGATTCCCGACTTAATAAAATAATTTTGTAATTATTCTGAAAATAATTAATAAAATTCATAATTCAATATAAGATCATATAACATTCCAAAAATTACCAGAAAAATACCGTATCTATCTATATTTTATTCTGGTCATAATAAAATTAACATACCTATACTTTATCACATATAAGCAATCTTCACACCAATCATCAGATAATTCACCCAAAAATCACATAATAATCATATAAAAATTATTTATTAATAAAAATAAATACACGCGATATCCCAAATATTACAGACACAACCTGAATCTTTACACGATGTACCTTAATACCATCCTTACCCATTACATGACCCAAAAACTGAACTTCATCCAACCAAAATTCACACTTTGAAAGTTTAGCATACACCTACTTCTCTATCATCCTTTAAAGGGCAATCCTAAGGTTTTCTACATGATCTGCTTTAGTCTTTCAATATATGAGGATGTCATCAATAAATACAATCACAAACTTATCCAAGTACTCCTTATACCCTTTGTTCATTAAATCCATAAAGGCGGATGGTGCATTAGTTAATCCAAATGACATCACTAGATACTTGAAATGTCCATATCTGGTTCGAAATGCAGTTTTCGGTATATCTTAAGGATTAATCTTCAACTGATGATAGCCTGATCTTAAGTCAATCTTCAAGAAGCAATACGCTCCCTTAAGCTGGTCAAATAAATCATCAATCCTGGGTAGGGGATACTCATTCTTGATGGTCAACTTATTTAACTCCCGATAATCAATAAACAACCTCGTACTCTCGTCCTTCTTCTTTACAAATAACACTTGGGCACCCCACGGGGATACATTTGGCCTAATCACTCCCTTATCCAGCAATTCTCGAAGTTGCTTAGCTAATTCCTTCATCTCTACTGGGTCCATACAATACAGAGCCTTTGAAACTGGTTCTGCCCCGGGTACTAGGTTAATGGAAAATTCTATTCCATGATCTGGTAGCAATCCTGGTAACTATTCTGGAAAGACATCCGGAAATTCCCTTACTATTGAAATCTCGTCCAGGTTAGGTGCCTCTTTCTCGATGTCCACTATATGAGCTAAGTAAGCCTCACATCCTTGTCTTAACAGTTTCTTTGCCTTCAGTATTGAGAGAAATTTCTTTTCTTGCCTCTGTCCTTGATAATTTACCCTGATATTATCCTCTATAAACATCACAATCCTCTTCCTCTTACAGTCAATATTTGCCTTATCTTGAGACAACCATTCCATTCCTAAAATTACGTCAAACTCTCCTAGCTCGAAGGGTATTATGCCCGCCGAAAAAGAATGACCTAGGATTTCTAGTTGACACTTAGGACAAAATTGATTCACTGAGACTTTATCTTGGTTAGCCACTTCTATGGTCAAAGGTTTAGCTAAATCTTTGAACATTAAATCCATTTTGTTCACACAATCCTTAGATATAAAAGACATAGATGTTCCTGAATCAAACAAAACTTTAAAAAGTACGGAGGTGAGAGAAAGCGTACCTGCAACTATATCTGTATCCTGAGTAGTGGATCTCTTGGTCATCTTAAAGGTTTTGGCTCTAGCCGTACTGGATGCTGGTCCTTGGGATGCGCTACCTGTTAGGTCATACACACTGTAGAGGGGAGTGAATACAGTGTATAACACAATCAAATCGAACTTTAATAACTCAAGTAACAAAAAACAAACTTTATTCAAAACAATAAACTCTGTAACAGTATGGAACTGTCCTCTCTTAATGATGAACAAATATCACGAGAGCTGCTAGGGTTATAATAAATAATATTCTCGATAATGATAACACTTATAGTATAAACCCTATGTCTGTGTTTATATACTACACATTTACAAGATAATCGCTAATTGATATGGAATATAATTCTGCTTCCTAAAATATATCAATCAGATATCTTTTCTTTCAAGTATTCTATTCTTCATAGAATTCCTTCTTCATGCATATCTCTTCTTATGTTTGTCTAGATCTTCTCTTCCTGTAAATCAGCTGCCTTCCTTATTATCTGAACATTTCCTTCAAGTCCTGATATTATCTGCTGATAAATATCTCCTGAACCTTAAGTACTGACGACTTAAGTTCTGGCTTTCGTATAAGTGCTGATTTCAGTTAAGTACTGATTTGTCCTGTTTAAGTAAGATCTGAAAACTAAACATAAATCACATTAGTCATGACATTATCAAATATATCTAACAATCTCCCCCAACTTGTAAATTAGCATAATATACAAGTTAACAGATATTTGATGATGTCAAAAACATTAAGTGCAAATGCATTAGAATTTGACTAGATAACTACAACTTACAGTCCTTAAAGCTTTACCAACTTTAACTTCTGATAACAACTTCAGTCTGTATTCATATCAGAATTTGAGCAGTTGTAGATCTTGACTTGGCTTCATCTTCTGATCTCTCTGATGTTAGGAGTTGTTCTGAGATAGTTCTTTAACAAACATCTCTCAGTATATCTGAGTTCATCAATCATCCTCCTTTTAGCATCTTTAAGTTCTGCAGAATCTTCACCAGTTTGAAAGATTGCAGCCCTGAGATCATTAATTTTAGCTATCTTTATGTCCTGATCCAGTCTGATCAAATACGCCTTGTCAGACTCAAGATTGAATTCCACAGCCATGTAACCCAGAAAGGTAGTTATAATCTTAGCAGAGTTAGGCTTCATCTCAGCAATATCGCCCTTGTGATCTCTGTACTTTGGAAGATATGTGCTGTCAGACTTAACAGAATAAAGCCTTTTCTGTCTCTGAATCTGATTCTTCAAATAGTTTGCAGCACTTTCTGTTATTTTGTCATTCACTTGAAGTAAGAATAATACATGTTCCAATTCTTCATAATACTTCAGTGGAATGACATTTTCCCTTATATGATAAACCCTACCATCTGTCATGAAGTACAACAAGATGTGTTCTTTCAAGTAGGTATGGTAAACCATCTGTACAGATTCTAGTTGATTCAATCTTTCAGGAGTTGCTCCAATACCTGGTTCACTTAAGGAAGTTGGATCATTGGTTGTGTTATGTATTCTTCTTTCATCAGCACTTCCCAATCCAGTTTTATCTCTTGCTTCCTTTCCAGTAACCACTCTTGCTTCAAAACCACTTGCAGCAGTCTTCAAAGGTTGAGTCTGTTTGGCTTTGGTGAATCATGGTAGGAGTATCTTTGAAGGTTTAACATGAGCAATGTCAGAGGTTTCCTTTGATTTCTCTTCTGATATCAAGTTAACTTGAGCTATGTCAGAGGTTACTAGCTTCTTTAAGATATCTGAACTAACTCTATCTTTACCTTGAACAACTTGAGCCATGTCAGAGGCTGTCTTAGAAAATTTTCTTGAAGTCAGAGCAAGATCATCATCTTCAACAGTAATTTCTTCATTCACAGGAGGCACATAAACCTTAATAGGTTCACCAACTTTTTCTTTGCCCTTGGACCTTGGATCTATCTGCAATTGTGATTTAGTCTTGGTTGCTTCAGGATTTGTTCTTTCCTTTATCATAATGCCTTTGACTTTTGGAAGTTTCTTTTTACCAACAGAAGCTTCAGATTTAGATTTGACTTTTTCTAACTTAAGTCTAGCTTCTTCTTCCATCAAACTTTCCAAGTCCATTCCTGGATTCTCCTTTAGAAATAACTGTCTTGATAATTCTTCATCAAGATCCAAAAGTTTATCAGAACTTATCCTTTTACCAGTAGCAGAAGTAATTCTTTTTCCAGCATCAGAACTTGTCCTGTTACTTGTAATTTCAGCTCTTCTTGATGAAAAACTTCTACCTTGACCATGACCTCCACCCATTCCAGAGTTTCCCTGGTCATCTTTTTCATCATCCTTCCCCTTCAGTGTCTGATCAGTTTTGCATTTGGACTTAATTACTTTCTCCCCCTTTTTGGCATCAGTAGGTAAGAGAAGAGAGACAAACAATTCCACTGAGGCTTGGATTTCATCGAATTGAGATTGCTGAGAAGCTTGATGTTTCAAAATATCATCAATCTGAAACTGTTGCTTCTCCTGGGTCTTCTCAATGTAAGCAACTCTGTCAAAGGTAGGTTGGAAGAATTTTTTCTTATCAAGTTTCCTAGTCATATCTTGCTTGAGCAATTCTTCCTTAACTTGACGTAACTCTGCATGAGTTGTTGAATGGGGACCTTGCAGATGTCTAGTACTCAATGCAGTGACTCGAAGCTGTGTCTTGAAATCATCATTAATTAATATTTCATCAGCTTTTGCCAAGTGCTCAGCAAGAATCTTTTCAGATGGAACAAAGGTAACTGAGTTCCATTCCTTAGTCCACTCCTGTCCTCTAGGAGTTTCACTCCAAGGTACTGGTGCTTCTCCTCGAACAAACTTCTTGACTAGTTCAGATTTAGAAAATGTTTGTGGAGGTGCATGTCCTGAAGGACCAGCTTCATCAGCATCTGCATTTGGAGCAGCATCACAAGTATTATCAGCATTTGCAGCATCAGAACTTACAGAATCAGTATCTTCTGATAAAACAACAGTATGAGAAGTAATCGAGGCTTCAACATGATCCTCTAAGTGCTGATATGTTTCCAAGTTCTGATCAACAGCCATATCCTGATGCTCACCTATATTCTGATCATCAACATCTAGATGCAGAGAAGGTGTAGTAGATAATTCTGGAGTTTGAGTAACATCAGTAACAGGTGTTGTTGATGGATTAATAGCTGTTGGAGCTTCTAAGTAGAGAACCTCAGGCACAACCAGGTTTTGAATATCAATTTCAGCACTTGTGCCTGGGTCTACAGGAGATACAGTTTCATGTACAGGAGACACAGATGGTGTGTTTTCCTTGTCTGTAGCAGTTTCCTGAGTTGGAGACAATGAAGAAGGAGATGCAGTAGCTTCAGCAAATTCTGGTTCTTTTAAGATCAGAGATTCCTGATCTCCTTCCTTAGCTACTGCTTCCTCATCATCTGAAGATGGCCTTTTAGCTCTCAGTTTCTTGTATCTCTTTGAAGGTGGGGATTCCTTGGGAGGTTCAGCAGAAGTCATTCTTCTAAGCCTTTTGAGAAGCTTAGATCCCCCAATTCCAGAATCCTTCTGAGAAGGAACCTTCTCAGCTTCTATAACAACAGGTTCTGATGCAGAAACCTGTTCCTCACTATCAGACTCATCTCTCAGAACAATCCTCCTTCTCTTCTATGGTGTCTGAGGAACAGTCTTTGTCCTCTTGGGCTTAGAAGATGAAGGCTTCATAGTAGGTGCTGAGGATGAAGGGTTAGCTGTCTTTGAAGGTGGGAGATATGTTTTAAGATATGTTCTGAGGGAGGGTTGAGGTATAGATGTATCTATGGTTTGTTCTGATAGTTGGTGTGGTGTTTAAGATGTGGTGGTAGGTTATACATCAGGATAAACAGATCTATAGGTTTGAGGATCAACATTTACTAGGATCTGTTTTACAAACTGAGGAATCTGTAAAGGTCTAACCACCATTTTCTTAAGGTCAGCATTTACCAAGTCATTAAAGGCTCGTTTTGCAATTTTGAAAGGTGGATATAAGTCAGTGGTAGGTTGGGGTTCATCAGCACAATAAAAATTATATATAAGTTGACAGAATCTAGCAAAGTAGACAACATTCCTATCCTCTGTCATCCTATCCCCAATAAAACCTATCACAGCACTTGCAAAATCAAAATGAGTTTGGTTAATAATAGCATACCCGATGTGCTGACTCATTATAGGAATGGCATCAAAGTTAGAACACGTATTCCCGAAGGCTTTAGTGATGCAGTCGAAGAAGAAGCTCCATTCTTTTCTGATGTGTGCTCGTTTCAACTGTCCAAGCTTGGCCAAACTCTTCTCATACCCCAAATTAGCCATGAGCTGCTGTAGTAATGGTTCCTCCGGTGTTGAGAAAATGCAGCCTTCTGGTAAATGTAAGGCCTTGCGAACTGTTCCAGGAGTTACCACATGTTCAGAATCATCCACTTCAAAAACAATGCTGGGAGTACCATTATCACCACCATTATCAAAATGCCCAGTCCGCCAAAATGTCAGAACTTGTTGGCTTGAAAAGACTAAAGGCTGGGTCAATGCATACCCAATTTCACTGTGTGCAAGAAGATCTTACACAAAATGCAACTCAGACGGAGCTTCATCATGGTTTAGGATTGCAACATAGTTGTTGGGAACGAACTTAGCTCCATCGATGATCAAATCCTTAGGTGCCATGAGAAAAAATTGAAAATTAAGATTTCCTGTAAGGTGTTTGTTAAAATGTCTGTATGAAAAACCAACGTCAGGAGATGAGAGAGAGTAAAAGCAAAGAAAGAGAGATAAACTGTAAAAGTAAATAAAAGATTGTCTAATCTTCTCTCTCTCTCTTACTTATACTTGGTAAAAAAATAACCGTTGGACACCTGTCAGACATGTAGCAATAATGAATAGTTAATGGGCACGGGAAAATAGTAATCATTACTTATCACATGCAGTTTTTCAAGGAAAAATCGTTCCACTTACCCAGTAATCCCATTAATTGAGGTAAGTCAGTTTTAATTCAAAATTTAAACTGTTCCCACTTATTTAATTAATTTTGCTGCAAAATCAATATTCCAAAAAAAAAAATCAAGTGTGAGAATGACCAAAAATAAATCAAGTAAACAAGTACTGATATTTTAAAACCAGAACTTAATTTAATTAAAAATGGTCATCAGAATATTGATATATCGGGATTTAACAGTGTAGTAAAATTGCAAACATCTCAGAAACAGAGTCTTGCAAAAATAAGAAATTCCATTAATATATTAAGAGAATACATTCATGAAATTTAAATTACATCAGAGCATTACAAGACTGTCCTAAGCTTCTCAATCTAACATCAACAGCTTTTGTCCTTGGCTAAAAAGCCGGACAAAGCTGACGATAAAGAAAAATAGGAAGAAGAAAATAAATTACTTCTTCTTCCGACTCTCTACAAAAAGAATAGTGAGTCGAATGATTCGCTCTTGTTGGCGGAGAGCTTCCAACCTTTCTTCTTCCAATCGCTCCAGATGGCGATGGTAGTCCATGTAAAAGAACAGGAGGTGTGTGAGAACCTCCTGGGGAACCGAGTCCAAAATCTCATCAGAAATGACAGTTACGTGCCATTCCTGCTGCCAGTCCTCACAGCTCAACTCCATGTTGAAGGTCTCATTGTTCAAAAACATATTGTAGTTGACCATTTTATGTTTGTATGAAGGAAAGGAGAGTGAGTGTGTGAGAAAAGAAATGATGTGTAGGCTGATTTGAGGTGTTGGTTTATATAGGCATTAGAATGCCAGAAGACGCAAGGATAATTAAATGCGACAGGTAGAAATAATTCTACCTCATCTCCGTAGACTTGGGAAGAAGAAAAACAGTCATTGGAAAAGTAAAACAGGGTTTAATGCGCACAACAAACAAGTAAAAAAAATTAATGTGCATGTACGTGTTCTACTAACCCTAATTGTATTGACTGTTAATATCTTACCCGTTCATATTCTGAGTAAAAAGAGGGCTGTTTCAGATTTTAACCACAAATAAGTCAAGTAGAGGATCAGAATTTAATAAAAGCACTTAGACTTATATCAGAACTTAACAGTCATCAGAACATGATTTCTTAACTCGAAAAATGAATGCTTACCTTTGTGATTCTTCACACAAATTCTGAGTTCGGTTCTTCAGAATTTATTAATCAGAACTTCCATCAGAACTTGTCCTCAGAATTTATGCAATCTGACACATAAACTGTTCATCTAAAACAACATCGATCACCACAGAAATTTTCATTATTCATATGGAGTGTAAGTGAGTGCATTAAGCAAAATATCAGACAAAGAGTAAGGTCTGATTCACTTCAGGACATCTTAGAAATAAGGCTTAACTAAAATTTACTTAAAATCTGTCAGTATTTTGAAGCCTACTATTGAATGAGTTCATGCATGAGTCCACCTCAACTATTTTGTGCTTATTTTATCCATCTTTTGAAATTCCATTTTACAGTGGCTTCTTAGTGTAAGTGAGTCACGACTGCTTATCAGAATTTATGCTATTATCAGAGTATTTCTCCAGTAATCATAGAGTGTGAAAAGTCACCAAGAAAAATAATTAGTTGCTTTTCTGATGCATATTACTTAATACCAGCAATGCACTTGGGTCGTCCCTTCCATATTTTTACTCTAGATCTCAAAGGAGTACCTGATTTTTATTCCTTATTCTTTTTCTTTTTCTTTTGATAAGTGAGGTTTATCAGCACTTAGTACATTCAACAGATTTACTAACACCAGAACTTAATAGATGAGAAGCATTATTCTAGTTTTTGACTTAGTAATAAGATAGACAAAGTGAACTTAACTAAGCTCAATATCAGAATATGCTTGTGTCAATAGAGTTCCACATAAATAATTAGTGCTAACATGGGATCTTTAGTATGTTGAAGACTACTAGGTCAGCATCTAGCACAGTTATCCTCATAGGATTGAATAGTCACATAAACAGTCATATCACTATCAGAGTTTAGAAATACACATCAGACAACAATCAGTACTTAGGCAATTTCCAATTAAGCACATAATACATAAAGAGAGTAATTTCTGTAAATACTGATCATAAAGTCTGATGCATCAGAACAAAAACTAAGCAGATTTAAAGAAAGAACCTAAAACCATTTCAAGTTCATTTACCAATCTTGTAAAAGTAGCTTCACACAGTGGTTTTATGAAGATATCTGCTAGTTGTTGATCTGTTGGAACAAAATGCAATTCCACTGTACCTTCATCCATATGTTCCCTTATAAAGTGGTACCTAATGCTGATGTGCTTTGTCATTGAGTGTTGAACTAGATTACCTATCATAGCAATAGCACTTTGATTATCACAGTATATAGGGATTTTAAAATATATTAACCCATAATCCAGTAACTGATTCTTCATCCAAAGAATCTGTGCACAACAGCTTCCTGCAGCAATGTACTCTGCTTCTGCAGTTGATGTGGAAATTGACTTTTGTTTCTTGCTAAACCAAGAAACCAATCTGCCTCCAAGAAATTGGCAGCTTCCACTTGTGCTTTTCCTGTCAATTTTGCAACCTGCAAAATCTGCATCTGAGTAACCTATTAGTTTAAAATCTGATTCTCTGGAATACCACAATCCCAGATCAGCTGTTCCCTTAAGATATTTGAAAATTCTTTTCACAACTGTTAAGTGAGGTTCTCTTGGATCTGCTTAAAATCTTGCACAAAGACAGGTAGCATACATGATATCAGGTCTACTAGCAGTTAGATAGAGTAGAGAGCCAATCATGCCTCTGTAATCAGTAATATCTACTGATTTACCAATATCCTTATCTAGTTTTGTTGCAGTGGCCATGGGAGTGGATGCACTTGAACAATCTTGCATTCCAAATTTCTTCAGTTTCTGGTGTACTTGGTTTGACAAATAAAAGTGCCTTCTTCATTCTGCTTGACTTGAAGGCCCAGAAAATAGCTAAGTTCCCCCATCATACTCATTTGATATCTTGACTGCATCAGTTTGGCAAACTTCTTGCAAAGTCTGTCATTTATAGAACCAAAGATGATATCATCAACATATATCTGGACCAGAAGTAAGTTCTTTCCATGGTTGAGGTAGAACAGTATTTTGTCTATAGTTCCTCTATTAAATCCACTTTCCAGAAAAAACTGAGCTAAAGTCTCATACCATACTCTTGGAGCTTGCTTAAGGCCATAAAGTGCTTTATCAAGCCTGTAGACATGATTAAGATATTTGGGATCTACAAAGCCTGGAGGTTGTTCAACATATACTTCCTCCTCCAATTCTCCATTGAGAAAAGCACTTTTCACATCCATTTAAATGAAAGTAAACTTATTGTGAGCAGCATAAGCCAAAAATATCCTTATGGCTTCCAATCTAGCAACTGGTGCAAATGTTTCATCATAGTCAATTCCCTCATATTGAGAATATCCTTTTGCAACCAATCTTGCCTTATTCCTTGTAATTATGCCATCACTATCAGTTTTTTTTCTGAATACCCACTTTGTACCAACAACAGATCTGTTCTTTGGTCTTGGCACTAGGGTACAGACTTTGTTTCTTTCAAATTCATTTAACTCTTCCTGCATTGCTTGCACCCAATCAGCATCTTGAAGAGCTTCTTCAACTTTCTTTGGTTCAGTCTGAGAAAGAAAAGAATTATAAAGACATTCACTTGAAGTAGTTGTTCTAGTTCTGGCACCTGCATCAGGATTTCCAATAATTAAGTCAGGTGCATGTGATTTAGTCCACTTCCTTGCAGATGGAAGGTTTTCTCTAGAATTGGATGCTCCCCCATGATCCATGCTATCTTCATCAACATTTTCTGATTCTCCCCCTGAAACTATGCTCTCTGAGTTGGATCCTTCAGAATTTAAGTTTTCAGAACTATCAGAACTTGGCTTATCAGAACTTGACAAATCAGAACTTGAAGAGCCAGATGTATGTTCTGATGCTTCTTGAGATGTGGTTGTATCTTGAGTATGCTCCCCCTGCATAGGTGCATCTTCCTTTGGCGTAGTCAGCACAGTTTCAATAATATCAGAGTTTAATCCATCAGAGTTTGCAGTATCAGGATTTTGACTGTCAGGATTTTCAGTATCAGAATTTAAGTCTTCATTTTCAAATCTCAGCTGATCATGATCAATAAAATCTTCAAGTCCAGTAATCTTCTTATCATCAAAAGAGACATTGATAGATTCCATGACTACTCTTGTTCTCAAGTTATAGACTCTGAAGGCTTTTGTGGAAAGTGGATATCCAACAAAGATTCTTTCATCAGCTTTTAGATCAAATTTAGATAGCTGTTCAGGATGAGTCTTAAGAACAAAACACTTGCATCCAAATACGTGAAAATACTTCAGATTTGGCTTCTTATTCTTCACCATCTCATATGGTGTCTTTCATTGCTTGTTAATGAGTGTTGCATTCTGAGTAAAACAAGTAGTCTACACAGCTTCAGCCCAGAAATAGGTTGGAAGCTTTGCTTCATCAAGCATTCTACGTGCAGCTTCAATGAGAGTTCTATTCTTTCTTTCAACAACTCCATTTTGCTATGGAGTTCCAGGAGCAGAAAATTCCTGCTTGATTCCATGGTTTTTGCAGAACTCTTCCATTATCAAATTCTTGAACTCAGTACCATTATCACTTATTATTATTTTCACAGAATCTTTGACCAATTTATCCAGTTGCCTAACATGATCAATCAAGATAGATGCAGTTTCACTTTTTCTGTGCCTGAAATACACCCATGTGTATCTGGTGAACTCATCCACTATGACCATAACATATTTCTTCTTTGCAATAGACATGGCATTTACTGGACCAAATAGATCAACATGTAGAAGGTGATAAGGCTCAAGAATTGATGATTCAGTCTTGCTCTTGAATGAGGATTTCCTTTGTTTAGCCTTCTGACAAGAATGACAAAGGCCATCAGGAGCAAATACTGACTTTGGAAGTCCTTTCACAAGATCTTTCTTGACTAGTCCATTTATATTATTGAAATTTAAATGAGAGAGTTTCTTGTGCCAATTCCAGCTTTCTTCAATTGAAGCTCTACTCATCAGACAGATTACAGAACCATCAAATGTTACCACGCCTGTATCCTTTCAGAACAACTTTGCCTGTAGATTTACTTACAACTTCACAGTGTTCTTCAAAGAAATCCATATGATAACCTATGTCACAGATTTGACTGACACTCAGCAGATTGTGTTTAAGTCCTGAGACCAGAGCTACTTTTTTAATGATGACATTCCCAAGATTGATATTGCCATATCCCAATGTTTTTCTAATGTTGCCATCTCCATAAGAAACACTTGGGCCAGCCTTCTCCACAAAGTCTGATAGCAGGGCTTTATTTCCCGTCATATGTCCTGAACATCCACTATCCAGAACTAGGATATTTTTCCTGTTGCCCTGCAATCACAAAGACCACTAATGATTAGTTTTAAGGACCCAGATTTGCTTGGATCCTTTGGCCTTATTAAGTTTGTTAACATTTGCAGCGGATTTAGCATCAGAGTTTATGTTAACATTTTTCTTATCAGAATTTACACTATTAGACTTTGAATCAGAATTTACACTAGAAGGAACAATGCTAACTTTCTTTAAAGAAGGTTTTATTTGATAATAATCATAGTACAGACTATGATATTCCTTACAAGTATAAATGGAATGCCATAAACTACCATAATGAAAACAAGGATTTTGTGGCTTATATCTAACAGACTTACTCTTAAGTCCTGACTTTGAAGGTAAGGAGTTTATGTTCTTATTCTTCCTGCAAAAAGAAGCCAGATGGTTAGAACTTCCACAGTTATGACATGTTTTTCTAGGAGCATCATGAACAGGTTTATAATCATTGCTTTTATTCACACCTTCCTTTCCATTCCTATTTTTCCTAGGTGATTTTACCTTGTTTGCATTCTTAACACCTTTCAGCTTATGCTTAAGCTGCTTCTTTGTCATTAAGCCTACGTTTACTTCAGTTGTCTTTTCCTGTTTTAGTTTGTCAGAAGTTAATTCCTTTTTTAACTTCTGATTTCTCAGTATCAGATTTTACAGCTACAAACTCAACAGGTTTTAACTTTGACTTTTGTTTAACAACTATAGGCTTAATATCTACAGTTTCTCTATCATTCTTATCCTTTCCATAACCTAAGCCCTCTTTCCAGTTTTCACTACTTAGCAAATTCTGAGTTGTTCTGCCAGAGTTAGTCCAAGTCCTGATAATCTCTCTTTCCTTTTCTAACTCAGCTTTTAGAGATTCATTCATTTTAAGCACTTCATCTCTAACATAAAAGCATTATCTCTATCTTTCTGAGTTTGATGAAACATGACTAACTCTTTTTCTAAATAATCATCCCTCTTTTTGCAAACAAGATTTTCAGAAGTTAATCTTTCACATGTTAAAGTTTGATCTCTAAAGCTAATGAACATGGTTTTAAGATATCTTCTCAACTCATTAATATCATCAGTATGAAAGGCATAAGTAGTTTGAGGTACCTTTAACTCAGCAGCTTCAGAACTGCTTTCAGCACTTGCCATATCAGCATTTGCCATCAAGGCATAATTTTCCTCTCTTTCAGAATCTGAGGTATCTGTCCAGCTTTTATTCTTTATGACAAGAGCCTTGCCTTTGTCACTCTTCACTTTCTTGTAATCAGGAGATATGTGGCCTTTCTCACCACAGTTATAGCATTTGACATTTGTATAATCTCCTCTGTCAGACTTTCCTCCTTTGCCCTCAGATTTTCTGAAATTCTTCTTATCAGAACTTACACCTTTCATGGAAAACTTCTTTCCCTTCCTGAACTTCCTGTATGCAATCTTTGTGATTCCTTTCACCATAAGAGCACACAGCTTCATCATCTCTTCATCAGCATCCGTCTCAAACAAGCTTTCAGATTCTGAGTCATCATCACTTTCAGAACTTGATGACTCAGTATCAGACTTTGTGAAGAGAGCTTTACCCTTGCCTTTCCTTGAGGTAGCTGCCTTGGGGGATTCTTCTTCAGCCTTAAGAGCAACTGTCCTTGACTTTCCTCCTTTCCTCTTGCTTCTTTGTTCCATCTCAAGTTCATGAGTCTTGAGCATCCCATAAATTTCATCAAGAGTTGTTTCATCAAGATTATAGTTGTCTCTTATTGTTGTTGCCTTCAAATCCCAGCTTTCAGGAAGAGCATACTCCTTATCAACCAGTGACAAATCATTCAAGAGTTTGACAAATCTATCATATAAATCAGTTAATGACTCATTAGCCTTTGAGTCAAAGTGCTCATACTCTTGAGTGAGTATTGTCTTCCTGTTCTTCTTAATCGTATCAGTTCCCTGACATCTTGTTTCCAAGGCATCCCATATCTCCTTTGTAGTCTTGCAGTTTATTACCCTGTTTGACATTACATTATCAATGGCACTATGCAGTAAGTGTCGTACCTTAGCATCCTTAGCAATTGATGCGATATCTTTAGCAATGTAGTCACTCTTTTCCTTTGGTACTGACTTTGCTGCTTCACCTGTAACTGCAACTGTGAGCTTGGTTGGTTTGTGAGGCCTTTCCTTGATTCTATCAAGATATTCTGGATCTGTAGCTTCCAGAAACATGGTCATCCTCACCTTCCATATGGGATATTCAGATGGTCTCAATATGGGAACTCTAATAGTCTCATATCGGCTTTGAATTTGTGTCTTTGGAGGTTCTTCAGTTTTGGTGGGCTTAGTTGGAGTTTCTACTTCAGACATGATTGTTTTTGGATCTTAAACTGTTTGTGTGTTAACAGATAGGCTCTGATGCCACTTGTTAGGTCACACACACTGTAGAGGGGGGTGAATACAGTGTATAGCACAATCAAATCGAACTTTAATAACTCAAGTAACAGAAAACAAACTTTATTCAAAACAATAAACTCTGTTACAGTATGGAACTGTCCTCTCTCAGTGATGAACAAATATCACGAGAGCTGCTAGGGTTATAATAAATAATATTCTCGATAATGATAACACTTATAGTGTAAACCCTATGTATGTGTTTATATACTACACAGTTATAAGATAATCGCTAATTGATATGGAATATAATTCTGCTTCCTAAAATATATCAATCAGATATCTTTTCTTCCAAGTATTCTATTCTTCATAGAATTCCTTCTTCATGCATATCTCTTCTTATGTTTGTCTCGATCTTCTCTTCCTGTAAATCAGCTGCCTTCCTTATTATCTGAACGTTTCCTTCAAGTCCTGATATTATCTTCTGATAAATATCTCCTGAACCTTAAGTACTGACGACTTAAGTTCTGACTTTAGTATAAGTGTTAATTTCAGTTAAGTACTGATTTGTCATGTTTAAGTAAGATCTAAAAACTAAAAATAAATCACATTAGTCATGACATCATCAAATATATCTAACACTACCTCTAACACTACCTTGAGGAACAGTCTTACAACTCCTAGCAATATTCCCAACCTTACCATAGCTATAACAAGTAAATCCTGGATTCTCTGGGTAGCATTCCGACACGTAATTTCCTTTCTGACCATATTTGAAACTTTGAACATTCTCTTTGCACTGACCACTATGTCTCTTGCCACACAACTTACAATCTACTACCGGCTTGACTGATTTGGTTGGAGTGGAAGCAACTGAAGTGGTACTAGGCCTATCCTGAGCAAAATTCTGTCTCCTGAATCTTCTATTCCTATTCCTTCCAAATCGCTTCTGAAACTTCTGATTGGATTCTCCTTGATCCGCCTTATCCATAGCATCCTCAAATTTTCTATTTTTATCACCCTTTTCCTTGGCGGCTAACTTCTGGTCACTCACTATTACTAGAGCGGCCTGAACTACAGAAGTATATGTTTTGAGTGGCAAAGCTATAACTCCGCACCGAATCTCTGGCTTCAACCCTTGTTGAAACCTCTTTTCCATATAGGCTTCAGTACTCAAAAACCCAGGTACCATTCTGGCCAATTCCATAAACTTGGCCTCATATTCTATCACACTCCTTTCACCTTGCTTTAACTCTAAAAACTCAACTTCCGTATGATTCTATAAACAATCCAGAAAGTATTTCTCCAAGAACAAATCTGTAAACTTGGTCCGTAAAATAGGACCTTCTCCTTCAAAAGCACGAGTGGAATCCCACTAATAATTCGCCCCATTCTTAAGAAAATAACTTGCATTGTCTGTCTTAAGATCATCACTTACTTGGGTAAGTGTGACGGCCTCAACCCCAGGGTAAGGAGCTGATGTCATCAATAACAATAATAACAACATAACATAATCCAACTCAATATTATTATATAAACACAACCCCTTTTCCAAGATCTTCTCCAGGTTTAAGTATGACTTAGGTTACAATCATCAGAAAACCAATTTACTAAAGATAATCCTGACACCACTGTCTTAATACAGCAACTCAACAGACCAACTTTGGTCAAACACAACTACCTCAGAGGAGCCCGACGCGGAAGAAACTGGAACCCTGCCCTGACTATCACGAAAGAATCCCCTAGGCATCTGCAATACATATATGAAACATTCGGGAAGGGTGAGCAATCAATTGCTCAGCAGTACCACTATATGAATAACAAGTAAAACGATTTATAGTAAAACAGTTATAGGAATAGAATCCATAACTTGCTAGAAAACAAGTATAGCACGTATAAACTGGATATCAAAATTAGCATGCTTTTGATAAAATAACGTAGTAGTGTGCTGTGTAAGTACCAGAGTCCAATTTTAGCATGCTATTCATATTTATAAAACCACTGTATCAACTACTTACACCCATACGGGAATCACAAATCCAAATCAGATACGTAACAGATATGTGTAGACAGTTGATCAGGCTATCAACACCAGACGGCTCTAACTCTCATCCCATTTACCTGTTCCGGAACTCAGAGACTAGCTAGGTCTCTAACCTGCTGGACTAATCAGTTATATAATGCGCACAACTGAATTAGCCTCTTACGCACCTAAATAGGCCCCCCGGGCCCCAATCTATCCCATATCTGATCGTTTTATCCAGTTTTCGAAATCACTTGTACCTATCTCATTTCAAAATCATTCCTTTTACCAGCACACATATAAAATCCAGTTCGCAAATCATTTTATTCGAGATAGGTACCTTTCGAAGTTACTTTTTCCCAAAATAATTTGAAAATAGTGATTTATAACTACAGGGGATACGTAACTTAAAACATTTATGTTCCATTACAAGAATAAAACATTTAGCTATTCATATATACCGAACCATAAAAGAATGGTCAGGGGTACTTTCCTTGCAAAGCTTTACAACTATCAGTGATCGACTCTGAGCTGATTCAGACGCTCAGGCTTTATCGTCTAACTACTAGATCACCTTGGATTCGACTTCAATACTCAGGTTCTTCAGTTGAAATCCTACTGAGCTCGTCACCTGATCTCTAGGTTATCTTTAGTCCAACGTCCACTTTCGGTTTCCCGACTGTAACCTACAGGGTCGAAATACTCTACGTTAAACGACCAGGTATGCTTCACATATCCTCAATACCAATTCTACCCAACGATATCCAATTCCGACTCGTAATTATGCATATTATAATAACATATGCAACAATTAGGGTCGACGTTCTTGAAAATCGGTTCGGTGTTCGTTTCCAGATAATACGTATATTTGTCACTTTGCAAAATTAGGGTTACTGGTTTTGGAAACATATCTCATCACATCGTACAATCAAATTTCGTATAAAACATACATATATTTTTATAGTCACTCGATATCCCGATAATCATCGGATACGCTCCCGTATTTCCGTAGTTTAATTTCCCGGAAATCGGGCAGCGTTTCCTTTGTTTACCGGACTACCCGTCCAAGCATTTCGACGTCAATCGCAACAACCCATCAACCAGATAACTAATGCAACAACCACCATTCAACTTCACAAATCCCAACCACAATTCAACCCAATTAATTATTATTATCCGATTATTTGCATCTCGAAAATAATTTACGAACTACATTAATATTTTAAAATTTTAGAACTCATAAAAATCATCACAGTCCACCGTCCGCTCGTTAAAATTCATCGCGGATGGCAGTAAAATCCGCGGGTACCCGTTTATTTCGGGCTTCCAACACAAATTTTACCGATTAAATAAATTTCCTGGTACGAAATATTTATTTAATCTTTTATATAATGAAGTTTGTTCAAATAATTTCCTGTAAAATAAAAATTAAATTTCAAAATAAGCGGAATCACAACAGACAACAAATAACACAACACATCCCTGCACAATTGTACACGCCACACGCGCGTGTATGTCACGCAACCCACTACATAGGCCACCTCACCGGAAAACCTGCGGCAGCCCGGCAGAACAAAAGTTCAGGCACCTGTACACACGGATATGCACTTATATGTATATACAGGTATGTATATATCAGATAAACATGGACAAAATTGATGATTAGCCGGTAAACGAACCAGAAAGAGAGATTCAGGTGGCGGCAATGACTTACCGGAGGCCGGGATAGATCCAAGGACAAAAGAAAAAGAAAACAGAGAAGAAAGAGAGAAGATTGAGGGAGAGTAGAGATTAGAGAGAGGATTGAAGGAGATTAGAGCTCAGAGAGATTGATCGGGGAAAATGGACACTGGCTCAATTGGGTCTGTGTTTGTTTTATTTTAGTATTAATTTTTTATGATGTTCCCATGACTGTACTACACGTGTACTACCTTTTGTATAATTTAGACACGTAGCCAAAAAGAATAAAGCAGCCCGATTTAACAAAAAATTCGTAAGTCACGAATCATGTCGCATTTTAAACAATTTCAGAAAATTACCAAATAAATTTAAAATATCATAAATAATTAAAAGGTATTAAAAAATAATTTTTTTCATGATTTTTAAATCATTTTTGAAATGCAACTTGTACCCACATTCATATTTAACGAACTGAGCTGCACTTAAAACATATTCAAAAAATCACGAGAATAGTCCTAAAATGTTACAAATATCCCGAAGTTTATAAAAACATAAATTTAGAAATTTTAAAACAATTTCTGAAACACAATTTATACCCGCATTTGACAATTAAACGAATCGACGCACGGGTGAAATTAATCCCAAAAATTTTCAAAGTAATTTTAAAATTCTCAGAATATTCCAAACTTACATAAATATGAATTTCGTAATTTTTAAAGAATTATGGAACTAAATATGGATTTTACAAATAAATGCAATCAGAAAATTATATAGGACTAAGTAACTGATGAAATATTGATTTCTAAATTTTATAAAATCCTAAAAATAATTATGGTAATTATAAAATTATAAAAACAATTTTAGAAACAATCCAAGTATTTATGAAAATAAATCTTCCCTAAAACCACTTTTATAAGTAACAACGAGGAAATACAACTCAACAAATAATTATACAAATAATTCGTAAACACCAACGATCTCACATAATTTATAACAAGATAATATCCAACTAACAGAACCCATACACATATTTTATTTATTTAATTATTCCATGATTACACTTTTAAATAATACAAAAATACACGAGTCATTATATCCTTCCCCCTTAAAAAGATTTTGTCCTCAGAATCTGAATTAACTAAACAAGTGAGGATATTTGTCAAGCATATCTGACTCTAACTCTCGAGTAGACTCTTCTACTTGAGGATTTATTCAAGAGATACTCACTACTGATATAAACTCATTCCTAAGGACTCGCTCTTAACGATCTAGGGTTTGGATCGATCATTCCACACAGAGTAAATTCGGATGAGAGCCCCTTGGCTCCTATTCAACGACTTGGTTCGAATCAAGAACATATCACTTTAACATTGACACACAGAACACATTATATATACATACTGTTGTGATGGTAACATCAACTCATGAACAACTTTATCTATATTTATCAATACCTCGAATGGTTAATTTAAGACTCAACTTGTCCCCTTTATTCAGACCTATCCAATCTCTTTCAAGGTGAAATTTTTACTAACACTACTGGTCCTATTTCTATATTCAAACTCTCTCGATACAAATCCGCCTTCTTTCTTTGTCTATCCCAAGCTGCTTCAAATCTTTTCAAAATCAACATCACTACGAACTCAGTGTGCTGAATTAACTCAGAATCCAACAACATCTCTATTCCCACTGCCTCTAACTAGTGTGGGGATCCACACTTATTCCCATACCAGGCTTCGCAAAGTAGCATCCCACTACTAGCATGATAACTATTTACATAGAAAAATTTAAACAATGGTAGGTGTTTACCTTTTTTCCTTTAAGATCCAAAATAGATACTCTCAACATATCTTATATCTTTTGAATCATCTTTTCACTTTGGCCCTTCATCTACAGATGATAAATGATACTCACTTTCAACTTAATTCCCAAACATTCGAACACTTTTTACTCATTTCCATCAATTAAAACTGAAATGTAATCTCATATATTCACTCCTTATCATCTTTAGGTATTTGAACTTCACATTCCACTCTTTCCAATCCTTTTATTAACTCTTCAATAATCTTAACTACATTCAATTATTTCCTTCTGCACAGGCATCAGTTACTACACCAGATTTGCTTAGGTGATTTTTAATGGAAGATCAAAATCCTTTGTTTATCTCAGCTTAAATTCATACTTACAACTTTATCATATAGTTACCTCCCTCCTAATCTTCCTGAGGAAATCCCTGGGCATCCTACACAGACTTTCTTAATCTTTGAATAGTTGAGGATGTTATCAATAAATACAATTTACTTATCCAAGTACTTCTTATACATCATGTTCCTTAATTCCTTATAGACAACTGATACACTTGTTACTCTATATAATATCACCAGAACTTGCAATGCTCATAACTCATTATAATCGCAATCCTTGGTATATCCTACGGTTGTGTCTTGAGTCAATCCCCGAGAAATAGCACACTCCTTGAATTAGGTCACATAAGTAATCAATTCTTAATAGGGTCTACTTATTCTTATTTGTCACTTTGTTAAATTCCCGATAATCGGTAGACAATCTCATAATTCCATCCTTTTTTTCAATAATATCCCAAGCTTATTTCTCCTTTTTCTCACATGATTGGAAGAACTTCTTATATTACTTCTGCACCTAGAAACTTACCTTACTATTGGCTTCTGTACACTTACAATTCTCTTCTTCTAAAAGCCACTCCTCGCCTTACTACAGGACAACCAACCCAATCCTAAAATCACATCGAACTCTTCCAGCTCGAAGGGTGCCAAATCAGATGCAACTATGTCCAAATTCTAAACGCTCGATCTCTTGGTCCTTTTGAAAGTTCTGCCTCTAGCTGTGCTGGATGTTGGCCCTTGGGATGTAGTATCTTGAGTAACCGTTCTACAACTCCTTGCAATATGCCCAACTTTTCCATAATTGTAACACCTAACTCCTGGATTTTCTGGATTATATTCTGATGCATAATAACCCTTATGTCCACACTTAAAACATTGCACATTCTTTTTGCACGAACCACTGTGTCTTCTATCACAGGACTTACAATCCACTGCTGACTTGACTAACTGGGCTGGAGTGGAAGCAAATGAAGTAGCACTAGACCTAGCTTGAGATAAACTTTGTCTCCAAAATCTCTTACTCCTATTTTGGCCAAACCGATTCTCAAATCCTTGACTGGATTCTCCTTGGTCTGCCTTGTCCATAACACCTTCCGACTTCCTTTTCTTATCACTTTCTTCCTTAACAGTCAACTTTTGGTCACTTTCCATTACCAAGGCGGCCTGAACCATAGAGGAGTATGTCTTGAGTTGCAATGCCGCAATTCCTCTGCGAATTTCAGGCTTCAACCCTTGTTGGAACCTCCTTACTTTCTGAATCTCCATACTTACATACTCAGGAACTAATCGGGCCAATTTTGTAAATTTGGCCCCATACTCCAACACACTTCTTTCACCTTGTTTCAGTTTTAGAAACTTGACTTCCAACTGATTCCTTAAACCATCGGGAAAATACTTCTCCAAGAATAATTCTGTAAATCTCGTCCAAGAAACGGGGCCTTCTCCTTCTAACGCACGAGTGGATTCCCACCAATAATTTGCTTCATTCTTAAGAAAATAGCTCACATAATCAGTCTTAAGATTATCACTTACTTGCGTGAGGGTAAATGCATTTTCCATTTCCTTAAGCTAATTCCTGGCAACAACAGGATCCACTTCACCCTTAAACTCTGGGGGCTTAACAAACTGAAAGGATTTAAAACTAGTAGTTTGGTTTAGCTCTCCTTGTTGATGTTGTTGTTGCTGCATCTGTTGGATTAACAACAACTGTTGTTGTTGTTGCTGGCACAACACGTCTAGAATTTCATTTATAACTGGACCCTCCGCCAAACTACTACTATTTTCTTTAGACTGGGTAGCTTTCTTGGTTGGCATTTTCCTGAAATATAACAGGGAATTTATTCAAAAACATAACGATATTGTATAACAAAATGTCACCGTTCAAAAGGTGCACCTGTGTCAGGAAAATGTTGCCCAATCAATATACCCATGTATTTATTCTTAGGATCCATTTATAAAAGATATCTAGATTAGCAACACTAGCAACAATAGCAACGGTAACAGTAGCAGAATAAACAACAGCGCAGGAACCAGAATATAAAGATACTAAACATTATAATATTCCCTCTCAATACAACAACCGAGAAACCTTCCAACACCATTAACAAATTTCATATACCCCAAAGCTAGATGGGCCATACTAGGCACCACCCAAAAAGGGTAAACTAGTAAGTCAAGTTGAACTTAAGAGTCACATACTTGGCTGTCTCACTAGTCTAAGTTTTAATCAACCATTCCTCCCAAGGTGACTTCTTATCTCTTACAATTGACCCATCTTCCACTGAGTTAACTTTTCTAACAATCTTCAATATCGAATTATGAATCCTCTCTACTATTTTCATTTCTGAAATAGCTAGCAACCCGATGTAAAACTTCTATTTCCTCCAGACAGTCAACTCTTATTTACTTTCAATAACCAAGACTGTCTGATTATAAAAGCTACTGACAATTCACTGCCTCGGGACTTCAAATGAAGTTTGAAAGTCAAGGAAGTAATGATACAGGGAGGACAAGAGAAGAAGATATAGGTATGACTGAGAGCAACCATACAAGTACATGAGATGGCCAGTCTTAGTACCGCATAGCTCACAACACACATATCGGTGGCGTCCCACCAGACCCTTTATCACACAGACAAATAGTCAAATTATATGCATTGTTTTCCCCAATCAACCGATAGAATCACCGAGAAAAGAAATAAGGTTCAAATAGAAAAGGAGGGGGAAATCTGATTTATAATGAGATCAACAGAACTGTAAGCTGCTTACTTCATGTTCATAACTTTCTCAAGGAAAAGTAAGCAACTTATGGAATAGGAAACATTTACTCTGGAAACATCATACGTCTCAAGAAAGAAGTATAAGGGTTTAAGATATAATAACAGTACTGATCCCCGTACTTCATGAAACTTGGCTGTCATAGCAGCCACCGACTATCAACATACTATCCGAACTTACCGAGGTCACACACTCGGTCCAATAACATTCCTCGACATAGAAAATGTGATATTTAGAAATAACGTTGGCGTCTTTTCAGCTGACACATCAAAGGTCTGCTCAGAAGCTGAATTCTCTCAATCAGACTCGAATTCTCGAGAGGGAAACTAGAAATCTCTATCAAACCTTACCAGTATTACGTATACAAAAGAGACATACTCTAAGCTAAGGCAGTTCCAACCAATCCTTAATAAACATTAGGGTTACGTCTTCGAACCCTTGACTAAACTCATAGACTCGCTCCTCTGATTGAGTTGCTGACTAACATCTATCCATGTATCTTTCTGCACTCTTTTGACTCTATTCCTACCCTAAATCAGGGACTCAAACCTGTAGCTCTGAACCAACTGTGACGGCCTCAACCCCGGGGTCAAGAGTTGATGTCATTAATAACAATAATAACAACATAACATAATCCAACTCAATATTATTATATAAACACAACCCCTTTTCCAAGAACTTCTCCAGGTTTAAGTATGACTTAGGTTACAATCATCAAAAAACTAATTTACTAAAGACAATCCTGACACCACTATCTTAATACAGCAACTCAATAGACCAACTTTGGTCTAACACAACTACCTTAGAGGAGCCCGACGCGGAAGAAACTGGAACTCTGCCCTGACTATCACGGAAGAATCCCCTAGGCATCTGCAATACATATATAAAACATTCTGCAAGGGTGAGCAATCAATTGCTCATTAGTACCACTATATGAATAACAAGTAAAACGATTTACAGTAAAACAATTATAGGAACATAATTCATAACTTGCTAGAAAACAAGTAAAGCACGTATAAACTGGATATCAAAACTAGCATGCTTTTGATAAAATAATGTAGTAGTGTGCTGTGTAAGTACTAGAGTCAAATTTTAGCATGCTATTCACATTTATAAAACCACTGTATCAACTACTTACGCCCTTACGGGAATCACAAATCCAAATCAGATACGTAACGGATATGTGAAGACAGCTGATCAGGCTACCAACACCAGACGGCTCTAACTGCCATCCCATTTACCTTTTTTGGAACTCAGAGACTAGCTAGGTCTCTGACCTGCTTGATTAATCAGTTATATAATTTGCGCAACCAAATTACCCTCTTACGCCACCTCAATAGGCCCTGGCCCCAATATATCCCATATTTGATCATTTTATCCAGTTTTTGAAATCACTTGTACCTATCTCATTTCAAAATCATTCCTTTTACCAGCACACATATAAAATTCAGTTCATAAATTATTTTATTCGAGATAGGTACTTTTCGAAGTTACTTTTCCCCAAAATAATTTGAAAACAGTGATTTATAACTACAGAGGATACGTAACTTAAAACGTTTGTGTTCCATTACAAGAATAAAACATTTAGCTATTCATATATACCGAACCATAAAAGAATGGTCAGGGGTACTTGCCTTGCAGAGCTTTATAACTATCACTGATCAACTCTGAGCCGATTCGAACGCTCAGGCTTTATCGTCTAACTACTAGATCACCTTGGTTTCGACTTCAATACTCAGGTTCTTCGATTAAAACCCTACTGAGCTCGTCGACTGACCATTAGGTTATCTTTAGTCCAACGTCCACTTTCGGTTTCCTGACTATAACCTACAGGGTCGAAATACTCTACGTTAAACGACCAGGTATGCTTCACATATCCTCAATACCAATTCTACCCAACGATATCCAATTCTGACTCATAATTATGCATATTATAATAACACAAGCAACAATTAGGGTCCACGTTCTTGAAAATCGGTTCGGTGTTCATTTCCGGATAATACGTATACTCGTCACTTTGCAAAATTAGGGTTACTGGTTTTGGCAACATATTTCATCACATCGTACAATCAAATTTCGTATAAAACATACATATATTTTTATAGTCACTCGACGTCCCGATAATCATCAGATACGCTCCCGTATTTCCGTAGCTCAATTTCCCGGAAATCGGGCAGCGTTTCCTTTGTTTATCGGACTACTCGTCGAAGCATTTCGACGTCAATCGCAACAACCCATCAACCAGACAATTAATGCAACAACCACCATTCAACTTCACAAATCCCAACCACAATTCAACCCAATTAATTATTATTATCTGATTATTTGCATCTCAAAAATAATTTACGAACTACATCAATATTTTAAAATTTTAGAACTCAAAATAATCATCACAGTCCACCGTCCGCTCGTCGAAATTCATCGCGGACGGCGGTAAAATTCACGGGTACCCGTTCATTTCAGGCTTCCAACATAAATTTTACCGATTAAATAAATTTCCCGGTACGAAATATTTATTTATTCTTTTATATCACGAAGTTTATTCAAATAATTTCCTGTAAAATAAAAATTAAATTTCAGAATAAACGGAATCACAACAGACAGCAAATAACACAACACATCCCTGCACAATTGTACACGCCACACGCGCGTGTATGTGATGCAACCCATTACACAGGCCACCTCACCGGAAAACCGGCGGCTGCGCGGCAGAAACAAAATTTCAGGCACCTATACACATGGATATGTACTTATATATATACAGGTATGTATATATCAGATAAACAGGGACAAAACCGATGATTAGCCGGAAAACGAACTTGAAAGAGAGATTCAGGCGGCGGCAATGACTTATCGGAGGCCGGTTGAAATCCGAGGACAAAAGAAAAAGAAAACAGAGAAGAAAGAGAGAAGATTGAGGAAGAGTAGAGATTAGAGAGAGGATTGAAGGAGATGAGAGCTCAGAGAGATGGATCGGGGAAAATGGACATAGGTTCAATTGGTTCTGTGTTTGTTTTATTTTATTATTAATTTTTCTACTGTCCCCATGACTGTACTACACGTGTACTACCTTTTGTAAAATTTAGACACGTAGCAAAAAGAATAAAGCAGCCCGATTTAACAAAAAAATTGCAAGTAACGAATCATGTCGCGTTTTAAACAATTTCAGAAAATTACCAAATAAATTTAAAATATCATAAATAATTCAAAGGTATTAAAAAAAATTCATGATTTTTAAATCATTTTTGAAATGCAACTCGTACCCACATTAATATTTAATGAACCGAGTTGCACTTAAAATATATTCAGAAAATCACGAGAATAGTCCTAAAATGTTACAAATATCCCGAAGTTTATAAAAACATAAATTTTGAAATTTTAAAACAATTTCTGAAACGCAGTTTATACCCGTATTTGACAATTAAACGAATCGACCCACGGGTGAAATCAATCCCAAAATTTTTTAAAATAATTTTAAAATTCTTAGAATATTCCAAACTTAAATAAATATGAATTTCATAATTTTTAAAGAATTATGGAACTAAATACGGATTTTACAAATAAATGCAATCAGAAAATCATATAGGGCTAAGTAATTGATGAAATATTGATTTCTAAATTTTATAAAATCCTAAAAATAATTATGGTAATTATAAAATCATAAAAACAATTTTAGAAACAATCCAAGTATTTATGAAAATAAATCTACCCTAAAACCACTTTTACAACTAACAACGAGGAAATACAACCCAACAAACAATTATACAAATAATTCTTAAACACCAACGATCTCACATAATTTATAACAAGATAATATCCAACTAATAGAACCCATACACATATTTTATTTATTTAATTATTCCATAATTACACATTTAAATAATACAAAAATGCACGAGTCGTTATAGTAAGGGTAAAAGCGTTTTCCATTTCCTTCAACCAAATTCTAGCAGCAACAGGATTTACTTCACCCTTAAACTCTGGGGGTTTAATAGACTGAAAGGATTTGAAACTAACGGATTGGTTCAGCACCCTCAACTGATGTTGCTAAAGCTGCAATTGTTGTTGTATTTGTTGTTGTTGTTGTATAAGTTGTTGCTTCTGTTGTTGTTGCTGAAATTGTTGTTGTTGTTGCTAGAATTGTTTTTGATGTTGGGCCATCTGATTAGACCGTTGGCGCAACAAATCTAACAACTCACTCATGGCGGGACCCCCATCAGATTCTCTACTGGAAGAGTTGGACGGGTTATTTTTCTTTGGCGGCATTCTCCGGAAATATAACAAATAATATATGGTTTAGAAATGCCCCAGGGTAGCAAACATTTTTATGTGTCAGGAGAATGCTGCCACAATAAAATATTCTCATTCTCATTTAACCGGGGTACATCCATAATGAATGGCTAAATTTAAGAATACCAGCAACAAATTCAACAATAATAGTAACAACAATAATAATAGTTCCAAAATTTTAAAGAACACTACACAACATCTTTTATATAAATGAAATATGATACAACAACAGTGCTGAATATCCAACTAAAACAACTAAAGTAAAACACTAACAACACGAGCCGAATACACACCAAAATTTGGCTGTCATAGCAGCCTCCAACTAGTACATCATAATATACTACTGAAACTATGCTACAGAACTCTAAAGGACACAGGCATCTGAGTTCTGATAACTACCATCTCAGAAATCACTATCTAGCCACTACCTCCAATCACCTCTAGCTCGAACACCAACCAATCTACCAGAGCCTGGTACTGCATCGCCCTGGCCTCCGAACTGACAAAAGGATTAATATATCTAGCCATGTTAATAGACGACTATGTAAGGTCTCTCAGTCTAGCCTAGATGTTCGGAGAAGGTGTAGATACTCCCCGGAAAGGGCTAATAGGCACAAGATCTAGGTGTACAGCTTGCTCAGGGCTCTGCTCCCTGATCAAGGCCCTATTGACGGCCTGGTGCACATGGAAGGGGATGGGAGAGGAAGTGCTTGAGGCAGAAACATGTGGCACTTGAGGTCAGGGAAAAGCAGCTCTAGGTCCACAACATGGGGAAAGTCTCGGACGACAGATACTGGTCCCTGAACCCCTCGAGGTTGTACACTCGGTCCAGCAATTTCACAAGGCCTGGAATAGGTGACAATTAGAGGTGGCACTGGTGTCTTCTCGGCTAAAACATCAAGGGTCCACTCAGAACTAAACTCTCAGAGTCAGACCTGTTCTCTCGAGAGGGAGAACTGGAAATAACTATCGGACGCCGTAAATAATATATATTGTTAGGAATATGTGTATTAGTTTGATGATAAGTTAAACAAAACACTTAAGTAGAAATCTAGTGTTTGTAGCCTCAACGGATAAGACCATCTTGGCTATCCGTTGAAAGAGTAGCTTTACTTAGAAATAAGTCTAGTATTGTAGCACATTTCATTCTCTGTATTTAAGTTATAATTCTTAGATGTTGTGGGAAATTATCAGTTATGTTGACTACTAGTGGATATGCAAATAGGAGGGCTAAGTGTAAATATCTCATGCCTTGTAATTTTGTATAAGTGAAGTAGTATAAACTATTATTAAAGGCCTTCAACGGATGAGAAACAAAGCTTCAACAGATGTCTCTAAAGCTTCAACGGATAACATCCATCAACGGATGAGTTCTTCAACGGATAAAGCTTCAACTGCTAATGCATCAATGGATAGAGCTTCAACGGATAAAGTCATCAACGGATGAAAGCTTCAACGGATGCTTAGTTCAATAGCAGTTGATAGTGACAATTCATAAGCTGACAGAGGCACATGGGTTGACAGAGATAAACTGGAATGTGGCATCCTCTAGGAGGAATCAAGAAACTGCAGCATTTCCATTCTGGTGCAAACAAGGAAGTATTCAAAGATTCACAGCTAAACCTAAATTGCATTGGATAGAGAAATGAAGAAGAAACATGTGAAGAATCTTTTATTTGTATTTTACAGTTTTGTCTTCACTTGTAAACTTGGTGATATATAAACCAAGTAGCAGCTAGTAATTAGATTGTGTATTTTTCAGAGCTGTTTAGAAAAATCCAGAGAGAAAATCATCTAGTTTGTACTAGGAAGCAACTGTGATTTAATTCTTTGAATCACAGATTTTCTTAAATAACACATCTCTGGTGGAACAACAAATCCACCAGAAAAGTTTTTAAGTCTGTTGTGTTCCTTACATTTTTGTTTGAATATATATCTGTCTGCATTAGCTCAATGCAATTCATAAACACTTGTTCTTCAAAACACATAACCTAGAAATTGCTCAAAACTTGAAAAAGTTTTGAGATTTACATTCAACCCCCCTTCTGTAAATCTCATTGTTAGTCCACTGGGAATAACAATTGGTATCAGAACAAGCTCTTAACTTACAAAGAGTTTAAAGATCTATTCTGCTAACATCATGAGTAAGAAGGATATTGGTGTAAAGATTCCAATCCTGGAAAGAGATAACTATCATCACTGGAAAGTGAAGATGCATTTACATCTTCTCTCTCAAGATGAAAGCTACATCAACTGCATTGAAAATGGTCATCACATCCCTCACAAGGTGGCCACAACTGCTACTGCAACAGTTGCTGTTGGACAGTCTATTCCCAAGCCAAAAGCAGAATGGACTGTTGAAGATATTGAAGAGGTTCACAAGGACAAGAAAGCCATGAAGATTCTATTTAATGGCCTAGATCAAGATATGTTTGACAATGTCATTAACAGCCAAACTGCTAAGGAAATTTGGGATACTGTGCAACTTATCTGTGAAGGTATTGAGCAAGTTAGAGAAAACAAAATGCAGCTTCTCATTCAACAGTATGAATATTTTCATTTTGAAGAAGGAGAATCATTGAATGATACCTTCAACAAATTTCAGAAACTATTGAATGGATTAAAGCTGTATGGCAGAGTGTACCAAGTCAAGGACTCCAATTTAAAATTTCTGAGGTCTCTACCAAAGGAATGGAAGCCTATGACTGTTTCTCTAAGAAATTCTCAAGATTATAAGGACTTCACACTTGAAAGATTATATGGAATTTTGAAGACCTATGAACTTGAGATGGAGCAAGATGAGCTGTTGGAAAAGGGAAAGAGAAAAGGAGGATCAGTTGCACTTGTAGCTGACAATGAGAAGATTGAAGCCAGGAATGAGGAAAAGACAATGGCAAGTCTCAAAATTGGCACAAGCAAATCAGAATCAAGCAAGGAAAAGGAGCAAGTAGCTGAGGATAAAGACAATTCCAGTCAAGATGACTCTGATGATGTTGATGAACATCTGGCTTTTCTGTCCAGGAGGTTTGCAAAGATGAAATTCAGGAAAAATGCAAAATTCACTAAGTCAAACAAGAACATGGTGGACAAATCTAAGTTCAAATGTTATAAATGTGGCTTAAGTGGACACTTTGCAAATGAGTGCAGAAAACCATCCTCTGATAAGAAGAAATTTGAGCAAGTTGATTACAAAAAGAAGTATTTTGATTTGCTCAAACAAAAGGAAAGAGCTTTTCTGACTCAAGATGATTGGGCAGCAGATGAAGTCAATGAAGATGATGATGTGGAATATGTCAACCTAGCCCTGATGGCTAATTCTGATGAAAATGAAACTAGTTCATCAAGCAACCAGGTAATTACTACTGATCTCTCTCAGCTTTCTAAGATTGAATGCAATGAAGCCATAAATGATATGTCCAATGAATTATATCATTTGCGTGTTTCCCTTAAATCACTAGCTAAAGAAAACACAAGAATCAAAGAGAATAATTTGTTTTTAAGTGATAGGAATGCTGTGTTAGAGAATCAGGTAATTGAGCTTGAAAAGATTAAAATTAAATGCTTGACTGTTGAGAGTGAACTAGAAGAAGCTGTTAAGAAAGTAGAAATTCTTTCTAAACAGTTAGAAAGTGAGCAAGAGGTAATCAAGGCCTGGAAAACATCTAGGGATGTTAGTGCTCAAATTGTCAAGGTTCAGGGAATTTAATCATTCTGTGAGAATGCCTGGAAGAAAAACAAAAAGGAGTTAGAATTAATTGATGGATTGTCAATGGATGTGGAATCAACGGATGATGAAAGTTATCCGTTGAAGGAAGAAAAAGAGCATCCATTGAAGGCTCATCAATTAAAACAGGCAAGTGATTCTAAAAAGAAAAATCTCAATAAGAAGGTTGATTCAACTTTCAAGAACTTTATCAAAGAAGGAGCCAGCACATCCAAAGATGCCAGTAAGGTGAATATAGGACACATGACTTTAGATCAGTTGAAAAATAGGCTTAAGTTGGTTGAGGACAAAAAGGAAACTAAAAGAAAATCTAATAGAAATGGGAAGGTAGGGATTAACAAATACAACAATTACACACCTGATAAGTATGCTCCTAGAAAAAGCTGTGTGCATTGTAAAAGTGTTAATCATCTATCTGATAACTGCAAATCTGTTAAGAATGCTCCCATGCCTTTAACTCCATCCATGCCTAACATGTCTATGTCACCTCTGCATGCTATGCCTGTTATATCTCATCAGAATCCTCATGCACATTTTACAAACATGCCATATGTTAATAATCCTTATTTTACTGCATTCAGTATGCCTCAGATGCCATACAACATGCCTATGTGGAATAATATGTTTGCACAATCTATGCCTTATCAAATTCAATCAAATGTGCTAAATGATTATGTGACTAACCCTACACTTCAATCAACTACATCTGAGATCAAGGCTGACCCAAAGTTACCTAAGTCAAAAGATGCAGGAGGAATGAAGTCTAGGAAAAAGACTAACAAGGCTGGACCCAAGGAAACTTGGGTACCAAAATTAACTTGATTGATTTTGTTGTGTGCAGGGAAAAAGAAGGAATCTATGGTACTTGGATAGTGGTTGTTCAAGACACATGACAGGAGATTTCACCCTGCTCACAGAGTTCAAGGAGAGAGCTGGCCCTAGCATAACCTTTGGAGATGACAGCAAAGGGTTCACTATGGGATATGGCTTGATTTCTAAAGAAAATGTCATCATTGATGAAGTTGTATTAGTTGATGGTCTCAAGCACAATCTATTGACCATCAGTTAACTATGTGACAGATGGAATACTGTTTCCTTCAATTCTGAAGCCTGTGTTGTCACAAGTAAGAAGGACAACAAAGTGGTTCTAACTGGAGTTAGAAAAGGGAATGTGTACTTAGCTGACTTCAACTCTATAGATTCAGAATCAATTACTTGGCTTCTCAGCAAAGCAAGTCCAGATGAAAGTTGGCTATGGCACAAGAAGCTGTCTCATTTGAATTTCAAGACAATGAATGATCTAGTCATAAAGGACTTAGTTAGAGGAATTCCTCTGGTGGAATTCACAAGGGATGGGCTGTGTGATGCTTGTCAGAAAGGAAAGCAAAAGAAAGCATCATTCAATAAGAAGCTTGAATCTGCAATTGATGAACCATTACAACTGCTTCACATAGATCTTTTTGGACCAGTCAATGTATTGTCAATTTCAAGAAAGAGATATTGCCTAGTGATTGTAGATGATTTCTCAAAGTTTTCATGGACTTACTTTCTTGGGTCAAAGGATGAAGCTAGTGAAATCATTATCAATCATATCAAGCAAGTCAACAATCATCCAGATTTCAAAGTAAGGGATATCAGGAGTGACAATGGAACTGAGTTCAAGAATTCAACCATGAAGTTGTTCTGTGAAGAAAATGGGATCATGCATGAGTTCTCAGCTCCAAGGACTCCACAAAAAAATGGTGTGGTGGAAAGGAAGAACAGATCACTAATTGAAGCTGCAAGAACAATGCTTGAAGAGTCAAAGCTCCCAACATACTTTTGGGCTGAGGCTGTTAACTGTGCATGTTACACTCAGAATATTTTTCTAATTAATCAGGCAAAAGGCATGACTCCCTATAAATTGTTCAAGAGAAGAAAACCAACTTTAAACTTTATGCATGTCTTTGGTTGCAAATGCTACATTCTAAGGAATCAACCTGATCACAAAGGGAAGTTTGATGCAAAGGCCGATGAAGGAATATTTATTGGTTATTCTGCTGGAAAATCATATAGGGTCTACAATCTAAGAACCAACATTGTCATGGAATCTGTGCATGTTGTGTTTGATGATAAAAAGATTGATGGACTAACAGATGAGGGACATCATGAAGGACTCAAATTTGACAACATTGAGATATATTGTGATGATAGTGAAGATGAAAATGATGGAGAAGGCACCTCGAAAAGAATTCAAAATCTGCCTTTGGATAATACACAGAATGTTGCATCCGTTGAAAGTCATAATTCAGCTTCCATTGATAGAAGCAATGCAGCATCCGTTGAAAGACAAAGTGCATCATCCGTAGAAGTTCATAATGAAGCATCCGTTGATCACAATCTGTCAACGGATAATCATTTCACTTCATCAGTTGATAGAACTCCCAATTCCTTTCAAAGGATCAGCAACTCAGGGGGAGTTTCAACCAATCAACACTCTATTTCACATCATGACAATACTGAGGCAACCTCATTCAGAGCTAATCTACCACTTCAAAGGAAATGGACCGAGAATCACCCTTTTGAACTGATCATTGGGGATGCTACATTTAAAGTATAAACTAGAAGGGATACTCAACATGAATGTCTGTATAGTAGCTTTCTATCACAGGAGGAACCTAAGAGAGTGGAAGAAGCTCTATTGGATCCATATTGGATTTTAGCAATGCAAGAGGAGCTAAACCAATTTGGAAGGAACAAAGTATGGAAGCTGGTACCCAAGCCTAAGAACAAGAGTTCTATTGACACAAAATGGGTATTCAGAAACAAGATGGATGAAAATGGCATTGTCATAAGGAATAAAGCCAGATTGGTTGCTAAAGGCTATTCTCAACAAGAGGGAATAGATTTTGATGAGACATTTGCTCCAGTTGCCAGACTTGAAGCCATCAGAATCTTTCTAGCCTATGCAGCCCATGCCAATTTCAAGGTTTATCAAATGGATGTCAAGAGTGCATTTCTGAATGGGGAATTGGAGGAAGAAGTTTATGTAAGCCAACCTCCAGGATTTGAAGATCCAAATTTTCCAGACTATGTGTATTATCTGTTGAAAGCACTCTATGGACTAAAGCAAGCACCTAGAGCCTTGTATGAGACTTTGTTAAAATTTCTTCTAGATAATCACTTCACAAGAGGTACTGTTGACAAAACTCTTTTCTTTAGAAATGTTAATGGCTCTACAATACTTGTCCAAATTTATGTAGATGATATTATATTTGGCTCTACAGATGATAAGCTTTGTAAAAAGTTTGCTAAATTAATGCAAAGTAAATATGAAATGAGCATGATGGGAGAGCTAACTTATTTTCTTGGTTTACAAGTTAAACAAGTTAGTGGTGGAATTTTCATTAGTCAAACTAAATATATTTATGATCTTTTAAAGAAGTTTGACTTAATGGATTGTTCATCTGCAAAAACTCCCATGGCCACTGCCACCAAGCTTGAATTAAACAAGGCTGAAAAGTCTGTAGACATTTCAAGTTATAGAGGCATGGTTGGCTCACTTTTATATTTAACTGCTAGTAGACCTGATATAATGTTTTCTACATGTCTCTGTGCTAGATTTCAAGCTGACCCTAAAGAGTCTCAGTTAGTTGCTATTAAAAGGATTTTCAGATATCTCAAAGGGACTCCAAATCTAGGAATTTGGTACCCTAGAGAATCTGGTTTTGATCTAATTGGCTACTCAGATGCAGATTATACAGATTGCAAAATAGACAGGAAAAGCACAACTGGCACCTATCAATTTCTAGGGAATAAGCTTGTGTCATGGTTCAGCAAGAAGCAAAATTCTATTTCAACCTCAACAGCTGAAGCTGAGTACATTGCTGCTGGTAGTTGATGTGCACAGATACTGTGGATGAGGAATCAACTATTTGACTATGGACTGATTGTTGACAAAATTCCTATATTCTGTGACAACACAAGTGCCATTGCCATTACTGAAAATCCAGTGCAGCACTCAAGAACCAATCACATTGACATCAAGTACCACTTCATAAGGGAACATGTGATGAAAGGTACAATGGAACTTCATTTTGTTCCAAGTGAAAAGCAGATTGCAGACATATTTACCAAGCCACTTGATGAATCAACATTCACAAGATTGGTAAGTGAGCTAGGTATGCTTAATTATTCATAAATACTTGTCCTCATTATAATCTGCTTTGTAGCCTGAAATGAATTTGTGGCAAGAACAAAGTTGGCTTTAAGTAAAGTTTATTCTATCAATGGATATCCCTATCCGTTGAAAGCCAAAATTGTTCTATCAACGGATGTTTATTATTCGTTGAAAGACAAATACATTTCTGGTAATTTTATCCTTCAACGGATAAAATAGTGTCAATCTTCAACGGATAACTATTTACCTCATCCGTTGAAGTGTCACATCAGTTAGTTTAAGTGAGTCACAGTCGTTGATTCGTTTACTTAACCGTTGATACATATATACACAGTTGTATGTATTTGTATTAAAGGCAGTTTTCAGAATTTCTACAGTTTTCTTTATTCTCAAACGGTTGTAATTTACTTAAAAGTATCATTTAATCATTTTATTTACGTTTTAATTCAAGAAAGTATAAAAGCCCATTGAATTCTTATTTTCACTTTACGCTCTCTTGCAATTTTTACTCTCTTTCTCTCCCAAAACTCTCAATCCTTTCTCTGCAACCTCTACTCACAACAATGTTACCAGTAGTCAAGATTATGTCACAGTTTGGCTTTGTTTATGAAAAGAACAATTTCGTAGCTTTGGTGGAAAATAATGAAGCCCACTCAAATTATCACAAGATGATGGACTTCATCAAGAACTGCAAACTAAGCTATGCAATGCTGGAAGCCCCAACTATCTATTGTGAGGTAATTGAGGAGATTTGGACAACTGCAGAGTTCAACTCCATAGATATGACCATTGCTTTCTCTCTCAAAGGTAAGGATTACTGTATTAATTGTGATGATATACAGTCTTGCTTTAAGCTACCTGAGAATAATTCCATGACACCACACACTGATAATGATGTATCTGCTATGTTAGATTCCATAGGCTATTATTTTGATTCTGCTAGTTTAGGGAGCATTAGAAGAAAGGGCCTTAGGAAAGAATGGAGTTTTCTTGGAGATGCCTTTATCAAGGTTTTCTCTGGGAAGATTAGCAATTTTGATGCCATAACTTCATCTCTTGTTAATATGCTCTATATGCTAGTTTCTGATATGTACTTTAATTTTAGCAACTATGTCATGCTAGAATTAGGTTCCAGGTTAGGTAACAAAGCTAATAGACCTCATAACATCTACTATGCTAGATTCTTTATGTTATTGGCTAACCATGTTGCTGAAGGTTTGGTCATAACTAATGAGAGCAATAAACTCAAATGCTGGACACAAGAGAAAAGGGTCCTTGCAGACCTTTTGAGAATTAACCTCAACAGCCAGGTGCCATTGGTATATTTACTAATAATGAATACACCTCAGGTAAGTGAGGTAAATACTTCTGCAACTCCTACTTCTTCCAACCCCATTGTTTCTTTGCCTTCTAGTGTGGCAATGGAATCTGTGTCTTTGTCCCAACAGATTCCTACCAAAGCCACCAAAACTAAAATTCCAAAACACAAGTCAAAGAAAACCACCTCTGTTGTTTCTCAAAAGACAACAGTTGTAACAACTACCATAAACCCTGAAGGGAGTGAACAGGGTGTGAGTGGTGAGGGGAGGGGTGAACATCAAGAAACCCCCCAGGATCAGGTGGGAGAGGTGAGTAGTACCCTAGCCAGCCAAACCACAGTTTCTCAAAAGACTGTGGTGGTTCAAAAGGAGTCAAACACATTCCTATTTGCATCCTCCCAAAAGGATGCAGCTATTGAAAATAGTCCCCAACCAGGGACACAGAACAAAAGAGGGAGGGAAACTGAAGACACATATTCACCTATCAAAGCCTTTTCAAGAAGAAAGAAGGCTAAAACCCTAGTTACAACACATGGGGCACACGCTGTACAGATACATCCACCAATATATTTGCCTTCTCAAATTCAGCTTGATATGGCTCCAGCAAATGTGGAGTCACGGCCCCATTCTCTCAAAATAGACACACATCAATCACCAAATTCTCCATCACCATCTCTGGATGTAGATATGATATTCACATCAATTCCTGATTCTCCCTCTTTAAAACTCAGGGAGGAGCCCCACTCAAATTCTGGTGATCATCATCTTTTAGATGATTTGTTGGATCATCATCCAATTCTTTCAGACTTAGTTGAAGAATCTGTGTCACCTCACTTAAAATCAATTCACACAGATTCCACAATTATGTCACTTTCAAAATCTACATCTTTTCCTTCTTCAACGGATATCTCTCATCTGTTGACAAGTAGTTGTTCTTCGACGGATAAGCTTAACATCAGTTATCCGTTGCTATCATCAGTTTCCACTTTAACGGATACTTCCTATCCGTTGATGGTCTCTACACATACAACTGAATCAATTCCAAGTGTAGAAGACATGGTTACTGTACAATCACTTCTAGGATTGAGGGAAGGGAGTGATAATTTGAGTGAGAGGCTGGGTTGCTCCCAGGCAAAAGGAGAGGTTGAGAGTCAAACTATGCATGCTATTTCTTCCAGCATGGCAAAAGTGAGTGAGGGGAGTGCCACCTTAGCAGGTGAGGGTGAGGGTGTGTGTGAGCCAGGGGGAGCCCCTAATGCAAGAATATAGAGAAAATGAGAGAAAAGCAGGTACGGAAGCTATAAGGGTGGATCCGGCCATTGCTAGTGAGTCAATGATTGTGGATGATGCTGAAAAGGAAAGACAATTTCAGCAACATTACAAAGCTGAGATTGATAACATTTCCTTGGATGCTGACACTTTTACTCATCTTGTTTCAACCTATCAACTGTTGGCTGCTCAGGGCAATGTGGAGGCAGAGCAGACTTTGAACATTGTGCACACTTCAGAATCTCTTCAAAGAGATAAAGCTGCTGTTAATAGGATGCCTTCTCAAGCTGGTGAGCCATCTGAAGAGTTTGAAGTAAACTCTAATGACGATGACTCTATTTCTCTGGATGGGAGCATGAACTTAGGGGGAGATGCAGGCCCAAGTTCTGTTCCAGATTTACCTGAATGGGCATGGACAAAGAAATCTACACCAGGACAGTTTGGTGTAGCTTTGGTCAGGCAAGTCATGGCTATTCAAAAGGCCCTTCAGGAGACTACAAATGCTGGTACCAAGGCTATTCTGCAAGCTCATCTAGACTCTCTGCATCTCTTGCAGTTGCAGCACATCAGACAAAATTTGAGTGTGGATGAACTCAAGAAGGATATTGCTGATCTGAAATCTTACAATTCTGAGAAGTTGGATTCAGTCATGCCTTATAGTACAATACAAGATTTGTTGCTGAGATTGAGGAGAGAATCTGATGCTGACAAAAGGCTGGCCAAGTTGGAAAACAGAGTTTAAGTCATTGAAGACTATGTGGTCACCATTCTTCAAAATCAACAATCTCAGACAAGTCTACTATTGCAGCTGGCAAGAGCATAAGGCTTGACCCCTATCCTTGATGATAACAAAAAGGGGGAGAATAAAGGGGAAGGGGAAGGAGAGCCATCAATAAAAGTTCAAATATCTAAAGTGCTAGTTCCTGCCATCACCACTTTTCCAACACTTCAAATCAAAGGAAAACTTGATGGAATTGATCTAATCCAGATAGCAGCAGCTGAGATGAAAGTCAAAGAGCAAAGGAGGAAAATTGACGAAAGGATGCAACAAATTTTTGGTTCTACAACTTCAAAATCATAATCTGTGAAGCATAGCACAAAAGTGGAGCTAATCATTATGGAGCTCAAGCCAGTAAGGAGGAATAAGGTTGGAGAGACTTCTTCCAAGAATCTGAAACATATGGTTCTCAAGCCCAACAACAGATCCAACAAGGACTCTACAAAGAACCCTCTAAGCCTTGCTCAGTTGAAAGGATTGGATTTTCCTCTCCCAAAGCCTGATGAAGATAAGGTTTTGGGTGGTAATATCATGAAGCACAAGGAGACCAAGGATATGGTTGAAATGATGAACATGGCTATTATCTTTAAAGAGGGAAAGAGTATTTGTGTGATACAAGGACATCCCAAATTCTCAATAGCCAAGAGGGAATAAACCAGAAGGTTGAAGGAAGAAGCTAAAAAGCTAAAGGCTAACAAAAGAGCACAAGCAAAGCTTGAAAAACAGCTAAAGTCAAGTCAAGCTGAAGAAAAGAAAGAAATTGAAGACAAGGGTGAAGATGTAGGTATGGGGGACATGCTTAATGATGATGTGGAAGAAAGAAGCAAGGAAAGAAAGGAATGGAAGAGAGGGAACAGAAAGAAGGCCAATGCAAAAAGGAAGATTGTAGATGAAACTGAAGAAACCCAATCAAAATCCAAACCACTACCTTCTATTCCTGAACCCATTGTGCCTGACCCCTTCATAAACATCCATGGTGAAAAATCACTCCTAAGGAGGAACCAATTGATTGGGACACCATCAAATTGCCCACTTTCTTAACCACTTCTCCACCATCAAAGAAACAGAAAAGAAAAATCACATCAACACCTCTTCTAACCTCAATCATATTCACTCAGAAGCCTAAGCCTAAGCCACAAGCCTCAAAGGATGATTAGGTTCACATCTGTGACATAAAGGAATTTTCAGACATTGAACTTTATCTGGATGAGCTGGAGGAAGTAAGGGGAATAGATGCCTACAGACAGTTTCCAGAAAGACTAGTGTTCAAATACAAAGGAAGTGGGGAAAGGACTTGGCCTCTTTACAGAATTCTGAATGAAGGCTACTCTACCTTGGTTAGAGTCTACTCAGCTATAAAAAGGGATTCTGGCTTTACCAGGACTGCCAAAATTGAGATTCTCAATAAGATTGCCAGCATAAGGAAAACTTGGTGGGAGCCCAATGCCTTGCCTAGAACATTACTCATACCAGAGAGAGGAATTACAGTTCATAAATCACCTCATTGGCTGATGGAGTTCAGAGACAATAAAGGAGTCAGAAGATTTTTCAGACTTGAAGATCAGCTCAAGATTGCCAGTAATAAAACTCTCAAGGATATGCAATCTAAGTTGGACATCAATGAAGAAGATGAAGCTGAATTCTACAGACAACTCCAACTCCAAATAGAGGAGAATGACAGGAGGCTAGGGACGAAAACAAGGGATCAAAGGAAAAGAAATTAATCTACTCAGGCTAAAGGAGCACCCTTGGAAACAATGTAATTCTTCAATTCTATCTCAGTATACACATTTTTGCAGCACTTTTGAATTTCTACTTTCTTTCAGTTCATATGTTTGTCAAGTATTTTGTTATCATCAAGTTAAACCCAAATTTATGCCTACAGTTCTAGTAGACATAAATAGGGGGAGATTGTTAGGAATATGTGTATTAGTTTGATGATAAGTTAAACAAAACACTTAAGTAGAAATCTAGTGTTTATTGTAATATCCCATATTTTTTAGATATTATTTTTATAATTATTTGGAATTATTTATGTGATTTTATGTGATTCTGAATTAGTAAATAAATAAAATATGTATATGGGTTCAGTTAGCTGGATATTATTTTGTTACTAATCATATGTGATTATTGGTGTTCGAGGATGATTTGTGTAATTAGTTGTGAAGCTGGGTTGTTTTGTTTTGTATTTAAAGGTGAATCTATTCAAGATTTATTTTCATAAATATGGGGATTATCTCTAAAATTATTTTTATGGCTTAATAACTTTATTAATTATTTTTAAGAGTTTTTAAAATTGAGAAATCAATATTTTATTGATTATTTACCCTTAAATGATTTTATGAGTGTTTTTAATTGTAAAATAAGTATATAATTTTAGAATTCTTCAAAAATTATGAAAATTTTATTTTATTACTTTTTAATTATTTCAAGAATTTTAAAATTATTCCGGTAAATTTCTGGCTTTTATTTAACCGTGCGTGAACTCGTTAGATTGTTAAATGCGGGTCTGGTGTGCGATTTCAAAATGATTTTAAAAATTATAAAAATGTTGTGTATTATCAATTTTAAATATTGTTGGAATTTTGAGGTTTATTTTAAGACTATTTCAATTCGTTCTGTTCGGGAAGTGTATCGTGATTAAATAGATCGGTGTGTCAGTTGCGGTATCGAGGAAAAGAAACCGGGTAAATAAACCCGATTTCATTCCCTTTCCCAGTTAATCCCTAGTCCCTCTCTTTCTAAACATCAGCTTCTTGTCTCTCTCGCCTCTCGATTTCACTCCGTCTCTAATCTCTTCTCTTCTGAATTTCTTTCCTCCCTTAATCCCTCTTGTTCTTTGTTCTCCTCGATTTATTTTCTTCCTCTCGCTGCTTGCTTCCGGTAAGTCACCGCGCCGTTCTGTTTTTCGGCGAGATCGCCGCCCTTCTTCCTATTGATTCACCGATTGCTTCATGTTTATGTATATACATACTTGCTGTATGTATACATTTCTGTGTGTGTGAAATCGTGTATGTGTGTATCGTGTTGTGTGTGTGTGTGTTTGAGGCTGTCAGAGTGTGTGTGTTGTGTGATATTTTCTGGCCTGTTCTGGCCGTGTTCTGCCCCGTTTCTGTTGTGGTGGCGCGTGCTTAGCACGCGAGTGTGTTGCCCTGTGTTACCTTGGTTCGAATGGTTCTGATTAAAAATTTTATTTTTTTTAATTTTTTTTCTTTGCATGAAAGATTATTTGATTGATTTCGTGAAATAAATAATTTATATGCGAGGATTATAGATTAATCGATGGAATTTACGTAGGATACCCGGTATAAACGGGAACCCGTAAATTTTATCACCGTCGGCGATGAGCTTCGGCGAGTCGACGGTGGACTATGATGATTCGATCTGAGTCCTACTGTTTAAAACACAAAATACGGATTAAAAACATAAAAATACGAATGATAACGATTATTAATTATATGAAATTGGAATTGGTGAATTGCAAATTGGCGTTGTTAATTGAAGTTGGTGATTGAATTGTAGATTGCGATTGATTGATGTTGTTGTGATTGACGTTGGGATGTTCGACGGGTAGGCCAATAAACAAAGGAGACGCTGCCCGATTTTCGGGAAATTAATTCCGAAAATATGGTAACGTAACCTACGATTATCGGAGACGTCGAACGAGGATATAAATAATTAAAATTTTTTACGAAACCTAATTACGTGTTGGGACAAGATATTTTTTATAAATAAACTGTTCATCCGTTTAATACGAAACGAACGCCTCCAGACTCAGAAAAATATTCCGATTTCAATAAAAATACTTTCGAGACCCAAATTCTTTTGTTTCCAAAGGTCGTTTGATTTGTTAATCATTCTGAATCGATTATTGATCGATAAATCGTATTTTGACCCGATTTCAGTTTTAAACGTATTGCATCGAACCTTTTGGCGAACCGAGTCATATGTGATATGAATTATGTGATACGTGAGTTGTGTGCTTATGTGCTATGTGAATTATGTGGGTATGTGGATCAAGAGTCCTGTGTTTATCTGTTATATTTATGTGTGGGCTATCGCATGGGTAGACGATAGGGTTTTGACGCGCAGTTCATCGAGTAATTATCGTTTAGACAATTAAAGTTGTATCTTTTAATTATAGATGCGGATCTCTCGAGTTGAGCGGGACAAGACGTTGGATAAAGAATGAGATGGAATGGTATTGGGTATCTGGCTTCTAGCAATTGCAGGAGCAGCATATCGGTGAAGTGTTGAAAAGAAGGACGGTGATGTCTTGAGACAGAATTTCAGAATAGATGTGTGTTTGCGAGTGTGACTAACTGCTAAATCTCAAAGGCAAGTACCCCTGACTTCACTTATCGTTCAAGTGACGTTTATTTCGAATCATATTATGCAAGTATTTCTATCATCACTTATTGTTCAAGTGATATTTATTTTGAATCGTATCATGCAAGTATTGATTTCCCTATTCTCAGTTTAGAATCGATAAATGTTTTACATATCGCTGAATTAAATGATTCTGTTTACGCAAGTACCCTCTGCTATTCTATGTTCAGAATAGTCAGGTGATTTTACTTATCCAATTATCGGATTTATAAATGTTTTGGATTTTGAGAAAAGTGATTTGGTTGCAAATATTCCTACCCAAGAATTGGGGGAATAAAATTATTTCGGGTATCGATTATTATGACCCCATTTCAATAAAAGGTTTTAAGATTGGATCATAATTGCGTAAGTGACCGGGACGGACGGTCCAGCGGAGGGCTATTTCTAAGTGCCATATGAAATATTATGACACAACTTTTGCCACATGCAGGTATATTGCCTTTTTGTTTGAGTACTCGTGTTTTGGGGTCACGTTTCTATGAATCCTGACCTTGTGCTATCACACGGGCTGATCAGCATGTGATAGTACGTCCGTCGGAGGATGATCCTAATCTAAATTATCATATTATTTTTGATATTCATAGAATAAATGATTTATCAACTGTTTCTGTTTCTGTTTTGGAATAATGGTGAAATGCAGTTTTGATTTAGATTCTGATTTATGTTGATACTTACGTTGTTGTTAAATATCAAAGGTGGTATTAGTATAGATGATTGATGTTGACTTCAGTATGGGTGTTGTGCGCATCAAATTTCGTATTGATATATAATTTGATATGACAGCAAAATAAATATTAATTTCAAGAGTTCGGTTTCGAGTAAAGTTTACGATTCAATCCAGAATCATTGTTTCATGTTAGAATTGTTTATGATATTTCCGTAAACACTGTTTTACGAGTTTTATTCTCGTCAAGATTCAAAGTATTGTTGAAACTTTTCGCTCGAAAATATCAAAAGGAGTTTTGAATACAGTGAGAAATAATTATCTGATTCTTTAACAAATTTTATGATTCAGCAACTATGATTTTAATAATGTTCTGCTCTAATGCAGATGTCAATTTTTATATCAAAATGACCATATATATATGTTATAATGATCTTGCTGAGCATTTCTTCCACTCATTCTTGCCTATTTTTAAATTTAACCTCCAGTGAGGATTAGCTTGCGCTAGTTAGCTACGTAATTCGAGGAAGCAAAGAAGAAGCTTTTGGAAGGTAGTTAGTCCAGGGTTGCGGACTAGTGTAAGTTTTATTGTGTAAAGTTATTTATATTATATTATATTATAGTTGTATATTTTATTTGGGCCTAGTGTACTTCAATTCGAAGTTATACTAGTGGGTTTAGTTTTGAGTTGGAATTTATTGAAAAGAGTTTTAAAAGAAAGAGAAAAATTTATTGGTAGAATTTGGATATCTTGTTTCTAGAACTGTAACCTTAAAAGATCTTGGATTAGTTGGGGTCATTTATGATAAATATCTTCCGCTGGCATTTATTTATTGATTTAACAGGTTAATTTGGATTGAAGTTTTATAGTGACGACCAAATCCTCTGACCCCGGATTTCGGGGCGTTACAGGTTGGTATCAGAGCTGAGGTTATAGTAAACTAGAAACGAGAGTGTGTAGGAGTGTGTATAGCTATGTGAGGACGTTTGAGCTCATATCGAGTTCCTGTTGGACTATTGGATATAGTACCAATGAGTAAGTTAAGATAGGCACATTCGTTTGAGATGGTTGTGCTGAGCTGGATGGAACTCCTGGCAGTTGCAAAACTTCTATTGTGGAACCTTTCGAGGCTACTACGTTTTGACGACGATGAAGATTATCGATATCCTTGGAACATAAGAAGCGTCTAGAATCAGATGGCGAGTCAACTGGAGAATTCAAATAGAAGATAAGTATTAAGACTTTGGAAATACCTTCTCTTTCTATAATTTCTTTTGACCTCTCTCAAAAGAGGTATATCTTAGTGGATATATTCCCTAACACTCATTTAATCATTTTGTTACAGAATCTTGTTTTCTGGATTTCATTTTTTCTCCAGAAATATCAGCTTTGAAATCTTTTCAGTTTTATTCATTTGAGTTTGAAATCCTTTAATCTGCTTTTATTCTGACTGAGATGAACAACCCTAACTATAGGGGACACAAGGTATACCTGTCTGTGTGATAGGAGTTGGATGGGACGCCATCACTTGTGTGTATTGTGAATACATGAAGGTTAACAACCTTTAGTAGTGTCTTTATTTGGACACGCAATACCAAGTTCGTTTGATCATATTGATCTCTCAGTTATTCTTTTATTTCAACAATATCTTTTTCAAATTCAGATTTTGGTTCCGTTATGGTATTAAATTCTTTTCTTTTTGAAATTCTATGATTTTATCATCTGAAATATTCGAAGGTATGCCAATCAAGTTAAGCTGAGTTATCTTGGTCAAGTCAAAGTAAGGCGATGTGAGGGAATTACCAAGGACAACAGTGGACTGCAATGCGGTTATAATACCAGTGGCATATGACGAAGTCAATCTATTTCTTTATTTCTCTCTCTATCTCTCTTTCTTTTCTTTTCTCTATCTTTCTCTCTATTCTTCTTTCTCGCGATCTGTAAAAGTGATTTTAGTGAGGAATTGGTCAAAGGATGTAGATAGAACAATGGTGCCCATTAAAGCACCTGTAAAAGTTTTATTATACAAGGAATATAAGATTTGTTTGAGATTTTGGAAAATTAAGGTTATTTTGAAACAGAAAGTTGGTTAGAAAACCCTTAGTGCTTTCTTCTGCTGATTCCGAGGACGGAATCCTTATAAGGAGGGTAGATTGTAATATCCCATATTTTTTAGATATTATTTTTATAATTATTTGGAATTGTTTATGTAATTTTATGTGATTCTGAATTAGTAAATAAATAAAATATGTATATGGGTTCAGTTAGCTGGATATTATTTTGTTACTAATCATATGTGATTATTGGTGTTCGAGGATGATTTGTGTAATTAGTTGTGAAGCTGGGTTGTTTTGTTTTGTATTTAAAGGTGATTCTATTCAAGATTTATTTTCATAAATATGGGGATTATCTCTAAAATTATTTTTATGGCTTCATAACTTTATTAATTATTTTTAGGAGTTTTTAAAATTGAGAAATCAATATTTTATTGATTATTTACCCTTAAATGATTTTATGAGTGTTTTTAATTGTAAAATCAGTATATAATTTTAGAATTCTTCAAAAATTATGAAAATTTTATTTTATTACTTTTTAATTATTTCAAGAATTTTAAAATTATTCCGGTAAATTTCTGGCTTTTATTTAACAGTGCGTGAACTCGTTAGTTTGTTAAATGCGGGTCTGGTATGCGATTTCAAAATGATTTTAAAAATTATAAAAATGTTGTGTATTATCAATTTTAAATATTGTTGGAATTTTGAGGTTTATTTTAAGACTATTTCAATTCGTTCTGTTCGGGAAGTGTATCGTGATTAAATAGATCGGTGTGTCAGTTGCGGTATCGAGGAAAAGAAACCGGGTAAATAAACCCGATTTCATTCCCTTTCCCAGTTAATCCCTAGTCCCTCTCTTTCTAAACATCAGCTTCTTTTCTCTCTCACCTTTCGATTTCACTCCGTCTCTAATCTCTTCTCTTCTGAATTTCTTTCTTCCCTTAATCCCTCTCGTTCTTTGTTCTCCTCGATTTATTTTCTTCCTCTCGCTGCTTGCTTCCGGTAAGTCACCGCGCCGTTCTGTTTTCCGGCGAGATCGCCGCCCTTCTTCCTATTGATTCACCGATTTCTTCATGTTTATGTATATACATACTTGCTGTATGTATACGTTTCTGTGTGTGTGAAATCGTGTGTGTGTGTGTATCGTGTTGTGTGTGTGTGTGTTTCAGGCTGTCAGAGTGTGTGTGTTGTGTGATATTTTCTGGCCTGTTCTGGCCGTGTTCTGCCCCGTTTCTGTTGTGGTGGCGCGTGCTTAGCACGCGAGTGTGTTGCCCTGTGTTGCCTTGGTTCGAATGGTTCTGATTAAAAATTTTATTTTTTTTAATTTTTTTCTTTGCATGAAAGATTATTTGATTGATTTCGTGAAATAAATAATTTATATGCGAGGATTATAGATTAATCGATGGAATTTACGTAGGATACCCGGTATAAATGGGAACCCGTAAATTTTATCACCGTCGGCGATGAGCTTCGGCGAGCCGACGGTGGACTATGATGATTCGATCCGAGTCCTACTGTTTAAAACACAAAATACGGATTAAAAACATAAAAATACGAATGATAACGATTATTAATTATATAAAATTAGAATTGGTGAATTGCAAATTGGCGTTGTTAATTGAAGTTGGTGATTGAATTGTAGATTGCGATTGCTTGATGTTGTTGTGATTGACATCGGGATGTTCGACGGGTAGGCCAATAAACAAAGGAGACGTTGCCCGATCTTCGGGAAATTAATTCCGAAAATATGGGAACGTAACCTACGATTATCGGAGACGTCGAACGAGGATATAAATAATTAAAAAATTTTACGAAACCTAATTACGTGTTGGGACAAGATATTTTTTATAAATAAACTGTTCATCCGTTTAATACTAAACGAATGCCTCCAGACTCAGAAAAATATTCCGATTTCAATAAAAATACTTTTGAGACCCAAATTCTTTTGTTTCCAAAGGTCGTTTGATTTGTTAATCATTCTGAATCGATTATTGATCGATAAATCGTATTTTGACCTGATTTAAGTTTTAAACGTATCGAATCGAACCGAGTCATATGTGATATAAATTATGTGATACGTGAGTTGTGTGCTTATGTGCTATGTGAATTATGTGGGTATGTGGATCAAGAGTCCTGTGTTTATCTGTTATATTTATGTGTGGGCTATCGTATGGGTAGACGATAGGGTTTTGACGCGTAGTTCGTCGAGTAATTATCGTTTAGACAATTAAAGTTGTATCTTTTAATTATAGATGCGGATCTCTCGAGTTGAGCAGGACAAGACATTGGATAAAGAATCAGATGGAATGGTATTGGGTATCTGGCTTCTAGCAATTGCAGGAGCAGCATATCGGTGAAGTGTTGAAAAGAAGGACGGTGATGTCTTGAGACAGAATGTCAAAATAGATGCGTGTTTGCGAGTGTGACTAACTGCTAAATCTCAAAGGCAAGTACCCCTGACTTCACTTATCGTTCAAGTGACGTTTATTTCGAATCATATTATGCAAGTATTTCTATCATCACTTATTGTTCAAGTGATATTTATTTTGAATCGTATCATGCAAGTATTGATTTCTCTATTCTCAGTTTAGAATCGATAAATGTTTTACATATCGCTTAATTAAATGATTCTGTTTACGCAAGTACCCTCTGCTATTCTATGTTCAGAATAGTCAGGTGATTTTACTTATCCAATTATCGGATTTATAAATGTTTTAGATTTTGAGAAAAGTGATTTGGTTGCAAATATTCCTACCCAAGAATTGGGGGAATAAAATTATTTCGGGTGTCGATTATTATGACCCCATTTCAATAAAAGGTTTTAAGATTGGATCATAATTGCGTAAGTGACCGGGACGGACGGTCCAGCGGAGGGCTATTTTTAAGTGCCATATGAAATATTATGACACAACTTTTTCCACATGCAGGTATATTGCCTTTTTGTTTGAGTACTCGTGTTTTGGGGTCACGTTTCTATGAATCCTGACCTTGTGCTATCACACGGGCTGATCAGCATGTGATAGTACGTCCGTCGGAGGATGATCCTAATCTAAATTATCATATTGTTTTTGATATTCATAGAATAAATGATTTATCAACTGTTTCTGTTTCTGTTTTGGAATAATGGTGAAATGCAGTTTTGATTCAGATTCTGATTTATGCTAATACTTACGTTGTTGTTAAATATCAAAGGTGGTATTAGTATAGATGATTGATGTTGACTTCAGTATGGGTGTTGTGCGCATCAAAGTTCGTATTGATATCGAATTTGATATGACAGTAAAATAAGTATTAATTTCAAGAGTTCGGTTTTGAGTAAAGTTTACGATTTAATCCAGAATCATTGTTTCATGTTAGAATTGTTTACGATATTTCCGTAAACACTGTTTTACGAGTTTTATTCTCATCAAGATTCAAAGTATTGTTGAAGCTTTTCGCTCGAAAATATCAAAAAGAGTTTTGAATACAGTGAGAAATAATTATCCGATTCTTTAACAAATTTTATGATTCAGCAACTATGATTTTAAAAATGTTCTGCTCTAATGCAGATGTCAATTTTTATATCAAAACAACCATATATATATGTTATAATGATATTGCTGAGCATTTCTTCCGCTCATACTTGCCTGTTTTTAAATTTAACCTCCAGTGAGGATTAGCTTGCGCTAGTTAGCTGCGTAATTCGAGGAAGCAAAGAAGAAGCTTTTGGAAGGTAGTTGGTCCAGGGTTGCGGACTAGTGTAAGTTTTATGGTGTAAAGTTATTTATATTATAATATATTATAGTTGTATATTTTATTTGGGCCTAGTGTACTTCAATTAGAAGTTATACTAGAGGGTTTAGTTTTGAGTTGGAATTTATTGAAAAGAGTTTTAAAAGAAAGAGAAAAATTTATTGGTAGAATTTGGATATCTTGTTTCTAGAACTGTAACCTTAAAAGATCTTGGATTAGTTGGGGTCATTTATGATAAATATCTTCCGCGGGCATTTATTTATTGATTTAACAGGTTTATTTGGATTGAAGTTTTATAGTGACGACCAAATCCTCTAACCCCGGATTTCGGGGCGTTACATTTGTAGCCTCAACGGATAAGACCATCTTGGCTATCCGTTGAAGGAGTAGCTTTACTTAAAAATAAGTCTAGTATTATAGCACATTTCATTCTTTGTATTTAAGTTATAATTCTTAGATGTTGTGGGAAATTATCAGTCATGTTGACTACTAGTGGATATGCAAATAGGAGGGCTAAGTGTAAATATCTCATGCCTTGTAATTTTGTATAAGTGAAGTAGTATCAACTGATATTAAAGGCCTTCAACGGATGAGAAACAAAGCTTCAACGGATGTCTCTAAAGCTTCAACGGATAACATCCATCAATGGATGAGTGCTTCAACGGATAAAGCTTCAACTGCTAATGCATCAACGGATAAAGTCATCAACGGATGAAAGCTTCAACGGATGCTTAGTTCAATAGCAGTTGATAGTGACAATTCATAAGCTGACAGAGGCACATGGGTTGACAGAGATAAACTGGAATGTGGCAGCCTCTAGGAGGAATCAAGAAAATGCAGCATTTCCATTCTGGTGCAAACAAGGAAGTATTCAAAGATTCACAGCTAAACCTAAATTGCATTGGATAGAGAAATAAAGAAGAAACATGAGAAGAATCTTTTAATTGTATTTTACAGTTTTGTCTTCACTTGTAAACTTGGTGATATATAAACCAAGTAGCAGCTAGTAATTAGATTGTGAATTTTCCAGAGCTGTTTCGAAAAATCCAGAGAGAAAATCATCTAGTTTGTACTAGGAAGCAGCTGTGATTTAATTCTTTGAATCACAGATTTTCTGAAATAACACATCTCTGGTGGAATAACAAATCCACCAGAAAAGTTTTTAAGTCTGTTGGGTTCCTTACATTTGTGTTTGAATATATATCTGTCTGTATTAGCTCAAAGCAATTCATACACACTTGTTCTTCAAAACACATAACCTAGAAACTGCTCAAAACTTGAAAAAGTTTTGAGATTTACATTCAACCCCCCTTCTGTAAATCTCATTGTTAGTCCACTGGGAATAACATATATATATGAGGAAGACACAATAAAGTTAGGGCAGTTTCATCAAAACATCAATAGATGCCAGGTTCACGCCTTTGAAACCCTCAGCTGAACTCTTAAACTAGCTCCTTTAAATGAGTTGCTGACTCACACCTTTATATAAAATTTCCTACGCTCTTTTGACTTTATTCTTAACAAAACACAAATATAATACAACCAAGCTCATTTTTATTACATAAACACGACCCCCATACCAAGATCTTTTCTATATTTAAGTATGATTTAGGCTACTCATCTATTACAACACGAAATTTATTTAAACAAGTCTGACACACCTATCTTATTACAGCACCCCAACAGACCCACATCGCATCTGACATAACTACCTCATAGGAACTGGATAGAGAAGGAACTGGAACTCTTCCCTGGCTATGATGGATAGGTCTCCTAGGCATCTGCGATATATATATATATATATATATATATATATATATATATATATATATATATATATATATATATATAACATTATGCAAAGATGAGCAATCAATTGCTCAACAGTACCAACATTGAACAACAGAGTAAACATGTAATGATAAACAGTTATAGGAACATAAATCATAAAATCATTCATTAAAATAAATAAAATAGGTATAAACTAGATATCAACAACTAGCATACTCTGTAAAACATAATATCAATCGTGTGCTGTATAAATACCAGAGTCCAATTTTAGCATGCTACTTTCATTTCCAAATCATCTGTCTAAAACTGATTCGTTCTGTTATGGGAACCACAAAACCAAAATTAGATATATATTGGACGTTTACTAGTGACACCTGATCAGACTATCACACCATAATATCTATTCCATAAATGCAGAGACTAGCTAGGTCTCTGTTAAGTTACGCTAGACTAAGCGGTTTAAATAGGGCATGCAACCGACTTAGCATCTTACGACTACTATGCTGGGCCGTTACGGGCCACTTACGCAACATCATCCAATATGTGATCCACTTTATCCAGTTTTCAAATCCACCTATGCCTATCTCTTTTCAAAAACGACTTTTATTATATCATACTTCAAATCCTTTCCAATATCATTCACAATTTAGAGATAGGCATTTTCAGAAGTTACTTTTCCCCAAAACATGATTTAAACCAAAAACATTTTTAATAACAGGGGATACGTAACTTAAAACATTATCTTCCAGTATGAAATTTAAATCAACAGTTATTTATATATATTACTGAACCATAAAAGATATGGTTAGAGGTACTTGCCTCGCTGAGCTTTATTGACTGAACATTAAGTTGACTTTAGACCGACTTAAATGCTCGAGGCTTTCAACTGGAACCTACAGAACCGAAATACTGTAAATTAGACGATCAGTTATGCTTGACATATCCTCGCTATCAACTCTACCCTTACATTAAAGTATGAAAATAAGAACCACAATCTAACTTTATTACAAACCAAATTTAAAATCTTACAAACTCTCTGTATTACAACCCATTGTCTAGCAAGTTTTAAACTACTTTTCTCAATTATTTAAACACACACATTAACTATCTATACTACACCTGCACAGGCAACTCAAAGCTTTCTTCCTGGTTTGGGATCAACACCATGGGTATGAGAGGGTCCCGCAGCTTGACTCGTTTCTTTACCACTCGAGTCCTGTTAGGAATATGTTGTGAACTTGATGATAAGTTTAATAAAACACCTTAGTAGATTTAACTTAGTGTTTTTGTAGCTCTCGACGGATGTTCTAATTTAGTCCCGACGGATGATCTTTATAGTCCCAAAGGATGAAAAATGAACATCAATCGAGAGTGTAGCTTATGTAACAATAAGTATTGCAGCACATTTATGCAAACAACAATGTTTTTAGTCTAGTAGATTTTGTAGGATTCTCTAAGTCATATTGACTACTAGATTGATATACATAATAGGTTGGCTAATTGTAAATATGAGATGTCTTGTAATTTTTTATAAGTGAAATGGAGTCAAGTGACAGAAAGGCTACCAACGGATGATCTACAAACACTACCAATGGATAATCAATAAGGCTCCCGACGGATAATCAACATAATTCCGACGGGTGATAATATTCAAATTAGAAGTTGACAGTAATAACATAGTCACATGCGTCGGGTATTTGCAAATGGAATGTGGCAGCCTAATTACAGGTTTTAGAGAATAAATAAGCATTACCATTTCCATGCAATTATGAAGATATTCAAAGATACTGGAATAGAGTAGTGAAACAGCATGGAGTTAGACTAGATATAGATTTTCTTATTATCATGTCTTATTGTCATTTAACTTGGTAATATATATAAACCAAGTGTAGCAAGTAGAACTAATAACTGAGTAAGCATTATTTTCAGAGAGATAGATAAAGCTGTATTTGTTAAGAATTTCTCTATAAGTTTGTAAGTTCACTTGTAAGCAGCTGTGTGCTATTCAAGCATCACAGAGTTCTCATACTAATACATATCTCCGGTGGATAAGTTCTAATCCACCAGAAAGTTTTAAAGCTTTGTGTTTTATTACTTTGTGTTTGGATTTCAATAAAGTTTCATTCCGCACTTCTTGTAAAATTAAAAACTGTTATATATATTAAGTAAGAACAGTCTTAAAATTTAAAAAGGAGCCAGAATTACATTCAACCCCCCCCCCTTCTGTAATTCTTGTTGTATTGCTTGGGAATAACAATTGGTATCAGACCAAGCTCTTGAAGTACAAAGAGTGTAAAGATCACAACAATCAACAAGATGAACAAAAAGGATGTTGGAGTGAGAATTCTATTTCTGCACAAAGACAACTATCACCACTGGAAGGTGAAGATGCACCTACATCATCTCTCTCAAGATGAAGCTTATGTGGACTGCATTGAAAGAGGTCCTCATGTCCCTATGAGAGATGCTACAGGGAATGAACCATCAGTTCCAAAGCTTAGACATGAATGGTCTGATCCAGACATTGAGCAAGTCAGGAAAGATAAGAAGACCATGAACATACTGTTTAATGGTGTTGATGGTGATATGTTCGACAACATCATAAACTGTAAAACAGCTAAAGAGTTTTGGGACACAATTCAAATTATCTGTATGGTACTGAGCAAGTCAGGGAGAATAAGATGCAACTCTTGATTCAGCAATATGAGCATTTTTACTGTGAAGAAAGTGAATCACTCACTGATACATTTAGTAGATTTCAAAAGCTACTGAATGCTCTCAAGTTGCATGGAAGGGTCTATCAAACAAAAGACTCAAACATTAAATTCCTTAGATCTCTACCAAAGGAATGGAAGCCCATGATAGTCTCTTTAAGTAACTCTCAAGATTACAAGGAATTCACCTTGGAAAGACTGTATGGAATTCTAAAGACCTATGAGCTTGAAATATAACAAGATGAAAGGATGGAGAAAGGAAGGAAGAAAGGAGGATCCATTGCACTTGTTGCTGAGCAAGAGAAGGAAAATGAGATGAAGGTTGAAGCTGTGGAATCTGCATCAAACTCAAGGGTCTGTGAGAGCAAGGGTAAAGGGCTGGTAGCTAAAAATGAAGAACAGTTGAGCCAAGATGACATGGATGATATAGATGAGCATCTAGCATTCTTATCCAGAAGATTTTCCAAGCTCATATTGAAGAAGAATTTTGGAGCAGCCAAGCCAAACAGAAACATGGCTGATAAGTCTAAATTCAAGTATTTCAAATGTGGCTTAGCAGGTCATTTTGCTAGTGAGTGTAGAAAGTCTGATTCTAGCAAGAAGAAGTTTGAGCCTGTTGATTATAAGCTAAAATACTTTGAGTTGCTCAAGCAAAAGGAAAGGGCTTTCATTATATAAGAAAATGACTGGGCTGCAGATGGATTGGATGAGGATGAGGAAACAAACTATGTCAATCTAGCCCTAATGGCCAAATCAGATAAAATAAAGACTAGTTCATCAAGCAATCAGGTAATCACAACTAACCTAGCATATTTATCTAAAGTTGAGTGTAATGATGCAATAAATGACATGTCTACTGAATTATATCACCTGCGTGTTACACTTAAGTCTCTCACTAAAGAAAATAATAAAATTAAAGAAAACAATGTATTTTTAAGTGAAAGAAACAATGTGCTAGAGACTCAATTCATTGAGTTGAAAAACTAAAATTAGAATGCAAGGTTGCTAAGGATGAACTAACTGAATCCTTAAAGAAATATGAGATTTTAAGAAAGCAACTTGAACGAGAACAGAAAGTGATTAAGGCATAGAAATCATCTAGAGATGTCCATGCTCAAATCATGCTCAAATCATTAAAGTTCAAGGTATAGAATCTTTTTGTGATGCAGCCTGGAAAACGAATAAAGAGAAGCTTGATTCTAACTTGGTTGAAGGACTTTCAACAGATATGGACTCGACGGATTATGAAAATTATCCATCGAATAATCAAAAGGATTATCTGTCGAAAGACAATGAGCCATATCCGTCGAATGTAAGTAAGCCAATTAAAAAAGCTAAGCTAGCTAAGTTGAATGATAAATATGGATCTGTTTCTAAAAAATTTGTTCCAGGAGAATCAAGTCAAGTGAGAAAAGAAAAGAGAGTTAATGTTGGGCATCTGTTTATCAAGCAATTGAATGACAGATTAGAAAAGATTGAGGTTAAAACATAATCAAAAAGAAAAAAAATAGAAATGGGAAGGTAGGGATTAACAAACATAACAACTACACACTTGATAAATATGTTCCAAGAAAAATCTATGTTAAGTGTGGTAGTGTTAATCATTTGTCTATTAATTGCAAACTTGCTATGCCTGCTCCCATGTTTGCACCTTCTTATTTTCCCAACATGACTGATATATCTACAATGCCTATGAATGTTTTTCCTGCACAGAATATGAATGTAGAGTTTGCTAATATGCCATTTGCACCTAATCCTTATTATGCTGCATTTAGTATGCCTCAAATGCCATTTAGTATGCCTTACTAGAATAACATGTTTGCAAACAACATGCCTTTTCATGTAAATCAAAATGTGCATGATAATTCTGCTTCAATGAACAGTTTTAAAGGTCCAACTCAAATGATAAAGAATGAATCTGAAATACCTAAGTTAATTGAGGTAAAACCTAAGAAACCAAAGAAAAAGGATAACAAGGCAGGACCCAAGGAAACTTGGGTACCAATATCAACTTGATTTGATTTTGATGTGTGCAGGGAAACAGAAAGAATCTTTGGTATCTAGATAGTGGTTGCTCAAGGCACATGACTGGAGATTCTACCCTGCTCACTGGGTTCAAGGAAAGAGCTGGACCAAGTATCACCTTTGGAGATGACATCAAGGGTTATACTGTGGGATATGGCTTGATTTCAAAGGATAATGTCATCATTGAAGAGGTTGCCCTAGTGGATGGACTCAAGCATAATTTGTTGAGTAACAACCAGCTTTGTGATAAGGGCAACTCAGTCACTTTCAATTCTAAAGCCTGTGTTGTGAACAACAAGAGAAGCAACAAAGTGGTTCTCATTGGGGTGAGAAAAGGAAATGTGTACTTAGCTGACTTTGACTCATCAAATGCAGAATCTGTCACTTTTCTGTTTAGCAAAGTAAGTCAAGATAAAAGTTGGATATGGCACAAGAAGCTATCCCATCTAAACTTCAAGACCATAAATGAGCTAGTCAAGAAAGATCTGGTTAGAGGTATACCTCAAGTGGAGTTTTCAAAGGATGAATTATGTGATGCCTTCCAGAAAGGAAATCAGATTAAAGCATCATTCAGAAAGAAGCTTGATTCAACTATTACAGAACCTTTGCAATTGTTGTACATGGATTTGTTTGGACCAGTCAATGTGTTATCCATTTCAAATAAGAGATATTTCCTAGTAATTGTAAATGATTTCTCAAAGTTCTATTGGACATATTTCCTAAAGTCCAAAGATGAAGCTAGTGAAATCATCATCAATCACATAAGGCAAGTCAACAAATAATCCTGATTTCAAAGTAAGAAGAATCATGAGTGATAATGGAACTGAGTTCAAGAATTCTGTGATGAGATTGTTTTGTGAAGAGAATGGGATCATGCATGAGTTTTCTGTAGCAAGAACTCCATAACAAAATGGAGTGGTGGAAAGAAAGAATAGGTCTCTTATTGAAGCTGCAAGAATAATGCTGGAAGAATCTAAGTTACCAACATATTTTTGGGCTGAAGCTGTGAATACTGCATGCTACACTCAGAATATTTCTTTGGTTAATCAAGCAAAATGCATGACACCCTACCAATTTTTCAAGAATAGAAAGCCAACTCTATATTTCTTACATATCTTTGGCTGTAAATGCTGTATCTTAAGGAATCAAACTGATCAATATGGAAAGTTTGATGTCAAAGCAGATGAAGGAATTTTTGTTGGATATGATGTTGGAAAAGCATATAGAGTCTACAATCGGAGAACCAACATTGTTATGGAATCAGTACATGTTGAGTTTGATGATAAAAAGATTGAAGGACTGCAAGATGGAGATTTCCAAGAGAGTATCAAATTTGATAATGTGGAGATGATTTATGAAGGTAGTGATGATGATAGTGATCAAGAACCAATATCCAAGGACAATGTAGAAAAATCTACAACTAATGAAGCACATAATTTAACATTCGTCGAAAGACCTAGTGCATCATATGTCGAGAGACAATATGCATCATCCGTCGACAGGAAAAGAACATCACCCGTCGGTAGGGAAAGATCAACATCCGTCGATCCTTCTACAGGAGTTGGAAGTCAAATAAGATCACTGTCAGAAAGAACCCCATCTTCAAGTCAAAGATTAATAAACTCAGGGGGAGTTTCTGATCATCAAAGCTCTACTAATCATCAAGACAACAATGAGGCCTCTTCATCTAAAGCTAATCTACCACAACAGAGAAAATATACTAGAGATCACCCTTTTGAGCTTATTATCGGTGATGCATCTTCTAGAGTTCAAACAAGGAAAGCAACTCAAGAAGAGTGTCTATATAGCAGCTTTCTCTCAAAGGAAGAACCAAAGAAGGTAGAAGAAGCTCTGTTGGATCCTGATTGGGTTTTAGCTATGTAGGAGGAGCTAAACCAATTTGAAAGGAACAAGGTATGGAAGCTGGTACCCAAGCCTAAAAGAAAGAATCCAATTGACACCAAGTGGGTATTCAGAAACAAGATGGATGAAAATGGCATAGTAGTCAGGAACAAAGCTAGATTGGTTGCTAAGGGCTACTGTCAATAAGAAGGAATAAATTTTGATGAAACTTTTGCTCCTTTTGCAAGACTTGAACCCATCAGGAATTTTTTAGCCTATGCAGCCCATGCCAATTTTAAAGTCTATCAAATGGATGTCAAAAGTGCCTTTCTGAATGGAGATTTGGAGAAGGAAGTCTATGTCAGTCAGCCTCATGGTTTTGAAGATCCAAATTTTCCATAATATGTTTACTATCTTTTGAAAGCACTTTATGGATTGAAGCAAGCACCTAGAGCCTGGTATGATAATTTGTCAAAGTTTCTCTTAGAAAATCACTTCACAAGAGGTACAGTTGACAAAAATTTATTCTTTAGAAATGTTAATGGCTCTAGTATACTTGTTCAAATTTATGTAGATGATATTATATTTGGCTCTACAGATGAAAAAGTTTGCAAAAAGTTTTCCAAACTGAAGCAAAGTAAGTATGAAATAAGCATGATATGAGAACTAACTTACTTTCTTGGTTTACAAGTTAAGCAAGTTAGTGATGGAATATTCATTAGTCAAAGCGAATATATTTATGATCTTTTAAAAACATTTGATCTAATGGATTGTACATCTGCAAAAACTCCCATGGCCACTGCAACTAAACTTGAATTAAACACTACTGAAAAGTCTGTGGATATTTCAAGCTATAGAGACATGGTTGGCTCACTTCTGTACTTAACAGCTAGTAGGCCAGATATAATGTTTGCTACTTGTCTTTATGCTATATTTTAGGTTGATCCTAGAGAATCTCATTTAGTAGCTATTAAGAGAATTTTCAGATATCGCATGGGCACACCAAAACTTGGCATTTGGTACCCTAGAGATTATGGTTTTGATCTAACTGGTTATTCAGATGCAGATTATGCAGGTTGTAAAATTGATAGAAAAAGTAAAACAGGAACCTGTCAATTTCTAGGAAACAGGCTAGTATCCTGGTTTAGTAAAAAGCAAAATTCAATTTCTACTTCTACAGCTGAAGCTGAGTATATTGTTGCTGGTAGTTGTTGTGCACAGATTCTATGGATGAAAAACCAACTGTTGGACTATGGTTTGCAAGTGGACATAATTCCTATTTTATGTGATAACACAAGTGTAGTTTCCATCACTGAAAATCTAGTACAACATTCAAGAACAAAGCACATAGATATGAAGTACCACTTCATTAGGGAACATGTGATGAATGGTACTGTGGAACTTCATTTGGTTCCAAGTGAAAAGCAGCTTGTAGATATCTTTACCAAGCCACTTGATGAATCCACCTTTACTAGGTTAGTAAGTGAGTTAGGTATGATTAATTATTCTTAAATTATCTCTGATAATTTTGCAAGTTGTAATGCAGCCAGAAACTTAATTGATTTTTCCGTTTTAGATGAAATTTTGGCTAAGTCAAAAGTTACATCTCGACGGATGTTCATTATCCATCGAGTTTGATCATCCGTCGAAATATAATAGCTTGGTGAAAATCAATTACTTTTCTGGATTATCTTTTACCCGACAGATAATTGCTTTATTCCCATCCGTCGAATTGTCTACATCTTACCAGTTAAAAGTACTGAACATTATCCATCGGATATACTTATAGTCTGTAAGTATATCACGACGGATAATTGACCGAATTTTGACAGTTTATTTTATTTTTAAACGGCTATTTTGGGCAATTCTCATTGGGTCTTTAATTTTTATCTTTAATTTTTATCCTATTTTATTTGAGAGTACATAAAAGCCTAACTTCAGTTTATTTTTGCTTTTATCTCTCCCTATTGCAATTAACTGTTATTTTCTCTCTTAAAGCAAAACCCCTTTCTTTCTGTAATTTCCTTACTTTAACAATGGCACCAGTAGTAAAGATCATGTCTCAGTCGGGATTCATCTATGAGAAGAACAATTTCATAGCTCTGGTGAACAAAGAGATTCCAACATCTGAGGATTATCACAAAATGATGGATTTTGTGAAGGGATGCAAACTTAGCTATGCCATGCTGGAATCACCCACTATCTACTGTGAAGTTGTGGAAGAGATGTGGACCATTGTTGTATATCAGTCTAATGACAAAACCATCACTCTCTCCATTAAAGGTAAAGAATATTGCATTAACAGTGATATTATCAAAATATGCTTTAAAATTCCTGATAACACTACTACTAAGCCACAAAAAGATGCTGATATAGTTAATTTGCTTAATTCTATGGGCTATGCACTTTCTACCACTAAGTTAAGTGAGATTAGGAGACTAGGTCTTAGAAAAGGGTGGAGTTATCTATGTGATGTAGTTATCAAGGTATTTTCTGGTAAAATAAGTAACTTTGATTCTATCAATACTACAATGCTTAACATGCTTTACATGCTTCGTACTGATAAGTACTATAATTTCAGTGATGCCATCATGTTTGAGTTAGGATACAAGTTAGGGGAAATCAAAAATAGATCTAAAAATGTTTATTATGCTAGATTCTTCATGATTATTGTTAACCATATTTGTGAGAATCTTGTAATTGAGAACCCAACCAACAAACTGAATTGTTGGGTTCAAGAAAGAAGAGTGATTACAGATTTGAACAGGGCTGGTTACCACAAAGAGGTGCCCCTTGTCTATTTGCGTATCATGGAATTACCTCAAGTAAGTGAGGTAAACATCTCTGTCTCTACTACTACTTCTCAACCACCTATTTCTTTGCATTCAACTGTGGCAATGGCATCTGTGAATGTGACCAAATAGATGCCTACCCAAGCCACAAAACCTAAATCTTCTAAATCCAAGTCAAAGAAACCACACTCTGATGTCTCTCAAAAGATGTCAGTTTCAAAATCCACCAAAACCAAAGATGGGAGTGTGAAGGGGGGTAAGATAGGTGAGGGACAGTGTGAAAATAAAAGAAACCCTAAGGATAAGGATGCAGAGATGAGTGTACCCAAACCAAGCCACAACACAGATTCCCAATAAATTATGGTGATTAATAAGGAAATTAGCACATCTCCAGTTTCATCCTCTCAAAAGGATGTTATTATTGATGCAAGCTCCCAACCAGGAGCACAGATCAAAAGGGATAGGGACACTGATTCACCCCAAACTTATACCAGAAAGAAGAAAGCTAGAAAACTTGGGGATGCACATGGATCACACACAGTGCAATCTGCAGCGAAAGACTCAGTCACTGCACCATCTCAAATTGATGTGGCTCCAATAAATGTGGAGTCACAGCCAAAATATTTGACTATTGAAGCACCAAACTCATCCACACACTCACTGGATGTGGATATAATTAACACATCTATCCCTGATTCTCCTTCTTTTAGATGATTTGTTGGATCACTTGCCAATTCTTTCAGGAACTGTTGAGACTTATGTGCCTAAATTATCATCAATCTGGATAGAGTCTACAATAGTTTTCACTCCAAATTCTATCATTTATTCTATTCCGGTGGATATTGTTCATCCGTTAGCCAGTGATTGTATCCTGACGGATGTGCCTAACAGCAGTCATCCGTCGGATGTCCTAACTACTACCCCGATAGATGTTCCTTATCCGTCGGTACTCACTACATAAACTGAATTTTCAATAATTGTTACAAGTGTATATGAGTTAGTAGTTGTACAATCACTCCTAGGTTTGAGGGAAGGGAGTGAACAGAGTGAGAGGCTGAGTTGCACTCAAGCAAAATGAGAGGAAACAAGAGAAACAATGCAGATTATCAAGCTAACCTAGATTCTGTTTCTTATGAAGCTGAGGCATTTACTCACCCTGTCTTAACTTATCCAGTTCTAGCTGAGCAGGACAATGTGGCTACAGAAAGAATGTTAAATCTGGTGCATACAACAGCCTCCATGTAAAGAGCCAAAGATGCCATCTCAGCCATGCCTCCCACAACTGGTGATGATGTTAATTATGGAAGGGAGTTCTGAAGACTTCTTTGGAGATGAAGATGATAATGAAGAAGAGGTCATGGACATAGGGGAGAAGCAGGCCCTAGCTCAAGATCAAACATTCCATCTTGGGCATTTTCCAAAGATTGTGATGAGCACCATTTCAAGTCAACTCTCTTCCACATTATTTAACAAACACGGACAGCTCTTCAAGCCACCACCAATCCTAACACCAAGAAGCTTCTTCAAGCACATCTTAATTCTCTTCAACAACACCAAATTCAATCTCTTCAACACAATCTGGATGTCACTTCAATTAAAACAGAGATTGATCAAGTCAAGAAGGATGTCTCTGAGAGATTGGATGCTAAATTTCCCAACACAACCATACTTGACATTAACAGATAGTTAATGAAGAACTCTAATCTTGAAAACAAAGTGGATTCCTTGGATACAAGATTCAAGAATTTAGAAGCCTCCATCACTACAATTCATTTACATCAAGCTCAACAAACCCAGTTGCTTCAAAAGCTAGTGGTTACACAAACTTCTACCTCCAGTCAACTTGATGCTAACAAAAAGGGGGAGAAAGATACAATAGTCTCAGTTAGTCAAGGAGAGCCAACAAGTGAGGGCGACAGTGTGTTCAATATACAAGTTAGTCAAGTAATTGTTCCAGAAATTACTTATCCTAAGCCAACAGTTTTGGACAGCATTGATCTGATCCAGATAGCAGCTTCTAAGTTGAATTCAAAGTCAGATTTTAAAAAGCTTGATGTTGTAGCAGCTGAAAAGGAATTAGATGATACATGGAAGAAGATTGATGAAGAAATTAAGAAGAAATTCAGTCAGATAAAGAAACCAGACAAGATCTTTCATCACTATTCTCAAGTCAAGCAAATTTCTGTGAATGAAATGAGTCTGAGTTATTTAGAAAAGGGCCAAACTTCATTCATTAAGTCTCCAAAAGCAAACCTGGTTTTTAAGCCCAGGAGAAATTATCCAAAGACATCTGACAAGAAACCCTTGGATCTCATATTTGAGACTCCAAAACCAGATGAAAAGATGCTTTTGGTAAGGCCCATTGCATTCTTCAAAGATCCAACTGATTCAGTACAAAAAAAAATAATTGCCAAAATCTACAAGAATGGGAAAGAAATCTATATGGTGGCTGAACACCCTTAGTTTGCAGAATTTAAAAGGGAAGAAAAACAAAGAATCAAGCAAGAAAAGAAGCAAGCTGCTTTAGAGGCTAAGAAGCTCAAATAGAAGAAAGAGCAAGCTGCTATAGTAGCCAAGCTTCAAGCTGTGAAAATTGCAACTAAGATTTCTGAGAAACCACCTGTAGTGGCTGAAGATCAAGATCATAAAATGCACAAGGAACCTCAACAGAAAAGGAAGTTCAGATACAAGCTTCATTTTAAAAGAAAGTTGGATTTTGATGATGACAAGATGGAGGACTACATTCCCAAACAGTCTACAACTTTAACTCAAACATCGAAGCCCTCAGTGGTACATGAGGAATTTAAGGTGGATCCTACAAAGAATTTTTATGGTGAGCCTATAGTTCCCAAGGATGAGCCAATAGACTGGGAAAGTTTGCCTATGCCTGAGCTCAATTTACCAATTTTCAACAAAGCAAAGAAGACAAAGATAAGAGCAATCAAGAAGATTAAGCCTGTGACTCTCAGAACCAAAACCTTAGCCAAAGCTCAACCAACTGTCAACAAGGGAGATCTTCTATATATCTGTGACATCAAGGAATTTTCATATATAAATCTCTACTTGGATGAATTGGAAGAAGTAAGAGGGATTGATGCTCACAGATATCTCTCTGAAAGACTGGTATTCAAATACAAAGGTGGTAGAGAGATCATATGGCCCCTTCACAGAATTTTCCAAGAAAGTTGTAATGTTTTGAAAAAGATCTTCTCATCCTTCAAGAAGAATTTTGGATTCAATGTGACAACCAATAAATTGGTTCTAAATAAGATAGAAGAACCGAGGAGCAGAAAAACCTCAAATGCACTTCCAAGAACTCTAATAATTCCCTTCACAGGAAGTACAGTGCACTTGAGGCCTTACTGGCTGATGGAATTCATGGATGATAAATTTGTGAGAAGATTCTTCAGATTGGATGACCAATTGAGCATCTCAAGCAATGAGATTCTACTGGAAATGCAGGAAAAGCTAGATCTCAAATGCTGAAGAATTTGAATTCCACAGGCAGCTCCTAAATCAAATAGAAGAAAAAACTGGAAACTTAGGAAGAATTCAAGACCATCAAGGAAATAGAAAACATCTACCCAGACTAGAGGAGCACCTTGATAGTGATTGTGAGAACTCTTTGTACACTTTACTTTGTCCAATTTTTAATAAATTGTAGCACTTACTAGTTTCATCTACTATTACTCAATCTGTACATTTAAGATGTTTTGTTATCATCAAGTTTCTCTTAATTTATGGCTACAATTCCAGTAGACATAAATTGGGGGAGATTGTTAGGAATATGTTGTGAACTTAATGATAAGTTAAATAAAACACCTTACTAGATTTAACTTAGTATTTTTGTAGCTCTCAACGGATGTTCTAATATAGTCCTGACGGATGATCTTTATAGTCCCGAAGGATGACAACTGAGCATCCATCGAGAGTGTAGCTTATGTAATAATAAGTATTGCAACACATTTCTGCAAACAACAATATTTTTAGTCTAGTAGATTCTGTAGGATTCTCTAAGTCATGTTAACCACTAGATTGATATACATAATAGGTTGGCTAATTGTAAATATGAGATGTCTTGTAATTCTGTATAAGTGAAATGGAGTCATGTGATAGAAAGGCTACCAACAGATGATCTATAAAGACTACCGACGGATAATCAACAAGGCTCCCGACAGATAATCAACATAATCCCGACGGATAATAATATTCAAATTAGCAGTTGATAGTGACAACACAGTCACATGTGTCGGGTGTTTGCAAATAGAATGTGACAGCCTAATTACAGGTTTTTAGATAACAAAGAAGCATTACCATTTCCATACAATTATGAAGATATTCAAAGATGCTGGAATAGAATAGTTTGTCTTATTATCTTGTCTTACTATCATGTTACTTGGTATATATAAACCAAGTGTAGCAAGTAGAACTAATAACTGAGTAAACATTATTTTCAGAGAGATAGATAAAGCTGTATATGTTAAGTATTACTCTGTAAGTTTGTAAGTTCACTTGTAAGTAGCTGTGTGCTATTCAAGCATCACAGGTTTCTCATACTAATATATATCTCTGGTGGATAAGTTCAAATCCACCATAAAGTTTTAAAGCTTTGTGTTTTATTACTTTGTGTTTTGATTTCAGTTCAAGTTTCATTCCGCACTTCTTGCAAAATCATACACTGTTATATATATTAAGTAAGAACAGTCTTAAAATTTAAAAAGGAGCCAGAATTACATTCAACCCCCCTTTCTTTAATTCTTGTTGCATTTCTTAGGAATAATAAGTCTTGATAGGTTCCATTTTCCTTCTTAACTGAAAACAATAATGTGAATAATAACAAGAAAGGGGTGAGCCATAAGTTGCTCAACAAGTCCGCAATATAGAAATAGTGTTATAGTAAGTTAAATGTATCGGTAATTTGGTTACATCTGCAAAGAAATATACTCGCGAGAAAAGAACGAAGGCCACTATCGACGAATGTCAAATGAACTAAACTGGACATAAGTTCGCACCAATATCCTGCTGATCAGCCAGAATACAGTGTAGATCCATACCTTAACGTATAGATCCATTCGGGTACCCAGGCTCCACGGCCCAACACAAGGATCTGGTTAATTCCCGGTCCTTAGGATCAAGTGTAAACCTGATCCCAATCGTCGCCATCCATTCCATAGAGGAGCAACCGGAACAATCAGTATGCTTTGATATATTCCAACACTGGAATATATCAAAATATATGTATATGTGTATAACTATTGGAATATAAATAGAGGATTCAATGAATTAGGAGAAATCAGGAATCGAAATGAAATATGAACTAAGGAATAATAATTGTGTATCAGTGTTTATGAACCGGAATCATAAGTGTGCAATTGCGATAAGAATCTGAAGTAATTTCACTGTTCTGAAATTAGAATAGGGGAAAAACTTACCTTTCACGCGACCTACTCCAAGTAATTCACCGTCTTTTATCACCGACTTGACTCGCCTTGTTGGCTTTGCTTCCATCAAAGAAATAGACTTGTTTAGTCATTCTGCATCTCAATCGAATCTCAAACCGACTTCACATAGCCCTTATCGTCTACCCATACGCGTATTACTAACTCGTATACTAATTATTAGCATATAATACTCAATTAACCACATAATTCACATAAAGCACATAAATCACATAGTCATTTTAGGTTTAGAATAATTTTTAGAATCAAAATCGACTCGCTATTCGCTTAACTAAATAATATCTTATTCGTTTCCTATTTTTCGGGATTTATTGAACTCATCTTTATACGCAATAAGGCTTACAAGTAATTAAATATCAAAAGTCGACTCACTTCTAAAAGAAATTAGGATTTAAAACTATTTTTAATGAAAACATATCATTTTTCTGAGTCAAAAGGCTTTCGTTTCGCTCAAATCGGATAGACGGTTCAATTATTATTCGATAAATACAGATAAATTAATTTATTATTCAATAAAAATAATTATTACTAATTATTAAACCTTAAAAATATTTTTAAATAATTATTTGGGGAAAAAGCACAATTAAAAATGATTTTTCCATAATTTTTGGAATTAAAATGAATTTATTATGATTTATTGAAAATAATTTGATTAATTATCAAAATAATTAATCATTTTAAATAAATAATAAATAATAAATAAATAATTAAGGAAATAAGTAATTCTGATTTTTAGAAAATATTTCAGAATTATTTATAATATAAATCAATCAAATAAATAAATAATAATCAAATTATAAATCAAATAAAAACTGATTTTATAATTAATAAAAATAAAAATAAAAATAATTTTTCAGAAACATTTGTCAGAAACCAATCTCTGACAAAAATGGATCAAAACCGGGTAATCTAAACGGGTCAACCGGGTCAATTTCCGGGTCATGAAGAACATGACCAGAGAATTGCCAGAATCCGGCCACCGGCCAGGATTCCGGCCAGCCTAAATCAGGCCAAAAACAACATCGTTTGATGTAGTTTTTAGAGGGTTTCAATTCCAAATCACTACAGCAGTTTATCTCCGGCCAAAACGAACCAAAAACATCCCCGAATCAACTTCTCTGGCAAAATCGATCAAAACTCCGGCCAACTATTAAAATCACGCATCTATACATGAACCTTCAATTTTAATAGCTTAAATCAAAGCTTATGAACTCTACAATCAAATCCCTAACATCTCAAGAACCAAATATTCACCAAAATCAAAAACGTATAAACCAAAAAGTAAGTATAAACCCTATTAATCGAATATCACTATCCAGAAATCGTTCGTTCAATTAAATACCATGAATCAAATGTAAATATCACAGAGAAGCTATATCAATCATCAAATCATCCTAATAACCCTAGAATCAAAAAGACCCAAATCGAACATAAACCATAGAAATCAAAAATCAAAATATACGAATTAAAACTTGAAATTGATGGTAAAAACAGAAAGAACTCGTACTAAAGGTTTTGATAAAAAGGTTTTAAATACGAAATAAAATATCTGAAAAATACCCTAAAAATATCCGGATAATACAAAATACATATAGTACGTAACAATTAGGGTTTTAAAACTAATTACACTTAAATGACATAATAAAATACTTAATTTATCTTTATTATGATATAATACAAGCGTAATTTCTCATTCGTTACATCCTTCCCCCTTAATAGGATTATGTCCTCAGAATCTCGCTACGAAAAAAACTGGGGATACTTTTCTAACATTGCACTCTCAAGTTCCCAGGTTGACTCTTCAACCATAAGATTTCTCCACAGAACTCGTACTAAAGGTACAAACTTATCTCTCAATACTTTCTCTTTCCGATCTAGAATTCTTATTGGCTGTTCTATATAAGACAAATCAGGTTGAATCTCTATTGCCTCATATTCTAATACATGTCTAGAATCAAGGTTATATCTCTTAAGCATTGACACTTGAAACACATTATGGATATGTTGCATGTGAGGTGGTAAAGCTAACTCATACGCAACTTTCTCAACTTTCTTCAAGATTTCAAATGGACCAACATATCGTGGCTTCAATTTACCCTTGTTTCCAAATCTGGTCAATCCTTTTCATGGCGATATCTTGAGTAATACATGTTCTCCTTCTTGGTAGTCCATATCTTTTCTAGCTTGATCTGCATATTTGCGTTGTCGATGTTGCGTTGCTTCGAGTCGCTTTCGGATAAGTTCTATCTTCCCCTTAGATTGTTGAATCAATTCTAGAACTAAAATTTTGCGTTCTCCAACTTAATCACAATACACAGGTGATCTGCACTTTCTTCCATATAGAGCTTCAAAAGGTGGCATCCTAATGCTTGCATGATAGCTGTTGTTGTAAGAAAATTCTACTAGCGGTAAATGCTCGTCCCAATTACCTTCAAAATCAATCGCGCAGACTCGTAACATATCTTCAATTATTTGAATAGTTATTTCACTTTGTCCGTCTGTTTACGGATGATAAGCCGTACTCATATTTAATTTGGTTCCAAGGCATTCTTGAAATTGTCTCCAAAATCTTGAATTGAAATGTGGATCTCGATCAGATACAATAGATACTGGAACTCCATGTCGCATCACAATCTCCTTAATATATAAGTGCACTAACTTGTCGAGTGAAAATCTTTCGTTGATTGGAAAAAAATGTGCTGACTTTGATAGTCTGTTGATAATCACCCAAATTGCATTAAGATTTTTTCTGGTTCTTGGAAGTCCTATCAGGAAATCCATCGCTAAATGTTCCCATTCCCATTCTGTAATATCCAGTGGTTGTAGTAATCCGCTTGGACGTTGATGTTATGCTTTGACTCGTTGGCACGTATAGCATTTACTTACCTACTCTTCTATTCCTTTCTTCATATTTGGCCCCCAAAAATTTTCCTTCAGATCTCGATACATTTTTGTGCTTCCGGGATGTATAGAATATCTTGAGTTGTGAGTGTCTCGTAATATTTCTTTTTTCAATTCTGGCACATAAGGTATCCAGATTCTTGATGAAAAGCATAAAATTCCTTCATTATCTTTCTGTGTTGTGATTTCTTCTCCAGTTAAGTTGTCATCGTCTTGACTCATCACCTCTTCTTGGCATCTTCGAATCTTTTCCAATAGTTCTGGCTGGAATGTCATTGCGTGAATAACTTTAGTGGATTCATTTGGAATATGAACCTGAATTTCCAATTATTCGAATTCTCTGACTAATTCTTCTGAAGAAGTCAATATATTCAATCTTTCTTTCCGGCTCAGTGCATCTGCCATGATGTTCACTTTTCCTGTTTGATAGCTGATTGTAACATCATAGTCCTTAATTAGTTCCCGATAATCGATATATAGACGCATGCTGCCGCTTTTCTTCTTCACAAATAATACTGGTGCACCCCATGAGGATACACTAGGTCTTATAATTTCTCTATCCAGAAGATCTTGTAATTGCGTTGACAATTCCTTCATTTTAACCGATGTAATCCGATATGAAGCTTTCGAAACTGGTTCCGTACCTGGTACTAAATCGATATTAAACTCAATTTTTTGGTCCGGCGGCAATCCTGAAAGTTCATCTGGAAAAATCTCGGGAAATTCACATACAACTGGAATGTCTTCTATCTTTAGACTTTCTTTTTCCGCATCCAATACATAGGCTAGATAAACTTCAAATACTTGTCGTAGCAATCGCTTAGTCTACATTATTATTATGAATTTCTTTCGTTGTTTCTCGCCTCTAAACATTACCGTTGCATTTTTCACAGTTCAAAGTTTTACTTTCTTATTCGCACAATCAATCTAAGCATTATGACAAGCTAACCAATCCATTCCTAAAATAACATCAAAATCTCCTAACTTGAAAGAAATCAAGTCCACAGAGAAATGATGTCCGGTTATATCGATATCACACTCAGGACATACTCGATCTACGGGAACTTGGTCATCATTCGCTAATTTTATAATTAACGTCTCGCCCAACCGTTCAACTTCGCAACATATTTTATCAATTAATTTTTCAGAAATAAAAGATCTTGTAGCTCCAGAATCTATCAATACTTTTGCATCTACTAAGTTCACAAAAAGCATACCTACAATCACACTAGGACTCTGCACTGCTTCTTTCATTGTCATATTAAAAGTTCTCGCTCTAGGTTGATTATACTATGGTGGCGGAGGTAATGCCAATACTTTCGGAATACTAGCTTTCATAGTTAGTCCTCTGCAATCACTGGCTACATGTCATTTATTTCCACACTGGAAACAAGTAACCTTTGTTCTTCCTGCTGGACATTTGTTAGAGTAGTGCCCTTTCTGTTTGCATCTGAAGCATGTCACATTTGCCTTGATAGATTCGCCCGTATGTTTCTGACCATATATTTTGCAGTACGATAGTGGGGGTCTGATAATTCCCTGCTGATTGGGAACTTGGAAATGATTACCTACTCTCTGGTTGCCTTGTCCTATCCTTTTAAAATTCCTATTTGTCTGGGCTTGAAATCCCGGCTTCCTGTTGGAATGGTTCTGAAAATTTCCTTGTCCCTTTCCTTTTGGGACCTTTCACTTTCCCCTTCAATAATCATGGCTTTCTGAACTACGGCGATATAGGTCGTCAATTTAAAAACTGCAACTCGGCTGCGAATCCATGGCTGTAATCCCTGTTGGAATCTCTTGGCCCATTTCTCTTCAGTATCCACTTGTTCTGGAACAAATCTAGCCAATTTAGTAAACTTGGCTTCATATTCCGTCACCAATATATTCCCTTGCTTCAGTTCCAAGAACTTGATTTCCATCTGGTTCTTCATATAGCGAGGAAAATACTTCTCCAGAAATTATTCCGTAAACCTATCCCAGGTCATAATGACTTCACCCTCTTAAGCTTTCCTGGATTCCCACCAATAATTTGCTTCCCCTTTCAGGAAGTAGCTAGAAAAATCAGTTTTCTGGTCCTCCCCAACTTTCACAAGCGCAAACGCTTTCTCCATTTCTTTCAACTAACCCTTGATTTTGTAGGATCTGCTGTACCCTCAAACTCTGGAGGCTTAACTGATTGAAACTGCTTAAAGGTAACAACAAGCACAACTGGTGGTAACTGAGGTTTAGGACAAGGTGGCTGCTGTAACATATGTTGCTGAATTTGTCATTGTTGTTGTTGCATTTGCTGCTGCATCATTACCATCTGTTGTTGCATCAGATGGAACATTTGATTCATAGTATCATTAGTCTGTCCCTCAGAGTTGCTGTTGGTGGTTTCAGTTCTGGTCTTTCTTTTTGGTGCCATTTTTCTGGTAATAAAACAATGATTCTTTTAATAATTTGCTATGCAGTTGATAATAGGTACAAAAGGACTTGCGTCTAGGTCCAATCCACTAAGTTAAGAAAACATTTTTCCCCTTTGGCAATTCTCAAAGAAACATTATGCCCCTTTGGCACTTCAACTTTTAAAAACTTTGCATTTTTATAAGAATTAGATGCTAGAAAGAATAACATTTTAAAAGTTCTTAAGGCATGAAAGAATCATATCAATCTTTAAGGGATTCCAAACTATAAGACTACGATCAACAATCAGATGATTAGGATTAAGAGATTCTTATCAAAAGAAGAACTATCCTCATATTAGAGGGGTCATCAAGGATGAATATCAATGATTCAACAACTAAGGAAGAAGTATTGAAAAAGAGTTATAACAATAATCAACAAAGGTAGGGGTGTCTGATATCAAGTGTAGTACATGGCGTACATCCAATTACAAAGTTTGGATATGGAAATAAAGGATAGTTATCAAATAAATGTAGTTCAAGGAATTCGAATTATAAGCAATGGTCAATATAGGGAATTATTGGAGCAATACTAGAAATCAAGTTCGAGGTATTCAAGAGAATTAATCATCAAGACAAGGGTATTCAAGTGAATTAATCAACAAGGCAAAGGTATTCAAGTTAATGAAGAATTCAGGTTACTCAAGACATTTCACAAGGGAATTCATAAAGGTTCTCTTAGGGTTTACGAGATCATAGGGTGACAAAGGAAATAGGCAATGTAATCGGGTATGAATCAATCAAGTGGTTGTAAACGGTCGAACAGGATTCAATAACAAGTTATCACAAGAATCAATATTAGGGTTTCTCATAAATCAATAACAGGTTTATCAAAAGTATAAAAAAAGAATCACTACTTTATCATGGCATTAGCAATATCAATTCAAAAGACAAGGCATAGTAACTTGCCTTAAATCGCTTTCCTGCTTTATTGAAATTAAAACTGAACTACTGAAGCTGAACTACTGCCACCTAAGTTTCCTTTCCCTTTTCTAGCCTGAATGCCTCCACTATTTGAATCTACAATCTTGAATACCTCCACTATCTGAATCTACAATCCAAAACATAATACCTAATTAGATACTTATTCGCACTCGACGTTCCCTGAACGTCTAATAATTATCCCAACTCATATTAAAGCTTAACGTATATACACGAGTATAATCACATAATATTCACATAACACTTAGTAGTATATACTTATATACTTAACTCGTATATTAAAGCATAATCATAGAGTACTCATATAACACATAGCGAGTATATACTTGTATACTTAAATCTATATCTTAACAAAACAATTATGATCTAAATAACTCGACAACCAAACAACTATTCCTTCATTTTTAACTATAAAATTTGAACCAAAACAAATGGTACCAAGCCAAGAAATTAACATGCAACCACTTAACTTGACATGCAACTAAACAAACATCTTTTAAACACCAAATCAATATTACACAAATCATATAATTACACTCTAAAATCAAATTGACCAAGTAACTTGAATCAACCCTTTTTAATACCATATACCATTCGGTGTTTTCAATAAAATACAAATAATTGATCAAATCGACGTGAAAGGTTCCATTTATAATTTAAACCTATTTTAATCCATTCCAAACAAGAACACTTCTTGAAGTCATTTCTTTTAAATCAAAAACAGAACCAAAACATTATTTTTGAACAAAATCTTAACATGCATAAATCCAATCATTTATTCCTTTAAAAACTGAATGAAATCCATGCTTTTAATAATCAAAACTTAACTTATTCATACTTATGTACTCACATATCCAATATAAACCAAATTCTATTTCCAAATTAAACAATAGCCCAATTAACAACAAAACAACTTGTAGAATCGACATGCAATCAATCAACTCAACATGCAATACTCTAAATCATATATCCAACTTAATTAAACCCATGATCTAATCATTCAACCCATCTTATTTCCAAACCAAACAAAATATAACTTGATTACAATTAGGAATTTACATGCATGCAAAAAAACCAACACAAAAACAAAGGTTTATATATATATATATATCATCAAAACCAATCGAACCTCAAAACCTTTTTGCAAAACTAATTCATTCAAACCAAAAACCAAATCTTTGAACCAAACCCTTTGTAAACTTTGAATAAAAATCAAAGCCCACCTTTTTAATAGAGAAAGTCGAACCTATCTCTAAAACAAACCAAGAAAATCACATAACTTATGTACTATACTCTCTCTTAAGGTCATACACTAGGAAATTGTATTTTCTTAGATATAACCAAGATATGTTGATGCAAAAACTTCCTTAAACACCTACATGTAAAGGGTATATGAATAGAGGATTGAAAATGATGAAGATCAATGGAAAGATATTTAAATTTGAGTTAGAATTTGGTGTTGCATGTCGGATAGAGAAAGAGGGAGAGTTCGGGTGAGAAGGAGAGAGAGAGAGAGAGAGAGAGAGAGAGAGAGATAGAGCCGAAAGAGAGAGGAAAGAGAGTAGGGAGAGAAGAAATAAATGAGGTGTGTGCAAGTGGAGAGTGAGAATGACACACTTTTGATTTGATTATCCCATGTGCAAAGTTAGTGGAATTGGGAATTTACCAATATACACTTCTCTCACTACTAGCACAAAATGCATGCAGGGATGATATGGTCATTTGGTTAAGTTGAAATGAGATAGTGGGGTGGTTAATGACACAACTACCCCTCTCTTATATTGTGGGTGAAAATGCATGCAAGGGAAATTAAGTAATCTAATAAATATTAATCTAATTAATTACAAAGAATACATTTTATTAATAAAACCATAAATCTATAAATTACAAGAGTGACATCATAAAATAGCTTAGAATTTTAGGAATTTAATAAAATCAAATTCGAAATTTATAAATAAAAATAATTGTAAAAACTATTTTTCTTAAAGAATAAAAATGCATTTATAACCTATATAAATAACAATTAAGGCACTTATTTTCTAAAATTCCAAATAATATCATATAAGCATATCATCACATAATCATGCACCTTAAATAGTTAACAACATAGATTCACATATCACGTATCATAAAGAAATATACTTAATCATAAAATTTTCCTTTTTACTAATATCCATTCTTCGCGTAACGGGTCGCGTCCTGACTGACGGTCCGACGCTGTGCATTTTCAACTACGCTTAAATCTGTATCATAACAAAACAATCATGATCTAAATAACTCGACAACCAAACAACTATTCCTTTATTTTTAACTATAATATTCGAACCAAAACAAATGGTACCAAGCCAAAAAATGAACATGCAACCACTTAACTTGACATGCAACTAACCAAACATCTTTTAAACACCAAATCAATCTTACACAAACCATATAATTAGACTCTAAAATCAAATTGACCAAACAACTTGAATCAACCCTTTTTAATACCATATACCATTCGGCGTTTTCAATAAAACAGAAATAATTTATCAAATCGACATGCAAGGTTCCATTTACAATTCAAACCTATTTTAATCCATTCCAAACAAGAACACTTCTTGAAATCATTTCTTTTAAATCAAAAACCGAATCAAAACATTATTTTTGAACAAAATCTTAACATGCATAAATCCAATAATTTATTCCTTTGAAAACCGAATGAAATCCATGCTTTTAATAATCAAAACTTAACTTATTCATACTTATGTACTCACATATCCAATATAAACCAAATTCTATTTCCAAATTAAACAATAACCTAATTAACAACAAAACAACTTGTAGAATTGACATGCAATCAATCAACTCAACATGCAATACTCTAAATCACATATCCAACTTAATTAAACCCATGATCTAATCATTCAACCCATCTTATTTCTAAACCAAACAAATTATAACTTGATTACAATTAGGACTTTACATGCATGCAAAGAAACCAACACAAAAACAAAGGTTTTTATATATATATATCATCAAAACCAATCGAACATCAAAACCCTTTTGCAAAACTCATTCATTCAAACCAAAAACCAAATCTTTGAACCAAAACCCTTTGTAAACTTTGAATAAAAATCAAAACCCACCTTTTTAATAGCAAAACTCGAACCTATCTCCAAAACAAACCAAGAAAATCACATAACTTATGTACTATACTCTCTCTTAAGTTCATACACTAGGAAATTATATTTTCTTAGATATAACCAAGAGATGTTGATGCAAAAACTTCCTTAAACACCTACATGCAAAGGGTATATGAATAGAGGATTGAAAATGATGAATATCAATGGGAAGATATTTAAATTTGAGTTAGAATTGGGTATTGCATGTTGGATAGAGAAAGAGAGAGTGTTCGGGTGAGAGGGAGAGAAAGAGAGGGAGAGAGAGAGGGAGAGAGCCGAAAGAGAGAGGAAGGAGAGAGGGGAGAGAAGAAAGAAATGAGGTGTGTGCAAGTGGAGAGTGAGAATGACACACTTTCGATTTGATTATCCCATGTGCAAAGTTAGTGCAATTGGGAATTTACCAATATACCTTTCTCTCACTACTAGCACAAAATACATGCAAGGATGATATGGTCATTTGGTTAAGTTGAAATGAGATAGTGGGGTGGTAAATGACACAACTACCCTCCCTTATATTGTGGGTGAAAATGCATGTAAGGGTAATTAGGTAATCTAATAAATATTAATCTAATTAATTACAAAGAATACATTTTATAAATAAAACCATAAATCTATAAATTACAAGAGTGACATCATAAAATAGCTTAGAATTTTAGGAATTTAATAAAATCAAACTCGAAATTTATAAATAAAAATAAATGTAAAAAAAAATTCTTAAAGAATGAAAATGCATTTATAACCGATATAAATAACAATTAATGCACTTCTTATTTTCTAAAATTCCAAATAATATCATATAAGGATATAATCACATAATCATGCACCTTAAATAGTTAACAACATAGATTCACATATCACGTATCATAAAGAAATATACTTAATCATAAAATTTTTCTTTTTATTAATATTCATTCTTCGCGTAACGGGTCGCGTCCTGACTGACGGTCCGACGCTAAGCGTTTTCAACTATGCTTAAATCTGTATCTTAACAAAACAACCATGATCTAAATAACTCGACAACCAAACAACTATTCCTTTATTTTTAACTATAAAATTCGAACCAAAACAAATGGTACCAAGCCAAAAAATGAACATGCAACCACTTAACTTGACATGCAACTAACCAAACATCTTTTAAACACCAAATCAATTTTACACAAACCATATAATTAGACTCTAAAATCAAATTGACCAAACAACTTGAATCAACCCTTTTTAATACCATATACCATTCGGCGTTTTCAATAAAACACAAATCATTTATCAAATCAACATGCAAGGTTCCATTTACAATTTAAACCTATTTTAATCCATTCCAAACAGGAACACTTCTTGAAATCATTTCTTTTAAATCAAAAACCGAACCAAAACATTATTTTTGAACAAAATCTTAACATGCATAAATCCAATCATTTATTCCTTTGAAAACCGAATGAAATCCATGCTTTTAATAATCAAAACTTAACTTATTCATACTTATGTACTCACATATCCCATATAAACCAAATTCTATTTCCAAATTAAACAATAACCCAATTAACAACAAAACAACTTTTAGAATCGATATGAAATTAATCAACTCAATATGCAATACTCTAAATCACAAATCCAAGTTAATTAAACCTATGATCTAATAATTTAACCCATCTTATTTCCAAACCAAACAAAATATAACTTGATTACAATTAGGACTTTACATGCATGCAAAGAAACCAACACAAAAACAAAGGTTTATATATATATCATCAAAACCAATCGAACATCAAAACCCTTTTGCAAAACTCATTCATTCAAACCAAAAACCAAATATTTGAACCAAAACCCTTTGTAAACTTTGAATACAAATCAAAACCAACCTTTTTAATAGAAAAAGTCGAACCTATCTCCAAAATAAACCAAGAAAATCACATAATTTATGTACTATACTCTCTCTTAAGGTCATACACTAGGAAGTTGTATTTTCTTAGATATAACCAAGAGATGTTGATGCACAAACTTCCTTAAACAACCTAAATGCAAAGGGTATATGAATAGAGGATTGAAAATGATTAAGATCAATGGGAATATATTTAAATTTGAGTTAGAATTGGGTGTTGCATGTAGGATAGAGAAAGAGAGAGTGTTCGGGTGAGAGGGAGAGAAAGAGAGGGAGAGAGCCGAAAGAGAGAGGAAGGAGAGATGGGAGAGAAGAAAGAAATGAGGTGTGTGCAAGTGGAGAGTGAGAATGACACACTTTTGATTTGATTCTCCCATGTGCAAGGTTAGTGGAATAGGGAATTTACCAATATACTCTTCTCTAACTACTAGCACAAAATGCATGCAAGGATGATATGGTCATTTGGGTAAGTTAAAATGAGATAGTGGGATGGTTAATGACACAACTACCTCTCTCTTATATTGTGAGTGGAAATGCATGCAAGGGCAATTAGGTAATCTAATAATTATTAATCTAATTAATTACAAAGAATATATTTTATAAATAAAACCATAAATCTATAAATTACAAGAGTGACATCGTAAAATAGCTTAGAATTTTAGGAATTTAATAAAATCAAATTCGAAATTTATAAATAAAAATTATTTTTCTTAAAGAATAAAAATGCATTTATAACCTATATAAATAACATTTAATGCACTTCTTATTTTCTAAAATTCCAAATAATATCATATAAGCATATAATCACATAATCATGCACCTTAATAGTTAACAACATAGATTCACATATCACGTATCGTATATACATTGACTCTCTTGTCCTTTTTCACTTGACTTGTTTCTCCTGGAACAAAGTTCTTAGAAACTGATCCATATTTTTCATTTAATTTAGCTAGCTTGGATTTGCTAAATGGCTTACTTTCACTCAACGGATGTGGTTCCTTGTCTTTCGATGGATAATCCTTTTGATCATTCGATGGATAACGTTCATCATTCATTGAATCCACATCCGTTGAAAGTCTTTCAACCAAATTGGAATAAAGTTTCTCCTTGCTCTTTTTCCAGGCTGCATCACAGAAGGATTATATCCCTTCAACTTTATTAATTTGAGCATGAACATCTCTAGATGATTTCCATTTCTTAATTACCTCATGTTCTCGTTCAAGTTACTTTCTTAAAATTTCCTCTTTCTTTAAGGATTCAGTTAGTTCATCTTTGGCAATCTTGCACTCTATTTTCAATTTTTCAAACTCAACAAATTGAGTTTCTAATATATTGTTTATTTCACTTATAAACAAATGGTTCTCTTTAATTTTAGTGTTTTCTTTAGTGAGAGATTTGAATGTAACACACAGATGATATAATTCAGTAGACATGTCATTTATAGCATCATTACACTCAGATTTAGATAAATGTGCTAGATTAGTGGTGATTACCTGATTACTAGATGAACTGACTTCTGTTTCATCTGATTTAGCCATAAGTGTTATATTGACATAGTTTGTATCATCATCATCTTCTAGTCCATCTGCAGCCTAGTCATTTTCCTGTGTGATGAAAGCCCTTGCCTTTTGTTTGAGAAACTCCAAGTATTTTTGTGTATAGTCCATATGTTCAAACTTCTTTTTGCCAGAATCAGATTTTCTGCATTCACTAGAAAAATGACCTGCCAAGCCACACTTGAAACACTTGAATTTAGACTTGTCAACCATATTTCTGTATGACTTGGATGCTCCAAAATTCTTCTTGAATTTGAGCTCGACAAAACTCCTGGATAGAAAACCCAGATGCTCATCTATGTCATCCATGTCATCTTGACTAAGATGTTCTTTATGTTCAGCTACTAGCCCTTTTCACTTTCCTTCACAAACTCTAGGGTTTGGTGCAGATTCTACAGCTTCAACCTTTGTCTCCTTCTCTTTCTCTTGCTCAACAACCAATGCAATGGATCCTCCTTTCTTTCTTCCTTTCTCCAGCTTCTCATTTTGCTCTATTTCAAGCTCATAGGTCTTTAGAATCCCATATAGTCTGTCCAAGGTAAATTCCTTGTAATCTTGAGAATTTCTTAATGAGACTGTCATAGGTTTCCATTCCTTTGCTAGAGATCTAAGGAATTTGAGGTTTGAGCCTTTCGTCTGATAGACTCTTCCATGCAACTTTAGAGCATTTAATAGTTTTTGAAATCTACTAAATATGTCAGTGAGTGACTCACTTTCTTCACAATGAAAATGTTCATATTGCTGAATCAAGAGTTGCATTTTGTTTTCCTTTACCTGCTCAGTTCCATCACATATAACTTGAATTATATCCCAGATATCCTTAATAGTTTTGCAGTTAATGATATTATCAAACATGTCACCATCAACACCATTAAACAGAATATTCATGGCCTTCTTATCCTTGTGGACTTGCTCAGTATCTGGATCAGACCATTCTGCTCTAGGCTTTGGGATGGATTGCTCATTTCCTGTAGCAGCTCTCATGGGAACATGTGGACCTTTTTCAATCTAGTACACATATCCTTCATCTTGAGATAGGAGATGCAGGTGCATCTTCACCTTCCAATGGTGATAGTTGTCTTTTTCTAGAAAAGGAATCTTTACTCCAACATCTGTTTTTCTCATCTTGTTAGTTGTTGTGATCTTTAAACTCTTTGTACTTCAAGAGCTTGCTCTGATACCAATTATTACTCCCAAACAATCTAACAAAGAATTACAGAAGGGGTTTGAATGTAATTCTGGCTACTTTTTCAATTTTAAGAACAGTTCTACTATTATTATATAGCTGTGTTTGATTTGGCTATGATGCGGAATGAAAGTATTGATGAAATCAAAATACAAGGTAATTAAATAAAAGTATTTAAAAACTTTCTGGTGGATTGAACTTTTCCACCAGAGATATATATGAAGTAGAGAACTCTGTGTTACAATATTGTACATAGCTGCTTACAAGTTGAACTACAAGAATAGAGAAATTCTTTACAGATATAGGCTTTTCTATTTCTCTGGTCATTGCATACTAACTTTTTTTTAGTTCTACTTGCTACACTTGGTTTATATATCACCAAGTTACATGATAAAAAGACAAACGAATAAAACAAAATGTTTCTAGTCTAATTTCATTTTACTTCATTTCTCAATCCAGCATCTTTGAATATCTTCAGTTAAGCATGGAAATGGAAATGCTTCTTTGTTCTCCAAAACCTGTAATTAGGATGCCACATTCCATTTGCATACAATCAATGCATGTGACTGTCACGTCACTATCAACTGCTCTTTTAAATTTAATTATTCATTGAAACTCAGATTGATCATCCGTTGAAACTATGGTTGATCATCCGTTGAAACTTTGGTTGATCATCCGTTGAAGCTTAGTGAACCATCTGTTGAGACTTTCTTCATGGCACTTAACTCCATTTCATTTATACAAGATTACAAGGAATCTAATATTTTCAATTAACCAACCTATCTTACATATCAATCTAGTATTCAACATGACTTAAGCATTCTACAACATCTAGTTCACTAAGGTAATACAATATACTGAAATGTCCTACTAATCTTATTTTAACATAAGCTACTCTTTCAACGGATGTTGAAGTGATCATCCATTGAAAGCTACAAATACACTAAATGATATCTACTAAGTGTTTTGTTTATCTCATCATCAAGTTCACAATATATTCTTAACATCATCAGTATCAAAAGATTGAGCAACTGTATAGACTGGTCTAGTCCTGGAAATGGTTCACACAAGCAATAAAAAGAAAATGGGGTCTCACACCGGTGTATCTATCAGTATTTGTGATTTAGTTGCTTTAGATATTGATTTCTTCTTTACAACATCTTTGGCTTTAGGATTTGAAATCTTTGACTTCTCTCATATCTTCTCTTTCCCTTTATGCTTCTTGTCAGCAGTTAAAATAGCTTGAGATCTGAAAGATCTTTCAATCTCTGCCTGACTTACCTCCTTTATAACTACACCTCTAGTTGGTCTGTTAGAAAGATCATCTTCATAAAGTACTTGAGAAATAACCGTAATATCAGCATTTGCTATCTTCATGGAATTCTTGAATTCTTCCTACATTTGCTTTAGCTGTTCTAGATCAACTCCAGGATTTTCTCTTTCAAAGATTCTTTTACTCACCTCAGAGTCAATTGCTTGAATATCTGGATCCTTGTAAAATAGAGTTTTCTTTCTTCCTTTTCCTTTCAGAGTTTGAAGATATTGACTTGCTTCAGCACCAGCTTCTATCTCTAGAATACCTTGGTCTTCAACAGCAGGTGACTTATAAAGATTGTTGCTCTCTTGTAGTCACAGTCAATTCTCTAACTCTTCTTTCATTTTTCTTACGCTCTCCTCCTTGTCCAGATTGAGATCTAGTGATTGCTTTTGATGAACCACTAACTTCAACTAGCTCTTCACCTCTTCTCATTTCACTATCCTTTTGTCCCCCATTATTACCTCCATCAGGATTTTCATCATCAGTATTTGTCAATGTCAGCTGTTTGTATTTAGATTAAAAATTTTCTCCTCTTTCTTGGCATTATCACCAAGCAGTAGAGAAAAAATTAGCTCCATTGAATTTTGTACTTCTGTAAGTTGATCAAATATTTGACCTTCTTTAGCTTCCAATTTAGCTTGACTGGCTTCAATTACAGTTTGTCTAGCAACTATTGGTGCAATTTATTTCTGAATTTTCTGATGAGTAGTCAGCCTTGAAGCAATCACTGATTCTTTGATTTGATTGATTTGAGAAGTAGTTGCTTCTTGAGTTGTATGTAAGGATCTGACAACCAATGCTGATGCTTTTAGATGATTCAGCATATCAGGATTCTTAGTCTTCTATTATGCTATTTCCAGATATGCAACAGCTTTTGTTTTGGAAATAGGATATGTATCATCTTTCCATTCAGCATTCCAGAGATTATTAAAATAATCATGTTCCTTCTTAGCATCTAACTCTTTCATTTTCTATTATCTTATATGTAAAGGCATATCCTCAGGGAAGAAAATATTATCCTCGGGATTTATAAGAGCATTAGATATATTAGCTTCTTCACCATCATTAGATTCTTCAACAAAACTGGATTTTGCACTATTTGCTGAACTTCATCACCAACTTTAACATGTAGAATAAAATTAGAAATTGGTGCAGTATGTGATCCAACAGCTTTAGAAGCTTCCATACCATCAACAATTAACTCCACATCTTCAAGAATTGTAGTTAAATGAACCGGAGCTTCAAAATTTACTTCCAGAACCTCAGTTCCTGTAGAATGTCGTGGTGACCCTGAAATGGATGAAACTTTATGAATGGACTGTTGTGCTACTTCATCTTCAGCAACAACAGGGATTACTTCAGGTGGTGAAATAGTAGAGTAAATAGACAATTTTTTAATAAAAACAGGGATTATCTCATGTGGTGGAATAGTAGAATGTATAGATTGCAAGAAAGTATCATTACTTAGACTTGCAGGGAGATTAACAGCACTTGGTACATCAGAGTTTATTTGAAGTTTGATAGACTATTGTTCAGCATCTGTTTCTTTAATACCATTTGCACCTGCAAATATATAACAAGTAAAACTTAATCTTTCTATCCTTTTTAAGTAGTCCCACTACTCCTCACACCACACATCTCATGACTTTTAATAGTCAGAGCTTCCTCACAAGGATTACTAAATCCTATCTCTCATCTACCTCTCCTTTTTCCAGGAAGGATCATGCCTCTCTTTAATTTTGTTTTTCTCTAAATCTTTTCACACATCTCACAGAAAAAGCTCAGAAAGATTGTCCTACATAAGTAAGAGGTGACTAAAGAAGGGTGATATGTGGTCATACAACTAGAGGTAGTCCTTAAATAAGGTCTAGAAATAATCATACCAACATGATTTAGAACATGAAAAATAAATGTTGAAAATACCAAATCAGTATTTAGAATAAATGCTGATAAAGTAATAACAGTATTTATACCTTGTGATTCTGAAGTCACAATTAAACACACTTTTAATATTGTGGTTATGACAGTTGTTGTTCACCAATTATGGGAACCTCCATTTGAATTAGAGAGGATTTGATCAGGTTACTATCATGTACCATGATCTCAAACCTTGTTCTTCTTGCAAAGAACTAGCACTTGAATGTGTTTATTGAAAGCTTTCACATAGTCTTCAGTAAAAACTGATGAAACCCCTGTGTCTCTGTTAATATCATTAAGATCTACCTCAGCATGTAGTCTCTAACCAACATAATGTTATTTCTGAATGGTGAACATAATTTCAAGAACTATGTCACTTGATTTTTGGCAACATTTGAGAAATGAATTCAAGTGTTTCAGTTGTAAGAAGAAATTTAGGATATAAGATTTATGATATTGAGATTGAGTGTGGACAACTTTCCTGGTGAGAAAAAGAAAGTTTCAAAGAATTTGGATAGAACATAACACTCAAAGATTATAATTCTCATTGGTTAAGAATTAAATCTTTCATAAATTTCTTCTGTAACATCGGTTACTTCCTGTAATGTGCTCAATTTGTACTGTAGTGAACATATGAACTCAAATAGAGATTAGTTTTCATTAATTCAAGCACAAACAAGAAAATAATCATTCATTCACTTAAAGAGTCAAAGAAGGCAAAAGATATTATCATTAATATTTAAGAAGCAGAGTACAAGATTTATAGAATTTTAAATATAAAACCCTAAAATAATCTAACTACTCGGACTTCTTCTTATTTTCATCTTCTAGCTTCTTCATCGCTCAACGTTAATAAATCCCCGAGATAGTCTTTTCAAGTGAAATAATGGTCTCTTACATCTCGAGATTCTCAAGCCTGCGCCTCTCAGCCTCTTTGGCTAGGCGCTCTTCCTCAAGACTGGTCTCTATTTGAAAGAAATAGATATCCATTTGTTGTTCAAAGGACAACTCCTCATAGACTGATGATAGAACGTCATGAGGATTAAAGATTTGATTATTAATCTTGACTATACGTCCCTATAGGGTCATTATAGACACCGACCTTATCGAGCATGAAAGCAAGATGGTACACCCCATCGTGAGTGCGAGTGAAAAAGTGGTTTTGAGCCATTATGATGATATGAGGAGCTGATGAGTTGTGAATGAAAAGGAAATGAGAAGTTTTGGAATTGGATGGTTTGTATTTATAGCAGAGGAGATAGAAACTGAGAAGACTCTTTGATTTAACCATGTAATAATTAAATATAATACGTATACTCGATTACGCGTATCTAGGTAAACAAAAAGTAATCTCTCTCTTCAGATTTCTATTCCCAATGTAAGTACTCAAGTGTTAATAGATACTTACATTAGTAGCTAACCCATATAAGCCATTAAAAGATATTCCACTAACTCACTGTTAATTAAAAATACTGCCTAACCATTTATTTCGAATAAATTCAAAATAATCAATGAAATATAACAATCAATCATGGTTTGACCATTATCAGTATTTTAATTACTACTATCAGGATTTATCAGTCAACGCTAGTTTGACCAATATCAGAATTTAACAACGATTGACAAGAACTATTAGTTAAAGCAAGTTTAACTAATAACAGAGCATATACGCATAATCAGTAGTTCAACATGCAGCTATCAGCTAAGGATCATAGAAGTTAATTATATGTTATCATGGCATCAACATTTATCACAATAATCAGTATCTAACAAGTATTGACACATAATAAGATACTATGCTTCAATTATCAGCAATTATGTCTTAATTATCAGAGTTTAAGAAATGTCCTGATATGTTAGGTCACACACACACTGTAGAGGGGGTGAATACAGTGTATATTACAATCAAATCGAAGTTTAATAACTCAAGTAACAGAAAACAAACTTTATTGAAACAATAAACTCTTCCAAGATAATCCCTATGTCTGTGTTTATATACTACACAGTTACAAGATAATCGCTAATTGATATGGAATATAATTCTGCTTCCTAAAATATATCAATCAGATATCTTTTCTTCCAAGTATTCTATTCTTCATAGAATTCCTTCTTCATGCATATCTCTTCTTATGTTTGTCTCGATCTTCTTTCCTTCAATCAGCTGTTGTCCTTATCTAAACGTCCTTCAGTACTTATGTTCTGATATCCATCTTCTGATAATTATCTTTTGATAATATAAGTACTGATATCCTTAAGTCCTGACTTCCATTAAGTACTGATTTATCCTGTTTAAGTAAGATTTGAAAACTAAACATAAATCATATTAGCCATAACATTATCAAATATATCTAACAATCTCCCCCAACTTGTAAATTAGCATAATATACAAGTTTAACAAATATTTGATGATGTCAAAAAAATTAAGTAAAAATGCATGAGAATTAGACTAGATAACTACAACTTACAGTCCTTAAAACTTTACCAATCTTTAACATCTGATAACAACTTCAGTCTGTATTCATATCAGAATTTAAGTAATTGTAGATCTTGACTTGGCTTCATCTTCTGATCTCTCTGATGTCAGGAGTTGTTCTGAGATAGTTCTTCAACGAACATCTCTCAGCATATCTGAGTTCATCAATCATCCTCCTTTTAGCATCTTTAAGTTCTGCAGTATCTTCACCAGTTTGAAAGATTGCAGCCCTGAGATCATTAATCTTAGCTTTTCTTATATCCTGATCCAGTCTGATCAAATATGCCTTATCAGACTCTAGATTGAATTCCACAGCCCTGTAACCCAGAAAGGTAGTTATAATCTTAGCAGTGTTGGGCTTCATTTCAACTATATCACCCTTGTGATTTCTGTACTTTGGAAGATATGTGATGTCAGACTTAACAGAATAAAGCTTTTTCTGTCTCTGAATCTGATTCTTCAAATAGTTTGTAGCATTTTCAGTTATTCTGCCATTCACTTGAAGTAAGAATAATACATGCTCCAGTTCTTCAAAATACTTCGGTGGAATGGCATTTTCCCTTATATGATAAACCCTACCATCTGTCATGAAGTACAACAAGATATGTTCTTTCAAGTAGGTATGGTAAACCATTTGTACAGATTCTAGTTGATTCAATCTCTCAAGAGTTGCTCCAATACCTGGTTAACTCAAGGAAGTTGGATCATTGGTAGTGTTCTGTATTCTTCTTTCATCAGCACTTCCCAATCCAGTTTTGTCTCTTGCTTCCTTTCCAGTAACTACTCTTGCTTCAAAACCACTTGCAACAGTTTTCAAAGGTTGAGTCTGTTTTGCTTTAGTGAATCCCGGTAGGAGTGTCTTTGATTTATCTTCTGATATCAAGTTAACTTTAGCTATGTTAGAGGTTACTTGCTTCTTTGAAATATCAGAACTTACTATCTCTTGACTCTGAACAACTTGAGCCATGTCAGAGGTTGTCTTAAGAACTTTCTTTGAGGTCAGAGCAAGATCATCATCTTCATCAGTAATTTCTTCATTCACAGGAGGCACATAAACCTTGATAGGTTCGCCAACTTTCTCTTTGCCCTTGGACCTTGGATCTATCTGCAGTTGTGATTTAACCATTGTTGCTTCAGAATTTATCCTTTCTTTTATCACAATGCCCTTGAGTTTTGGAAGTGTCTTTTTACCAGAAGCTTCAGATTTAGATGTGACTTTTTCTGATTTAAGTCTGGCTTCTTCTTCCATTAGACTCTCCAAGTCCATTCCTGGATTTTCTTGAAGAAATAACTATCTTGACATTTCTTCATCAAGATCTAAAAGTTCATCAAAACTTATCCTTTTACCAGTAGCAGGAGTAATTCTTTTTCCAGCATCAGAACTTGTTCTGTGACTTGTGATTTCAGCTTTTCTTGATGAGAAAACTCTACCTTGACTATGACCTCTACCCATTCTAGGGTTTCCTTGATCATCCTTTTCATTATCCTTCCCCTTCAGTGTCTTATCAGTTTTGCATTTGGACTTAATTACTTTCTCCCCCTTTTTGGCATCAGCAGGTAAGAGAAGAGAGACAAGCAATTCCACTGAGGCTTGGATTTCATTAAGTTGAGATTGCTGAGAAGATTGATTTTTCAGAATATCATCAATCTGAGCTTGTTGTTTCTCTTGAGTCTTCTCAATATAAGCAACTCTGTCAAAGGTAGGTTGGAAGAATTTTTTCTTATCAAGCTTCTGCACTTGTTCTTGCTTCATTAATTCTTCCTGAATCTTATGTATCTCTGCATGAGTAGTTGAATGGAGACCTTGTAGATGTTTAGTACTCAATGCAGTGACTCGAAGCTGTGTTTTGAAATCATCAGTAATTAACATCTCATCAGCTTTTGTCAAGTGCTCAGTCAGATGCTGTGCAGATGGAGCACATGTAACTGAGTTCCATTCCTTAGTCCACTCCTGTCCTGCAGGAGTTTCACTCCAAGGCACTGGTGCTTCTCTGGTAACAAACTTCTTAACTAACTGTAACACCCCCAGATCCGGGGTCGGGGATCCGGGTCGTCACGGTCTTTCTTTCCACAATATCACTTCACTTAATTAATAATAATAACCTTATGCTGCGACCCCACACTAACACACACCACAACCCGTTATAGTCTCAGAGATGAAATTTAAATAAGTACAAGTCTTTGAATCCACAATTTAAAAGTTATTACAACCCAAAATGATTACTTGATAAATTTACAGTTAATTGCCATTATCTGCCACAAGTTATAATTATACATAATTGATTCTCAAAAGTAGATGGTCTGATCTACAATATATCTACCTCTGCAGCTATAGCAGCTACAACATCAACGGGAAGACGCGGGACGCTTCCCACGCGCTTGCGCTGGGTCTGCTGGAGTCTGGCCATCTTTCCTAACTGTTGTTGTGTGATGAAGAAATAAAGCAAGGGTGAGCAGCAAGCCCACCAAAATAATATGTATAATGATTAACAATATATGAGCCTTCTCATAGCACTCATGAAAGTCTTGGTCAAAAGAAATGAACCAAGTTGATATCTTAATGCGATGAAGTCGCAAAATATTCAGTATATATATATACATATATACTTTTCAAAATATGGGAAGTCCTCTTCCATGCATAATACACACAGAGTTCCAGTTTATAACTGTATATATAAAAAATATCGTTGCAAGGTGATCTCATATATCTAACCTTGTCTCAACATTTTTCCGAAAATCTTTGTCATTCATAAGACAATCATTAACTAGATATAAGTTTAAAAGATGAAGTTACAAGATACCCCAAAATACTTATATCTTTCCCAAATACTACTTGAACTACCCCCGTTCAAGTTATAATCAGTTTCAAAGGTTCATCACATAGATGAGACTACAAGACAAGATTTGAATAGATTCAATCTTTGAATATCATTATAAATAATGAAGTTACGAGATACTTCATTAAGTCCCGATATATAAATATATTCATATATATCTCCCATACATTTCCTGAAAACCTCTGTCATGTAAAGTATGAACAGAGTTGCAATATCCAATGAATTTGGAAGGAAAAGAATTTTGGCATAAACCAGATATCTTGCTGATCAGGCAAAGATACCAATAAGTAACCTTTTCTACTGTAGATGGATGAATTCCTCACCGGTCATCACCCTGGCCGCATTAGGACCTCGCGCTAGACCGTTACCCGGCCCCTCACGCGTTGATGGACTGCCACCCAGCCACTTACACAATAATAGACCGTACCCCGGCCTGTCGCTTATGCCGACTCAATTAGATGGGCTTACTTCCCGAACGTTGGGCAAGTAATCAATTCATTTACCAAAACTGCAACCTCGTTGCGAATATAAAATACACCACAGAGCCGGATTCCCCAGGTTTTGAGCGAGTATTTAAATCCCCTTAAAAGGAAGATCTTAAATATAAAAAAAGAGTTTTGGGATCCACTCTGACTTTTAAAAATCATTTTGAAGACTCGAAAACACTTTAAAGAGTGTTTGGAGTAAAGCTGATTTAATGAAGTAAATCAGTCCCCAGAATATTTAGAAAATGACCGAATATTATTATTTAAATAATATTCCCATAAAGAATAGTCTTTATAAAAATAATTGAAGTAGAAGTATTAAATTTATACTTGAAACGAGTATTAAATAACCAAAGATATACTTATATGAAAGTATTATCTTTATTTGAATAATCGAAAATAAGTTTGATTATTAACACCTTATTCTTTAATAAAATAAAGAATATATTTCAGCAAATAATCGGAGTCATAGATCCTCAAATGAATATTCAAATAATATTCATTAAATAATATAAACTGAGTCATAAGCCCTCGAATGAATATTCAAATAATATTCAATAAATAATATAAAAGAGTCATAAGCCCTCGAATGAATATTCAAATAATATTCAATAAATAATATAAAAGAGTCATAATCCCTCGAATGAATATTCAAATAATATTCAATAAATAATATAAAAGAGTCATAAGCCCTCGAATGAATATTCAAATAATATTCACTAATAATATAAAGTTAAAGTTATCGAATAAACCTTATTCGATTAACAGTTTGGAAAACTATAACCATATATATATATATATAAATATATATATATATATATATCCATATCCATATATAAAAAATCTACTCGGGATCCTCGACTCCCGGTTTTAGAAAATATTTTCACCTTTGGGTCCCTATACTAAGGGTATACGCAAGTTACCGCTATCCTCTAGCATAGGTATTATCAACTGAACCAACAGATATATATTTCAAGAATATGAAACAGGCATGCATATATACCATATCACATGCTATAATATATCGCAAAATTTGCTAATAACAATCATGCACTATCACAAGATAATGCATATACATATATTTACATCACAACAACAGTTATAACTGGTAGAAAACTTGCCTGAGCGACTGGGGTTACGAATGGCTCGGGACGAGTCTGGTAACCTATAAACAACAAGTAAGTTGGAATTAAACCAAAGTCACTTGTAAATCTATACTTTAACTAACTTAGACTCTAACGCTTGTTTTGCGCTCACTAATTCGCTTAAGTCACCCGGGTACCCTCGGCTCCACCATTTTTAATAATTTAACCTTTACGAGTTTTAAGGCGATTCCTTTGCGAGTGTCTTACCAACTGCCTAACACACTTACCATAAATGTTTCATACATTAATTAACCCTTTTCGGTCTTTAACCTATGTTTCAAAGTAAGGCGAGGGGAAAAGTTTCGTTCGCGAAACGCCGTTACTTGAAACGGTCGTTTCTCCTAAACCGTGCATCGGAATCGAACGAACTACATATCAAAACGAAGCTCGTCACATGAGCTATCTAAACATGGCAGTGGTCATAATCTAGCAGGGGGTTCTCGGGTCCTAATGTTATGCACAAAAACGGTCTAAAGAAAATCGGACGTTACGACGGCTATGTTTACGCGATTACCAATGATTAAACTACTCCAATTAACCACCAACCAACTCATAACCATCAATACAACAAAACTTCACCTAAACCATACCACATCAGTCCATAATCTCCAAGGTTTTCAACTCAAACAACCACAATCAAGACCTATGAACTATAATCAATCTTCAATTACCAAAACACTTCCAAATAAAACCAAACTACTAATAATCACAATCTATGCTTCTCATTTCACAACACCAACCATTAAACTTACTAACAAATAAAGTAAAGGCTAGGGTTTGAAGTTTATACCTTCCTTGGGAGGTGTTAAGTTGCTAGGAAGCCTTAGGGAACCTCCTACAAGCTTGATCTTTCCAAAGAAATCAAGAACACAAAGTTAGGCTTTGAAGTTTCTAAAAGTCCGATTTAAAGAACTGTAAAAATGAGGGTCTTACCATGATTATTTGGACGAGACTTGTGAACAAGAGTTGTAGGCCATCTCAATACCTTTCCAATGAGCTATAGAACACAATATTTGAGTGAGAAATGAAGGAGATACAGCAGTTTTAGTGTTCTGGTTCTGTTTTGGCCGAGAGCATGAAGAACAATGCCTTGGTTTCTTTTTGATTTTGATGAAAAATGATTTGCTTGGCTTGGTTGGTTGATTTTTGTGTTTGTTTTAGTAAATTACCTAGTTGCCCTTGATTTTGTGTGGTTCTCATTCAACCACACCTCCTTCCTTCCCATGTCATGCTTGTGTCATCCTCATGATGTAATCCTCCCCTCCTTGTCCTCTTTCTATTGGTTGGATGACATCATCCCCACTAATCCCCTTGATTAACTTCCTAATCGTTTGCCTAATGACCGCTGATCTGTTATACTGTTCGCTTAACTTTCGTTTTCGTTTATCGTTTGAGGGATCATACCCGGGATCTTATTACTTAGGTTCCCTTAACCTTTCTCAATACATTATATTCCTTTTTATGATCCTCTATTATAATCCTTTAATTTAAATCCTTTTATCCTGTTACCTTATACTCAATTCTTTCCGTATCTATTGGATTTCCGGGAAAAATCAAAGTGTTCGGATTTGGATTCTGACGATCTTTACATACACTTATATCCCATATAAAGTACTAATAAAATCTCAGAATATCCATATCAGAACCCCTACATAGTGTGGCATGAAAAGTTTTCTCATTCAGCAAAAACACTATTCATAAGGGTTTCAAAAATTTCCAAAAATTGGGGTTATTACAGTCTCCCCTCCTTAAAAGGATTCCGTCCCGGAATTAAATAGAAAACAAATGGGGATACTTTCTTAGCATTACACTTTCTAACTCTCGAGTAAATTTTCCCATATTGTGGTCCTGCCACCAAACTCTGCCTAGTTTGATAATCCTTCCCCTAAGCACTTGTTCCTTTTCACTCTATAACCCTTCCTGGTTGCTCCATATAGGTTACGTCGGGTTGCATGTCTATGCGCTCATATGCCCCTATTTGTCTAGCATCCGAATTACACTTTCTTAACATTGATACGTGAAACACGCTATGACTTGCTACATGTTCTGGGGTAAGGCTAGCTCATATGCTAACTTCCCAATACTCCTTAATATATCCAAGGGTCCAACAATTGGTGGACTTAGCTTTCCTTTCTTTCCGAATCTCATCAATCATTTCCAAGGGATACCTATAACATTACTAGGTCCCATATTTCGTACTCTTTATCCTTTTGTGTCAAATCAACATACTTATCATGTCCATCTTGGGCTACTACCAGCCGTCCTCTGATTAGATCTATCATATCCTTGGTCCTTTAGACCACTGCTGGTCCGAGCATCTTGCGCTCTACAACTTCATCCTAACATAAGGGAGATCGATATTGTCTTCCCTCAAGGATCTCATAAGGCGATATCTCAATACTGACATATGATCTATTGTCGTAAGAAAACTCACTCTGTGTTAAGTGATCATTCCAATTTCTTTCAAGTCTATTGCACAGACTCTCATTATAGCTTTTATCATTAGAACTTTTGCTTCTTAATACCCATTCTTTTCCAGTTCGTAATCGCTACTACCTTCCGTTCCTAATATTATACTGGTTATACTTTTGCTCGTTAGCGTTCTATAACCTTTTAATAACCACGTCAACCTTAGTATCACGAATGTGTTCCCATTCCGCATACTACCACCACTTTATTACTCCTTTTTCAGTTGTTTCTATTTTCCAAAATTTGATCAATCAAATAGAAGTAAAGGAATTTGTTGAGAGATCACTATGATCATGAACACTTGTTATATCGCATAGTTAGTACAGAAGGTGGCCAGCCTTTAGTACTTGACAAGCAATTAAACAATAGCTGGTATCCTACTCGGCTTCTATCACACAGATAGATAGTCATTCGGCAATACCTCCCCTTCTGGAAGGGTTGTTCTTCTCAGCTTACATGAAATGAAAAGAAGAGAAAAGAACGAATGGAAGAGAATTGTATATATGAAAAAAATATACTGCCACAAAATATCCGGCTTGGAACCTACCTCTGAACTATAGAGGTTTGTCATAGGAGAACGAATCATATGAGTATTTATATCAACATCAAGTATTATAGCATCGTATTTCCCATGCCTAAATATTTCTATTCCGTCCATCATTCTATGGACCCATGCTCTTCATCGAGCTTATACACAATCACCTTTGAAACTCCCTCGACATCGAAAATCGAATCTGGGATCTCATTCTATACATCATCGTTACTAGAATTCTATGCTCGCACCGCAACCTTCCTCGTATAATAATACGACTCTCTTATTGATAAGAAAGAATAATTATTCACTAGGTAGATACTCTACTTAATTAGTCTATCAATGATAACTTATACACTACCACGACCCGATTAGTGGTACTCAATCTCAACACCCATTCTAATACAACTCTCACGGTTGTAATCATCTCACTACTCGCAGAATCATTGCTGCCTTACTATGGTCCACCACTGACCCACTGTAGTCATTCATTTTCCATGAAGTCTTAATAGCTAACCATACGGAGTCCATACATGTCGTATCAAATCCTTCTAAGGAGGTAACATAATCACCATTCATGATTCATGGAGTACACTCCTGATTCTGACATACATACATGACATGAAGCAGATAAAATTGCAGAAGAGTTTCAATCAAAGCAACGATAACAGGTTAATACCATTCTTAATCATATGCCTTAAATAGAAGACTTACTCAAAGGTTCGTTTAGTCCTTTTGAAATATGGTCCAGGCTCATTCTCAAGATAGTACCTTCTAAGATAGATAGCCCACTCATGGCGATTACACGAATTAAACCTTTACTAACTACTATTACGGTTGGGTATTGCACAGTCATCAGAAGGAATGACAATCTTCCAACCCAAAATACAACCATCACAACTTTAACCATCATCACTGTATTCCTTTGGCACAAGCGCCTACAATTTTCCTTTTACCGTTAAAGTGTCGGCCACCTCTTTGGCCTTTCCTGATAGTAATAGTTCCTTACAGTCAATGTCTTTTAACCACCTTCAACTAAATTTTCTACCTCATTTCAATCACAGCTTATGTGAAGACGTTTTCCTAAAAATCTGATGAGTAAAAAAATAACACCATCTTTCCATAAGTTATTGCCTCAGTCTTTAGAGGTTAATCACTGTCACGACTGACTCTCAATCATACTAAGAACATCTTTCATCTTAGGTCCTAATTGCCCTGAACAATTTCGACCCTTACTGGTTCGATCCATACTTTCTCGTGGTTTAACACGTGCCCCACTTGGCATCATTATAATTATGTCATATTTCCTTTATCAACATTTCTATTCTTGAGAATTTTGAATATTACCTTTCTCCTTGTAAAACCTCTAAGGTTATCCTTCAATCGTTCCTCCTGTATTCCCTATATACAGGGCATATCAAAATACCATTTACTAATACTAGAACCATTGTCTATATACTTCTGAAAAATTTCTCCACTGATCCTTAAAGGTTATTATTACCTTAATCCTTTCCAATTCATACTGTCAAAACTCATACTATCCCTATTAAGGGTGAAATGCCAACCTTTATGCATTCCCCTAGGATTCGTTTTAAGTTACCGATGTTCTATCCTTAATTCCACCTTTAAAAAGGTACAAGCATCCTTCCATGGATAAATAAAGTCATATATCCCTGATAAGGGTATCTTGTTCAATCATTTCCACCTCGATAGTCTATACCTAACTTCATAATAGCATCCTTATTCAAATTGAGGTCAATCCATATGGCCTCCAAAAGATAACAACGGTTATCCGCTTGTCTTTCCTGATTTGGTAATGATCACATGGATGATCTGGAAGATATTGGTCGTGTTCAACGTGAACTTCTTCTTAATAAATCCTTATTTACTTTTGTTGTTTATCTCAACAGTCATCTCAATGTTGGGATATCTTTCATACCTGGCGTCTCCCTTTCTGGGTATCATGCCACCGGTCTTACACTTCACATTCTTGAAGGTCACTTCCTTCATCCAATTTTCTTAATTTCTTACTTCCTTGTCTCCTCAGTCTATCCGCGTCTCATATTTAACCTTCGAACTATCTCAAGTTTTCCTCAAATCCTCCCAACTTACAGGGGATAAAATATATGTATCTCTTATGCCTTCACCCAGCAATTTTAACTCATGGTGAATCACCCTCATCCTGACGATTACATACTTTTCTATTTCTATTGCTACGAGTCTTTAGGGTTTCCTCATACCCAATTCCTTTATCATTCCTCAAACTCTATTGCCTTTATATTCCTTTCCACTTCAGTTTCTTTTTATTTTCCTTTCTCTTATCGTTATTTTATGAACCAACACAACATAAGCATTGATTTCAAACATCCCGTCATTCTGGATTCGTGTCCTCAGAACGAATCTTGATAACTTTTTCAACTTAGATTCATAATTCATCATACTCATCCGCTTTTGTTCTAGCTCCAAAGCTTTTACACTATCTCCATAACCTTGGGAATTACTTTCCCGAAAACAATTGGCTGAACTTTAATCAGTTTATCATAACCTCTGGCTCCGTACCTTTCTTGGTCTTTCACCAGCGGGTGGTCTCTCTCTTAGGAGGGTAAGTGACAAAAACAGTCTTTTGTGGTTCATCAATCATTTAGAATCTCAAATGATTCCTATATTTCCTTTAGCCAGGCTCTTGCCTCGACTGGGTCAGCTTGTTCCCTGGAACTCTGAGAGCTTAGAAACTTAAACGTCTTGAAAGAATTTCTCACCGCATTGTTTCCTCAAGGTGGTGGTTGGGGATAATAGTCTAAGTTCTTTTTAGACAGGTCCATGAATTGCCGTATAGGAGTACCATCTCGGGTCTCCTTTCCTTACTCGACTTTCTGTTTCCTTAGTATGAAATGTTTCATCCTACTCCCCATAATTGGGGTCATCTTTTAATTTAAAATCCTCATTTTCCACTCCATTATGTCATGGGTTCCTTCTATCTTGATGGCGACCTCCCTGACTATCACGTTCAGGGTTTGCTCTAAATCTTATTCCTCAAACTATGGCTCTCATCTAAGTTCTCATCCTTAAGCTCTTGAACTTTCGGAACCCAAATTCTATAGGAATACCTCATTATTCCCTTATCATCTTTCTCGGTATTAATCTCATATTTATCTGTTGGCTCTCTGCCTTCATTCATAACTTTTTCTGGCACAATATGATCTTTTCCAATAATTCGGGCTGTATTGCAATCTCAAACAGCTTTTCGGTACCGGCTCCGGTTACCTTCACTACTATTTCCATTTTCTCAAAATCTCTTATAAACTCTCCAAAAGACATTATTATCTTGAGTCTCTCCTTTTTACTAAGGGCATCAGCCACCATATTGGCTTACCCCGAATGATAAAGAATCTGCCAATCATAATTCTTGATTAGCTCTAACCGCCTCCTCTGGCGTATGTTGAGCTCTTTCTACGTAAGAATGTACTAGAGCACTTATGGCTTAGGTAATTCTCGCACTTCTCTCCATACAAGTAGTGCCTCCAATCTTTAGGGTAAAACTATTTCCACGAGCCTAAGCTCATGGGCGGTGATATCAAATTTCATATTACCTTAATTGTCTTGACGCAGACGCGATTATCTTGCTGTGCTAAGAAGCACCCTAATTCCTTATGCGAAGCGTCACTTACAAATCACAAAATCTCCTTTTTCCATCCGGCAATGCCAGCATAGGGGCCATCACCAACCTCTGCTTCAGTTCTTGAAAGCTGTTCTCGCATTTCTCTGTCCATTCGAACTTCTCAGTCTTACGAGTAAGCCGCGTTAAAGGGGCTACTATCTTTACAACTTGAACGAACCTCCGGTAGTGACCGGCCAATCCTACCTCTGGTAGTCGACCAAACCATGGTCATCAATTCATCAGTGGTCCTTTATCCAATCCTGTCAGGATCCTCCATGGGATCCTCCTCAACAACTATCCCTTCTAGGACAACATCCTCAACCGCTACATCCTCAATATCAACATCATCCGGTCCTGCATTAGGACACTCTATCGGATCCACAATCTGATTTCCAATAACTAATAAAACATCATCGCGTTGTTGCTCCTCAACCTCAGGGTTCGGAGTTCCGCTACCATATACGATAACGAACTACGCTCCTATCACGATATTTATAAGGGTTCCCATAAGGGTTTTAACTGTCAGTACTACGTTAGGTAGCCCGACTATGAACTTGGTAAGAGTTCTTATTATCTTAGTGAATCTTATTATCTTAACGTCCCATCATCTCTGAGGTTTATAACGCTTAGCTCTGATACCATTTCTGTAACACCCCCAGATCCGGGGTCGGGGATCCGGGTCGTCACGGTCTTTCTTTCCACAATATCACTTCACTTAATTAATAATAATAACCTTATGCTGCGACCCCACACTAACACACACCACAACCCGTTATAGTCTCAGAGATGAAATTTAAATAAGTACAAGTCTTTGAATCCACAATTTAAAAGTTATTACAACCCAAAATGATTACTTGATAAATTTACAGTTAATTGCCATTATCTGCCACAAGTTATAATTATACATAATTGATTCTCAAAAGTAGATGGTCTGATCTACAATAGATCTACCTCTGCAGCTATAGCAGCTACAACATCAACGGGAAGACGCGGGACGCTTCCCACGCGCTTGCGCTGGGTCTGCTGGAGTCTGGCCATCTTTCCTAACTGTTGTTGTGTGATGAAGAAATAAAGCAAGGGTGAGCAGCAAGCCCACCAAAATAATATGTATAATGATTAACAATATATGAGCCTTCTCATAGCACTCATGAAAGTCTTGGTCAAAAGAAATGAACCAAGTTGATATCTTAATGCGATGAAGTCGCAAAATATTCAGTATATATATATACATATATACTTTTCAAAATATGGGAAGTCCTCTTCCATGCATAATACACACAGAGTTCCAGTTTATAACTGTATATATAAAAAATATCGTTGCAAGGTGATCTCATATATCTAACCTTGTCTCAACATTTTTCCGAAAATCTTTGTCATTCATAAGACAATCATTAACTAGATATAAGTTTAAAAGATGAAGTTACAAGATACCCCAAAATACTTATATCTTTCCCAAATACTACTTGAACTACCCCCGTTCAAGTTATAATCAGTTTCAAAGGTTCATCACATAGATGAGACTACAAGACAAGATTTGAATAGATTCAATCTTTGAATATCATTATAAATAATGAAGTTACGAGATACTTCATTAAGTCCCGATATATAAATATATTCATATATATCTCCCATACATTTCCTGAAAACCTCTGTCATGTAAAGTATGAACAGAGTTGCAATATCCAATGAATTTGGAAGGAAAAGAATTTTGGCATAAACCAGATATCTTGCTGATCAGGCAAAGATACCAATAAGTAACCTTTTCTACTGTAGATGGATGAATTCCTCACCGGTCATCACCCTGGCCGCATTAGGACCTCGCGCTAGACCGTTACCCGGCCCCTCACGCGTTGATGGACTGCCACCCAGCCACTTACACAATAATAGACCGTACCCCGGCCTGTCGCTTATGCCGACTCAATTAGATGGGCTTACTTCCCGAACGTTGGGCAAGTAATCAATTCATTTACCAAAACTGCAACCTCGTTGCGAATATAAAATACACCACAGAGCCGGATTCCCCAGGTTTTGAGCGAGTATTTAAATCCCCTTAAAAGGAAGATCTTAAATATAAAAAAAGAGTTTTGGGATCCACTCTGACTTTTAAAAATCATTTTGAAGACTCGAAAACACTTTAAAGAGTGTTTGGAGTAAAGCTGATTTAATGAAGTAAATCAGTCCCCAGAATATTTAGAAAATGACCGAATATTATTATTTAAATAATATTCCCATAAAGAATAGTCTTTATAAAAATAATTGAAGTAGAAGTATTAAATTTATACTTGAAACGAGTATTAAATAACCAAAGATATACTTATATGAAAGTATTATCTTTATTTGAATAATCGAAAATAAGTTTGATTATTAACACCTTATTCTTTAATAAAATAAAGAATATATTTCAGCAAATAATCGGAGTCATAGATCCTCAAATGAATATTCAAATAATATTCATTAAATAATATAAACTGAGTCATAAGCCCTCGAATGAATATTCAAATAATATTCAATAAATAATATAAAAGAGTCATAAGCCCTCGAATGAATATTCAAATAATATTCAATAAATAATATAAAAGAGTCATAATCCCTCGAATGAATATTCAAATAATATTCAATAAATAATATAAAAGAGTCATAAGCCCTCGAATGAATATTCAAATAATATTCACTAATAATATAAAGTTAAAGTTATCGAATAAACCTTATTCGATTAACAGTTTGGAAAACTATAACCATATATATATATATAAATATATATATATATATCCATATCCATATATACAAAATCTACTCGGGATCCTCGACTCCCGGTTTTAGAAAATATTTTCACCTTTGGGTCCCTATACTAAGGGTATACGCAAGTTACCGCTATCCTCTAGCATAGGTATTATCAACTGAACCAACAGATATATATTTCAAGAATATGAAACAGGCATGCATATATACCATATCACATGCTACAATATATCGCAAAATTTGCTAATAACAATCATGCACTATCACAAGATAATGCATATACATATATTTACATCACAACAACAGTTATAACTGGTAGAAAACTTGCCTGAGCGACTGGGGTTACGAATGGCTCGGGACGAGTCTGGTAACCTATAAACAACAAGTAAGTTGGAATTAAACCAAAGTCACTTGTAAATCTATACTTTAACTAACTTAGACTCTAACGCTTGTTTTGCGCTCACTAATTCGCTTAAGTCACCCGGGTACCCTCGGCTCCACCATTTTTAATAATTTAACCTTTACGAGTTTTAAGGCGATTCCTTTGCGAGTGTCTTACCAACTGCCTAACACACTTACCATAAATGTTTCATACATTAATTAACCCTTTTCGGTCTTTAACCTATGTTTCAAAGTAAGGCGAGGGGAAAAGTTTCGTTCGCGAAACGCCGTTACTTGAAACGGTCGTTTCTCCTAAACCGTGCATCGGAATCGAACGAACTACATATCAAAACGAAGCTCGTCACATGAGCTATCTAAACATGGCAGTGGTCATAATCTAGCAGGGGGTTCTCGGGTCCTAATGTTATGCACAAAAACGGTCTAAAGAAAATCGGACGTTACGACGGCTATGTTTACGCGATTACCAATGATTAAACTACTCCAATTAACCACCAACCAACTCATAACCATCAATACAACAAAAATTCACCTAAACCATACCACATCAGTCCATAATATCCAAGGTTTTCAACTCAAACAACCACAATCAAGACCTATGAACTATAATCAATCTTCAATTACCAAAACACTTCCAAATAAAACCAAACTACTAATAATCACAATCCATGCTTCTCATTTCACAACACCAACCATTAAACTTACTAACAAATAAAGTAAAGGCTAGGGTTTGAAGTTTATACCTTCCTTGGGAGGTGTTAAGTTGCTAGGAAGCCTTAGGGAGCCTCCTACAAGCTTGATCTTTCCAAAGAAATCAAGAACACAAAGTTAGGCTTTGAAGTTTCTAAAAGTCCGATTTAAAGAACTGTAAAAATTAGGGTCTTACCATGATTATTTGGACGAGACTTGTGAACAAGAGTTGTAGGCCATCTCAATACCTTTCCAATGAGCTATAGAACACAATATTTGAGTGAGAAATGAAGGAGATACAGCAGTTTTAGTGTTCTGGTTCTGTTTTGGCCGAGAGCATGAAGAACAATGCCTTGGTTTCTTTTTGATTTTGATGAAAAATGATTTTCTTGGCTTGGTTGGTTGATTTTTGTGTTTGTTTTAGTAAATTACCTAGTTGCCCTTGATTTTGTGTGGTTCTCATTCAACCACACCTCCTTCCTTCCCATGTCATGCTTGTGTCATCCTCATGATGTAATCCTCCCCTCCTTGTCCTCTTTCTATTGGTTGGATGACATCATCCCCACTAATCCCCTTGATTAACTTCCTAATCGTTTGCCTAATGACCGCTGATCTGTTATACTGTTCGCTTAACTTTCATTTTCGTTTATCGTTTGAGGGATCATACCCGGGATCTTATTACTTAGGTTCCCTTAACCTTTCTCAATACATTATATTCCTTTTTATGATCCTCTATTATAATCCTTTAATTTAAATCCTTTTATCCTGTTACCTTATACTCAATTCTTTCCGTATCTATTGGATTTCCGGGAAAAATCAAAGTGTTCGGATTTGGATTCTGACGATCGTTACATACACTTATATCCCATATAAAGTACTAATAAAATCTCAGAATATCCATATCAGAACCCCTACATAGTGTGGCATGAAAAGTTTTCTCATTCAGCAAAAACACTATTCATAAGGGTTTCAAAAATTTTCAAAAATTGGGGTTATTACACTAACTCAGATTTAAGAACAGTTTGTTAAGGGGCATGTCCTGAAGGACCTACTTCATCAGTATCTGCTTTTGGAGCAGCATCACCAGTATCTCCAGCATTTGCAGCATCAACTTACAGAAGCAGCATCTTCTGACAAAAGAACAGTATGAGAAGCAATTGAGGCTTCAGCATCATCTTCTAGTTGCTGATCTGGTTCCAGGTTCTGATCAACAGCCAAATCGTGATGCTCACCTATAGTCTGATCATCATCATCTAGATGCAGAGAAGGTGTAGTAGATAATTCTGGAGTTTGAGCAGCATCAGTAACAAGTGTTGTTGATGGATTAGTTGCTGTTGGAGCTTCTAAGTAAAGTATTTCAGGCACAACCAGGTTCTGAATATCAATTTTAGCACTTGTTCCTGGATCAACAGGAGATACAAACTTTTGAACAGGAGACACAGATGGTGTGTTGGCCTTTTCAGTAGCAGCTTCCTGAGTTGGAGTTGATGAAGAAGCAGTGGCTTTAGCAGATTCTGGTTCTTGTGAGATCAGAGATTCCTGATCTCCTTCCTTAGTTGCTGCTTCCTCATCATCTGAAGCTGGCCTTTTAGCTCTCTATTTCTTGTATCTCTTTGAAGATGGGGATTCCTTGGGAGGTTCAACATAAGTCATTCTTCTAAGCCTTTTGAGAAGCTTAGATCCCCCAATTCCAGAATCCTTCTGAGAAGAAACTTTCTCAGCTTCTTTGACACAAGGTTCTGATGTAGACACCTGTTCCTCACTTTCAGATTCATCTCTCAAACCAATCCTCATTCTCTTCTGAGGTGTTTGAGGAACAGTCTTTGTCCTCTTAAGCTTGGAAGATGAAGGCTTCACAGTAGGTGCTGAGGATGAGGGTTGAGCTGTCTGTGAAGTGGAGAGATATGATTTGAGATATGTTCTGAGGGATGGTTGAGTAGTATGAGTGGTATATTATGATGGTTGTTGTGGTGTTTGGGATGTTGTGGTAGGTTGGACATCAGAATAAACAGATCTATAGGTTTCAGGATCAGCATTTACCAAGATCTGTTTTACAGACTGAGGAACCTGTAAAGGTCTAACCACCCTTTTCTTAAGATCAGCATTTACCAAGTCATTAAAGGCTCGTTTTGCAATTTTGAAAGGTGGAGTTAAGGTAGGTTGGGGTTCATCAGCACAACAGAAACTATATATAAGCTGACAGAATCTAGCAAAGTAAACAACATTCCTATCCTCTGTCATCCTATCCCCAATAAAACCTATCACAGCATTTGCAAAATCGAAATGAGTTTGGTTAATGATTGCATACCCGATGTACTGACTCATTATAGGGATTGTATCAAAGTTGGAACACTTATTCCCAAAAGCTTTAGTGATGCAGTCGAAGAAGAAGCTCAATTCCTTTCTGATATGAGCCCGTTTCAACTGCCCAAGCTTTGCCAAACTCTGCTCATACCCCAAACTAGCCATTAATTCTTTAAGAATTGATTCCTCCGGGGTTGAAAAAGTACATCCTTCTGGTAAATGTAGAGCCTTTCGAATTGTACCAGGAGTTACCACATGTGTAGAATCATCCACTTCGAAAACAATACTGGGAGTACCATGTGTACCACCATTATCAAAGTACCCAGTCCGCTAAAATGTCAGAATTTGTTGGCTCGAAAAGACTGAAGGTTGGGTCAATGCATACCCGATTTCACTGTGTGCAAGAAGATCTTGCACAAAATGCAACTCAGATGGAGCTTCAGCATGATCGAGAATTGCAGCATAGTTGTTTGGAACAAATTTAGCTCCATCAATGATCAAATCCTTAGGTGCCATGAGAAAAATCGAGATTTAAGAGTGCCTGTTAGGTGTTTGATAAAATGTCTGTATGAAAAACCAACGCCAGGAGATGAAAGAGAGTAAAAGCAAAGAGAGAGATAAGTTGAAAAAGTAAATAAAAGATTGTATAATCTTCTCTCTCTCTTACTTGTACTTGGTAAAAAAAATATAACCGTTGGACACCTATCAGACATGCAGTAATAATGAATAGTTAATGGGCACGGGAAAACAGTAATCATTACTTACCCACTTGCAGTTTTTCAAGGAAAAACCGTTCCACTTACCCAGTTATTCCATTAAACGAGGTAAATCGGTTTTAATTCAAAATTGAAACTGTTCCCACTTATTCATTTATTTTTCACTGCAACACCAATATTCTGAAAAAAAAAATCGAGTGAGAATGACCAAAATAAATCAGGTAAATAAGTACTGAAATTGTAAGATCATAACTTAATTTAAATCAAAATAGAAATGGTCATCAGAACATGGATATATCAGGATTTATCAGTGCACTTAAGTTACAAACATCTCAGAGACAAAAACTTGCAAAGAAAAAGGAAATTTCATTAATATATCAAGAGAATACATTCAAGAAATTTAAATTACATCAGAGCTTTACCAGATTGTCCTAAGCTTCTAAACCTAACATCAACAGCCTTAGTCCTAGCTCAAGAAGCAGGGCAAGGCTGACGATGAAGAAAAACAGGAAGAAGAAAATAAGTTATTTCTTCTTCCTACTCTCGACAAACAGAATAGCGAGTCTGATGATTCGCTCTTGCTGGCGGAGAGCTTCCCTCCTTTCCTCATCCAATCGCTCCAGATGGCGATGGTAGTCCATGTAGAAGAATAAGAGGTGGGTGAGTACCTCCTGGGGAACTGAGTCCCATATCTCATCAGGAATGGCAGTGACGTGTCATTCCTGCTATCAGGCTTCACAGCTCAGCACCATGTTGAATGTTTCATAGTTCAAAAACATATTGTAATTGATCATGGTGTTTTTGATATAAAGAAAATGAAGGTGAGTTTGTGATAAAAGAATTGATGTATAGGCTGATGTTAAGTGGGTGTTTATATAGGCAAAAGAATGCCAGGAGACGCAAGGAATTTAATGCTGACAGGTAGAATTAATTCTACCTCGTCTCCCTAGACTTGGAAAAAGAAAAACAGTCATTGGAAAGGTAAAACATGGTTTAATGCGCACAAGAAACAAGTAAAAAATGACTGTGCATGTACGTGTACCACTATCCCTAAATATAGTGACTGTTAATCTTCCACTTCAACATATTCTGGTTTAAACTAAGACTGTTTTTAAATTGTATCCACAAATAAGTCAAGTAAAGAATCAGAATTTAATATCAGAACTTAGACTTATATCAGAACTTAACAGTCATCAGAATTTAATTTCTTAACTCAAAAAGTGAATGGCTATTTCTGTAATGCTTCACACAAATTCTGATATACATTCTTCAGAACTTAATTATTAGAACGTGCAACAGAACTTGTCCTCAGAATTTATGCAATCTAACACATAAACTGTTCATCTAAAATAGCATAGATCACCACAGAAATTTTCATCATTCATATGGAGTGTTTAGTGTGTGCATTAAGCTAAATATCAGACAAAGAGTAAAGTCTTATTCACTTCAGTACATCTTAGAAACAAGGCATAACTAAAACTTTACTAAAAACCTGTCATTATTCTGAAGCCTACTATTGAATGAGTTCATACTTGAGTCCACCTCAACTATTTTGTGCTAATTTTGTGCATCTTTTTAAATCCCATTATACAGTGGCTTCTCAGTGTAAGTAAGTCACGACTGCTTATCATAATTTATGCTATTATAAGTGTATTTCTCCAGTAATCATAGAGTGTAAAAGGTCACCAAGAAAATATTTTACTTTTCTGATGCATATTTACTTAATACCAGCAATGCACTTGGGTCGTCCCTTCCACATTTTTACTCTAGATCTCAAAGGAGTACCTGATTTTAATCCTTGGTTCTTTTCTTTTTCTTTTGATAAGAGAGGTGTATCAGCACTTAGGACATTCAACAGATTTACTAGCATTAGAACTTAACAGATGAGAAGCATTATTCTAGTTTGTGACTTAGTTATAAGATAGACAAAGTAAACTCAACTAAGCTCAATATCAGAATTTGTTTGTGTCAATGGATTTCCACATAAATAATTACTTCTAACATGGGATCTCTAGGTTATTAAAGATTACTAGGTCAGCATCTAGCACAGGTATCCTCATAGGATAGAATAGTTACACAAACAGACATATCACTATCAGAGTTTAGAAAGTCATATCAGAAACATTCAGTACTTAAGCAATTTTCAATTAAGCACAGAATTCACAAAGAGAGTAATTTCTGTAAATACTGATCATAAAGTCTAATGCATCAAAACAAAACTAAGCAGATTTAAAGAAAGAACCTGAAACCATTCCAAGTTCATTTACCAATCTTGTAAAAGTAGCTTCACACAGTGGTTTTGTGAAGATATCTGCTAGTTGTTGATCTGTTGGAATAAAGTGCAATTCCACTGTACCTCCATCCACATGTTCCCTTATGAAGTGGTACCTGATGTTGATGTGCTTGGTCATTGAGTGTTGAACTGGATTACCTGTCATAGCAATAGCACTTTGATTATCACAGTAAATAGGGATTTTGAAATATGTTAACCCATAATCCAGTAACTGATTCTTCATCCAAAGAATCTGTACACAACAGCTTCCTGCAGCAATGTACTCTGCTTCTGCAGTTGATGTGAAAATTGACTTTTGTTTCTTGCTAAACCAAGAAACCAATCTGCCTCCAAGAAATTGGCAGCTTCCACTTGTGCTTTTTCTGTCAATTTTGCAACCTGCAAAATCTGCATCTGAGTAACCTATCAGTTTAAAATCTGATTCTCTGGGATAACATAATCTCAGATCAGCTGTTCCTTTAAGATTCTTGAAAATTCTTTTCACAGCTGTCAAGTGAGGTTCTCTTGGATCTGCTTGAAATCTTGCACAAAGACAGGTAGTGTAACACCCCATATCCGGGGTTGGGGATCCGGGTCGTCACGGTCTTTCTTTCCACAATATCACTTAACTTAATTAATAATAAATAACCTCATGTTGTGACCCTACACTAACACACACCACAACCCGTTATAGTCTCAAATATGAAATTGAAATAAGTACAAGTCCTTGAATCCACAATTAAAATGTTATTACAACCCAAAATGATTACTTAATAAGTTTACAGTCAATTGCCATTATCTGCCACAAGTTATAATTATACATAATTGGTTCCCAAAAGTAGAATGCCTGATCTACCAATAGATCTACCTCTGCAGCTATAGCAGCTACAACATCAATGGGAAGACGTGGGACGCTTCCCACGCGCTTGCGCTGGGTCTGCTGGAGTCTGGCCATCTTTCCTAACTGTTATTGTATGATGAAGAAATAAAGCAAGAGTGAGCATTACAGCTCGCAAGATAATATATAGTGTAAACAATAATGCAAGTATCTAAATGGATAACTTACTAGAATCCTTTATCAAGTGTAAGGTAATTACTTACTGGATATAAGCTTAAAGGAAGATGAAGTTACCAATTACTTCACTATACTTATACCATTTTTTTTAGAAATCTACTTGAACTACCACTGTTCAAAGTATAATAAGTTTCAAAAGTTCGTCCCATAGATGAGACCACAAGTTAAGACTTGAATAGATTCAATCTTTGAAATCTTTTTAAAGGAAATGAAGTTACGAGATACTTCATTCAATGGAAACACCATAATAACTGTTTGACCCTTGTCAATGCTTCGGCAATCACCCATTCGTAGCCTTTCGATCGAAATGCTTCGGGTAGTGTTGTAGAAATATCCAACTGGATGATCAACTCATTACGGGAGTTTGCCGCGCCAGCAAGACCACTTACGATGATCAGTCGCAGTAGTGCAACCCCACCATTTTCTACATGTAGAGGAGAACCTGTCGGATTTACTTATCAACCGAACACTGGACTCCTAAAGAATGGACCATCTTAGCGGAACTTCCAGGCCATTTGGGCCAATATAATAAGGCTGGGCCGGCGCCACTCGACCACTTACGCCACTCCTAGTTCAGATGAAATCCATGACTCTGAAACATAAAGCTCATCCACCCTTTCCCCAAGTAGAAACTTGTTGATACGGCTCCACCAAGAAGTCGTATCTAGTTGGAAAGGAAAACTCACCGATATTTCCCAGGCGATGCCTGTTAATGGATTAACTTGTTCCAAGAATTTTACTTCCTGAGTGTTGGGTAAGTAATCAAAAACTCTTTTATCAAAATAGCAACCTTGTTGCGAATATAAAATACACCACAGAGCCAGATTCCTCAGGTTTTGAGCGAGTATTTAAATCCCCTTCGAAAGGATGATCTTAAATATAAAAAATGAGTTTTGGGATCCGCCCTAACTTTTAAAATCATTTTGAAGACTCGAAAACATTTTTAAGAATGTTTGGAGTAATGCTGATTTAATAAAATAAATCAGTCCCGGTATATTAGAGAATATCTGAATATTATTATTTAAATAATATTCCCATAAGGGTGATCCTTATAAAAATAATCGAGGTAGGAGTTTTAAAACTCATACTTGAAATGAATAATAAATAACCAAAGATATACTTATACGAAAGTATAATCTTTATTTGAATAATCGAAAATAAGTTTGATTATCGAAATATTATTCTTTAATAAAATAAAGAATATTATCTAGTAAATAAGCGGAGTCATAAGTCCTCGAATGAATATTCAAAAATAATATTCATTAAATAAAATAAACGGAGTCATATGTCCTCGAATGAATATTCAAAATAATATTCATTAATATGAATAAACGGAGTCATAAGCCCTTGAATGAATATTCAAAATAATATTCATTAATAAAAATAAAGTTATCAAAAAAACCTTATTCGATTCATAGTTTTGAAAACTATATCTATATATATATAAATATATATGTATAATATACTCGGGAACATCGACTCCCGGTTTTAGAAAATATTCACCTTTGGGTCCCCTATACTAAGGGTATACGCAATTACTGCTTATCTCTAGCATAGATATTATGCAACTATAAGCATTGAAATCAACAGATAGATAACCAGATTATGAAACAGACATGCATTTATACCATATCAGCATGCTCCAATATATCGCAAGATTTGCTAATAACAATCATGCACTATAATAAGATAATGCATATACATATATACATCACAACAACAGTATAACGGGTAGAAAATTTGCCTGAGCGAGTGCGGGTGATAAATGGCTTGGGACGAGTCTGGTAACCTATAAACAACATATAAGTTGGAATTAAACCAAAGTCGCTTATGAATCTATACTTTAACCAATTAGACCCTAACGTTCGCTTTTGCGCTTAACGATTCACTTAAGTCGCTCGAGTACCTTGGACTCCACCATTTTTAATAAATTAACCATTAAGGGTTTTAAGGCAATTCTTTCGCGAGTGCCTTACCAACTGCCTAATACACTTTACATAAATGTTTCATACTCCAATTAGTCATTTAAGGTCTTTAACCAATGTTTCAAAGTGAGGCGAGGGGTAATGGTTCGTTCGCGAAATGTCGTTACTTAAAACGGTCGTTTCTCCTAAACCGTACATCGGATTCAAACGAACCACATATCAAAATGAAGCTCGTAACATGAACTATCTAATCATGGCAATGGTCAAAACCTAACAGTGAGTTCTTGGGTCCTGATGTTAAGAACAAAACAGTCTAAAGTAAATCGGACATTACGACGGCTATGTTTACGCGATTACCAATTTTTATCCTACTCCAATTCAACCACCAATAAACCACAATTCAACCATACAACCAAACTCCATACATACAATGCTACAACAGCCCCATCAACTCAATATTTCCAAATTTATACTACTTCCCAACATGAACTAAAAGCTTACTTAAGTTCTTTAACTAATCAACAAGATTTACAACTCCAAACATATCACAGAACCAACACATCTCTAAATACACAATAATCAAGCTTCTCATGAACCATACCAAACACAAAAAACTCTAAATTTACAAAAGTAGGGCTAGGGTATGAGATTATACCTTCCTTGGTGAGTAAAAGTAACTAAGGAGCTTGGAATCACCCTTGAAAGTCCTTACCAAAGCTTAATCTAAACAAAAACTCAAGAACAAAATTTTAAGTTCTTGAAAAACACTATTCACCCTCTTCTTCCATGAATTTTAAGAAGATATTGTGAAGGAATTTGAAGCTTAAACTTATAGGATATCTATATCTTTGCACAAGGAACCTTAGATAATTACCTCACTAATTAATGAAGCTTGGAACTTGGATTTGGGATTTTTTTTCTTCTTGAAAATGGAAAAGGGCCGAGAGCTTTCTTGCTTGAAATGGAAAGTCAACTTGTGTTTTTGGTGATATGATTTGTTGGTTGGTTGTTTTTGCTTTTGTTTTAATTATTTACCTTTTAACCATGGTGATTTTTGTGTGGCTTGAAATCAACCACACTTCCTTCCCTTTTGGTCATGCTTAGGTCATCCATCTTATGTCATCTTCCCATGCTTGTCCTCTTCTTATTGGTTTGATGACATCATCCTCACTAACCTCTTTGATTAGCTCCTAATTACTTGGCTAATGACCGCTGATCTGTTATACGGTTTGCTTAACTTTTATTTTCGTTTATCGTTTGAGGGATCATACCCGGGATCTTATTACTTGGGTTTCCTTAACCTTTCTCAATAAATTATATTCCTTTTATGATCCTCTCTTATAATCCTTGAATTTAAATCCTTTTTATCCTGTTATCTTATACTCAATTCTTTCGGTATCTGGTGGATTTTCGGGAAAAATCAAAGTGTTCGAATTTGGATTCTGACGATCTTTACATAGACTTATATATCATATAGAGTACTAATAAGATCTAAGAATAGCAATAAAAGAACCCCTACATAGTGTGGCATGAAAAGTTTTCTTATTCAGCATAATTAGCAAAAACACTATTCATAAGGGTTACAAAAAGTTCAAAATTTTGGGGTTATTATAGTCTCCCCTCCTTAAAAGGATTCCGTCCCGGAATCAAATAGAAAACAAATGGGGGTACTTTTCTAGCATTGCGCTCTCTAGTTCCCATGTTAATCCTTCCACATTATGATTCTGCCATAGCACTCTGACTAGCTTGATTACTTTGTTCCGAAGCACCTGCTTCTTCTTATCCATAATCTTTACTGGTCTTTCCATGTAAGTCAGATCTGGTTGTATATCCACCTGCTTGTACTCCACTATGTGTCTGGCATCCCGATGGTACTTCCTTAGCATTGACACATGGAACACATTATGAACTTGTTGTAGGTTCGGGGATAAGGCTAGTTCGTAAGACAACTTCCCAATCTGTCTTAGTATCTCAAAACGTCCAATGTATCTTGGGCTTAGTTTCCCTTTCTTTCCGAACCTCATTAACCCCTTCCAAGGGGATACTTTTAGTAGTACTAAGTCCCCTACTTCATACTCCTTGTCCTTTCGGGCTAGGTCTGCATATTTCTTCTATCTGTCTTGGGCTGCTACCAGTCATCCTCTGATGAGATCCACTATGTCTTTGGTCCTTTGGACCACTTCGGGTCCGAGCATCTTCCGCTCTCCTACTTCATCCCAGTATAAGGGAGATCGACACCTTCTTCCGTACAGGGCCTTATAAGGCGGCATTCCGATGCTAGCATGAAAGCTATTGTTATAAGAAAACTCGATCAACGGCAAGTGATCATCCCAACTTCCTTTAAAGTCTATTGCATAGACTCTCAATATATCCTCTAGTGTCTGGATGGTCCTTTCACTCTGCCCATCCGTTTGGGGAAGGTAAGCGGTACTCATATTTAACTTGGTCCCCGCACATTCTTGAAAGCTCTTCCAAAATCTGGAGTTGAACCTGGGGTCTCGGTCTGAGACAATAGACGCCGGGACTCCATGTCGCGTCACTATTTCCTTAAGCTAAATGTCCACCAGTCTATCGACTGTGTATCTCTCATTGATAGGAATGAAATGAGCTGACTTTGTCAGTCGGTCTATAATCGCCCATATGGCATCATGGTTGGTTCTCGTCCTTGGTAAACCGACAACAAAATCCATGGCTATTTGTTCCCATTTCCATTCGGGAATCTCCAGGGGTCGTAAAAGTCCACTGGGTCTCTGGTGCTCTGCCTTTACTCTTTGGCAAGTCAAACATTTGCTTACCCATTCTGCTACGTCCCTCTTCATGTTGGGCCACCAGTAATACTCCTTTAAATCCCTATACATCTTGGTGTTTCCCGGGTGAATGGAATATCTTGAACTATGGCTTTCATCCAAAATCTCGTCTTTAAGCTCTTGAACGTTCGGAACCCAAATCCGGTAGGAGTACCTTATTATCCCTTTATCATCTCTCTCAGTATGGATCTCTTCTCCAGTCATTGACTCTCTGCCTTCATTCATTACTTTTTCTTGGCATAATCTGATCTTTTCCAATAACTCTGGCTGCATCGAGATCTCAAACAGCTTTTCAGTTCCGGCTCCGGTTTCCTTTACTTATATTTCCATTCTCTCGAAATCCCTTATCAATTCCTCCGAAGTCATTATCATTTTGAGTCTTTCCTTCCTGCTAAGGGCGTCAGCCACCACATTGGCTTTCCCTGGATGATAGAGAATCTCACAATCATAGTCCTTGATTAGTTCTAACCATCTCCTCTGGCGCATATTGAGCTCTTTCTGCGTAAATATGTACTTGAGGCTCTTATGGTCTGTGAAAATCTCGCACTTCTCTCCATACAATTAGTGCCTCCAAATTTTTAAGGCAAAAACTATTGCCGCGAGCTCAAGGTCATGAGTAGGATATCTAATCTCGTATTCCTTCAGTTGTCTCGACGCATACGCAATCACCTTACCGTGCTGCATAAGCACACACCCTAATCCTTTGTGTGACGCGTCACTATATATCACAAAATCTCATTTTCCGTCTGGCAATGCCAACACCGGGGCCATTACCAACCTTTTTTTTAATTCCTGAAAACTGTTCTCGCATTTTTCCATCCATTCAAACTTCTCTGTCTTATGAGTAAGTCGTGTCAAAGGGGCAACGATCTTCGCAAAGTCCTGTACAAATCTACGATAGTAGCCGGCCAATCCTATGAAACTCCTTACCTCTGTGGGTGTGGTTGGCCTTTCTCAATTTGAGACCGCCTCTATCTTGGAGGGGTCGACCAATACTCCTTCTTTATTGATCACATGTCCTAAAAACTGTACTTCATTCCGCCAGAATTCACACTTCGAGAATTTGGGATATAACTGTTCCTCTCTGAGTATTCCTAGAGCTATCCTCAAATGCTATGCATGTTCTGCCTCAGTCCTTGAGTAGATTAAAATATCATTGATAAAAACTATCACACACTTGTCCAAGTACTTCTTAAATACTCTGTTCATTAAATCCATGAAAGCCGCTGGGGCATTGGTTAATCCAAAGGACATTACCAGGAACTCATAGTGCCCATACCTGGTACGGAACGCGGTCTTGGGAATATCTTCGGGTTTAATCTTTAGTTGGTGATATCCAGTTTTCAGGTCAATCTTGGAAAAATAAACAGCATCATTTAGCTGGTCGAACAGATCGTCTATTCTAGGTAACGGGTACCTGTTCTTTATGGTTAGCTTGTTCAACTCTCGGTAGTCGATGCACAGCCTCATGCTCCCATCTTTCTTCTTAACAAATAACACTGGTGCTCCCCACGGAGACACACTGGGTCTTATCATACCCTTATCCAAAAGTTCCCGCAATTGGGTAGCTAATTCCTTCATTTCTAATGGGGCTAACCGGTAAGGTGCTTTTGAAACTGGCGCCGTCCCTGGGGCCAACTCAATAGCAAATTCAATCACTCTATCGGGTGGTAATCCCGGAAGGTCTTGTGGGAATACATCTTCAAATTCGTTGACTACCGAAATATCTTATAAGTTGGGCACCTCCTTCTGCGTGTCCACCACATAGGCTAGGTAAGCCTCATTTCCTTTTCGTAGCATCCTTTTGGCCTGGGCCATAGTCAAAAATTTCTGCGTCTGCCTCTTTCCTCTAAATATGACTTCTTTCTTTCCTGGGATATTCAACTTAACTTTCTTCCCCTTACAGTCTATCTGAGCATCATTGCTAGATAGCCAGTCCATTCCCAAAATTACATCAAACTCCCCTAATTTAAAAGGAATCAGGTCAACACTAAAAGATTATTTCCCTATGCCTAACTCACAGGCGGGGTGAATCTGGTTAACAGGAATAACTTCATGATTGGCTATTTCTACTTGTAAGGTTTCTATCAAGGGTTCATCCATAAGTCTTAATTTATGCGCAAAGTCCTTTGACATAAAAGATTTAGTTGCTCCCGAATCAAATAAAATGTTTGCATTGACTGAATTTAGAGAAAGGGTACCTGCTATCACATCTGAGTCTTTCATAGCATCGTGGACTGTCATGTTGAAAGTCCTCGCAATAGGTGGCTTATTAGAAGCAGCTCTGCTTGCTCCTGAAGCTGCTGGTTTGTTCATTGGGCATTCCCTCTTCCAATGACCCGGGCGTCCACACTGATGACAAGTGGTGGTTGGAATGACGGCAGGGGCTGACGAAGGGCATTTGTGGGAATAGTTGCCCACTTGTCCACACTTAAAGCAGGTTACTGGCTTTCCCTTACACTCTCCAGAATGCATCCTTCCACAAGTGTTACAGGCTGGCAATGGGGGTCGAGACTGGATGGAATAGGACATTCTTGACTTCTGGCCGCTCTGGCTCACATTCACACTCATTGGCCGCTTAAACCAAGTGTTCTTTCCCGGTAGGGACACTGCTCCTCGATTAAATCTAGTTGGGAAGCTCCCTCCTGCGGAACCTCCACCCATGCTCATACTTTTCCTCTTTATTCCCTTCTTCTCTCATTCCTTCTGCATCTGTTCACTTCCTGCTTCTACAATTGTTGCCTTTTGCACCAGAGTGGCATAATCAGTAAGCTCAAGGATTGCCACCCTATTCTGAATCCACGATTTTAGTCCCTGCTGAAACCTCCTAGCTTTCTTTTCCTCGGTGCTCACAAACTCCGGCACAAACCTTGATAACTCAGTAAATTTCGCTTCGTACTCTGCTACAGATAAGTTATTCTACTTTAACTCCAAGAACTTGAGCTCCATCTGGTTTTCCATAAACCTCGGGTAATATTTTCCCAGAAACAACTGACTGAATCTCCCCAGGTTATAATAGCATCTGTCTCCATGTTTTTCTTGGCCTCCCACCAGTAGTTGGCCTCTCCTTTCAGAAGGTAGGTAGCAAATACAGTCTTCTGTGCTTCATCGGTACTCACAATCTCAAAGGATTTCTCCATTTCCTTTAGCCATGCCCTTGCCTCAACTGGGTCGGCTGATCCGTGGAACTCAGGGGGCTTAAGGGACTTAAAAGCCCTAAAAGAGTTTGCCACATTATTGTTATTTCCTTGAGGGGGTGGGTTGGGTTGACGTTCCAAGTTCCGCCTTAGTATTTGCCTGAACTGTCCCATGGGATCCATGCCTGGGTTTGGTACTGGTTTCTCAACCTCAGTTTCTCCTTCTTCAGCCTCTATCTCAAATCCTTCAACATCATATGTTTCCTCCTCCTCTTCATACAGGGAGTCATCCTGTTCAACATAATCTTCGTCTTCCTCTTCACTGTGTTCTTGGTTCCTACCATCCTGGTTATGGCTTCCCTGGTCCTCAGATCCAGGGTTCGCCCTAGTTCCAATCTTTCTTGGTGTCATGATACTGATAAAAAATTTTGTGGGAAATTCAACGTTAGGTCACAATCATAAACAAATTGTGCCTTGCACAGTTCTATAATGGGGAGAATGTATCTCATAATTCTATTATTTTATGACAGTTCTAATAAGAAGTGCAGTAATAATAATGATAAAAACAGTGATCTCGTCACTAAGGAACTGAACTGAAAGGAAAAAAATATATACATAATGCGAGAAATATATAGTTTTATCTGGTCAAAAGTACAACAGTGCTACAGCCATCTGCCCAAAAGTGATACACAAGAGTCTATCTGTCTAGTCAGAGAAAGGGATGCTATATACAAGTCAACTATCCCGAAAAATTGGCTCTTACTATGGCCTCGACTAACTAGACGACAAGACTATCCCATCACCGGTCCTGAATCAGACACCGGAGCGGGTCAGCTCCCATACTCTTTCCATCGCACGACGGAAGATGTAGTCGGCCTGCCGCCTGGAGATCCTACCATGCCTGTCCCCCTGGAGTGATCGGAGTCTCGCTCGGGCCGTGAGCTCTATCCCCATCAGCTCCCTCCTCAAGGATCGGGGTATAGTAGCCCTAGTCTCATAAGCTCGGGCACGCCTACCCGCCCTCTCCGCATCCAACTCCCTCCTGACCTCATCCAGCCGGGCCTCGACAACAGTCACTCGGGTCCTCAGTACATCCGGAACATAGCCGTGAGCTAACAAAGACTGCCTATGGGCAGGGTCGAGAGGTGGTGAATCCGGAGCCGCTGGGGGTGCCTCCTCGGTCTGCCTAGGCTCGGGAGTATGGGTCTCTGAGCTGACATCATAGGGGCTTCAAGATAGTGGTGGAGGGGTAGGAGCTCTGACCACCGGGAGTGAGGGTAAAGGGGTACCCGTGTACTCTACCATAGCTCCGACATGCTCCTCAGCTACTAGGACCTCATCCGGGTCCTCCTCATCTGAAATCGCCACAACCTCCGTCTCTGACTCCTCTGAGGGGCCCTCCTCATCCTCCTCCATCTCAGGGTCCTCATGATCCTCGGCATCTAGCAGTGCCTCATCATGCTCACGCTCGAACATCTCTGGGTCCTCTATCTCATGTGCCTACACATTAAACGAGCTAAGTTACTATCATGATACTTATAAGGGTTCCCGTAAGGGTTTTAACTGTCAGTGCTACTTTAAGTAGTCCGGCTATGAACTTGGCAAGAGTTCTTATTATCTTTATGAGTTTATTATTATATCGTCGCATCATCTCTGAGGTTTATAACGCTTGGCTCTGATACCCTTTCTGTAACACCCCCATATCTGGGGTCGGGGATCCGGGTCGTCACGGTCTTTCTTTCCACAATATCACTTAACTTAATTAACAATAAATAACCTCATGCTGTGACCCCACACTAACACACACCACAACTCGTTATAGTCTCAGAGATGAAATTGAAATAAGTACAAGTCCTTGAATCCACAATTTAAAAGTTATTACAACCCAAAATGATTACTTAATAAGTTTACAGTTAATTGCCATTATCTGCCACAAGTTATAATTATACATAATTGGTTCCCAAAAGTAGAATGCCTGATCTACCAATAGATCTACCTCTGCAGCTATAGCAGCTACAACATCAACGGGAAGATGCGGGACGCTTCCCACACGCTTGCGTTGGGTCTGCTTGAGTCTGGCCATCTTTCCTAACTGTTGTTGTGTGATGAAGAAATGAAGCAAGAGTGAGCATTACAGCTCGCAAGATAATATATAGTGTAAACAATAATGCAAGTATCTAAATGGATAACTTACTAGAATCCTTTATCAAGTGTAAGGTAATTACTTACTGGATATAAGCTTAAAGGAAGATGAAGTTACCAATTACTTCACTATACTTATACCATTTTTTTTGAAATCTACTTGAACTACCACTTTTCAAAGTATAATAAGTTTCAAAAGTCCGTCCCATAGATGAGACCACAAGTTAAGACTTGAATAGATTCAATCTTTGAAATCTTTTTAAAGGAAATGAAGTTACGAGATACTTCATTCAATGGAAACACCATAATAACTGTTTAACCCTTGTCAATGCTTCGGCAATCACCCATTCGTAGCCTTTCGATCGAAATGCTCCGGGTAGTGTTGCTGAAATATCCAACTGGATGATCAACTCATTACGGGAGTTTGCCGCGCCAGGTAGACCACTTACGATGATCAGTCGCAGTAGTGCAACCCCACCATTTTCTACATGTAGAGGAGAACCTGTCGGATTTACTTATCAACCGAACACTGGACTCCATAAGGAATGGACCGTCTTAGCGGAACTTCCAGGCCATTTGGGCCAATATAATAAGGCTGGGCTGGTGCCACTGGACCACTTACGCCACTCCTAGTTCAGATGAAATCCATGACTCTCAAACGTAAAGCTCGTCCCCCCTTTCCCCAAATAGAAACTTGTTGATACGGCTCCACCAAGAAGTCGTATCTAGTTGGAAAGGAAAACTCACCGATATTTCCAAGGCGATGCCTGTTAATGGATTAACTTGTTCCAAGAATTTTACTTCCCGACTGTTGGGTAAGTAATCAAAAACTCTTTTATCAAAATAGCAACCTTGTTGCGAATATAAAATACACCACAGAGCCGGATCCCTCAGGTTTTGAGCGAGTATTTAAATCCCCTTCGAAAGGATGATCTTAAATATAAAAAATGAGTTTTGGGATCTGCCCTAACTTTTAAAATCATTTTGAAGACTCGAAAACATTTTTAAGAATGTTTGGAGTAATGCTGATTTAATAAAATAAATGAGTCCCGGTATATTAGAAAATATCTGAATATTATTATTTAAATAATATTCCCATAAGGGTGATCCTAATAAAACTAATCGAGGTAGGAGTTTTAAAACTCATACTTGAAATGAATAATAAATAACCAAAGATATACTTATACGAAAGTATGATCTTTATTTGAATAATCGAAAATAAGTTTGATTATCGAAACATTATTCTTTAATAAAATAAAGAATATTATCTAGTAAATAAGCGGAGTCATAAGTCCTCGAATGAATATTCAAAAATAATATTCATTAAATAAAATAAACGGAGTCATATGTCCTCGAATGAATATTCAAAATAATATTCATTAATATGAATAAAAGGAGTCATAAGCCCTTGAATGAATATTCAAAATAATATTCATTAATAAAAATAAAGTTATCGAAAAAACCTTATTCGATTCATAGTTTTGAAAACTATATCTATATATATATATATAAATATATATAATATACTCGGGAACATCGACTCCCGGTTTTAGAAAATGTTCACCTTTGGGTCCCCTATACTAAGGGTATACGCAATTACTGCTTATCTCTAGCATAGGTATTATGCAACTATAAGCATTGAAATCAACAGATAGATAACCAGATTATGAAACAGACATGCATATATACCATATCAGCATGCTCCAATATATCGCAATATTTGCTAATAACAATCATGCACTATCACAAGATAATGCATATACATATATACATCACAACAACAGTATAACGGGTAGAAAATTTTCCTGAGCGACTGGGGGTGATAAATGGCTTGGGACGAGTCTGGTAACCTATAAACAACATATAAGTTGGAATTAAACAAAGTCGCTTATGAATCTATACTTTAACCAATTAGACCCTAACGTTCGCTTTTGCGCTTAACGATTCACTTAAGTCGCTCGAGTACCTTCGGCTCCACCATTTTTAATAAATTAACCATTAAGGGTTTTAAGGTGATTTTTTCACGAGTGCCTTACCAACTGCCTAATACACTTTACATAAATGTTTCATACTCCAATTAGTCATTTAAGGTCTTTAACCAATGTTTCAAAGTAAGGCGAGGGGTAATGGTTCGTTCGCAAAACGCCGTTACTTAAAACGGTAGTTTCTCCTAAACCGTACATTGGATTCAAACGAACCACATATCAAAACGAAGTTCGTAACATGAACTATCTAATCATGGCAATGGTCAAAACCTAACAGTGAGTTCTCGGGTCCTGATGTTAAGAACAAAAGAGTCTAAAGTAAATCGGACATTACGACGGCTATGTTTACGCGATTACCAATTTTTATCCTACTCCAAATCAACCACCAATAAACCACAATTCAACCATACAACCAAACTCCATACATACAATGCTACAACAGCCCCAACAACTCAATATTTCCAAATTTATACTGCTTCCCAACATGAACTAAAAGCTTACTTAAGTTCATTAACTAATCAACAATATTTACAACTCCAAACACATCACAAAACCAACACATCTCTAAATACACAGTAATCAAGCTTCTCATGAACCATACCAAACACAAAAAACTCTAAATATACAAAAGTAGGGCTGGGGTATGAGATTATACTTTCCTTGGTGAGTAAAAGTAACTAAGGAGCTTGGAATCACCCTTGAAAGTCCTTACCAAAGCGTAATCTAAACAAAAACTCAAGAACAAAATTTTAAGTTCTTGAAAAACACTATTCACCCTCTTCTTCCATGAATTTTAGGAAGAGATTGTGAAGAAATTTGAAGCTTAAACTTATAGGATATCTATATCTTTGCACAAGGAACCTTAGATAATTACCTCACTAATTAATGAAGCTTGGAACTTGGATTTGGGATTTTTTTTCTTCTTGAAAATGGAAAAGGGCCGAAAGCTTTGTTGCTTGAAATGGGAAGTCAACTTGTGTTTTTGGTGATATGATTTGTTGGTTGGTTGGTTTTGCTTTTGTTTTAATTATTTACCTTTTAACCATGGTGATTTTTGTGTGGCTTGAAATCAACCACACTTCCTTCCCTTTTGGTCATGCTTAGGTCATCCATCTTATGTCATCTTCCCATGCTTGTCCTCTTCTTATTGGTTTGATGACATCATCTTCACTAACCTCTTTGATTAGCTCCTAATTACTTGGCTAATGACCGCTAATTTGTTATACGGTTCGCTTAACTTTCATTTTCGTTTATCGTTTGAGGGATCATACCCGAGATCTTATTACTTGGGTTTCCCTAACCCGTCTCAATACATTATATTCCTTTTATGATCCTCTCTTATAATCCTTGAATTTAAATCCTTTTTATCCTGTTACCTTATACTCAATTCTTTCGGTATCTGGTGGATTTTCGGGAAAAATCAAAGTGTTCGAATTTGGATTCTGACGATCTTTACATACACTTATATATCATATAGAGTACTAATAAGATCTCAGAATAGCAATAAAAGAACTCCTACATAGTTTGGCATGAAAAGTTTTCTTATTCAGCATAATCAGCAAAAACACTATTCATAAGGGTTACAAAAACTTCAAAATTTTGGGGTTATTACAGGTAGCATACATGATATTAGGTCTACTAGCAGTTAGATAGAGTAGAGAGCCAATCATACCTCTGTAATCAGTAATATCTACTGATTTACCAGTATCCTTGTCCAGTGTTGTTGCAGTGGCCATGGGAGTGGATGCACTTGAACAATCTTGCATTCCAAATTTCTTCAGCAAGTTTCTGCTGTACTTAGTTTAACAAATAAAAGTGCCTTCTTCATTCTTCTTGACTTGAAGGCCCAGAAAATAGCTAAGTTCCCCCATCATACTCATCTGATACCTTGACTGCATTAATTTGGCAAACTTCTTGCAAAGTCTGTCATTTGTAAAACCAAAAATGATATCATCAACATATATTTGGACCAGAAGTAAGTCTTTTCCATGGTTCAGGTAGAATAGTGTTTTGTCTATAGTTCCTCTGTTAAATCCACTTTCCAGAAGAAACTGAGCTAAAGTCTCATACCATGCTCTTGGAGCTTGCTTAAGTCCATAAAGTGCTTTATCAAGCCTGTAGACATAATCTGGATATTTTGAATCTACAAAGCCTGGAGGTTGTTCAACATATACTTCTTCCTCCAATTCTCCATTGAGAAAAGCACTTTTCACATCCATTTGAAAGACAGTAAACTTTTTGTGAGCAGCATAAGCCAAAAATATCCTTATGGCTTCTAATCTAGCAACTGGTGCAAATGTTTCATCATAATCAATTCCCTCCTGTTGAGAATATCCTTTTGTAACCAGCCTTGCCTTATTCCTTGTAATTATGCCATCACTATCAGTTTTGTTTCTGAATACCCATTTAGTACCAACAACAGATCTGTTCTTTGGTCTTGGTACTAGGGTCCAGACTTTGTTTCTTTCAAATTCATTTAACTCTTCATGTTCTATTTCTGACACCTGTATCAGGATTTCCAATTATCAAATCAGGTGTATGTGATTTAGTCCACTTCCTTGCAGATGGAAGGTTCTCTCTAGAACTGGATGCTCCCCCATGATCCATGTTGTCTTCATTTTCATTTTCTGATGCTCCCCCTGAAACTATGCTCTCTGAGTTGGATTCTTCAGAATTTAGATTTTCAGTACTATCAGAACTTGGCTTATCAGAACTTGACGAATCAGAACTTGAAGAGCCAGATGTATGTTCTGATGCTTCTTGGATGTAGTAATATCTTGAGTATGCTCCCCCTGCATAGGTGCATCTTCCTTTGGCGTAGTCATCACAGTTTCAATAACATCAGAGTTTAATCCATCAGAGTTTGCAGTATCAGGACTTATATTGTCAGGATTTTCAGTATCAGAATTTGAGTCTTCATTTTCAAATCTCAGCTGATCATGATCAATAAAATCTTTAAGTCCAGTAATCTTCTTATCATCAAAAGAGACATTTATAGATTCCATGACCACTCTTGTTCTCAAGTTATAGACTCTGAACGCTTTTGTGGAAAGTGGATATCCAACAAAGATTCCTTCATCAGCTTTTAGATCAAATTTAGATAGTTGTTCAGGATGAGTCTTAAGGAAAAAACACTTGCATCCAAATACATGAAAATACTTCAGATTTGGCTTCTTTTTCTTCACCATCTCATATGGTGTCTTTCCTTGCTTGTTAATGAGTGTTGCATTTTGAGTAAAACAGGCAGTCTGTACAGCTTCAGCCCAGAAATAGGTTGGAAGCTTTGCTTCATCAAGCATTGTACGTGCAGCTTCAATGAGAGTTCTATTCTTCCTTTCAACAACTCCATTTTGCTGTGGAGTTCCAGGAGCAGAAAATTCCTGCTTGATTCCATGGTTTTTGCAGAACTCTTCCATTATCAAGTTCTTGAACTCAGTGCCATTATCACTCCTTATTATCTTTACTGAGTCTTTGACCAATTTATCCAGTTTCCTGACATGATCAATCAAGATAGATGCAGTTTCGCTTTTTGTGTGCAAGAAATACACCCATGTGTATCTGGTGAACTCATCCACTATGACCAAAGCATATTTCTTCTTTGCAATAGACATGACATTTACTGGACCAAATAGATCAACATGTAGTAGGTGATAAGGCTGAAGAATTGATGATTCAGTCTTACTCTTGAATGAAGATTTCCTTTGTTTGGCCTTCTGACAAGAATCACAAAGGCCATCAGGAGCAAATACTGACTTTGGCAGTCCTCTCACAAGATCTTTCTTGACCAACTCATTTATATTGTTGAAATTTAAATGAGAGAGTTTCTTGTGCCAATTCCAGCTTTCTTCAATTGATGCTCTACTTATCAGACAGATTGTAGAACCATCATTACTTGTTGAAAGCTTAGCTTCATAAATGTTACCACGCCTGTATCCTTTCAGAACAACTTTGCCTTTAGATTTACTTACAACTTCACAGTGTTCTTCAAAGAAATCAACATGATAACCTCTGTCACAGATTTGACTTATACTTAGAAGATTGTGTTTAAGTCCTGAGACTAGAGCTACTTCTTTAATGATGACATTCCCAAGATTGATATTGCCATATCCCAAGATTTTTCCAATGTTTCCATCTCCATAAGAAACACTTGGGCCAGCTTTCTCCACAAATTCTGATAACAGGGCTTTATTTCCAGTCATATGTCCTGAACATCCACTGTCCAGAACTAGGATGTTTTTCCTATTGCCCTGCAATCACAAAGACCACTAATGGTTAGTTTTAAGGACCCAGACTTGCTTAGATCCTTTGGCCTTATTAAGTTTGTTTACATTTGCAGCGGATTTAGCATCAGAGTTTATGTTAACATTTTTCTTATCAGAATTTACACTATCAGACTTTGAATCAGAACTTACACTAGAAGGAACAATGGTAACTTTCTTTAAAGAAAGTTTTATTTGATAATAATCATAGTACAAACTATGATATTCTTTACAAGTATAAATGGAATGCCATAAACTACCACAATGAAAACAAGGATTTTGTGGCTTATATCTAACAGACTGAGTAACTCCTGACTTTGAAGGTAAGGAGTTTATGTTCTTATTCTTCCTGCAAAAAGAAGCCATATGGTTAGAACTTCCACAGTTATGACACGTTTTCCTAGGAGCTTCAGGAACAGGCTTATAATCATTGCTTTTATTGACTCCTTCCTTTCCATTCCTATTTTTCCTAGGTGATTTTACCTTGTTTGCATTCTTAACATCTTTCGGCTTATGCTTAAGCTGCTTCTTTGTCATTAAGCCTATGTTTACTTCAGCTGTCTTTTCCTGTTTTAGTTTGTCGGAAGTTAATTCCTTTTTAACTTCTGATTTCTCATTATCAGACTTTACAGCTACAAACTTGACAGGTTTTAACTTTGGCTTTTGTTTAACAACTACAGGCTTAATACTTTCAGTTCCTTTATCATTCTTATCCTCTCCATAACCTAAGCCCTCTTTCCAGTTTTCACTACTTAACAAATTCTGAGTTGTTCTGCCAGAGTTAGTCCAAGTCCTGATAACCTCTCTTTCCTTTTCTAACTCAGTTTTTAGAGATTCATTCATTTTTAGCACTTCATCCCTAACATAAAAGGCATCATCTCTATCTTTCTGAGTTTGATGGAACATAACTAACTCCTTTCCTAAGAAATCATTTCTTTTCTTAAAACAAGATTTTCAGAAGTTAATCTTTCACATGTTAAAGTTTGATCTCTATAATAACAAACATGGTTTTAAGATATCTTCTCAACTCATTAATATCATCAGTATGAAAGGCATAAGTAGTTTGAGGTACCTTTGATTCAGCAGCTTCAGAACTGCTTTCAACACTTGCCTTATCAGCATTTGTCATCAAGGCATAATTCTCCTCACTTTCAGAATCTGAGGTGTCTGTCCAGCTTTTCTTCTTTGTGACAAGAGCCTTGCCTTTGTCACTCTTCACTTTCTTGCAATCAGGAGATATGTGGCATTTTTCATCACAGTTGTAGCATTTGACATTTGTATAATCTCCTCTGTCAGACTTTCCTCCTCTGCTCTTAAATCTTCTGAAATTCTTCTTATCAGAACTTGTGCCTTTCCTGGAAAACTTCTTTCCCTTCCTGAACTTTTTGTATGCAATCTTTGTGATCCCTTTCACAATAAGAGCACACAGCTTCATCATCTCCTCATCAGCATCCGTCTCAGTCAAACTTTCAGATTCTGAGTCATCATCACTTTCAGAACTTGATGACTCAGTATCAGACTTTGTGAAAAGAGCTTTACCCTTGTCTTTCCTTGAGGTAGCTGCCTTGGGGGATTCTTCTTCAGCCTTAAGAGCAACTGTCCTTGACTTTCCACCTTTCCTCTTGCTTCTTTGTTCCATCTCAAGTTCATGAGTCTTGAGCATTCCATAAATTTCATCAAGAGTTGTTTCATCAAGATTGTAGTTGTCTCTTATTGTTGTTGCCTTCAAATCCCAGCATTCAGGAAGAGCTAACAGGAATTTAAGGTTTGAATCTTCAAGATCATACTCCTTATCAACCAGTGACAGATCATTCAAGAGTTTGACAAATCTATTATATAAATCAGTCAATGACTCATTAGCCTTTGAGTCAAAGTGTTCATACTCTTGAGTGAGTATTGTCTTCCTGTTCTTCTTAATCGTATCAGTTCCCTGACACCTTGTTTCCAGGGCATCCCATATCTCCTTTGCAGTCTTGCAGTTTATTACCCTGTTTGACATTACATTATCAATGGCACTATGCAGTAAGTGTCGTACCTTAGCATCCTTAGCAAATGATGCGATATCTTCAGCAGTGTAATCACTCTTCTCCTTTGGTACAGTCTTTGCTGCTTCACCTGCAACTGCAACAACGAGCTTGGTTGGTTTATGAGGTCCTTCCTTGATTCTATCAAGATATTTTGGATCTGTAGCTTCCAGAAACATGGTCATCCTCACCTTCCATATGGCATATTCAGATGGTCTCAATATGGGAACTCTGATGGTCTCATACCGACTTTGAATTTGTGTCTTTGGAGGTTCTTCAATTTTGGTGGGCTTAGTTGGAGTTTCTGTTTCAGACATGATTGTGTTTGGATCTTAAACTGTTTGTGTGTTAACAGACAGGCTCTGATACCACTTGTTAGGTCACACACACACTGTAGAGGGGGTGAATACAGTGTATAGTACAATCAAATCGAACTTTAATAACTCAAGTAACAGAAAACAAACTTTATTGAAATAATAAACTCTGTTACAGTATGGAACTGTTACCTCTCAGTGATGAACAAATATCACGAAAGCTGCTAGGGTTACAATGAATAATCTTCTTGAATATGATAACACTTTTAGTGTAAACCCTATGTCTGTGTTTATATACTACACAGTTACAAGATAATCGCTAATTGATATGGAATATAATTCTGCTTCCTAAAATATATCAATCAGATATCTTTTCTTCCAAGTATTGTATTCTTCATAGAATTCCTTCTTCATGCATATCTCTTCTTATGTTTGTCTCAATCTTCTTTCCTTCAATCAGCTGCTGTCCTTATCTGAATGTCCTTCAGTACTTAAGTTCTGATATCCATCTTCTGATAATTATCTTCTGATAATATAAGTACTGATATCCTTAAGTCCTGACTTCCAGTAAGTACTGATTTATCCTGTTTAAGTAAGATTTGAAAACTAAACATAAATCATATTAGCCATGGCATTATCAAATATATCTAACATGATATCATTCCTTATTCATTCACCAATCTGGTGAAAGTAGCTTCATAGAGAGGCTTGGTGAATATATGTGCTACTTGCCGCTCTGTTGGAACAAAGACCAATTCCACTATACCTGCTTTCACATGTTCCCTTATGAAATGGTACCTGATGCTGATGTGTGTAGCCATTGAATGCTGCACTGGATTTCATGTCATTGCAATAGCACTTTGATTATCACAATATATAGGAATAGTAGAATAATCTAACCCATAATCCAGTAAATGATTCTTCATCCATAGAATCGGAGCACAACAACTTCCTGTAGCAATATATTCTGCTTCTGCAGTTGATGTGGAAATTGACTTTTGTTTCTTGCTATACCAAGAAACCAATCTGTCACCAAGAAATTGGCAGCTTCGAGAAGTGCTTTTCCTATCTATTTTACATCCTGCAAAATCAACATTTGAATATCCATTTAGCTTAAAATCCGAATCTCTAGGATACCATACTCTGAGATTCATGGTGCCTTTGAGTTACTTAAAAATTCTTCTTCACAGCTAAAAGATGAGGTTCTATTGGATCAGCTTGGAACCTCTCACAAAGACAGGTAGCATATATGATATCAGGTCTACTAGAAGTCAAATATATGAGTGAGCCAATCATACCTTTATAGTTAGTTATATCTACTGAAGAACCAGCATTTAAATTTAACTTGGATGCAGTGGTCATGGGAGTTGATGTAGTTGAGCAGTCTTGCAAATTCCTAGTGTATTTGGATTGATTTATGAAGATCCCTTCATTATTTAGTTTAACTTGTAACCCCAGAAAGTAATTCAATTCTCCCATCATACTCATTTGATACCTGGACAACATTAGCTTTGCAAATCTCTCACAGAGTTTATCATTAGTAGATCTAAAAATGATATCATCAACATATATATGTACTAATAACAAGTTCTTACCATGGTATTTATAAAAGAGAGTTTTATCAATTGTACCTCTTGTGAAACCACTTTCTAGCATAAATAGAGTAAGTGTTTCATACTAAGCCTGTGACGGCCTCAACCCCGTAGTTAGGAGTCGACGTCACCAACCATAATAATAACAAACATAATATAACCCAATTCAATAATAATACTTAACCACGACCCCTTTACAAAGACCTTTTCCAGGTTTAAGTATGACTTAGGTTACAACTATTACAATACCCACTTATTACAAACAATCCTGACAATACTATCTTAATACAGCAACTCAACAGGTCGTCTCTGGTCTGACATAACTACCTCAGAGGAGCTTGATACGAAAGGATCTGGAACTCTACCCTGACTACACGGAAGAGTCTCCTAGGTATCTGCAATACATATATACAAAACATTCTACAAGGGTGAGCAATCAATTGCTCAGCAGTACCACTATATGAACAACAAGTAAAATAATTTATGATGAAATAGTTATAGGAACAGAATTCATAACCACTGATTATGTTCGACTAATCAGTGAAGATAGGGTGCGCAGCCGAATTAGCCACGTACGCAATGTTATCCAATATCTGATTCATTTTATCCAGTTTTCAAAATCACTTTTACCTATCTCTTGTTAACAACAATTTTGTTACAACACACTATTCAAAATCTCTTTTTCATTTCAATTATATTTTAGAGATAGGTACTTTCGGAAGTTACTTCTCCTTAAAACAGATTTAAAATACGGGGGTTATGTAACTTAAAACATTTATGTTCTAGTTTGAAAATAAAACAACAGTTCATTTATATATACTGAACCATAAAAGAATGGTTATGGATACTTTCCTTGCAGAGCTTTACAACTATCTCTGATTGACCTTGGACCGATTTGGATGCTCGGCTTTATCGTCTAACTAATAGACTATCCTGGATCCGACTTCGACACTCAGGTCCTTCGATTGGAACTTTGCTGAGCTTGTCGACTGATCACTAGGCTATCTTTAGTCTGACGCCAATTCTCGAGTCCTTCACCTAGAACCTACAGAGTCGAACTACCCTATGTTAGACAACCAGTTATGTTTGATGTGACCTCGCTAACAATATACCCATACGTTAACAAAACCCGACTCATAAGTGTACGCATTATGGTAATACACGTAACAATCAGGATTCACGAACTCAAAACTCAGGGAGATAATTATTTTCAGAAAATACGTATAACCATGTTAATCCTAAACAATGCAACAAGAATTACAGAAGGGGGTTGAATGTAATTCTGGCTACTTTTTCTGATTTTAAGAATGTTCTTACTTAATATATAACTGTGTTTGATTTTGTAAGAAGTGCAAAATGAGAATAGAATAGAAATCAAAACACAAAGCTTTAAAACTTTCTGGTGGATTTGAACTTATCCACCAGAGAAATATATATAGAGTTGAGAACTTTGTGATGCTTGAATAGCACATAGCTGCTTACAAGAGTATTAGATATATTTGAGATGTCATGTCTAATATGTTTCATGTTTAGTTTTTAGATCTTAATAAACATGAAATATCAGTACTTACTGGAATCAATACTTACTGGAAGTCAGAATTTAAGGATATCAAGATTTAGTTTATCAAAAGATAAATATCAGAAGATAGATATCAGAACTTAAGTATGGGAGGACTAATAGTTAAGGAAGGAAGCTGATTTACAGGAAAGAAGATCGAGACTAATACAAAAGAAGATATGCATGGAAAGAGTTAGAGGACTTAAAGAATTGTATAAGATATCTGATTGATATTATTTTAGGAGACAGAACTATATTCCATATCAATTAGAAGTTATCTTGTAACTGTGTACTATATGAACACAGACATAGGTTTACACTATATGTGTTATCATTATCGAGAAGATCATACAGTGTAACCTAGCAGCTCTCGTGATATTTGTTCATCATTGAGAGAGAACAGTTCCATTATAACAGAGTTTATTATATTGAATATATCTGTTTACTGTTACTTGAGTTCAAAATCAATTTGATTGTATTCTACATTGTATTCAACCCCCTTCTACAGTGTTGTGTGACCTAACAAGTGGTATCAGAGCCTATCTATTAACACACATACAGTAAAGATTCAAAACAATCATGTCTGAAGAAGCAGAAAATCCAACCAAGCCCGCCAAAACTGAAGAAACTCAAAAGACTCAAATCAACAGTCGATATGAGACTATTAGGGTTCCCATACTGAGACCTTCTAAGTACCCATATGAAAAGTGAAGATGGATATGTTTCTAGAAGCTACACATCCAGAATACTTTGACAGAATTAATGAAGGACCGTATAAGGCAACCAAGCTCTCTGTTGTAGTTGCAGATCAGCCAACAAAGACCATACCAAAGGAGAAAAGTGAGTATACAGCTGAAGATATCTCATCCATTGCCAAGGATGCAAAGGTAAGGCATTTGCTGAATTGTGCCATTGATAATGTCATGTCAAATAGGGTAGTTCATTGCAAGACTGCAAAGGAGATATGGGATGCTTTGGAGACAAGATGCCAGGGAACTGATGCAATCAAGAAGAACAGAAGGACTATATTCACTCAAGAGTATGAGCACTTTGACTCAAAAAGTGATGAGTCATTAACTGACTTATATGACAAGTTTGTCAAACTCTTGAATGATCTGTCACTGGTGGACAAGGAATATGATCTTGAAGATTCAAATATAAAATTCCTTTTAGCTCTTCCTGAAAGTTGGGATTTGAAGGCTACTATTATAAGAGACAACTATGCTCTGTATGAAACTACTCTTGATGAAATTTATGGTATGCTCAAGACTTATGAACTTGAGATGGATCAAAGAAGCAAGAGACAAGGGAGAAAGTCAAGGACATTTGCTCTTAAGGCTGAGGAGGAATTCCCCAAAGTGGCTGTCTCAAAGAAAGGCAAAAGGAAAAGTTCTCATCATAAAGTCTGATTCAGAATCATCAAGTTCTGATGATGACGATTCAGAAACTGAAAGTTTACCTGAAATAGATGTTGATGAAGAGATGATGAAATTGTGTGCTCTTATGGTGAAGGGTATCACAAAGATAGCCTACAGGAAATTCCGAAGGGGAAAGAAGTTTTTCAAGAAAGGTGGAAGTACTGATAAGAAAGGGTTCAGAAAGTATGAAGGCAAAAGTGCAAAGTCTGACAGAGGAGACAACTAAAAAGTCAAATGCTATAATTGTGGTGAAAGAGGCCACATATCTCCTGACTGCAAGAAAGGAAAGAGTGACAAAGGCAAGGCACTTGTCACAAAGAAGAAAAGCTGGACAGACTCTTCAGATTCTGAAGATGAGGTGGATTATGCTTTAATGGCAAATGCTAATGGCAGCCCTGAAACTGCTGAATTAAAGGTACCTCAAACAACTTATTCCTTTCATAATGATGATATTACTGAGTTGAGATTATATCTTAAAACCATGTTTATTAGCTACAGAGATCAAACTTTAACATGTGAAAGATTAACTTCTGAAAATCTTGCTTATAAGAAAAGGAATAATTATTTAGAAAAAGAGTTAGTTATGTTCCATCAAACTCAGAAAGAGAGAGATGATGCTTTTTATGTTAGAGATGAATTGCTAAAATTGAATAAATCTCTCAAAACTGAGTTAGAAAAAGAAAAAGAGATTATCAGGACTTGGACTAACTCTGGCAGGACAACTCAAAATTTATTAAGTAGTGGAAACTGGAAAGAGGGCTTAGGTTATGGAGATGATAAAAGTGAAAAAGGAACTGAACAAATTGAGCCAATTGTTGTTAAACAAATTGTTAAGGCAAAGGTATATCCTGTTAAGTTTGTAGCTAAAACTGTAAAGTTTGATTCTGAAAAGATGAAAGAGTCTGTGATAGAAGTTAAGGAGAAGTCAACTTCTGACAAATTAGAACAGGATATACCAGCTGAAGTCAACATAGGCTTAATGAAAAAAAAGCAGCTTAAGAATAAGCTGAAAGAAATAAGGAATGTCAAGAAGGTTAAGACAGCTAGGAAAAATAGGAATGGAAAGGAAGGTGTGAGTAAAAGCAATAATTATATGCCTGTTCCTAATGCTCCTAGAAAGAAATATTATAACTGTGGAAACTCTAACCATCTTGCTTCTTTTTGCAGGAAGAATAAGAATATAAACTCTTTACCTCCTAAATCAGGAGTTAAGAGTCAGTCTATTAGGTTTAAGCCATAAAATCCTTGTTTTCATTGTGGAAGTTTGTGGCATTCCATTTATACTTGTAAGGAATATTATAGTTTATACTATGATTATTATCAAATGAAACCTTCTTTGAAGAAATTTAGTATTATTCCTTCTAGTGTAAAGTCTGATGCAAAGTCTGATATAAGTTCTGATAAACAGCATGTTAGCATAAACTCTGATATTAAATCCGCTGCAAATGCTAACAAACTTAAAAATGCCAAAGGATCCAAGCAAGTTTGGGTCCTTAAAACTAAACATTAGTGGTCGTTGTGATTGCAGGGCAACAGGAAAAACATCCTAGTACTGGATAGTGGATGTTCAGGACATATGACTGGAAATAAAGCCCTGCTCTCAGACTTTGTGGAGAAAGCTGGCCTAGGAGTTTTTTATGGAGATGGCAACATGGGAAAAACTCTGGGATATGGCAGTATTAATCTTGGGAATGTCATCATTGAAATAGTAGCTCTTGTCTCAGGACTTAAACACAATCTGCTGAGTGTGAGTCAAATCTGTGACAGAGGTTGTCATGTGGATTTCTTTGAAGAACACTGTGAAGTTATAAGCAATTCTACATGCAAAGTGGTTCTAAAAGGTTACAGGCATGGTAACATTTATGAAGCTAGACTTTCAACAAGTTCTGATGGTTCTGCAATCTGTCTGTTGAGTAGAGGATCAATTGAAGAAAGCTGGAATTGGCACAAAAGACTCTCTCATTTAAACTTCAACAACATAAATGAGCTTGTAAAGAAAGATCTTGTGAGAGGATTTCCAAAATCAGTATTTGCTCCTGATGGCCTTTGTGATTCATGTCAAAAGGCAAAATAAAGAAAATCTTCTTTCAAGAGCAAAATTGAGTCATTAATTCTTGAGCCTTATCACCTACTGCATATTGATCTATTTGGTCCAGTCAATGTCATGTCTATTACAAAGAAGAAATATGCTATGGTTATAGTTGATGAGTTCACAAGGTACACTTGGGTGTACTACTTGCACAAGAAGAATGAAACTGTATTTACTCTAACTGATCATGTCAGATAGCTGGATAAATTGGTCAAAGATTCTGTTAAAATTATAAGAAGTGATAATGGCACTGAGTTCAAGAATTCAATCATGGAAGAGTTCTACAAAGAGAATGGAATCAAACAGGAATTTTCTGCACCTAAAACTCCACAATAAAATGGAGTTGTAGAAAGAAAGAACAGGACTCTCATTGAAGCTGCATGAACTATGCTTGATGAAGAAAAGCTGCTACCCTACTTTTGGGCTGAAGCCGTGTAGACTGCTTATTTTACACAGAATGCAACACTCATAAACAAGCATGGAAAAACACCATATGAGATGGTGAAGAAAAAGGAGCCAAATCTGAAATACTTTTATGTATTTGGATGTAAGTGTTTTGTTCTTAAGACTCATCCTGAACAGTTGTCAAAATTTGATCTAAAAGCTGATGAAGGAATTTTTGTTGGATATCCACTTTCCACAAAAGCCTTCAGAGTCTACAATTTAAGAACAAGGGTTGTCATGGAATCTATCAATGTATCTTTTGATGATAAGAAGATTACTGGACTTGAAGATTTCAATGATCACGATAAGCTGAGATTTGAAAATGAAGACTTAAATTCTGATTCTGCAAATTCTGATGACTTAAACTCTGAACTTGTAAGTACTGATGTCATTGAATCTGTGGTAACAACTCCAAAGGAAAATGCACCTGTCCAGGGGGAGCAAGCTGAATATCCTACCACATCTCAAGACTCTGAAGAAGCATCAAAACCTGTCACTGGCTCTTCAAGTTCTGATTCATCTAGTTTGATGAGCCAAATTCTGATAATTCTGGAAGTTCTGATACTTCAAATCCTGAAGGATCCAAGTCAAATTCTAAAGTCTCATAGAGCATAACTACAGGGGGAGCATCAGAAAATGCTGATGGAGACAGCATGGATCATGGGGGAGGATCTAGTTCTAGAAGTCAACTTCAATCTGCAAGGAAGTGGACCAAATCACATATACCTGACTTAATTATTGGAGATCCTGAAGCAGGTGTCAGAACTAGTACTGCAACATCAAATGAATGTCTCTATCATTCTTTTGTATCTCATATTGAACCAAAGAAAGTGGAAGAAGCTCTTCAAGATGCTGATTGGGTGCAAGCAATGCAGGAAGAGTTAAATGAATTTGAAAGAAATAAAGTCTGGACCCTAGTGCCAAGACCAAAGAACAGATCAGTTGTTGGCATAAAATGGGTGTTCAGAAATAAAACTGACAGTGATGGCATAATTATAAGGAATAAAGAAAGGTTGGTTGCTAAAGGTTACTCTCAACTGGAGGGTATTGATTATGATGAAACATTTGCACCCGTTGCTATATTAGAAGCCATAAGGATCTTTTTGGCTTATGCTGCTCACAAAAAGTTTAAAGTCTTTCAAATGGATGTGAAAAGTGATTTTCTTAATGGAGAATTGGAAGAAGAGGTCTATGTTGAACAACTTCCAGGCTTTGTAGATTCAAAATTTCCAACTCATGTCTATAGGCTTGATAAAGCACTTTATGGCCTTAAGCAAGCTCCTAGAACATGGTATAAGACTTTAGCTCAATTCCTTCTGGAAAGTGGATTTCATAGAGGTACAATTGATAAAAACTGTTCTACCTCAACCATGGAAAGGACATACTTTTGGTACAGATATATGTTGATGATATCATATTTGGTTCTACAAATGCCAAACTCTGTGAGACGTTTGCAAAGCTAATGTAGTCAAGATATCAAATGAGTATGATGGGAGAACTTAGTTATTTTCTGGGCCTTCAAGTCAAGCAGAATGAAGAAGGTATTTTTATCTGTCAATCCAAGTACACCAGAAATTTACTGAAGAAATTTGGAATGCAAGATTGTTCAACAGCATCCACTCCCATGGCCACTGCAACCAAGTTAGATAAAGATACTGGCTCACCAGTAGATATTACTAATTACATAGGTATGATTGGTTCTTTACTCTATTTAACTTCATGTAGACCTGATATAATGTATGCTACCTATCTTTGTGCAAGATTTCAGGCTGATCCAAGAGAACCTCACTTAATATGTGTGAAAAGAATTTTCAAGTACCTTAAAGGTACAGCTGATCTGGGATTGTGGTATCCTAGAGAATCAGATTTTAAGCTAATAGGTTACTCAGATGCAGATTTTGAAGGATGCAAAATAGACAGGAAAAGCACTAGTGGAAGCTGCCAATTTCTTAGAGGCAGATTGGTTTCTTGGTTTAGCAAGAAATAGGAGCCAATTTCCACATCAACCGCAGAAGCAGAATATATTGCTGCAGGAAGCTGTTCTGCACAGATTCTTTGAATGAAAAATCAGTTACTGGATTATGGGTTAGAATTTTCTAAAATCCATATTTACTGTGATAATCAAAGTGCTATTGCTATGACAGGTCATCCAGTTCAACACTCAATGACAAAGCACATTAGCATTAGGTACCATTTCATAAGGGAACATGTGATGGAAGTTACAGTGGAATCGTATTTTGTTCCAACAGATCAACTAGCAGATATCTTCACAAAACCACTATGTGAAGCTACTTTTACAAGACTGGTAAATGAACTTGGAATGGTTTCAGGTTCTTTCACTAAATCTGCTTAGTTTTTGTTCTCATGCATCAGACTTGATGATCAGTGTTTATAGATTGTCTTATCTACATGAAATTTGTTCTTTAATTGAAATTCATTAAATACTGATCGTTATCTAATGTGGATCTTTAAACTCTGATAGTGTTTTGAATGTTCTGTGACTATTCAATCCAATGAGGATAAATGTGTTAGATGCTGACCTAGTAGTCTTTAACATACTAGAAATCCCATGTTTGAATTAGTTGTTTATGTGGAAACTCATTAATACAAGCAATTTCTGATTTTGAGCTTAGTCAAGTTTACTTTATGTATCTTATTACTAAGTCACTAACTAGATTCTTGCTTCTTATCTGTTAGATTCTGATGGCAGTAAATTTTAAGGATGAACTAAATGTTGATTAGCCTCACTTATCAAAAGAAAATAAAAGGAAACAAAATGAAATAAAAGTCAGGTACTCCTTTGAGATCTAGAGTAAATATATGGAAGGGAAGACAAGTAATATGTATTAGAAAAGAAAATAAATTTTCTTGGTGACATTTCACATTCTCTGATTACTGGAGAAATACTCTGGAAACAACATAAATTCTGATAAGCAGTCGTGACTCACTTACACTGATAGGCCACTGTAAAAAGGAATTTCAAAATATGCATAAAATCAGCACCTACCACCACTACCCAAACACCTCCAACTTCACAAACACAACTAAAATCTACCATCAGGACATCTTTCAAACCATCAACTCAATCATCTCAACCTGAATCATCAGCACATGCTATCAGATCTTCATCTTCCAGGACAAAGAGGACAAAGTCTGTTCCTCAACCTCCACAAAAGAGAAGGAAGATGATTCTCAGAAATGAATCTGATAATGATGAGGAAATAGCTGAAGCACGGGTTCATGCATCAGAACCTGTGATAGTTGAAGCTTAGAATGTTATTTCTCAGAAAGAAACCGCAGCTCAAAGTTCTGATACTTTGAAGAAGAAATTTGTAAGTTCTGAAGCTGCTAAAGCAACTCCTTCATTGGCAAGGAAATTAAAGAAAATGAAGGCTAGGAGGTATTTGGCTAAAGCTCCATCAGAAGATGCTGAAGAAGCTGAGGAAGGGGATCAGGAATCTCTGATCTCACAAGAACCGATTATCATTGAAGCCCTTCCAGCTCAAGCCAAAGACACCGTTACTGATACCGTTGTATCCCCTTTTGTCTCTCCTATTAAAGCTACAGATGATGAAGAACAACCTACAACTTATGAAATAGATATTCATAGTTTGAATATACCAAATGTTCTTTATCTGGAAGCTCCATCTACTGATGCTCAGCAAACTCCAACTCATTTTCCAATTTTAAATGCTGAGATACCATCTACATCAACAACACCAGCTCTGGAGATAAATTCTGATGTTCAGAATTTACATGAAGCTGTTCCTGAATCTCCAGTTGCTTCATACACTGTTGTGTTGTCAGGACATAATGAGTCTTCCTCAAGTTCTGAAGACAGTATTTCTGCTGAGACTCCAGTTTCTATACTAGGAAAGGAAGAATTGGTGAAGAAATTTGTTGAATAGGAAGCACCTATTCCTTGGGAGGATACTCACAGAGGTGTGGAGTGGACCAAGAAATGGAATAACACTGATTTCATTCCAAGTTCTAACATTCTGACAAAGCATATTGCTAAAGTTGATGAGTTTCTCACAAATGCTGATTTAAAGACACAACTCAAGATCACTGCTCTATCTACCAAACATCTTCAAGGTCTATATTCTTCTACTCATGAAAAGGTTGATACACTAAAGGAACATGCTGATAAGCTAGATCTACAGCTTAAGCATGACAAGAATAGATATATCAGACCTACTCTTGAGAAAATTGAAGCCATTGAGAAGATTCAAGAGAAGTAACAGGCCCAAATTGATGAGGTCCTGGCTAACCAAGTTTCTCAGAAAGGTCAATTGGAAGAAATCCAATCTTCAGTTGAACTTCTTCTTTCTCTCTTACTTCCTGATGATGTAAAAAAGGGGGAGAAGGTAGTTAAGTCCAAATTCTCACCTACTGAAATACTGAAGAAAAAGGATGATAAAAGTGATGACCAGGGAAACTCTGATAAGAGTGAAGGTCAAGGAAAATTTCAAGGAAAATCTTCTACACAGAATAAGTCAAGTTTTGATGATGTGAATGCTAAAAGTCTGAAGTCAAGTTCTGATAAACAAAGTCTGATGTCAAGTTCTGATATTCTGATTCAGTCAGGATCTAAACACTCTCAGAAGTTTTTATAAACTCTGAAGCTAAAGGGGAAGCAGACTACTGTTTATTACAAAAATCCTAAAATCCAGACACTTGATAAGGAGATAGCTAGAAGATTATTTCTGAAGCAAAATCCAGGAATGGATTTGGAAACTCTCAAGGAGGAAGAAGCTAGATTTGCTGCTGAGAAGACAAATCTTAAGTCTAAAGCTTCCGATACAAAGAATCCTCCAAGGCCTAAAGAAAAAGGCATTGTGATTAGGGAAAAGTCAAATTCTGAGACTTCAAAGTCCAAGACTAGATCACAAACTGAGATTGATCCTAAATCAAAAGGAAAAGAAAAGGTTGGTGAACCTTTAAAGATTGAGAAAAATATTAGTTCTTCCATTCCAGTCTATCAAACTAAAGTGCATGATGATGATTTGATAGAAGATGAAACTGTTCAAATTCTGAAGAGAAGAAAGATAATTGAAGAATCTAAAACAACCTCTGACACTGCTCAAGTTGTTCAGAATGAAGAACAACAAGCTAAAGAAGAAACAACAAATTCTGATCAAGTTAATTTGGAAAAGATGACAATTGCTGATAAGAAGAAGCTGTTATGGAAGAAAACTACTCCAATTGAACCAAAATCCAATCTCTTGATGAATCAACTTACAACATTTGGGTTAAGATCCAAGCAACCTAGAGATAAAGCTGGATTAGGTTCTGATGAAGAGAAGATACAAACAGGAGTAGAAGTTACTCTAAGAGATCCTTTCATGTTGACAGACAAACCATATGAGCAAATCAAACAAAAGAACCTTGACAAAGTGTTGTCTGCTCAAATTGTGATAGATGCTCATGATAAGGAAAATCTAAAGGAGAAATTGATTTTATTTCTCTATGATGGATTAACTTACAGACTAGCTGATACTGATGTGCTAAAGAAGTCTGTCAGAGAACTTCAACATATTCACTATCTTCTGGAAGTAAAATCTGATGTTATGAGAAGATGGTCAGAATACATTTTGAAGGCTATAATAGATCTATTTAGAATCTCTGGTACAAATACTTCTCAATATATACCAATGATTACTGAAGGTGATGGAAGAGAAATTCCTATGCTGAAGAATTCTGCTAAGGTGGAAGTTATTCTGAAAGGAAAATGCTTATGTTATAATAAAAACTCTTCACATACTAGAGTTATCAGACTTGGTGATGGACTTGAAAGAACATCAATTCAAGCTCTCAGAACAACCATTTATCAAATTGGTGATAGTAAAGATGAAGAACTGATGCAGGTCAATGCATAGTTAGTCAAATTTCTGAGGAAAGCTGAAGACAAGCTGGTAAGAGATTTTGTTAAGAATCATTATGGATTCAGATTGATCCAGTGAAGTTGGTAAAGTTATAAGGACTGTAAGTTGTAGTTAATAGTCTTATTAAACTCTTATTACATTTGAAATTAAATGTTTTTGACATCATCAAATCTATTAACTTGTATATTTTGCACAATTTACAAGTTGGGGGAGATTGTTAGATATATTTGAGATGTCATGTCTAATATGTTTCATGTTTAGTTTTCATATCTTAACAAACAGGAAATATCAGTACTTACTGGAATCAGTACTTACTGGAAGTCAGAACTTAAGGATATCAGGACTTAGTTTATCAGAAGATAAATATCAGAAGATGGATATCAGAACTTAAGTACGGGAGGACTAACAGTTAAGGAAGGAAGCTGATTTACAGGAAAGAAGATCGAGACTAATACAAAAGAAGATATGTATGGAAAGAGTTAGAGGACTTAAGAATTGTATAAGATATCTGATTGATATATTTTAGGAGACAGAATTATATTCCACATCAATTAGAAGTTATCTTATAACTGTGTACTATATAAACACAGACATAGGTTTATACAATATGTGTTATCATTATCGAGAAGATCATACATTGTAACCTAGCAGCTCTCGTGATATTTGTTCATCACTGAGAGAGAACAGTTCCATTGTAACATAGTTTATTATATCGAATATATCTGTTTACTGTTACTTGAGTTCGAAATCGATTTGATTGTATTCTACACTGTAATAACCCCAATTTTTGGAAAATTTTGAAACCCTTATGAATAGTGATTTTGCAGATTATGCTGAATGAGAAAACTTTTCATGCCACACTATGTAGGGGTTCTGTTATTGATCTTTTGGGATATTATTAGTACTCTATATGGTATATAAGTGTATGTAAAGATCATCAGAATCCAATTCCGAACACTTTGATTTTTCCCGGAAATCCACTAGATACGGAAAGAATTGAGTATAAGGTAACAGGATAAAAAGGATTTAAATTAAAGGAGTATAAGAGAGGATCATAAAAGGAATTTAATATATTGAGAAAGGTTAAGGAAACCTAAGTAATAAGATCCCGGGTATGATCCCTCAAACGATAAACGAAAACGAAAGTTAAGCGAACCGTATAACAGATCAGCGGTCATTAGACAAACAATTAGGAAGTTAATCAAAGGGATTAGAGGGGATGATGTCATCCAACCAATGAGAAGAGGACAAAGAGGGGAGGATGACACCACATGATGACATAAGCATGACATAGGGAGGAAGGAGATGTGGTTGAATTAGAACCACACAAAGTCAAGGCTAAAAAGGTAATTAACCAAAACAAAAAACAAAACTACATCCACCAAGCCGAAACAAATCATTTTCATAAAAACAAAAATTCTATTTCTCATCACCAAGAACATTGCTCTCGGCTTTTTGCATTTTCAAAGGAAAGAATTTTCAAAATCCAAGATTCAAGCTTCCTAAATTGGTAAGATAATTCCCTAGTATTCCTTATGCATAGTTATGGCTATATTATGAGTTTAAGCCACCAATTCATTCTCTATCTTCTCCAAGAAATCAATGAAGAAGATAATGAATAGTGATTTCAAGGTTTTTAACTTGATTTTTCTTGTTTTTCCTTTAAGATCCAAGCATCCCTAAGACTCCTCAAGGCTTCCTAAGGCTTCCTAGCTACTCACACCACTTCAAGGAAGGTATATCATCTCCAAACCCTAGCTTTACTTTGTATATTAGGATGATTTTGGTTGTTATGGTATTAGAGTAGCTTAATGAGTTGGGTTGGAATGGTGGAGATTGGAATGTTAAAATCTTATGATTTGGTTAAAGAATGTAGTATAGTTTAAATTCAAGTTTAAGAATAAGTATAAATTGTTAATGTTGAGTGTTGGGGCTGTTATGATGTAGTTTGGATGGAGTTTTGATTGGGTTGTGAATTGGGGTTGAATTGTGGTTGTTTTGAATTGGCTTAAATTTGGGAAATCGCGTAAACATAACCGTCGTAATGTCCGATTTACTTTAGACTGCTTTTGTTCATAACATTAGGACCAGAGAACCCCCTGCTAGATTTTGACCATTGCCATGTTTAGATAGTTCATGTTACGAGCTTCGTTTTGGTATGTAGTTCGTTTGATTCCGATGTATGGTTTAGGAGAAACGACCGTTTTAAGTAACGGCGTTTCGTGAACGAAACTTTTCCCCTCGCCTTACTTTAAAACATAGGTTAAAGACCAAAAAGGGTTAATTAATGTATGAAACAATTATGGTAAGTGTGTTAGGCAGTTGGTAAGACACTCGCGAAGGAATCGCCTTAAAACTCGTAATGGTTAAATTATTAAAAATGGTGGAGCCGAGGGTACTCGAGTGACATAAGAGAATCAGTAAGCGCAAAGCAAGCGTTAGAGTCTAAGTTGGTTAAAGTATAGATTTACAAGTGACTTTGGTTTAATTCCAACTTACTTGTTGTTTATAGGTTACCAGACTCGTCCCGAGCCATTAATCACCCCCAGTCGCTCATGCAAGTTTTCTACCCGTATAACTGTTGTTGTGATGTATATGTGTATATGCATGATCTTGCGATAAATGCATATTTGTTATTAGCAAATTCTTGCGATATATTGTAGCATGTGATATGGTATATATGCATGCCTGTTTTATATTATTGATTTATATATATCTGTTGGTTCAAATGCTTATAGTTGATAATACCTATGCTAGAGAATAGCGGTAATTTGCATATACCCTTAGTATAGGGACCCAAAGGTGAAAACATTTTCTAAAATCGGGAGTCGAGGATCCCGAGTAGATTTTGTATATATATATATTTATATATATATGGTTATAGTTTTCAAAACTATTAATCGAATAAGGTTTATTCGATAACTTTATATTATTTAATGAATATTATTTCGAATATTCATCCGAGGGCTTATGACTCAGCTTATTTATTTATTGAATATTATTTCGAATATTTATTCGAGGTCTTATGACTCAGCTTATTTTATTTATTGAATATTATTTGAATATTCATTTGAGGATCTATGACTCCGATTATTTGCTGAGATATACTCTTTATTTTATTAAAGAATAAGGTGTCGATAATCAAACTTACTTTTGTTATTTAAATAAAGATATTACTTTCGTATAAGTATATCTTTGATTATTTACTATTCATTTCAAGTAAGTTTTCCAACTTTTTCCTCAAGTATTCTTTATGGGTATATTATTTAAATAATAATATTCAGATATTTCTTTTTATTGAGACGGATTTACTTTATTAAATCAGCATTATTCCAAACACTCTTTAAAGTGTTTTCGAGTCTTTAAAATGATTTCAAAAATTAGAGCGGGTCCCAAAACTCATTTTTTATATATTTAAGATCTTCCTTTTTAAAAAGGAGATTTAAATACTCGCTCAAAACCTGAGGGATCCGGCTCTGTGGTGTGTTTTATATTCGCAACAAGGTTGTTGTCTTGATAAAAGAGTTTTTGATTACTTACCCAATACTCGGGAAGTAAAATTCTTGGAACAAGTTAATCAATTAACAGGCATCGCCTGGGAAATATCGGTGAGTTTTCCTTTCCAACTAGATACGACTTCTTGGTGGATCCGTATCAACAAGTTTCTACTTGGGGAAAGTGGGGACGAGCTTTACATTTAAGGGTCATGGATTTCATCTGAACTAGGAGTGGCGTAAGTGGTCGAGTAGCGCCGGCCCAGCCTTATTATATTGGCCCAAATGGCCTGGAAGTTCTGCTAAGGCGGTCCATTCCTTAGGAGTTCAGTGTTCGGTTGACAAGTAAATCCGACAGGTTCTCCTCTATATGTAGAAAATGGTGGGGTTGTACTACTACGACTGATCATCGTAAGTGGTCTTTCTGGCGTGGCAAACTCCCATAATGAGTTCATCATCCAGTTGGATAATTCTGCAACACTACCCGTAGCATTTCGATCGAAGGGTTACGAATGGGTGGTTGCCGAAGCATTGACAGGGTCAAACAGTTTTATTGGTGTATCCATTGAATGAAGTATCTCATAACTTCATTTTATTTTGATGATATTTTAAAGGTTGAATCTATTCAAGTATTATCTTGTAGTCTCATCTATGTGATGAACTTTTGAACTAATTATAACTTGAACGGTGGTAGTTCAAATAGTATTTGGAAAATATATAAGTATATTGGAGTATCTTGTAACTTCATCTTTTAAACTTATATCTAGTAAATGATTATCTTATGCATGACAAAGATTTTCAGAAAAATGTTGAGACAAGGTTAGATATATGAGATCACCTTGCAACGATATTTTTATACAGTTATACACTGGAACTCTGTGTGTATTATGCATGGAAGAGGACTTCCAATATTTTGAAAAGTATATATGTATATATATATACCGAATATTTTGCGACTTCATCGCATTAAGATATCAACTTGGTTCATTTCTTTTGACCAAGACTTTCATGAGTACTATGAGAAGGCTCATATATTGTTAATCATTATACATATTATTTTGGTGGGCTTGCTGCTCACCCTTGCTTTCTTCTTTCATCACACAACAACAGATAGAAAAGATGAACAGGACCAAGCTCCCGATTCGCGAACGGATAGGAAACGTTCCGCAGTTTCCTATAGGCGTTGATGTCGCTGTAGCTGAGGTAGGAACTACCAATAGGCTAGGCTTTCAACTTTCGATGTACCAGATTTATGTATATTTATGAATTGTAATAATGGCAAAGAAAATGTAACTTTATTCAGAAAACCTTTTAAGGTGTATTGGCAGATAATTGTGAAATAAAATGACTTGTGATTATTTTTGGATGTTCATCTCTGAGACTATAACTTGTGGTGTGTGTGTTTATTGTGGGGTCATAGTACAGAGTAGTTGATTAATTATTAAGATTGGGTGTTATTAAGGGAAATGGAACTCGTGACAACCCGGATCCCTGACCCCGGATTTGGGGGTGTTACAGAAGTGGTATCAGAGCTAAGCATTATAAACCTCAGAGATGATGTGACGTTAAGATAATAACTAAGATAATAAGAACTCTTGCCAAGTTCATAGTCGGGCTACCTAACGTAGTACTGACAATTAAAACCCTTATGGGAACCCTTATAAATATCGTGGTAGAAGCGTAGTTCGTGATCGTATATGGTAGCGGGACTCCGAACCCTGAGGTTGAGGAGCAACAACGCGATGATGTTTTATTACTTATTGGAGATCAGATTATGGATCCGATAGAGCGTCCTAACGCGAGATCGGATGATGTTCATATTGAGGATGTAGCGGTTGAGGATGTTATCCTAGAAGGGACAGTTGCTGAGGAGGATCCCATGGAGGATCCCGACAAGAATGAATAAAGGACCACTGATGAATTGATGACCATGGTTAGGACGACTACCAGAGGTAGGATTGGTCGATCACTACCGGAGGTTCGTTCAAGTTTGTAAAGATAGTAGCCCCCTTTAACGTGGCTTACTTGTAAGACTGAGAAGTTCGAATAGACAAAGAAATGCGAGAACAGCTTTTAAGAACTGAAGCAAAGGTTGGTGACGGCCCCTATGTTGGCGTTTCCGGATGGAAAAAGGAGATTTTATGATTTGTATTGACGCTTCGCATAAGGAATTAGGGTGCTCTTATACAGCACAACAAGGTAATCGCGTACGCGTCAAGACAATTAAGGGAATATAAAATTCGATACCCCACCCAGGAGCTTGGGCTCGTGGCAATAGTTTTGCCCTAAATATTGGAGGCACTACTTGTATGGAGAGAAGTGCGAGATTTACACAAGCCATAAGTGCTCTAGTGCATTTTCACGTAGAAAGAGCTCAACATGCGCTAGAGGAGATGGTTAGAACTAATCAAGGACTACGATTATGAGATTCTTTATCATCCAGGGAAAGCCAAAATGGTGGCTAATGCCCTTAGTATAAAAGAGAGACTCAAGATAATAATGTCTTTGGGAGAGTTTATAAGAGATTTTGAGAAAATGGAAATAGAAGTGAAGGTAACCGAAGCCGGTACCGAAAAGCTGTTTGAGATTGCAATACAGACCGAATTATCGGAAAAGAACATATTGTGCCAGAAAAAGTGATGAATGAAGGCAGAGAGCCAAAAATTAGATAAAAGATTAATACCGAGAAAAATGATAAGGGAATAATTAGGTATTCCTACAGAATTTGAGTTCCAAACGTTCAAGAGCTTAAAGATGAAATCTTAGATGAAAGCTAGTTTGAGGAATAAGATTTAGAGCAAACCCTGAACGTGATAGTCAGGGAGGTCGCCAGCAAGATAAAAAGGAACCCATAACATAATGAAGTGGAAAACAAGGATTTTTAACGTATAAGATAACCCCGATTATGGGAGAAGGTTGGAACATTTCATACTGAGAAAACAGAAGTTGAACAAGATAGGGAGAATCAGAATGGTACTCCTATTGGGCAATTCATGGACCTGTCTAAACAAAACTTATACTTTTACCCCTAACCACCACCTTGAGGAAACAATGTGGTGTGAAATTCTTTCAGGACCTTTAAGTCGCTAAGCTCTCAGAGTTCCAAGGAACAAGCTGACCCAGTCAAGGCAAGAGCCTGGCTAAAGGAAATACAGGAATCATTTGAGATTCTAAATGATTGACGAATCACAAAAGAGTGTTTTTGTCATTTACCCTCCTAAGAGAGAGACCACCCACTGGTGAAAGACCAAGGAAGGCACGGAGCAAGAGATTATAATAAACTGATTTAAGTTCGGTCAATTGTTTTTAGGAAAGTACTTCCCAAGGTTATGGAGATAGTGTAAAAGCTTTATAGACAGAACAAAGGCAGACGAGTATGATGAATTATGAATCTAAGTTGTAAAAGTTATCAAGATTCGTTCTGAGGACACGAATCAAGAATGACGGGATGTATGAAATCAATGCTTATGTTGTGTTGGTTCATGAAATAATGATAAGAGAAAGGAAAATAAAAAGAAACTGGAGTGGAAAGGAATATAAAGGCATTAGAGTTTGAGGAATGATAAGGGAGTTGGGTATGAGGAAACCCTAAAGACTCGTAGTAATAGAAATAGAAAAGTATATAATCGTCAGGATGAGGGTGATTCACCATGAGTGAAATTGATGGTTAAAGGTATAAGAGATACATATATTCTATCCCCTGTAAGTTGGGAGGATTCGAGGAAACCTTGAGATAGTTCGAAGGATAAATAATGAGACGCGGATAGACTGAGGAGACAAGAAAGTAAGAAATTAGGAAAATTGGATGAAGGAAGGACCTTCAAGAATGTGAAGTGTAAGACCGGTGGCATGATACCCAGAAAGGGAGACGCCAGGTATGAAAGATATCCCAACATTGAGATGACTGTTGAGATAAACAACAAAAGTAAATACGGAATTATTAAGAAGAAGTTCACGTTGAACACGACCAATATCTTCCAGAACATCCCTGTTGTCATTACCAAATTAGGAAAGAAAAGTAGATAACCGTTGTTATCTTTTGAAGGCCATAATTGATTGACCTTATTTTGAATACAGATGTTATTATGAAATTAGGCATATACTATCGAGGTGGGAATGATTGAATAAGACACCCTTATCAGGGATATATGACTTGAGTTATCCATGGAAGGATGCAGGTACCTTTTAAAGGTGGAATTAAGGATAGAACATCGGTAACTTAAAATGAATCCTAGGGGAATGCATAAAGGTTGGCATTTCACCCTTAATAGGGATAGTATGAGTTTTGACAGTATGAATTGGAAAGGATTAAGGTAATAACAACCTTTAAGGATCAGTGGAGAAATTTTCAGAAGTATATAGACAATGGTTCTGGTATTAGTAAATGGTATTTTGATATGCCCTGTATCTAGGGAATACAGGAGGAACGAATCAAGGATAACCTTAGAGGTTTTACAAGGAGAAAGGTAATATTCAAAATTCTCAAGAATAGAAATGTTGATAAAGGAGATATGACGTAATTATAATGATGCCAAGTGGGGCACGTGTTAAACCACGAGAAAGTATGGATCGAACCAGTAAAGGTCGAAATTGTTTAGGGCAATTAGTACCTAAGATAAAAGATGTCCTAAGTATGATCGAGAGTCAGTCGTGACAATGATTAACCTCTAAAGACTGAGGCAATAACTTATGGAAAAATGGTGATATTTTTTTTTACTCATCAGATTTTAAGGAAAACATCTTCACATAAGCAGTGATTGAAATGAGGTAGAAAATTTATTTGGAAGTGGTTAAAATGACATTGACTGTAGGGAAATGTTACTATCAGGAAAGGCCAAAGAGGTGGCCGACACTTTAAATGTAAGAGGATAATTATAGGCGCTCGTGCCATAGGAATATAGTGACGATGGTTAAAGCCGTGAAGGTTATATTATGGTTTGGAAGATTGACATTCCTTCTGATGATTGTGCGATACTCAACCGTAATAGTAGTTGGTAAAGGTTTAATTCGTGTAATCGCCATGAGCGGGCTATCTATCTCAGAAGATACTATCTTGAGATAAGCCAGGACCATATTTCAAAAAGGACTAGACGAACCTTTGACTTAAGTCTTCTATTTAAGGCATATGATTAAGAATGGTATTAACCTGCTATTGTTGCTTTGATTGAAACTCTTCTGTAATTTTATCTACTTCATGTCATGAAAGTATGTCAGAGTTTGGAGTGTTCTTCATGAATCATGAAAGGTGATTATGTTAACTCCTTAGAAGAATTTGATACGACAGTTATGGACTCCGTATGGTTAGCTATTAAGATTTCAAGGAAAATGAATGACGACAGTAGGTCAGTGGTGGACCATAGTAGTGCAGCAATGATTCTGCGAGTAATGAGCTGATTACAACCGTGAGAGTTGTATTGGAATGGATGTTGAGATTGAGTACCACTAATCGGGTCGTGGTAGTGTATAAGTTATCATTGATAGACTAATTAAGTAGAGTATCTACCTATTGAATATTTATTCCCTCTTATGAAAAGAGAGTCGTATTACTATATGAGGAAGGTTGCGATGCAAGCATAGAATTCTAGTAACAATGATGTCTAGAATGAGATCCCATATTCGATTTTCGATATCGAGGGAGTTTCAAAGGTGATTGTGTATAAGCTCGAGGAAGAGCATGGGTCCATAGAATGATGGACGGAATAGCAAAAATAGTGAGGCATGTGAAATACGATGTTATAATACTTGATGTTGATATAAATACATATATGTTTTGTTCTCCTATGACAAACCTCTATAGTTCAGAGGTAGATTCCAAGCCAGATATTTTATGGCAATATTTGTTTTTTACATATATACAATTCTCTTCAGTTCGTTCTTTTCTCTTCTTTTCATTTCATGTGAGCTGAGAAGAACAACCCTTCCAGAAGGGGAGGTATTGCGGAATGACTATCTATCTTTGTGATAGAAGCCTAGTAGGATACCACATGTTGTTTAATTGCTTGTCAAGTACTAAAGACTGGCCACCTTTGTAACGAACGAGGAATTACGCTTGTATTATACTATAATAATGATAAATTATGTGTATTATTATGTGGTTAAATGTGTTAAGTCGTTAAACCCTAACTGCTATGTGATATGTGTTGGCTGTTTTGATCCAAACGTGTTTTGGATATTTATTGAGCATTTTATCATCAGTTATATATATATTATATCAAAACCTGTACAGCTCAAAACTATGTTTTAAAAGCCCGTATTTCAAACAAAATCATTGGCCCTATTTTGCCAAAATTGCCCTATCCCATATCGCTATTCTGAACCCCTAAACGTTTTACAAATTTACCTTTTTCGCGAAAAACGACTTTTCCGGACCCCTTCGGGTACCAAAAGCCCCACAAAAATCACATTTTTATTTTTTATGATCATGAAATTATCATATATCATTTTTTCTTTGCATTTTTGTAATATTCACAATTTTTGGGAATTTTTGACATTAATTTTGTATTTATTGGATATTTAAAAATTCATTATTAATACCCAAAAATTATAAAAATTGGGGCCAAATATTTTTATTAGAGGTATAATTAGACCCTTAATTTTATTTAGGGGTATTATTTTCATTAGTATAAATACCTGTTTTATTATTAATTATTCATTAATTAATTGTTAAAAATCAGAAAATAAAAATTAGAAAGTGTGGGTGAAGTTTGTGTTCTTGAAGAAGGGAGAAGATCAAACAGTGATTTTGGGAGATTTACTAATCCACTGAAAACGCTCGAGTAACCAATATAATCCTTGTGAAGAGACGAATCTATTGATACTAATATCAACAACTGAGGTTTGTTTAATCTCAAAATCGATTTTTATGTTCTTGGCATGAATTTCAGTTTTTGATTTTGAAGAATCATTTGATTGTTTGGATTATGTAGTTAGTTTTGTTGTAGTTTTAGGAGTAATCAGGTATTTTTATTTTGATTTTATAACCCCTGGAATGATGGGCCAAGTTCTTGGGTTTTAGTGCTTTTGATTTCATTTTTTTTCAAATTTCGAGATGTTATCTATTGTTTTTGTTGATGGGAATTGATTATAAATACTTAGTACTTTAATTTGGCATAAAAATCAAGTTGTTTGGTTGCGTTTTGAGGGATTTGGGTTTCTTGCCGGAAAATTTCGAGTTCATCGGAATTTTGGACGTTTTTGCTGATTGTGGGGTGATGGCGAGCTGTTATGGTGACGGGTGAGTTCCTGGTAACATTTAGATGGATTTAGGAACAAAAACGGAGTCGATTGGTGTATGATTGGCCGGGAATCGACCGACGCCGGACGTCGGAAGTTCGCCGGATTCTGGGCTTCTCCGGTGAGTTCTTCCGCGCCGGTCATCTTCTTCACGTCGCCGGCGATTTGTTCCTACCTTTCCCCGCCGTTCGATCCGAAAAGTCCCTGTTTCCTGTGTGCAAAGTTGTTTCTGTAATTGTTAATTAATTATTTTATATTTATAAATCAGAAATCAATTTTAACAATTCTAAAAATCTAATAAAAATTAGATTTAAATTCTGAAAAATATTATTAATAATTTCAAAATTATTTTCTTAATTTAGAAATTCAAAAATTATTGTTTATTTAATTACTTAATTGTTTATTTGACGATTTATTTATTTATTTATAAATTAATAATTAGGTAAATAAATAATAAATAAGGATTAAAAATAATCGAATAATATGAATAATAATTCGTTAATTAGTTAAATATTCCGAGTAACTCGTACCTATTCGAGTCGTGATTCGTTAAGTTAGAATTATTAATCGAGCGATATTTATTCGAAGAATATCGTACTAATTATTCGTATCGAATAATTAAATATCGATAATTAATTAACGAATTGTATAAGTTATAATAATAATAATAACAGTTCGATAATAGTCAAGAGTCGCGAGTAGCTCGTATTTATACGAGTAATTAATCATTGAGTAGATTATAATTCGAGTAATTAGTATTTATTCGATAAATAGCGTATTAGTTAGTTGTATCGATTTTTATTTATAAATAATCGATCTGATCGAGTAAGTATTATTAATTTGTAAATAATTGTAATAAATAGTAATTAATCCTAATAATTAGGGATTAATTATTTTAAAATACAATAATTATTAGTTAATTATTTAAAAATATAATTAAGGATTATTTAATTATAATTAATTATTAATTAATTAAATCTTGTTTAATTCATAATAATTCAACCGTTAATCCGGTTTGAGCGAAACGAAGACCCCTAGACTCAGAAACATGAAACGAATCCAATAAAAATAATTGTAAGTTATAATTTCCTCCAAAAGAGAATGGTTTGGTGATAATTAATAGTTCGTAGGCCCTAATAGGGGTATAATTTAATCGAATAATCCCGAAAAATTATAATAAAGTCAGATAAGGCTAGTTAATGCAGGTATAAGTCTAGAATCAATTGTAAAAATAATTATAAGTCTAAAAATTGATTATGTGCTTTATGTGCTATGTGCTTTATGTGATTATGTGAACCTATGTGCTATATCAATATATGTGTATATATGCGAATCAGATAGAAACGCATGGGTAGACTGATAAGGTTACGTGATATCAATTCCAGATACACGTATATAGTAAGTTATCTAAACAACTATCTTTCCATGATTGGTTCAGTGTTAGAAAGGCAGAGTAAGCTAGGGACAGAAGGCGGTGAGTTGAATCAGGTTAAGTACGCGCGAGGCAAGTTTTTCCCCTATTCTAAATTCAGAATAGTGAATTATATTCCATTTTACATATCATTTATACTTTGATAATTCTTGTTCATATGCACTGATACATATCTATTGATTCTTGTTTCTATTTCATTTCGATTCTTGATTTCTCCCAATTTATTGAATCCTCTATTCATATTCCAATATTTTTACCCTTGTTACATATATTATGATATATCCTGATGTTGGGATACATCAAAAGCATTCCGATTGTTCCGGATGCTAAACTTCGGACTGGATGGTTATGATACAGGCTGGGTTTTACTCAGACCTTTAATTAATAGGCCATAGCTGCCTGAGTACTCTTTATGTTGGTTGGATCTATACAGTTGGGTATAGATTCGCACTGTATCCTGACTGATCAGCGGGTTATAGTGCATATGTTGGTTTTTGTTTCCAGTCTTGTTCATTTACACTCGCCAGTATTGGCAAATTATTAGTCTATACAGACTCAGATGGTTGATCAAACCAGCAGCTTATTTCTCTCTCTTTATACTATCTGTATTGTTGCAGGCTTGTTGAGCAATTTTGGCTCATCCTCTTTTATTGTTATTCCTATTGTCTTACAGTTAAGGTAGAGAATGAAACCCATCAGAACCCGCGTAATCAAGAAGCGAGTCAAGCAGCGGGACCCTCTTATACCAAGGGTGTTCATCCCTATCCCTGAAGAGAGCTTTGAGTTATCAGATCAGGTGTAACAGGATAAGTACTATTATGGTTTGAATAAAAGTTGTATGGTGAGCATGTAGATAGAATAAAGTTTTATAATAAAGAGAGTTCTTGAGACGGATTGTTTTTATTTGGTTTGTAATAAAGTTAGAATGTGGTTCTTGTTTTCAAATCTTAACCTTAAAAGATCCTGAGTAGTAGTAGTTCGGGGTAACTATTTCAAATATATTCCGCTTGTGCAAGATTAGTGAGTAGTTATTATTAGTAATGCCCCAAATCTATACCCCGAATTTGGAGGGTGTTACAGTTGGCATCAGAGCTTAGGTTTGACCTTTGAAAACAAGAACGTTAGGGCTAAGATAAGATAGGAAAATGAGATAGGATGAGAGTAAGAATGTTAGGATTGTTTGTCTATGTCATTAGAAGTTATGAGTTTAGGATTGTGATTTGATTGTTTTTGTGTTATTATTTTTATGTATATTAGATGGCTTCTTTATCATCATCTACGGAGAGGACCGAGACAGATCCAGGGGATGCACCGGTAGTAGCCCCAGTGTCAGAGCAGATCTTACCTCCATTGCCACCTGAGCCAGCACCAGAGATACCACTTCCCCCAGAGGTACCAGGTTTTGTAAATTATTTTCCATATTTTGAGCCAGAGATACCAGATTTTCCACCACTAGAGTTCCCGATGTTCGATATTCCTGACATGATTGATCTTCCGCAGTGGGAGGATTTAGAGCCTCAGATTCCTATGCCACCAGTCGAGATTCCAGAGCTGCCATATATGGAGCTAGAGGCAGAGCCGCCAGTGTATGCGCCGATGGAGCAGCCTGTCTTATTTCCTGCCCCATTAGCCATTTATGCACCTGTTCCAGGAGTTTATCAGTTTCCTCAGCCAGAGTTTATGGATGATATTATGGTGGATGGACCATTACCTTCTCGAGGTTCCAGCACTGATCTTCGGGAGCATCATACCGTGACTTACCAGCGCTTTCAGACAGAGAGGGAGGAGAGGATTAGATGGCAGAACCAGTGTAGGGAGATCCTTAGGTTGTATGAGACACAGACGGATGGTCCTGTCAGAGCATTATGACCGGATTATATACTGAGAGAGAGGCTACATCATATTCACCGGGTTAGTTCGCAGCAGCTTACTGAGTTGAGACAGCAGGATCTTAGTGCGGAGACAGCATATCGCAGAGCATTGGGACTTACCGAGGCAGTGCTAGAGGCATTGCAGGAGGAGTTGAGCCACGTACCACCAGGATTTTGAGACCAGCAGATCAATGAGTGTGGTATTATGTATATTTTATAGATAGAGGCAGCATAGTATTGTATGACTAGTGTGTAGGAGTGTAGTTACTGACTTTGACCGATAGTAGTAGTAGCAGTATGACTGTTATATCATAGGTTTTTGTATCAAGCACTGACACCTGTAGCTGGTGTTCTACATGTATATATATGAGATGATCTTTTGCACGTTTCTTTATTTTATTTTCAGTTATTTAAGCATTTATATTTATTTCAGTACCATTGCATATTTACAAATGTAGTTTTATTTACGATCATGTTGTATCCTTATGTAAAAAAAAACATAATACTATTTTATCTATTCAGTTATTTAATAAGCTGTTTTATTTTCTCAAATCGACTGTTTTAATATATGTTTAATATACTGTTATTAAAGAAGACCATTGTTTATTTACCAGAAAGATGGCACCTAAAAGAAAAACACAACCCGATTCATCGAATGGGAACACCGAGGGCCAAAACAATAATAAACAGATGGATCAAATGTTTAACCTCATGCAACAGCAAATGTTGATGATGCAACAACAAATGCAGCAGCAACAGCAGCAGTTCCAGCAACAGATGTTACAGCAAGCCGCTCATCCAGGACATCAAGTACCACCAGCAGCGCCTACGACCACTTTCAAGCAATTTCAATCGGTGAAGCCACCGGAATTTATGGGTTCCACGGATCCTACAAAAGCGAGAGCTTGGCTGAAAGAGATGGAAAAGGCTTTTTCGTTGGTAAAGGTTGAGGAAGAGCAGAAGACGGATTTTTCTAGCTATTTCCTGAAAGGCGAAGCTAATTACTGGTGGGAATCAAAGAAAGCTTTGGAAGAAGAAGGTGTGGTGACCTGGGATAGATTCACTGACCTTTTCTTGGAGAAATATTTTCCTCGTTTTATGAAAAACCAGATGGAGATCAAGTTCCTGGAGCTGAAACAAGACAACTTATCGGTTGCGGATTATGAGACCAAGTTTACGGAATTGGAAAGGTTTGTTCCAGAGCAGGTGGATACGGACGAGAAGCGGGCCAAGAGATTTCAGCAAGGACTAAAACCATGGATTCGTAGCAGGGTAGCTGTGTTTGAATTGACAACTTATATGGCTATTGTTCAGAAGGCTATGATTATTGAAGGAGAAAGCGAAGCAGCTCAGAAAGAGAAAGGACCAGGGAATTTTCAGAATCGTTTCAACAAAAGGCCGGGATTTCAAGCTCGAGGAAAAGTAAACTTTAGGAGGCCAGAACAAAACAACCAGAGGATGGGTAATCGACTACCTGCCCCAACTCAGTAAAGGCTTATTCGACCGCCTGTACCTGATTGCAGAACGTGTGGTAGAAAGCATACGGGAATTTGCAACAAGCCAAATGTCACGTGTTTCAAATGCAAGCAAAGGGGACACTATTCTGGAGAATGTCCGATGGGAAAAGCAGAAGTTACTTGTTTCCAATGTGGGAGAAAAGGACATATCGCCAGGGACTGCAGAGGAATTGCAATGGCCGCTAGTATTCCAAGAGTTTTAGCATTACCTCCACCTCCACTACCACAGCAATATCAACCCAAAGCAAGGACTTTTAACATGTCAATGAAGGAAGCGGTACAGAGTCCGAATGTGGTTGCAGGTACACTTCCTGTAAATTTCGTAAATGCTTTGGTATTGATTGATTCAGGAGCTACTAGATCTTTTATTTCTGAAGCTTTTATCTCTAAAATAAATTGTGAGGTACAGTGGTTAGATGAAGTGTTAGTCATAAAATTAGAAAATAATGATCAGGTTGCAGTAGATCGAGTATGCCCGAGTTGTGATATTGAGATAGGAAGATGTCATTTTTCAGTTGATTTGATACCTTTTAGGTTAGGGGAGTTTGATGTTATTCTAGGAATGGATTGGCTATCGAGTAATAATGCTCAAATTGATTGTGCGAATAAGAAAGTGAAATTGCAAATTGAAGAAAATGAAACGGTAATATTTAAAGGTGAGAAGCAAAAGCAGAAATTCCTATCAATAATGCAAACGAGAAGATTGCTACGCCAAGGATGTCAAGCTTATTTAGCCTATGTACGTGATGCTGATAAAGGAAATCCACAGATTAAAGATATTCCATTAGTTTGTGAATTTCTTGATGTTTTTCCAGACGAATTACCAGGACTTCCACCAGATCGAGAAATCGAGTTCACTATTGACTTGACGTCAGGGACCGAACCAATTTCGAAAGCTCCATATCGAATGGCACCTGTTGAAATGAGGGAATTAGCAAAGCAGTTGCAAGAACTTCTCGACAAAGGAATTATAAGGCCAAGTGTATCCCCATGGGGCGCGCCAGTATTGTTCGTGAAAAAGAAGGATGGCAGTATGCGACTGTGTATTGATTATCGTGAGCTGAACAAGTTAACTATCAAGAATAAATATCCTTTACCTCGCATCGATGATTTATTTGATCAATTAAAAGGAGCAGCATGGTTTTCGAAAATCGAATTACGATCAGGCTATCATCAGTTAAAGATCAAGGCCGAAGATATTCCAAAGACAGCATTTAGAACGAGGTACGGACACTATGAATTTCTTGTGATGGCTTTTGGATTAACGAATGCACCTGCAGCATTTATGGATTTGATGAATCGAATATTCAAGAAGTATTTGGATAAGTTTATCATTGTATTTATTGATGACATTTTGATCTACTCAAAGACGGGAGAAGAGCATGCAGCGCATTTAAGAACGGCATTGGAGATATTACGAAAGGAGCAGCTTTATGCAAAATTTTCAAAATGTGAATTTTGGTTGAAAGAAGTGCAGTTTCTAGGGCATATCATCAGCAGAGAAGGCATTCAAGTTGATCCAGCAAAGATTGAAGCTGTGTTGAATTGGGAAAGACCAAAGACGCCGACAGATGTTCGAAGTTTCTTAGGTTTGGCAGGATATTATCGAAGATTTGTCAAAGATTTTGCGAAGATAGCAACATCATTGACCAAATTAACTCGACAAAGTGAAAAGTTCGAATGGAATAGTAAATGTGAAGAAAGTTTTCAAGAGTTGAAGAATCGGTTGGTGACTGCACCAGTATTAGTACTACCAGACGAGCAAGGAAATTTTGTTATTTATAGTGACGCTTCATATCGTGGTTTAGGATGTGTGTTGATGCAACATGGTAACGTCACGCATGATCTGGAATTGGCAGCAATTGTATTTGCATTGAAGCTTTGGAGACATTATCTGTATGGTGAAAAATGCGAAATCTACACAGATCATAAAAGTCTGAAGTATATCTTCACGCAAAAGGAACTGAACATGCGACAACGACGATGGCTGGAATTGATTAAAGATTATGATGTTACAATCAGTTATCATCCAGGAAAAGCAAATGTTGTAGCAGATGCACTAAGCAGAAAAGAAAGATTGAATCGATTAACTTCATGTGAAGAATTGGTTAAAGAATTCGACAAATTGGAAATTGAGATTCGTATTCCTCATGAATCTGCAGGAACTATTTACGCTATTACTTTTCAACCAGGGTTGCTAGAAAAGATTCGCCATTATCAAGATAAAGTGATGAGTCAAGACGACAACTTAACAGGAGAAGAGATTACAACTCAGAAAGATAATGAAGGAATTTTACGTTTTAAGTCAAGAATCTGGATCCCTAACGTGGTAGAATTAAAAGAAGAAATTATGCGAGATGCGCACAATTCGAAGTATTCCATTCATCCAGGAAGCACAAAAATGTATCGCGATTTGAAGGAAAACTTTTGGTGGCCGAATATGAAGAAGGAGATAGCAGAATGGGTGAGTAAATGCTACACATGCCAGTGAGTTAAAGCAGAGCATCAACGTCCGAGTGGGTTATTGCAACCATTAGACACTCCAGAATCGAAATGGGAACATCTAGCGATGGATTTCGTAGTGGGACTTCCAAGGACGAAAGCCAATCACGATGCAATTTGGGTTATTATAGATCGATTGATGAAATCGGCACATTTTCTTCCAATTAATGAGAGATTTTCATTGGACAAGCTAGTGCATTTATATCTTAAAGAAATTGTGATGCGTCATGGAGTACCAGTATTAATTGTATCGGATCGAGATCCTCGTTTCAATTCAAGATTTTGGAGACAATTCCAAGAATGTCTAGGAACGAAGTTGAATATGAGTACAGCCTATCATCCGCAAACTGACGGTCAAAGTGAAAGGACAATTCAAATGATTGAAGACATGTTACGAGTTTGTGCAATCGATTTTGAAGGTAGTTGGGATGAACATTTACCCCTAGTGGAATTTTCTTATAATAACAGCTATCACGCCAGTATTGGAATGCCACCGTATGAAGCATTATATGGAAGGAAATGCAGATCACCAGTGCATTGGGATGAAGTTGGAGAACGCAAGATTTTGGGTCCAGAATTAATTCAGCAGACAAAAGAAAAGATTAAACTCATTCGAAACCGAATCGAGACAGCACAAAATAGGCAAAGCAGATATGCAGACCAAGCAAGGAAGGATGTGGACTATCAGGAAGGAGAACGCGTATTGCTCAAAATATCGCCATGGAAAGGATTGACCAGATTTGGCAATAAAGGGAAATTGAAGCCACGATACGTTGGACCATTTGAGATTTTGAAGAAAATTGGAAAGGTTGCGTACGAGTTAGCTCTACCACCCCATATGCAGTACATTCACAACGTATTTCATGTATCTATGCTTAAAAAGTATAATCCTGATACAAGGCATGTAATAGAATATGAACCAGTAGAACTTCAGGCAGATTTGTCATATATAGAGCAGCCAATAAGAATTTTAGATAGGCAAGAGAGGATATTAAGAAATAAGTCTGTGTCATTAGTGAGAGTTTTATGGAGAAACTCAGTGGTTGAAGAATCAACCTGGGAGCTTGAGAGTGAAATGTTAGAAAGGTATCCTCAGTTATTTGCATAATGTGATTCTGAGGACAGAATCTTGTTAAAGGGGGGAAGAATGTAACGACCGAGGAATTACGCTTGTATTATACTATAATAATGATAAATTATGTGTATTATTATGTGGTTAAATGTGTTAAGTCGTTAAACCCTAACTGCTATGTGATATGTGTTGGCTGTTTTGATCCAAACGTGTTTTGGATATTTATTGAGCATTTTATCATCAATTATATATATATTATATCAAAACCTGTACAGCTCAAAACTATGTTTTAAAAGCCCGTATTTCAAACAAAATCATTGGCCCTATTTTGCCAAAATTGCCCTATCTCATATCGCTATTCTGAACCCCTAAACGTTTTACAAATTTACCTTTTTCGCAAAAAACGACTTTTCCGGACCCCTTCGGGTACCAAAAGCCCCACAAAAATCACATTTTTATTTTTATATGATCATGAAATTATCATATATCATTTTTTCTTTGCATTTTTGTAATATTCACAATTTTTGGGAATTTTTGACATTAATTTTGTATTTATTGGATATTTAAAAATTCATTATTAATACCCAAAAATTATAAAAATTGGGGCCAAATATTTTTATTAGAGGTATAATTAGACCCTTAATTTTATTTAGGGGTATTATTTTCATTAGTATAAATACCTGTTTTATTATTAATTATTCATTAATTAATTGTTAAAAATCAGAAAATAAAAATTAGAAAGTGTGGGTGAAGTTTGTGTTCTTGAAGAAGGGAGAAGATCAAACAGTGATTTTGGGAGATTTACTAATCCACTGAAAACGCTCGAGTAACCAATATAATCCTTGTGAAGAGACGAATCTATTGATACTAATATCAACAACTGAGGTTTGTTTAATCTCAAAATCGATTTTTATGTTCTTGGCATGAATTTCGGTTTTTGATTTTGAAGAATCATTTGATTGTTTGGATTATGTAGTTAGTTTTGTTGTAGTTCTAGGAGTAATCAGGTATTTTTATTTTGATTTTATAATCCCTGGAATGATGGGCCGAGTTCTTGGGTTTTAGTGCTTTTGATTTCGTTTTTTTCAAATTTCGAGATGTTATCTATTGTTTTTGTTGATGGGAATTGATTATAGATACTTAGTACTTTAATTTGGCATAAAAATCAAGTTGTTTGGTTGCGTTTTGAGGGATTTGGGTTTCTTGCCGGAAAATTTCGAGTTCATCGGAATTTTGGACGTTTTTGCTGATTGTGGGGTGATGGCGAGCTGCTATGGTGACGGGAGAGTTCCTGGTAACATTTAGATGGATTTAGGAACAAAAACGGATTCGATTGGTGTATGATTGGCCGGGAATCGACCGACGCCGGACGTCGGAAGTTCGCCGGATTCTGGGCTTCTCCGGTGAGTTCTTCCGCGCCGGTCACCTTCTTCACGTCGCCGGCGATCTGTTCCTACCCTTCCCCGCCGTTGATCCGAAAAGTCCCTGTTTCCTGTGTGCAAAGTTGTTTCTGTAATTGTTAATTAATTATTTTATATTTATAAATCAGAAATCAATTTTTACAATTCTAAAAATCTAATAAAAATTAGATTTAAATTCTGAAAAATATTATTAATAATTTCAAAATTATTTTCTTAATTTAGAAATTCGAAAATTATTATTTATTTAATTACTTAATTGTTTATTTAACGATTTATTTATTTATTTATTAATTAATAATTAGATAAATAATTAATAAATAAGGATTAAAAATAATCGAATAATATGAATAATAATTCGTTAATTAGTTAAATATTCCGAGTAACTCGTACCTATTCGAGTCGTGATTCGTTAAGTTAAAATTATTAATCGAGCGATATTTATTCGAAGAATATCGTACTAATTATTCGTATCGAATAATTAAATATCGATAATTAATTAACGAATTGTATAAGTTATAATAATAATAATAACAGTTCGATAATAGTCAAGAGTCGCGAGTAGCTCGTATTTATACGAGTAATTAATCATTGAGTTAGATTATAATTCGAGTAATTAGTATTTATTCGATAAATAGCGTATTAGTTAGTTGTATCGATTTTTATTTACAAATAATCGATCTGATCGAGTAAGTATTATTAATTTGTAAATAATTGTAATAAATAGTAATTAATCCTAATAATTAGGGATTAATTATTTTAAAATACAATAATTATTAGTTAATTATTTAAAAATATAATTAAGGATTATTTAATTATAATTAATTATTAATTAATTAAATCTTGTTTAATTCATAATAATTCAACCGTTAATCCGGTTTGAGCGAAACGAAGACCCCTAGACTCAGAAAAATGAAACGAATCCAATAAAAATAATTGTAAGTTATAATTTCCTCCAAAAGAGAATGGTTTGGTGATAATTAATAGTTCGTAGGCCCTAATAGGGGTATAATTTAATCGAATAATCCCGAAAAATTATAATAAAGTCAGATAAGGCTAGTTAATGCAGGTATGAGTCTAGAATCAATTCTAAAAATAATTATAAGTCTAAAAATTGATTATGTGCTTTATGTGCTATGTGCTTTATGTGATTATGTGAACCTATGTGCTATATCAATATATGTGTATATATGCGAATCAGATAGAAACGCATGGGTAGACTGATAAGGTTACGTGATATCAATTCCAGATACACATATATAGTAAGTTATCTAAACAACTATCTTTCCATGATTGGTTCAGTGTTAGCAAGGCAGAGTAAGCTAGGGACAGAAGGCGGTGAGTTGAATCAGGTTAAGTACGCGCGAGGCAAGTTTTTCCCCTATTCTAAATTCAGAATAGTGAATTATATTCCATTTTACATATCAATTATACTTTGATAATTCTTGTTCATATGCACTGATACATATCTATTGATTCTTATTTCTATTTCATTTCGATTCTTGATTTCTCCCAATTTATTGAATCCTCTATTCATATTCCAATATTTTTACCCTTGTTACATATATTATGATATATCCTGATGTTGGGATACATCAAAAGCATTCCGATTGTTTCGGATGCTAAACTTCGGACTGGATGGTTACGATACAGGCTGGGTTTTACTCAGACCTTTAATTAATAGGCCATAGCTGCCTGAGTACTCTTTATGTTGGTTGGATCTATACAGTTGGGTATAAATTCGCACTGTATCCTGACTGATCAGCGGGTTATAGTGCATATGTTGGTTTTTGTTTCCAGTCTTGTTCATTTGGCACTCGCCAGTATTGGCAAATTATTAGTCTATACAGACTCAGATGGTTGATCAAACCAGCAGCTTATTGGTTCACTTATTTCTCTCTCTTTATACTATCTATATTGTTGCAGGCTTGTTGAGCAATTTTGGCTCATCCTCTTTTATTGTTATTCCTATTATCTTACAGTTAAGGTAGAGAATGAAACCCATCAGAACCCGCGTAATCAAGAAGCGAGTCAAGCAGCGGGACCCTCTTATACCAAGGGTGTTCATCCATATCCCTGAAGAGAGCTTTGAGTTATCAGATCAGGTGTAACAGGATAAGTACTATTATGGTTTGAATAAAAGTTGTATGGTGAGCATGTAGATAGAATAAAGTTTTGTAATAAAGAGAGTTCTTGAGATGAATTGTTTTTATTTGGTTTGTAATAAAGTTAGAATGTGGTTCTTGTTTTCAAATCTTAACCTTAAAAGATCCTGAGTAGTAGTAGTTCGGGGTAACTATTTCAAATATATTCCGCTTGTGCAAGATTAGTGAATAGTTATTATTAGTAATGCCCCAAATCTATACCCCAGATTTGGAGGGTGTTACAACCTTCTGTACTAACTATGCAATAGAACAAGTGTTCATGATCATAGTGATCTCTCAACAAATTCCTTTACTTCTATATGATGGATCAAACTTTGGAAAATAGAAACAGCTGAAAAAGGAGTAGTAAAGTTGTGGTGGTATTCGGAATGGAAACACATTCGTGATATTAAGGTTGTCGAGGTTATTAAAAGGTTATAGAACGCTAACGAGCAAAAGTATAACCAGTATAATATTAGGAACGGAAGGTAGTAGCGATTACGAACTGGAAAAGAATGGGTAGTGAGAAGCAAAAGTTATAATGCTAGAAGCTATGATGAGAGCCGGTGCAATAGACTTCAAAGAATTTGGAATGATCACTTAACGCGGATTAAGTTATCTCACGATAATCGATCGTATGTCAGTATCGAGGTATCGCCTTATGAGATCCTTGAGGGAAGACAATGTCGATCTCCCTTATGTTAGGATGAAGTTGTAGAGCGCCAGATGCTCGGAACCGCAGTAGTCCAAAAGACCAGGGATATATAGATCTAATCAGAGGACGACTGGTAGTAACCCAAGATGGACATAAGAGGTATGCTAATTTGACTCAAAAGGACAAAGAGTATGAAATAGGGGACCTAGTAATGTTATAGGTATCCCTTGAAAAGCAGCGATGAGGTTCGGAAAGAAAGGAAAGCTAAGTCTACAATTTGTTGGACCCTTGGATATATTAAGACGTATTGGGAAGTTAGCATATGAGCTAGCCCTACCCCCGAACATGTAGCAAGTCATAACGTGTGCCACGTATCAATGTTAAGGAAGTATAATTCGGATGCCAGATAAATAGGGGCATATGAGCACATAGACAAGCAACCCGACGTAACCTATATGGAGCAACCAGGAAGGGTTATAGAGTAAAAAGGAACAAGTGCTTAGGAGAAGGGTTATCAAACTATTCAGAGTTTGATGGAAGAACCACAATGTGGGAAAATTTACTTGAGAGTAAGAAAGTATCCCTATTCATTTTCTATCTGATTTCGGGACGGAATCCTATTAAGGAGGGGAGACTGTAATAACCCCAATTTTTGGAAATCAATTCATTCTCTATCTTCTCCAAGAAATCAATGAAGAAGACAATGAATAGTGATTTCAAGGTTTTTAACTTGATTTTTCTTGTTTTTCCTTTAAGATCCAAGCATCCCTAAGACTCCTCAAGGCTTCCTAGCTACTCACACCACTTCAAGGAAGGTATATCATCTCCAAACCCTAGCTTTACTTTGTATATTAGAATGATTTTGGTTGTTATGGTATTAGAGTAGCTTAATGATGGTTGGTTTAGAGTTGGGTTGGAATGGTGGAGATTGGAATGTTGAAATCTTATGATTTGGTTAAAGAATGTAGTATAGTTTAAATTCAAGTTTAAGAATAAGTATAAATTGTTAATGTTGAGTGTTGGGGCTGTTATTATGTATTTTGGATGGATTTTTGATTGGGTTGTGAATTGGGGTTGAATTGTGGTTGTTTTGAATTGGCTTAAATTTGGGAAATCGCGTAAACATAGCCGTCGTAATGTCCGATTTACTTTAGACTGCTTATTTACATAACATTAGGACCCGAGAACCCCCTGCTAGATTTTGACCATTGCCATGTTTAGATAGTTCATGTTACGAGCTTCGTTTTGGTATGTAGTTTGTTTGATTCCGATGTACGGTTTAGGAGAAACGACCGTTTTAAGTAACGGCGTTTCGCGAACGAAACTTTTCCCCTCGCCTTAATTTGAAACATAGGTTAAAGACCAAAAAGGGATAATTAATGTATGAAATAATTATGGTAAGTGTGTTAGGCAGTTGGTAAGACACTCGCGAAGGAATCGCCTTAAAACTCGTAATGGTTAAATTATTAAAAATGGTGGAGCCGAGGGTACTCGAGTGACTTAAGAGAATCAGTAAGCGCAAAGCTAGCATTAGAGTCTAAGTTGGTTAAAGTATAGATTTACAAGTGACTTTGGTTTAATTCCAACTTACTTGTTGTTTATAGGTTACCAGACTCGTCCCGAGCTATTAATCACCCCCATTCGCTCAGGCAAGTTTTCTACCCGTATAACTGTTGTTGTGATGTATATGTGTATATGCATTTTACAGATCGATATTCCAGCTTATCTGGGTCAACTTACTTGACATAAGCTGGACATCCCCAAATCTTAACGTGTTTAAGACTCGGTTTCCTTTATTTCCATATCTCATACGGAGTTTGAGGAACATATTTGGAAGGCACCTTATTCAGTAAATATGCTGAGGTTTCCAATGCATAACCCCATAGGAATACTGGAAGATTTGCATAGCTCATCATGGACCGAACTATGTCTAACAAAGTTCGATTTCTCCTTTCAGATACCAATCTGGAGGAGTCCACTGGGAGACTATACCATTTACTTTGAGATAATCTAGAAACACTCCATTAAAGTATTCACCACCTCGATCTAATCTGGTACTTGATATAAACTGTTAGTATACTCGATGGATAAAGTTCAGGGAATTAACGGCTAAGATTCAGACAATTCGACGAATGAGGATAAATCAGTTATCCGTCGAGACATAAAATATTCCAGAAAAGTAATTGATTTTATTAATAAAATGTATACCGAAGGATGATCAAACTCGATGGATAATGATCATCCGTCGAGATGTAAATTTGACTTAGCTAAAATTTCATCCAAGACTGTAAAACCAATTAAATTTCTGGCTCCTTTACAACTTGCAAATTATCTGAAAAGATTTAAGAGTAATTTAGCATACCTAACTCACTTACCAACCTTCAAAAGGTGGATTCATCTAGTGGCTTGGTAAATATATCTGCAAGCTTCTTTTCACTTGGAACAAAATGTAGTTCCACAGTACCATTCATTACATATTCCCTTATGAAGTGGTACTTGATATCTATGTGCTTTGTCCTTGAATGCTGTACTGGATTTTTAGTGATGGCAATTGCACTTGTGTTATCACAAAAGATGGGAATTATTTCCACTTGCAGACCATAGTCTAGCAATTGGTTTTTCATCCACAAAATTTGTGCACAGCAACTGCCAGCATCAATATATTCAGCTTCAGCTGTAGAAATAGAAACTGAATTTTGCTTCTTACTGAACCAGGGCACTAGCTTGTTTCCTAGAAATTGACAGGTTCATGTTATACTTTTTCTATCAATTCTACAACCTGCATAATCTGCATCTGAATAACCAGTTAGATCAAAACCAGAATCTCTGGGGTACCAAATGCCAAGTTTTGGTGTTCCCTTGAGATATTTGAAAATTCTCTTAATAGCTACTAAGTGAGATTCTCTAGGATCAGCCCGAAATCTAGCACATAAACATGTAACAAACATTATATCTTGCCTACTAGCTGTTAAGTACAGAAGTGAGCCAACCATGCCCCTATAACTTGAAATATCCACAGACTTTTCAGTAGTGATTAATTCAAGCTTAGTTGCAGTGGCCATGGGAGTTTTTGTAGATGTGCAATCCATTAGATCAAACTTCTTTAAAATATCATAAATGTATTTAGTTTGACTAATGAATATTCCATCACTAACTTGCTTAACTTGCAAACCAAGAAAGTAGGTTAGTTCTCCCATCATACTCATTTCATACTTACTTTGCATCAATTTGGCAAACTTTTTACAAAGTTTTTAATCTGTAGAGCCAAAAATAATGTCATCTACATAAATTTGAACAAGTATACTAGAGCCATTAACATTTCTAAAGAAAAGAGTTTTGTCTACAGTACCTCTAGTGAAGTGATTCTCTAAAAGAAACTTTGACAAAGTGTCATACCAGGCTCTAGGTGCTTGCTTCAGTTCATAAAGTGCTTTCAAAATATAGTAAATATATTCTGGAAAGTTTGGATCTTCAAAACTAGGAAGCTGACTGACATACACTTCCTTCTCCAAATCTACATTCAGAAAGGCACTTTTGACATCCATTTGATAAACTTTAAAATTGGCATAAGTTGCATAGGCTAAGAAAATTCTGATGGCTTCAAGTCTTGCAACAGGAGCAAATGTTTCATCAAAATCTATTCCTTCTTGTTGACAATAGCCCTTAACAACCAATCTAGCTTTGTTCCTGACTGCTATGCCATTTCCATCCATCATATTTCTGAATACCCATTTGGTGTCAATTGGATTCTTTCCTTTAGGCTTGGGCATCAGCTTCCATACCTTATTCCTCTCAAACTGGTTTAACTCCTCCTGCATAGCTAAAGAAAGCTTCTTCTACCTTCTTTGGTTCTTCCTTAGAAAGAAAGCTGTTGTATAGACATTCTTCTAGAGTTTCTCTTCTTGTTTGAACTCTAGAAGATACATCACCAATGATGAGCTCAAAGGGGTGATCCTTTGTCCATTTCCTTTGTTGAGGTAGATTAGCTCTAGATGAAGAGGCCTCATTGTTGTCTAGATGTGTGATTGAGTTTTGATTGTGAGAAACTCCCCCTCAGTTAATGGATCTTTGATTTGAGAGAGGGGAGTTTTCTGTAAGTGATCTATTCTGACTCCCAGCTTCTTTTGATGACCCGGCGGATGGTGAATTTTGAGTACCGACGGATGAGGCTGGTTGTCTCCCGACGGATAAGGCAGATTGTCTCCCGACGGATGAAGCATTATGTAACTTGATAGATGTTGAGTTTTGTGCTTTATTGGTGTTAGATTTTTCTGCATTATCCTTTGATACTGTTTCGTGATCACTTTCATCATCACTGTCATTACCAACCATCTTCACATTGTCAAATTTGAGGCTCTCATGGTAATCTCTATCTTGCAGTCCTTCAGTCTTTTTATCATCAAACACAACATGTATTGATTCCACAACAATGTTGGTTCTTAGATTGTAGACTCTATATGCTTTACCAATAGCATATCCAACAAAAATTCCTTCATCAGCTTTAGCATCAAACTTCCCATTCTGATCAGTTTGATATCTCAAAATATAACATTTGCAGCCAAAGACATGAAGAAAGTTTAGAGTTGGATTCTTGTTCTTGAACAATTGATAGGGAGTCATGCATTTTTCTTGATTAATCAGAGAAATATTTTGAGTGTAGCATGTAGTATTTAGCTTCAGCCCAGAAATATGTTGGTAATTTAGATTCTTCAAGCATTGTCCTTCCAGCTTCAATAAGTGATCTATTCTTCCTTTCTACTACTCCATTTTGTTGTGGAGTTCTTGCTGTTAAAAACTCATGCAGGGTCCCATTTTCTTCACAAAATGCTCTCATGACAGAATTCTTGAACTCAGTTCCATTGTCACTCCTAATTCTTCTAAATTTGAAATCAGGATGATTATTGACTTGCCTTATGTGATTGATGATGATTTCACTAGCCTCATCTTTAGACTTTAGGAAATATGTCCAAGAGAACTTTGAGAAATCATCTACAATTACTAGGCAAAATCTTTTCCTTGAGATGGACAACACATTGACTGGTCCAAACAAATCCATGTGCAGCAGTTGCAAAGGTTCTTCAATTGTTGAATCAAGCTTATTTTTGAATGTAGTTTTGATCTACTTTCCTTTTTGGCAGGCATCACACAATCCATCCTTAGAAAACTCCACTTGAGGAATACTTCTTACCAGTTCTTTCTTTACTAGTTCATTCATGGTCTTGAAGTTTAAATGGGATAGCTTCGTGTGCCATAACCAACTTTCATCCTGACTTGCTTTGCTGAGAAGACAAGTAACAGATTCTACATTTGATGAGTTAAAGTCAGCTAGGTACACATTTCCTTTTCTCACACCAGTGAGAACCACTTTGTTGCTCCTTTTGTTTGTCACAACACATGCTTCTGAGTTGAAGGTTACTGAATTGCCTTTATCACAAAGCTGGATGATACTTAACAAATTGTGCTTGAGACCATCCACTAAGGCAACCTCCTCAACGATGATATTGTCTTTTGAAATTAAGCCATATCCCACAGTATAACCCTTGCTATCATCTCCAAAAGTAATACTTGGGCCAACTCTCTCCTTAAACTCTATGAGCAGGGTAGAATCACCAGTCATGTGTCTTGAACAGCCACTATCCAAGTACCATAGATTCTTTTTGTTTCCCTGCACACATCAAAATCAAATCAAGTTGATTTTGGTACCCAAGTTTCCTTGGGTCCTGCCTTGTTAGCTTTCTTTTTCTGTTTCATAGGCTTTATCTCATTTGACTTGGGGATATTAGATTCATCCTTTGTCATTTGAGTTGAGCCTTTGAAACCATTCCTTACAACAGAATTATCATGCATATTTTGATTAACAGTAAATGACATGCTATTAGTAAATATGTTATTCCAGTAAGGCATGCTAAATGGCATTTATGGCATACTAAATGCAGAATAATAATATAACACCCCCAAATCCAGGGTCGGGGATTCGGGTTGTCACGAGTTCCATTTCCCTTAATAATACTTAACCTTAACAATCAACCAACTGTTGCGTACTGTGACCCCACAATATACACACACACACCACAAGTTATAGTCTTAGAGATGAATACCAAAAATAACATAAGTCATTTTATTCCACAAATATAAACCATTTCTCCTCAAAAGGGATTCTGAATAATTTACATATTCTTTGCCATTATTACAATTCATAATATACATAAGTCTGGTTCATCAAAAGTTGAAAGCCTAGCCTACTGGTAGCTCCTACCTCAGCTACAACAGCATCAACTCCTACAGGAAACTGCGGAACGTTTCCTATCCGCTCATGAATTGGGAGCTTGGTCCTGTTCATCTTGCCTATCTGTTGTTGTGTGATGAAGAAGAAAGCAAGGGTGAGCAACAAGCCCACCGAAATAATATGTATAATAATTAACAATATATGAGCATTCTCATTGTACTCATGAAAGTCTTGGTCAAGAAGAAATGAACCAAGTTTGATATCTTAACGCGACCAAGTCGCAAAATATTCAGTATATATATACATATATACTTTTCACAATCTTTAAAATCCTCTGACATGTATAATATACACAGAGTTCCAGTTTATAACTGTATAAAAATATCGTTGCAAGGTGATCTCATATATCTAACCTTGTCTCAACGTTTTTCTAAAAATCTTTGTCATGCATAAGATAATCATTAACCAGATATAAGTTGAAAAGATGAAGTTACAAGATACTCCAATATACTTATATCTTTCCGAATACTACTTGAACTACCACCGTTCAAGTTATAATCAGTTTCAAAAGTTCATCACATAGATGAGAATACAAGATAAGATTTGAATATATTCAATCTTTGAAATATCATTCAAAAGAAATGAAGTTACGAGATACTTCATTAAGTCCCTATATATATCCATATATATCTCTCATACATTTCCTGAAAACCTCTGTCATGTAAAGTATGAACAGAGTTGTAATATCCAATGGATTTGGAAAGAAAAGAATTTTGACATAAACCCGATATCTTGCTGATCAGGCAAAGATACCAATAAGTAACCTTTTCTACTGTAGATGGATAAATTCCTCGCCGGTCATCACCCTGGCCGCATTAGGACCTCGCGCTAGACCGTTACCCGGCCACTCACGTGTGGATGGACTGTTACCCAGCCTCTTACACCTTCATAGACCGTACCCCGGCCTGTCGCTTATGCCGACTCAATTAGATGGACTTACTTCCCGAACGTTGGGCAAGTAATCAAATTGTTTTCTCAAAACAACAACCTCGTTGCGAATATAAAATACACCATAGAGCCGGATCCCTAAGATTTTGAGTGAGTATTTAAATCCCCTTCGAAAGGAAGATCTTAAATATAAAAATAAGTTTTGGGATCCGCTCTAACTTTTAAAATTCAATTTGAAGACTCGAAAACATTTTTAAGAATGTTTGGAGTAATGCTGATTTAATGAAATAAATCAGTCCCGATATATTAGAAAATATCTGAATATGATTATTTAAATAATATTCCCAAAAGGATAATCCTTTTAAAAATAATTAAAGTAGAAGTTTTAAAACTTATACTTGAAATGAATAATAAATAACAAAAGATATACTTATACGAAAGTACGATCTTTATTTGAATAATCGAAAATAAGTTTGATTATCGAAACATTATTCTTTAATAAAATAAAGAATATTATTTAATAAATGAGCGGAGTCATAAGTCCTCAAATGAATATTCAAAATAATATTCATTAAATAAAATAAAGCGAGTCATAAGTCCTCGAATGAATATTCAAATATTATTCATTAAATAAAATAAACCGAGTCATAAGTCCTCGAATGAATATTCAACTAATATTCATTAAATAAAATAAAGTTATCGAATAAACCTTATTCGATTAATAGTTTTGAAAACTATATCAATATATATATATGTAAATATATATATATAATATACTCGGAAACATCGACTCCCGGTTTTAGAAAATGTTCACCTTGGGGTCCCCTATACTAAGGGTATACGCAATTACTGCTTATCTCTAGCATAGGTATTATGCAACTGAATCAACAGATATATGTATCAAGATTACGAAACAGGCATGCATATATACCATATCACATGCTCCAATATATCGCAAGAATTTGCTAATTAACCATCATGCATCTGTCACAAGATAATGCATATACATATGTATACATCACAACAACAGTATAACGGGTAGAAAACTTGCCTGAGCGACTGGGGGTGATAAATGGCTTGGGACGAGTCTGGTAACCTATAAACAACATATAAGTTGGAATTAAACCAAAGTCGCTTATGAATCTATACTTTAACCAATTAGACTCTAACACTCGCTTTGCGCTCAACGATTCTCTTAAGTCGCTCGAGTACCCTCGGCTCCGCCATTTTTAATAAATTAACCATTAAGGGTTTTAAGGCGATTATTTTGCGAGTGTCTTACATACTTCCTAATACACTTTATATAAATGATTCATACTCCAATTAGTCCTTTAAGGTCTTTAACCTATGTTTCAAAGTAAGGCGAGGGGTAATGGTTCGTTCGCGAATATCGTTACTTAAAACGGTCGTTTCTCCTAAACCGTACATCGGATTCATACGAACCACATATCAAAACGAAGCTCGTAACATGAACTATCTAATAATGGCAATGGTCAAAACCTAACAGTGAGTTCTCGGGTCCTGATGTTAAGAACAAAACAGTCTAAAGTAAATTGGACATTACGACGGCTATGTTTACGCGATTACCAAAGTTTATACCACTCCAATCAATCCACAATTCAACCCACAATCAACATTACAACCAAAATCCCTCCAAACCTCACCACATCAGTCCATTACTTCATGTTTTATACAACTTATTCAATCACAACAAAAGCTACTAACTATACTAAGGTTCATTAACTAATAACCAAGATTCAACCATCAAAATCTCTACAAACTCAACCAAACTTTAAACAAATAATCATGCTTCTCATATACTATATCAATCATAACCATTCCTAATTACTCAAAACTAAAGCTAGGGTTTGGAGTTTATACCTTCTTGAAGCTTCTTAACATAACACAAGAGCTTTAAATGCCTAAAAGAACCTTGATCCTTGCTTGTATAACCTTAAACTTTCATAAAAATTCAAGAAAACTAAAGTTATTTTTTGAAAGTTACTATTCACCATCTTCTTCCTTGAATTATTGGAAGAGATTGTGAAGGAAATTGAAGCTTAGATTCATGGGATAGCTATATCTATGTATAAGGAACCTTGGATAATTACCTATGATTTAACAATGCTTGGATCTTGGATTCTGATTTTTTTTCTCCTTGAAAATGAAGAAAAGCCGAGAGCTTCTTGTTGGATAATGAAGGTCAACTTTGTGTTTTATGTTTTTGATTTGTTTTTCTTGGTTGACATCCTTTTGTTTGTTTAATTTACTTTTTACCATGGTAAAGAATGAATGGTTCACAATCAACCAACTAATCCCTCCTTTTTTGTCATGCTTAAGTCATCCCCTTATGTCATCATCCCACACTTGTCCTCTTCTTGTTGGTGAGATGACATCACCCTCCACTAACTCTTTGATTAACTCCTAATCACTTGGCTAATGACCGCTGATCTGTTATACGGTTCGTTTAACTTTCGTTCTCGTTTATTGTTTGAGGGATCATACCCGGGATCTTATTACTTGGTTTCCCTTAACCTTTCTCAATACATTAAATTCCTTTTTATGATCCTCTCTTATAATCCTTGAATTTAAATCCTTTTTATCCTGTTACCTTATACTTAATTCTTTCTGTATCTGGTGGATTTTTGGGAAAAATCAAAGTGTTTGAATTTGGATTCTGACCATCTTTACATACACTTATATATCATAAAGAGTACTAATAAGATCTCAGAATAACAATAAAAGAACCCCTACATAGTGTGGCATGAAAAGTTTTCTTATTCCGCATGATCAGTAAAAACACTATTCATAAGGGTTACAAAAAGGTTCAAAATTTGGGGTTATTACAGTCTCCCCTCCTTAAAAGGATTCCGTCCCGGAATCAGATAGAAAACGAATAGAGATACTCTCTTAGCATTGTACTTTCTAACTCTCGAGTAAATTTTCCCACATTGTGGTCCTACCACCAAACTCTGCGTAGTTTGATAACCCTTCTCCTAAGCACTTGTTCCTTTTCAATCTATAACCCTTCCTGGTTGCTCCATATAGGTTATGTCGGGTTGCATGTCTATGCGCTCATATGCCCCTATTTGTCTGGCATCCGAATTATACTTCCTTAATATTGATACGTGGAACACATTATGAACTTGCTACATGTTCGGGGGTAGGGCTAGCTCATATGCTAACTTCCCAATACATCTTAATATGTACAAGGGTCCAACAATTCGTGGACTTAAACTTTCCTTTCTTTCCAACCCTCATCAATTCTTTTTAAGAGAATACTTTTAACAATACAAGGTTCCCTCCTTCATACTCTTTGTCCTTTCATTGTCAAATCAGCATACTTCTTATGTCCATCTTGGGCTACTCCCAGCCGTCCTCTGATTAGATCTATTATATTCTTGGTCCTTTGGACCACTGCTGGTCCGAGCATCTTGCGCTCTACAACTTCATCCTAACATAAGGGAGATCGACATTGTCTTCCCTCAAAGATCTCATAAGAGGACATCTCGATACCTGACATACGATCTATTATCGTGAGAAAACTCAATCCGTGTTAAGTTATCATTCCAAATTCTTTCAAGTCTATTGCACAGACTCTCATTATAGCTTTTAGCATTAGAGCTTTTGCTTCTCAATACCCATTCTTTTCCAGTTCGTAATCGCTACTACCTTCCGTTCCTAATATTATACTGGTTATACTTTTGCTCGTTAGCGTTCTATAACCTTTTAATAACCACGTCAACCTTAGTATTACGAATGTGTTTCCATTCCGAATACCACCATAACTCTACTACTCCTTTTTCAGCTGTTTCTATTTTCCAAAGTTTGATCAATCATATAGAAGTAAAGGAATTTGTTGAGAGATCACTATGATCATGAACACTTGTTCTATTGCATAGTTAGTACAGAAGGTGGCCAGCCTTTAGTACTTGACAAGCAATTAAACAACATGTAGTATCCTACTAGGCTTCTATCACACAGATAGATAGTCATTCGGAAATACCTCCCCTTCTGGAAGGGTTGTTCTTCTCAGCTTACATGAAATGAAAAGAAGAGAAAAGAACGAACTGAAGAGAATCATATATACGTAAAAAAAAAATTATTGCCATAAAATATCTGGCTTGGAATATACCTCTGAACTATAGAGGTTTGTTACAGGAGAACAAAATATATATGTATTTATATCAACATCAAGTATTATAGCATCGTATTTCACACGCCTAAATATTTTTGCTATTCCGTCCATCCTTCTATGGACCCATGCTCTTCCTCGAGCTCATACACAATCACCTTTGAAACTCCCTCGATATCGAAAATCGAATCTGGGATCTCATTCTAGACATCATCGTTACTAGAATTCTATGCTTGCACTACAACCTTCCTCGTATAGTAATACGACTCTCTATTGATAAGAAGGAATAAATATATAATATGTAAATACTCCACTAGGTATTCTATCAATGATACCTTATATATCAACACGACCCCATTAGGGGTACTCAATCTCAACATCCTTTTCAATACAACTCTCACGGTTGTAATTAGCTCATTACTCGCAGAATCATTGTTGCATTACTATGGTCCACCACTGACCTACTATAGTCATTCATTTTCTATGAAATCTTAATAGCTAACCATACGGAGTCCATACATGTCGTATTGGATTCTTCTAAGGAGGCAACATAATTACCATTCCATGATTCATGAAGAACACTCCTGAACTTGGCGTACATATGACATGAAGCAGATAAAATTACAGAAGAGTTTCAATAAAAGCAATGATAGCAGGTTAATACCATTATTAACCATATGTCTTTATTAGGAGACATGAAGCTCAAAGGTTCATTCAGTCCTTTCGTAACATGGTCCTGGCTTATCTCAAGATATAACCTTATAAGATAGATAGCCCGCTCATGGAGATTACACGAATTAAACCTTTACCAACTACTATTACGGTTGGGTATTGCACAGTCATCAAAAGGAATGTCAATCTTCCAAACCATAATACAACCTTCACAGCTTTAACCATCATCACTGTATTCCTTTGGCACAAGCACCTATAATTATCCTCTTACCTTTAAAGTGTCGGCCACCTCTTTGGCCTTTCCTGATAGTAAAATTTCCTTACAGTCAATGTCATTTTAATCACCTCCAAATAAATTTTCTACCTCATTTCAATCACTGCTTATGTGAAGATGGTTTCCTTAAAATCTGATGAGTAAAAAAAAATATCACCATTTTTCCATAAGTTATTGCCTCAGTCTTTAAAGGTTAATCACTGTCACGACTGACTCTCAATCATACTTAAAACATCTTTTATCTTAGGTCCTAATTTCCCTGAATAATTTCGACCTTTACTGGTTCGATCCATACTTTCTCGTGGTTTAACACGTGCCCCACTTGGCATCATTATAATTACGTCATATTTCCTTTATCAACATTTCTATTCTGGAGAATTTTGAATATTACCTTTCTCCTTGTAAAACCTCTAAGGTTATCCTTGAATCGTTCCTCCTGTATTCCCTGGATACAGGGCATATCAAGATACCATTTATTAATACTAGAATCATTGTCTATATACTTCTGAAAAATTTCTCCACTGATCTTTAAAGGTTGTTATTACCTTAATCATTTCCAATTCATATTGTCAAAACTCATACTATCCCTATTAAGGGTGAAATGCCAACCTTTATGCATTCCCCTAGGATTCATTTTAAGTTACCGATGTTCTATCCTTAATTCCACCTTTAAAAAGGTACATGCATCCTTCCATGGATAAATCAAGTCATATATCCCTGATAAGGGTGTCTTATTCAATCATTCCCACCTCGATAGTATATGCCGAATTTCACAATAACATCTATATTCAAAATGAGGTCAATCAATATGGCCTCCAAAACATAACAATGGTTATCCGCTTTTCTTGCCTAAATTGGGTAACGATAACAAGGATGTTCTGGAAGATATTGGTCGTGTTCAACGTGAACTTCTTCTTAATAATTCCTTATTTACTTTTGTTGTTTATCTCAACAGTCATCTCAATGTTGGGATATCTTTCATACCTAGCGTCTCCCTTTCTGGGTATCAAGCCACTGGTCTCACACTTCACATTCTTGAAGGTCACTTTCTTCATCCAATTTTCCTAATTTCTTACCTCCTTGTCCCCTTAGTCTATCCGCTTCTCATTATTTATCCTTCGAACTATCTCAAGGTTTCCTCGAATCCTCCCAACATACAGGGGATAAAATATATGTATCTCTTATTCCTTCAATCATCAACTTTAACTCATGGTGAATCACCCTCATCCTGACGATTACATACTTTTCTATTTCTATTGCTACGAGTCTTTAGGGTTTCCTCATACCCAATTCCTTTATCATTCCTCAAACTCTATTGCCTTTATATTCCTTTCCACTTCAGTTTCTTTTTATTTTCCTTTCTCTTATCATTATTTCATGAACCCACACAACATAAGCATTGATTTCAAACATCCCGTCATTCTGGATTCGTGTCCTCAGAACGAATCTTGACAACTTTTACAACTTAGATTCATTATTCATCATACTCTTCTGCCTTTGTTCTGGCTCTAAAGCTTTTACACTATCTCCATAACCTTGGGAAGTAATTTCCTGAAAACAATTGACTGAACTTAAATCAGTTTATTATAATCTCTTGCTCCGTGCCTTCCTTGGCCTTTCACCAACGGGTGGCCTCTCTCTTAGGAGGGTAAGTGACAAAAACAGTCTTTTGTGATTCGTCAATTATTTAGAATCTCAAATGATTCCTAATTTCCTTTAGCCAGGCTCTTGCCTCGACTGGGTCAGCTTGTTACTTGGAACTCTGAGAGCTTAGCGACATAAAGGTCCTGAAATAATTTCACACCACATTGTTTCCTCAAGGTGGTGGTTAGGGGTAAAAGTATAAGTTTTGTTTTAGGCAGGTCCATGGATTGCCCAATAGGAGTACCATCCTGATTCTTCCTATCTTGCTCGACTTCTGTTTTGTCAGTCTAAATATTTCTTCCTACTCCCCATAATTGGGGTCATCTTTTAATTTAGAATCCTCATTTTCCACTTCATTATATTCTGGGTTCCTTATATCTTAATTACGACCTCCCTGATTATTACATTCAAGGTTTGCCCCTAATCTTATCCCTCGTGGGGGCATGATGCTTGGAAAATTTTTGAGAATCTCTGGATATTTGTCTTACTTACTTTGCTTAAATCTTTCCCTCATTCAGTCCTTGCATGATTGCAAATTATGAATTCTCAAGTTCTATAAACTTCATGACACTCTCTTAAGTGTTAACAGCGTAATTAAAAATATGAACTTATCACAACCAAACTGATCTGAACTGAAATTAACGAATATATACTTAACCATTTGTTCGAGGGTACAACAACTAAACACATTAAAGAGAATTACATCATTTGATCTGATCGCTTCTATCCTAAAAGTACTACCATAGATAATCATCTAGTCATTAAAAACTAATCATTCATAACTTAGGCTAATCCTCCAAAAGCGGTGTTGCATGAAATTCTTGTCAGATTGCTTAGACTCTGCACACTATTATGGATCAAGAAATGCGGGCATGCACGACATCCCTAACCTGCTCCATTAAAGCGGTGATGAGGTCTAAGATAGTTGCAAGTAGAGCTGGATCAATCTGACCCTCAAGATGGCCTCTAGCTGTAACACGGGTGGTAGCCTCAATCCTTTCCATGCTATAAGCTAATCCTGCCGGAAGTACCCCGCCCTCAATCTTCGGTGCAGTAAGTCGATCCAACAGATCACTCCTAACATTACGGGGCTCAGACAGGCCACCCAAAGTCATATAATAATCAGCGACAAGAGAAGCCTGAGTGGTAGCATCTAGCAGTCCATGGGGTGTAGGTGGTGCAGGCCCATGGGATCCAAATGGATAACCAAGCACGGTATCAGGTGACAATGGTGCAGGAGATAAAGGTGGCATTTCCTCAGTAGGTGCTGGGCTCTGTACAGGGGAGGGAACAGGAATTGGTGGAACCTCATGGATGTCTACAGGAACCTCTGGAAGAGGGTCTGATACTGGTATAATTGGTGTCGTGGAAGGCCCCACTCCTTCTGCCCTCATTAACCTTTGTGCCTTTGGTAACTCTTCATCCTCTAGTGCCACCCACGCGGCCATTCTTGCTCTGGTAGTCACCCTGACTACGGTCATCAATTCCTCAGCGGTCCTCTCTTCATTCTCGTCAGGATCCTCCACGAGATCCTCCTCAGCAACAATCCCTTCTGGGATAACATCCTTAACCGCAACATTCTCAATATGAATCTCATCCGATCCCTCGTTAGGGTACTCTATCGGATTCACAATTTGATCTCCAACATGTAATAAAACAACCTCATGCTGATGCTCCTAAACCTCAGGGTTCGGTGCCCCGCTGCCCTATACGAGAACGAACTATGTTACTACCACGATATTTATAAGGGTTCCCATAAGGGTTTTAATTGTCAGTACTACACTAGGTAGCCCGACTATGAACTTGGCAAGAGTTCTTATTATCTTAGTGAACTTATTATCATAACGCCACATCATCTCTGAGGTTTATAACGCTTCGCTCTGATACCATCTCTGTAACACCCCCAAATCCGGGGTCGGGGATTCGGGTTGTCACGAGTTCCATTTCCCTTAATAATACTTAACCTTAACAATCAACCAACTGCTGCGTACTGTGACCCCACAATATACGCGCACACACCACAAGTTATAGTCTTAGAGATGAATACCAAAAATAACATAAGTCATTTTATTCCACAAATATAAACCATTTCTCCTCAAAAGGGTTTCTGAATAATTTACATATTCTTTGCCATTATTACAATTCATAATATACATAAGTCTGGTTCATCAAAAGTTGAAAGCCTAGCCTACTGGTAGCTCCTACCTCAGCTACAACGGCATCAACTCCTACAGGAAACTGCGGAACGTTTCCTATCCGCTCACGAATTGGGAGCTTGGTCCTGTTCATCTTGCCTATCTGTTGTTGTGTGATGAAGAAGAAAGCAAGGGTGAGCAACAAGCCCACCGAAATAATATGTATAATAATTAACAATATATGAGCATTCTTATAGTACTCATGAAAGTCTTGGTCAAGAAGAAATGAACCAAGTTTGATATCTTAACGCGACCAAGTCGCAAAATATTCAGTATATATATACATATATACTTTTCACAATCTTTGAAATCCTCTGACATGTATAATATACAAAGAGTTCCAGTTTATAACTGTATAAAAATATCGTTGCAAGGTGATCTCATATATCTAACCTTGTCTCAACGTTTTCTGAAAATCTTTGTCATGCATAAGATAATCATTAACCAGATATAAGTTGAAAAGATGAAGTTACAAGATACTCCAATATACTTATATCTTTCCGAATACTACTTGAACTACCACCATTCAAGTTATAATCAGTTTCAAAAGTTCATCACATAGATGAGAATACAAGATAAGATTTGAATAGATTCAATCTTTGAAATATCATTCAAAAGAAATGAAGTTACGAGATACTTCATTAAGTCCCGATATATATCCATATATATCTCTCATACATTTCCTGAAAACCTCTGTCATGTAAAGTATGAACAGAGTTGTAATATCCAATGAATTTGGAAAGAAAAGAATTTTGGCATAAACCCGATATCTTGCTGATCAGGCAAAGATACCAATACGTAACCTTTTCTACTGTAGATGGATGAATTCCTCGCCGGTCATCACCCTGGCCGCATTAGGACCTCGCGCTAGACCGTTACCCAGCCACTCACGCGTGGATGAACTGTTACCCAACCTCTTACACCTTCATAGACCGTACCCCGGCCTGTCGCTTATGCCGACTCAATTAAATGGACTTACTTCCCGAACGTTGGGCAAGTAATCAAATTGTTTTCTTAAAACAGCAACCTCGTTGCGAATATAAAATACACCAAAGAGCCGGATCCCTAAGATTTTGAGCGAGTATTTAAATCCCCTTCGAAAGGAAGATCTTAAATATAAAAATGAGTTTTGGGATCCGCTCTAACTTTTAAAATTCAATTTGAAGACTCGAAAACATTTTTAAGAATGTTTGGAGTAATGCTGATTTAATGAAATAAATCAGTCCCGATATATTAGAAAATATCTGAATATTATTATTTAAATAATATTCCCAAAAGGATAATCCTTATAAAAATAATTGAAGTAGAAGTTTTAAAACTTATACTTGAAATGAATAATAAATAACCAAAGATATACATATACAAAAGTACGATCTTTTTTTGAATAATCGAAAATAAGTTTGATTATCGAAACATTATTCTTTAATAAAATAAAGAATATTATTTAATAAATGAGCGGAGTCATAAGTCCTCAAATGAATATTCAAAATAATATTCATTAAATAAAATAAAGCGAGTCATAAGTCCTCGAATGAATATTCAAATATTATTCATTTAATAAAATAAACTGAGTCATAAGTCCTCGAATGAATATTCAACTAATATTCATTAAATAAAATAAAGTTATCGAATAAATCTTATTCGATTAATAGTTTCGAAAACTATATCAAAATATATATATATATATATGTAAATAAATAAATATATATATATATAATATACTCGGGAACATCGACTCCCGATTTTAGAAAATGTTCACCTTGGGTCCCCTATACTAAGGGTATACGCAATTACTGCTTATCTCTAGCATAGGTATTATGCAACTGAATCAACAGATATATGTATCAAGATTACGAAACAGGCATGCATATATACCATATCACATGCTCCAATATATCGCAAGAATTTTTTAATTAACCAGCATGCATCTATCACAAGAAAATGCGTATACATATGTATACATCACAACAACAGTATAACGGGTAGAAAACTTGCCTAAGCGACTGGGGGTGATAAATGGCTTGGTACGAGTCTGGTAACCTATAAATAACATATAAGTTGGAATTAAACCAAAGTCGCTTATGAATCTATACTTTAACCAATTAGACTCCAACACTCGCTTTGCGCTCAACGATTCTCTTAAGTCGCTCGAGTACCCTCGGCTCCACCATTTTTAATAAATTAACCATTAAGGGTTTTAAGGCAATTCTTTCGCGAGTGTCTTACCAACTGCCTAATACACTTTACATAAATGATTCATACTCCAATTAGTCCTTTAAGGTCTTTAACCTATGTTTCAAAGTAAGGCGAGGGGTAATGGTTCGTTCGCGAACGCCGTTACTTAAAACGGTCGTTTCTCCTAAACCGTACATCGGATTCATACGAACCACATATCAAAATGAAGCTCGTAACATGAACTATCTAATAATGGCAATGGTCAAAACCTAACAGTGAGTTCTCGGGTCCTGATGTTAAGAACAAAACAGTCTAAAGTAAATTGGACATTACGACGGCTATGTTTACGCGATTACCAAAGTTTATACCACTCCAATCAACCCACAATCAACATTACAACCAAAATCCCTCCAAAACTCACCACATCAGTCCATTACTTCATGTTTTATCCAAATTATTCAATCACAACAAAAGCTCCTAACCATACTAAGGTTCATTAACTAATAACCAAGATTCAACCATCAAAATCTCTACAAACTCAACCAAACTTTAAACAAACAAGCATCATGATTCTCATATACTATATCAATCATAACCATTCCTAATTACTCAAAACTAAAGCTAGGGTTTGGAGTTTATACCTTCTTGAAGCTTCTTAACACAACACAAGAGCTTTGAATGCCTGAAAGAACCTTGATCCTTGCTTGTATAACCTTAAACTTTCATAAAAATTCAAGAAAACTAAAGTTATTTTTTGAAAGTTACTATTCACCATCTTCTTCCTTGAATTGTTGGAAGAGATTGTGAAGGAAATTGAAGCTTAGATTCATGGGATAGCTATATCTATGTATAAGGAACCTTGGATAATTACCTCATGATTTAACAATGCTTGGATCTTGGATTTTGATTTTTTTTTCTCCTTGAAAATGAAGAAAAGTCGAGAGCTTCTTGTTGGATAATGAAGGTCAACTTTGTGTTTTGTGTTTTTGATTTGTTTTGCTTGGTTGACATCCTTTTGTTTGTTTAATTAACTTTTTACCATGGTAAAGAATGAATGGTTCATAATCAACCAACTAATCCCTCCTTTTTTGTCATGCTTAAGTCATCTCCTTATGTCATCATCCCACACTTGTCCTCTTCTTGTTGGTGAGATGAAATCACCCTCCACTAACTCTTTGATTAACTCCTAATCACTTGGCTAATGACCGCTGATCTGTTATACGGTTCGCTTAACTTTCGTTCTCGTTTATTGTTTGAGGGATCATACCCGGGATCTTATTACTTGGTTTCCCTTAACCTTTCTCAATACATTAAATTCCTTTTTATGATCCTCTCTTATAATCCTTGAATTTAAATCCTTTTTATCCTGTTACCTTATACTCAATTCTTTCTGCATCTGGTGGATTTTCGGGAAAAATCAAAGTGTTTGAATTTGGATTCTGACGATCTTTACATACACTTATATATCATAAAGAGTACTAATAAGATCTCAGAATAACAATAAAAAAAACCCTACATAGTGTGGCATGAAAAGTTTTCTTATTCCGTATAATCAGCAAAAACACTATTCATAAGGGTTACAAAAAGGTTCAAAATTTGGGGTTATTACAAATAAGGATTAGGTGGAAATGGCATATTAGCAAATTGTGCATTCATATTTTGTGCAGACATAGCATTCATAGGCATAGAAGGCATGACATTCATGTTGGGAAAATGAGGTGGCACAGATATGGAAGTAGGCATGGCAGTTTTGCAATTAACAGACAAATGATTTACACTACCACACTTAACACAGATTTTTCTAGGAGCATATTTATCAGGTGTGTAGTTGTTATGCTTGTTAATTCCTACTTTACCATTTCTATTATTTTTCCTTTTAGCCTCTATTTTAACCTCAATCTTTTCCATTCTGTCACTCAATTGCTTGACAGTCATATGACCAACATTAGCCTTTTTCTCCTTCACTTGACTAGATTCTCCTAGAACAAAATTCTTGGAAACTGATCCATATTTCTCATTTAACTTGACAAGTTTGGCTTTACTCACAGGCTTGCTCACAGCCGACGGATGAGGATTTATATCACTCGACGGATAACCCTTTTTGTTATCCGACGGATGACCCTCATCATCCGTCGAGTCTACATCTGTTAGCAATCCTTCAACCAAATTGGATTCCAGCTTCTCCTTATTCTTCTTCCAGGCTGCATCACAAAAGGACTCAATACCTTGAACTTTGGTGATTTGAGCATGAACATCTCTAGATGTTTTCCATGCCTTAATCACCTCATGTTCTCGTTCAAGCTGCTTCTTTAAGATCTCTTCTTTCTTCAAGGACTCAGTTAATTCATACTTGGCAATTTTACACTCAATTCTCAATTTTTCAAATTCAATGAACTGAGACTCTAGCACATTATTCCTCTCACATAAAAACAAATTGTTTTCTTTCATTTTAGCATTTTCCTTAGTAAGAGACTTAAGTGTAACACGCAAATGATATAACTCTGTAGACATGTCATTTATTGCATCATTACACTCAGCTTTAGATAAATGTACAAGGTTAGTGGTGATTACCTGATTACTTGAAGAACTTGTCTCTGTTTCATCAGACTTCGCCATTAGGGCTAGATTGACATAGCTGACATCCTCATCCTCATCCAGACCATCTGCTGCCCGGTCATTTTCTTGTGTAATGAAAGCCCTTTCCTTTTGTTTGAGCAACTCAAAGTATTTCTGTTTATAATCCACAGGCTCAAACTTTTTTCTTACTGGAGTCTGAACTTCTACACTCACTGGCAAAGTGCCCTGCCAAGCCACATTTGAAACATTTGAATTTTGATTTAACCACCATGTTTCTATTTGGCTTGGCTGCTCCAAAGTTCTTCTTCAACTTGAGCTTAGAAAATCTTCTGGAAAGAAATGCTAGATGTTCATCAATATCTTCCATGTCATCTTGGTTCAAAGAATCTTCATTTTCTGCTACCAGCCCCTTGCCCTTGTTTTCACAGACCTTTGAAGTTGATTCAACAGCTTCCATCTTCATCTCCTTCTCTTTTTCTAACTCAGCAACTAGTGCAATGGATCCTCTTCTCTTCTTTCCTCTCTCCATCATCTCATCTTGCTCTATTTCAAGCTCATAAATTTTCAGGATGCCATATAGTCTCTCCAAAGTGAACTCCTTGTAATCTTGAGAGTTTCTCAATGAGACTGTCATAGGTTTCCATTCCTTTGGAAGAGATCTAAGGAATTTAAGATTGGAGTCTTTTGTCTGATAGACCCTTCCATGCAATTTCAGAGCACTGAGTAGTTTTTGAAATCTACTAAAAATGTCAGTGAGAGACTCACTATCTACACTGTGAAAGTGCTCATATTTCTGAATTAGTAGCTGCATCTTGTTTTCTCTAACTTGTTCAGTGCCATCACAGATAATCTATATTGTATCCCAAACTTCCTTGGCAGTTTTGCAATTGATGATGTTGTCAAACATGTCACCATCAACTCCATTGAACAGGATATTCATGGCCTTCTTATCTTTCCTTGGAAGTTTCAGTGAGTGAGTGAGAAATGAATGTGAGTGTGTAATAATTCCCCCCTTCTGTTTTTAATTATTTTTCAATTCCCGCTCCTATTTTTCAATAAAGTCCCGCCCAACATTTCAGGTTTTAGTTACACTTTTTTAAAGCAACGGTAACACCATATTTAGTGTAACCATAGATGCCTCATTATACCTATGGTTACACCAAATTATACCAATGGTTACACTAAAAAAATGTGTAGGCATATGTAGGCTAAATTTATTTTAAAGCACTTATGGTAACACTTTACCTTGTAACACTAGAAATAAGTGTTACAATAGGCCATATATGGTGTAGTGGGTATCATTGTAAAGTTTTATTACTAGTTAACATGCATCTACACAAGCGATCTCTATGTCAAAGAAAACCTTGATATTTTTCATCATTCTATACACTGGTAGTCGTGTAGTGCAATAATCATCTGCGTATGTGAGAATATATATATGGTTTAGCTAGGAACTTGTTTTTTGTAGTTTTAATTATAAATGTGTTTCCTAAATAGAGATGCTAATGATGTACCGATATTATTAAATTACCACGTAAACGGTATCTTATATAGGTGATCCTTTATTTATGAGGAATATTATTATTGTAACAAACAATAAGTCTTCTTATTTTTCTTATTATACAAATCTTAGTGTCTATGTGTAGTTTTACGTGATATGTATGCATATATGTATGTATGAATATATATATATATATGTATGTTTGTAAAAGTCTTAATTTTATATTTCCTTCATGATCGTTACACTTACTTCAATGTCGGATCTAAATATATAATCAAGATCATCTTATGTGATATTATCAAGGTTACACAATTAGCTGTAATACGAAAGCGTACCTGATTACATGATGGTAGATATGAATACAGATTATGGGTCTTGATCTTCTACAGACTTTATTCGGCCTCTAGCTATATCTCACTATAACTGAATATTAGAGTAGAGGTTTTGAATAGAGTTGCGGACCAAAACTGTAACGCCCCCAAATACGGGGTTAGAGGATTTGGTCGTCACAATGAAACCTTAATCCAAAACAACCTGTTTGATCAATAGACAAGTTCCAGCAACTAAAATATAGCATATGTGAACCCCAAACTACACCAAGATCTTTTTAGGTTACAGTTCTAGAAACAAGAATTCAAAATTTCCATAAATACATTTTCACTTTCTTTTAAAACTCTTTTCAACAAATTCTAACTCAATACTAAACCCACTAGTATAACTTCGAAAAGAAGTATACTAGGCCCAACTATACAATACACAACTATAATATAATATAAAAAAAACTTTACACAATAGAATTTACACTAGTCTGCAAACCCTGGACCAACCACCTTCCAAAAGCTTCTTCTTTGCTTCCTCGAATTACGCGGCTGAACAATGCAAGCTAATCCTCACTGGAAGGTTAAATTTAAAAACAGGCAAGTACGAGCAAAAGAAATGCTCAGCAAGTTCAGTATAACATATATATGGTCTTTTTGATATAAAAACTGATATCTGCAATAGAGCAGAACATTAAAATAATAATTGTTGAACCATAAAATTTAGTTAAGGAATCCCAAAATTGGTTCCTCATTTGTATTCAAAACCCTTTCAATATTTTTGAGCGAAAATGATTCAGAAATACTTTGAATCTTGACAAGGATAAACTTGTAAAACAATGTTTATGGAGATATCGTAAATAACAACATGAAACAGTGATTATGGACTGAATCAAAAACTTTATATCCATTTTACTCAAAACCCCAATCATGATATCAATACTTGTTTTGGTGTCATATAAAATTAGATATCAATATTAACTTTGATGCTCACAACATCCCATACTGAAGTCAACATCAATCATATATATTAATACCACTTTTGATATTTAACAACAAACTAAATATCAACTTCAATCAAAAACTGAATCAAAAATGTATTTCACATTTTATTCAAACTAGAAACACTGGATAACTCTATTATATGATTATCAAAGACAATTTAGCAATTTAGATTGAAACCAATTATGCACTATGTTGTTCCTGATGATCAGTCACGAAATAGCACCGGTATCCCACAACCATATCGTAAATATAGGTACCGGTATCCTGCAGCCATACCGTACGTTTAGGATATCCATAAAAGGCATATATTATCCTTGCAAGGTATTACACTTTCATATAATAGCTCACGCTGGACCGGTGCCTCGGCCTCTTACGCACCCAGTAACCATCCAATCTTGAAACCAATTTACGAAGAGGAGCCTAATTAATCGACATCCTATATAAAAAAATTTACCCCATTCACTTGGGCAGGAATACTCGCAAAAAATCATTTTTCTCATGGTATAAAACATTTAAAAATCAAGTATTTGGATAAGTAAAAACACTTAACTATTCTGAACTTAGAATAGCAGAGAGTACTTGCATAATAAACATTTAACTCAGTGATATGTAAAACATTTATCTATTCTGAATTAAGAATAGAAAAGCAATATTTGCATAACCATTAGCAGTTGGATATGTAAAATATTGAGCTATTTTGGAATTAGAATAGCGTAGAAAACTTGCCTTTGGTTTTTAGCAGTTAGTCACACTCGCAATAACACAATCCCTCATTCTGACATCTCATGGCATCACCATCTTTTATTTCAACAATTCATTGATATGCTGCTCTTGCGATAGCTAGAATCCATATATCCAATACCATTCCATTTCATTCTTTCTAAAGTCTGGTCCCGATCAACTCGAGTGATCTGCATCTATATTTAAATTATACCACTTTAATCATCTAAACAATAATTACTCGACGAATTGCGTGTCAAAACCGTATCGTCTACCCATACGATATCCCACACATAAATAAAACAGTTAAGCACAAAAACCTTGACCCATGTACAAACGTATTTCACATAGCACATAAACACATAATTCACGTATCACATAATTCATATAACACATAACTCAGTTCTTCAAGACATTTGACTCGGTTCGTTTAAAACAGAAATCGAGTGGAAATACGATTTTCGACAAATACACAACTCGAAACTGATTGAAATATAAGAGACCTTTCGAAACAAAAGGATGTGTGTCTCGAAAGTATTTATAATAAAAGGGGAATATTTTTAGAGGCGTTCGTTTCGTATTAAACGGATAAACGGTCTATTAATTACGAATAAAATAAGAATAAATCAATTAATAATATTAATAATTGATTTTTTAATACCAAATAATAATTTTTAAAAGCTCAGAATAATTTTTAGGAATTATATGAATTAAATATAAATAATTATACTTTTTTTAATTATTTATAAATAAAATTAAATGTTTAATTGAATTAATCAATTAATTAAATCTATAAATAATCAATTAAATCAAATTATAAATAATTAAATCAAATTGGATTTTTTTGAAAATAATAAAAGAAAACAATTTTTGGAATTGAAATAATTCAGTTAATTATTTAAAAAATATTTAACCAAATTAATTTTGAATTTAAAAATAATTTTTGAAATAAAAATCATAATTTTGATTTCTTTTCCAAAATAAATTGGCAGAAACATGTTTCATGGCTGGGTCATCTTCAATCTTGGATCAAACCAAGGTTTGGGGGATGAACTTGGCCGGAGCAGCCAAGAAGATCGCTGGAGATCTGGATATTCCCATAATCCGGTCGAATTTCCGGCAAATTTCAGTCGAGTCCAATCGGCCCAAAAACACCACGGTTCGAACCCGGTTTTCGGCGGGAACCACGAGAAACACTCCAAGAAACACGAATACAGGAACAACACGTGCAACCAAGCATCAATGGTCATTCTTCGATCCAAAAATTTAAGCAAGAACATGAAATTCCGGCCAAAAACTGAATTCGGCCATTCCTCAACCAAATTCGATGATTAATAGCTCAATTTAATGCTATTAAATCACATAATCTTATAAAATCATTACTAATATCAATAGATTAACCACCACGTCGAAAAATCGAAAACAAAAATGGGTAAAATCCAAAAACTCGTCTTCAACTATTTCGCATATAAAAAATTACCAAACCTACATGAATCGACTCTGAAAGATATTTTAAAGCTATTTATAACATCAAATTCAATCAACAATCAACAATCAACAAAAATCAAAAAATGATTTCAAGCTCAAGAATACAAAATTTGGTTTTCATAAGTACTTAACCTCGATTGATGAAAGAGGTATCAAAAGAACGAGCTCAACGAGAGGATCAATTTGGTATGTAGAACATCAAGAATGGATTCCTAGAAATCCCAAATTCTTGATTATTTGTGAAGGACAAGATTTTACCCCCAATATCAGTTTTTCTATTTTCTAATTTTTATTCTAATATTTTGATAATTATGAAATTAATAAATAAAACTCAGCTATTTATATTTATCCAAATCAATTAAGGGTGTTTTTATCCCTTAATTAAAATAATTAAGCGCAAAAATAATAATTATGGGGAATAATTTTTAAATCAAATAAATATAAAATTTATGCCAAAATTCCCCAAAAATTTCGAATAATTCAAAAATGAAAAAATTATGGATATTTGAAAGTCCTACGATTTTCTAAAAATGAAAATACAAATTTTGTGGCCTTTGACGTCCCGGTGGGGTCCCGGTCCGTTTATTTTTGAGAAATCGAAACATTTCCTAAATTAGAAAACCCCGAAAACACATAAAATGCATGCAAACACGCATAAAACGTAAAAACAAGTACCTCGATAAAACGCTCTTCGACCCGCGTCCAGATCGCATACTATTTCATACAAATGCATTTTAAACACGTAACGAGTATTCAAAAAATACTATGGTCTTTACAAGACCACACACAACTCTATTGTATGCTAATTCATGGTCAGACACATTTTTAAATGATATTAAACACATAATAATTCATTTAACACGTAATAAGATAGCTGTAAAATATTATTTTTAATATTTCTAAACATCACCCTATGCCCGGGTGAACACGGTTAAAATATCAAATAGTATTTCTGATACAAACAAAAATTTTGAGGTGAGCAATATATCCACTTGGTCCCCTAGACTGTAAAACACTCTCACTTTATCGATATCGATAAAACGATCGGCTTTCAAATAAAATTTTGGAATAGTAAAAGTTTTTAAATACATTCATAATAATTGGCAGAAATTGACATTAACTAACAATTAGCACATTAAGCCATTTAATAACACGAACTCATCAAACAGGAATTAAATATCCATAATTTTATTCTTTCTAGATCATAAAATTACATAAACATATTAAAATAATAATAATAATTCTGAAAAATATGAAATATCACAATCTACCCCCTTATAAGGATTCTGTCCTCGGAATCAGCAGAAGAGAGCACTAGGGATCTTCTAGACAACTTTCCAATCTTGCATACGTAACTTTTCTCAAAATTTCAAATAACACTGAAATTCCTTGTACAACACAATTATCACGGGAGCTTCACTCCACACCATTGTTCCTTTCACATACCATTCAACAATTTCTCAATATAATCACTTTTACTAATAGAGAGAAAGAAGAATAGAGAGAAAGATAAAGAAAAAGAAAAAGAAAGAGAGATAGAGATAAATAGAGAAAGAAGTAAAGAAACAAACTGACTTTGTTATACACCGCTGATATTTTAATTGCATTACAATCCACTGTTGCTATTGGTAATCCAATCACATAGCTTTACTTTGACTTGACCAAGATAACCCAGCCCAACTTGATTGGCATACCTTCATATATTTGAGAAAATAAAATCATGAAATTTCAAAGAGAAAAGAATTTCATATCATAACGGGTGTCCCAACATTGTGCTTACCAAAATCTGAATTTGTGAGAAAGTACTGTTGAAATGAAAGAATAACTGAGAGATCAATGTAAAGCCCCCGAATCCAGGGTCAGGTATCTGGGTCGTCATGCAATCCTTCAATCATGTATAACCTGTATTAACTCAATAATCCAATAATTCCATATCACAAACCCCCAATCTCACACACTCACAAGTTATAGCCTTAGAAACGACGTACAACAAGCATCATAAGTTATTATAACTTAAATGTACTTTACAGGATCTCAAACAATTATTCATAACCTCTACATGAAGTTACAATAATTACGACTGATATCTTATACCTATCTGATACTCTAGCCTACTTTAGACAAAGCTGCCAGGGAAGAATCCCATAACTGCAAGCGACTAAGTCCCACACCGGCATATTGGTTATCTGTTGTGTTGTGACATTTAAAAGAAAGCAAGAGTGAGCAATAATGCTCATCCATAATAATCGACAGTATAAAAAGACTGTATGAGAAATTAAAGTATAATTCCATATACGATAAATATGTTTACTTAAAATAGTTTTCCTCGGTGATTCACACCTTCTTTCGAAAACAATTCTTTTATAATCCTGCAAATACCTTAATGGTAAACCCAGCACCTAGGCTTGGGTTACGGTATTGCATCACAATTCATTTGGAAATATAGGACATTCATCGGAGCCCCTGAGATACGATGATCAGTCATATAATGGTATACTTTTCTACATGTAGTTGGACGACTTCCCTACTCCTGGTTGTCACCATAGCCGCATTCAGGCTTTATATGCTTCCCCATTCATCCCGGGTATATTTTGTATACTTCGTATGTCCCTCGGTACACATGGTACCTTCTCATACGGAAAATTAATATGGTAGTCTCCCCAGTCCACGAAGTACTGGATCTCTACCCCTCCTTTGTCCATTTAAGAATCCTATCAAATACTTGGAATCATTGAACTATATCGAAGTTCCCCAAGCATTTTGCTTGTTGATAGGCACAACTCATCTCATATATGTATATATATGTACTTTCGAAAGTTTTCGGAGGAAGTACTAAGGATGTGAGTTGACCGTTATCAACAAATAAATAAATAAGGGGGAGTTTCCTTTGAAATTATGTTTAAGTATTTAAAATAAGTCAAGATATATTCATCAACGATCTGAAAGTGCCCGAATGATTTTCTGAAATTCAGAAAATATTCTAAACTAGGTTTTATGATTTTTAAATCATTTAATAAATAAATAATAATTAAATAATAATAATTAAGTAATTAGATCTCGAATGATTATGTTTTAAAAGAATATTTGAAATAATATTCCCCAACTATTTTACGTTTAAATAATTAAGGTAACCTTTATCAATATAATTAATCGAGTTTTAAATAAATAATCGTTGGAGAATACTTCACCTATAATAAATGAAAAATTAAAATAATATTCATTATTCCAACAATAAAATATAGTTGAGGAAATATGATCTTTGGAAATCGTTTTAAATAAATTCGAGGTATTTTATTATTTCACAAATAGACATCGAGTCCCTTGGAATAAAATAAGTGCGGACTTTTGATCGTCCAAAATATCTTCAGGATGATTCCCCGGTTTATACTTTATAAAAACTGACCAACCCTCGGTCTTACAACTTACATCACGCTCTACTATAGCGTTAATATTCTTAATAAAACACCTCCGGAATACTTCCGAGTTTTCATCAAATTATACCGACCGATCCTCGGTCTAAAATATACACCTCATATATACAACGTTACTCTATGGCGTTATTGATTGAAATTCTGTAATATTCATATACCAAAATCATTAACATATCGTATGATATTAATAATCACAATTCGTAAAATATCATGTATATATAGAATTTATTTGAAAACAAACACAACACAACAGTTTTAAAAGGTAGGGTTTGAAAACTTGTCTGAAGTCCAAGATACATTTTCTGACTTCCTCTCGTTCCAGGTTTTCTAATCAACAAATATCATAATATTAATCAGTATTCCTAATCACATCACCGACTTATATTTATAATAAGTGCAATACATCAAAATTTTCAATATCCGACCGACTCGAAATAGGTATCAATCCTTGATCGAAACGGACGGTCAAAGTGGTCTTCTAGAGTTGACTTTACTGAATGTTACTATTACGTGACTCGCACTCTAACATTTTTAATAAATTGAAAAGTTAATATTTTAATACGAAACCACTCGAGGAGCTTCTTGAGTGCTTGAAATATTTATCATAAAAGTTTCATTTTGATCAAATTAATTAATTAGGTGAAAAGCATTTCAAAAGTTCGGTCAACTATGGAGTTTTACTATTCAAACCGCTTTCACTAAAACGTTGATATCTCTCAAACCGTTAACTTAATTGATGCACCGTTTTCGTGTGCGATCTAGAAACAATTTAGAACACATCATTGGAAAATGGTTTTCTGGTAACAGGGGTGAAAATCCCGAAGTGGCAGTTTCTAACAGGGGTTTTTTTATGTTCGTACTCCGCATGACCTCGGCTCCGACATATTTATAAATTGAAAAATCAATACTTTTACTTGAAATTTTTATGGAAGTTAATAAACTCTATTTATTAATTTTTAAATCTTAGTAAGTTGACCATTTCTATTTACAAAGTTCGTAATTTGTAGCAGTTTTTGTCGCATAAATCACTTTTACTAAAATGGTCATAACTTTTGATCCGTAAATTGAAATCGAGCGATTCAAGCACCTAAATGATCCTAATAAAATTGTCTATCATAATCAAGTCTCACTTTTCAAGAAAATACAGTTTATATATTCGGGAAATTTTACAGAAACTTAAGTTGAGTTTTGTTTATTTTAACGAGGTTACGATTACGATCTGAGTTTCCTTTACGTCTTAAATTATTATACCACCATCAACAACGATCAAATCATCATCTCAACACTAACTTCTCTCAAGAACATCATGTTTTTGAGGAAAAAATCGTCAACCTTAAAACTAATTAACTAAACATCAAGATAATATCAAATCAATCATCAAAACCATACTTATATCCAAGATTCTTACTTTTCTTGAAACTTAAAACTTAAACAAAGTTTGGATGAAGGTTTATAACTTTCTAGGTAGCTCGGCAGGTTCTATTCTCTGTGGTTGAACCTTGGGAGGGATTGGTTGTGCTTAAGGATCCTAAATCATGCCATGAAAATCAAGAAAACAAAAGGAGATTTTCGGAGTTACTATTCACCACCAGTTTTGAGCAAGGATTTGGCTATGCTATACTAATCCAATGGTCATAAAATTTTGAACTTACCTTTTACATGATATGAGAAATATTTGGTTAAAATTTAGTGATTTTTGAATGAGTAGAACATGAGATATGAATTTTTCTTTCCATGGTGTTCTTGAAAATCAGCATTGTGTTTTTGGAGAGAGGGAGAGAATTGCTTGGCTTGCTTCTTGGAATTGTGGTGGAAATAGGCTTCTTTTGAATATAGAAAGTGTGTAGGACAAGATGCATCCTATTTTCAAAGGCTAGGCTTAGCTGGGTGTCTCATTTGTCAAAGCTTGCATGATAAGCTCATTGAATTCATGTTTATTGAAATTTGTTATTTATTTATTTTGTAATTAGCTTCCTAATTTATTACTTGTTGGATAAATTTATAAATACTTAATTTTTCTAGATTATCACTTGATTCCTTGCCATCCTACATTATCTCGCATTCATTCACGTACATTTAAATCAATTCCCGTAAATGCTACGTCGAATACTTCCGCTTATCATAAATCATTACCATTTCCAGTGCTCGTACTTGGTTATGAGTTATGAAATTATAATTCTCAAGATTTTCTTGGTCGTAGTATAATTCTCTTATTCCTCGATGGCTCATAAAATAATATCATTTGGACTATTGTCTTTCTTCGAAAACTCTTGACTTTTGCATACACTCATTTAGTACATATAACCACAATATGAACTCGGAAACTTAAATTAAAAACTCGTATATGGTGTGGTCCATAAAGGACTTTTTCCAATGTCAAAAGTTTGGGTTTTTACAGTCTTCTCCCTTAAAAGGATTTCGTCCCGGAATCAGTTCAGAAACAGGCGGGGACACGCTTATCATATGACCACCTCGAGTTCTCACGTTGACTTTGCAGTATTTGATCTCTTCATAAAAATTTTACCCTTCCGTCAAATATATTTCAGAGTACTTGTTCTTATAGATCTATGATCTTTACACATTGTTCCACATACGCTAAGTCTGGCTGCAAGTTTATTAGCTCATTTTCAATCATACGTCTAGCGTTGACGGTTAAATTTCTTAACATCGATTCGGGGTACTCGTTATAAACTTGGCGACTGTTCGATAATGGTGCTAATTTATAAGCAAACTTTCTTAGTCCTTTAGAGATTTCAACTGTTCCAATTAACCTTAGGTTCAACATTTCTTTACCTTTCGAATATCATCACTCCCTCCCCGGGTATCACTCTCAACAATACTTGGTCTATTACGTCATACTCTCTCTCCTTATTGTTCTGGTCCGCATATCTCTAGTGTTCATCCTGGGCTGCCACTAGTCGGGTTCTAATAAGTTCTAGGAATTTTTTTGGTCTATTGACTCAACTATTGTCCGGTATCCTCCGCTTACCAATTTTTTTCCAACCTAAGGAAGAACGATTCTTTCTTCTGTACAACGCTTTGTAGCCATTCCAATGTCCGCATGATAACTCGTTATTGCCGGTGATTCAAGTTTACGTTAACTGGTCACTTCATTTTCCTTAAAAATCTATAATGTGGACTATTAGCACATCTTCTAGTGTTTCGAATGGTCCTTCAACTTATTCATTTTCCCTCCACCACTCTTACTAGTGCTAGTGTTTCGTTCCTTCACGTTTGCTCATTTTGGCGCATCATCTCTATCAATTTTTTTATATAAGAAGTTCTTAATGCATTTTTACACGCTCGTATCCTATTACACGTTTAGCATCAGATTTAACATTTCTTTCCGTAGTAACGTAAGGCACGTCGGGTCCTATTGCCATCTTGAAGGAAGTACCACTTCATACGCAATTGATTGATACGTTTTAGAATCATGGAACGCTCAGCTTCCGGTATCGGTCAGACTTATTTAATCATTCTCCGTATAATAATTATAGTACTATAATACCTTCCAGGTCGTATTCATTATTCTCGCTTGCACATTAGACGTATTCGCGTTTATTGGGAACTGCTACTAGTGACCTTTAAAGGGCATGTACGATCTTCTTTGCCTTCAGTCAGCTCTAACCATAACATCCTTCATTCTCCCAAGTTGTCCTTTGTAAGGGATATCAGCGGTTATTTTTCTTATGCTAGCGTGGTACGTATATCTACACGAATTTTCTGTCAACGATAGGCGATTCTCCTAACCGTTCCAAATAAAAGGCAGGCCGCTAGACGTATCTTCAACAGTCTAGATAGTTCTCTCGCCCTTCTTGTCCATTTGAGAACTCTAAGTCGTGCCTCTGTTCGTCCTTTCTTGCAAAATATCTTGGAAAATAATTCAGTTGTGAAATTAATTCTTGGGTCCTTGCGTGGCATAATTGTCACGGGGTCTCTCTATCGTCGATTATCTCTTCCGCGTTCATAACAATTTTGTAGAGCGGAGATCTATCGTTTGCATAATAAAATAAGAGGTCTTATTTAACCTATCCCTCAAAATCCTAAAATAGCGTGACAGATTACTTGGTTCTTCATAATCCTCCTTCAAAATTTATTATAATAAACTCTTACTCCCATTTGGGTCATTTACATGCCGCAATCGCCAAAATTAATAATCCTTGCCTTTTCGTTTTCACTTTCAACCATGTCGAGTACTTACTTACCTACTCAATGACATCCATTTTGATATTCGGTCATTACTAACTTCCTTTTAAGTTTCTGGGCGTCATTAATTCTTCCCGTTACATAATAAAGGTCCTCTTCACATTTTCTTAACTTGAAAATTCATTCGTGCGATCCTCCTCATCAGTTGTCCTGAAATTTATTAATCTCAATCTATCTTTTACTTTTTAAAGTGTCATTCACCATATTGGCCTTTCTTTGATGATAATAGATTTCTCAATCATAGCCCTTGATCAATTTTGACTGTAGCCTCTATCTCGTGTTCAGTGTAAGAAAAAAAATTCCAAAATTTCCTCATAAGTTAAACTCTTTGTCCCTTTCAGTGCGAACCTTATCGTGATTATTATAGATCATTATTAGGACGCCTTATGTCACGGTCCTTAAGCTGCGTAGACGTATCATTATACTTCACACTAAATCCTGTTTTTATCGTCGAGTATTGCTAACACGGGGTTGTTACTAATATTACCTTCACTTTTTGAAAATCATATTCCTCGAATTCATATGTGCTTGGTCTTTCCCGAATTCAATAGTAAATAACCCGATAATGGTTCATAGAATTGTACCTTACTAATCACGTTGGTATCTCTATTATCGTTCTTCTATAAACATGTTAAATATCCTTATGATAATAACAAAACATGGTATTCCATTTTTAAAACAATATACTCATCACGATGCTCTGATTGCACCATTATAGCACTGAGTTTTCAGTCTCATATTACAACAATCGGTTCTCAACTATGCCTCTTTTTGTTCGGAAGGCAATCAGCCTGGAAGAATGATTTTCACGATATTGATGTAATTTAGACAATCTTAACAAGATTTCAAAATCTAATATCAGAAGAAATGATGAGCTCTGAATAAAAGAGTCGCAATACTCAAAAAATTTATAACTTGGAAGAAAGAATACAACAAGGATTATCCTTCCTTGTCCTTAAAGTTTTATATTATGATATTATAGAGAATATCCCTTAAAAGAAATGATTGCCGAATAATAACATCATACGAATGATATTTGTAAGATTTCCCCATTGAAAGAATACTTTTCTTTTAGAATAATAAAAGAAATATCGAATAACATCCACAATCAAAGGTTAACCATTGAGGTTTCGTAGAGATGCTATTTTGAAAGAAGGAATTTTGTTCAATGATTAACAAATAAGGAAGCATATTGTTCTTCAATCACTTTATGATTTTAATTGGATATTCTTTAGATAAACGAAAGAATAGAACATTTAATGAAAAAAATATTTCATAAAACTAAATATTAATTCTTGTTTGAGTGGACGACCTAGTTAGGTCCCAATTAAATCATTCTTTGAAAATTTCATCAACAATTAAATTTTGCATATATAATGCACTATGGAATAATAAAAATTTGATTGGAAGTAGAACTAGAAAAATAATAACTAGTCCATATCAAGAAATATTATCAATCGGCTAAGAAAATGGCCAGTTCAATTGGTTTGGCCCATAGCAACTAGCTAGGACAATTAGCTAGGCTTTCGTCGTATTAATTAAAAGTTCAACTAGTTAGGACAATCAACTAATCATTCATGAGAACATATTCAACTAGGCATATTTTAGTTTGTTTGTACAAAAATCTTAACATCTTAACCACTGAAGAAATTTGTGGGTAGCCGAATGATGATTTTGAAATAAAAAGTTTTCAAATTTAGGCCGAGAAAGATAATTATAACTCTGAATCGAGTGGTCTTGGCATCGGAACAATCGATAGCCTCTTTTCAAATATTTCTTGCCAATAAAAGGGTACACTCAGAGGTGCCCTCGTTCACATACTTTATCAGATTCTCAAATAGAATTGAATTCGGAATACCAATATCAAATTGATACCCTTCCTATAATTTCAAAGTTCAATATAGAATTCCATCCCGATTAGAAGAAAAGGATTTCCGAGGAATCCATGGATATTAGATCATCCATATTTTTAACAATTTGTTAGATTTTTACGATCTTGACTGAGAAGCGTAAGTATGAAAGAAGAATCAAATGAAGATATTCATTATGAATATTCATCGATGAATTGAGGAAAATTTATTAAAAATTCCTTGGATAATTGAAATAAAATATAAATAGCTCTGAGTCGAACAAGAAGATCATAATCTATGAATGAAAGTTCATGGATCAACTAAAAGAATTGAACAAGTCCTGATGCGGAGAAAGACTATTCAAGTTGTTTGTCATATCAGAAGTTCAAAGTAGGGAACTAAAAGAATAGCCTAATATGACTTATCAAGGCAATACGAATGATCAACAGTTTGGAGGGAGTAACGTGACAGTGAGTAGGTGCCAAAATATTTTATTGGTTATCCTAACTCTAGTCATTATCAATCTGAGGATGATCCCACCTCTTCTTCTTCTACTTCTTCTTTTTCGTCTTCATAATTCCATGTTTCAACAAGTTTCTCTTTTAACATCATTTTAAAAACGCTTACTAACTTGACTTCCATAAGTATATTTGTCATTCCAGTGTTTTATATAACGACTCATATATTTCGTATTATTTTAAAGGTGTAATGGTTGAATAATTAATAATATAAAATTTGTGTATTGGATTTGATAGTGGTGTGTTGTTTTATTATGTATGTGTGATTTATTGGTGTATAGGGTTGAATTATATAATTTATTATTGAGTTATATGGTTTTGTTTCGCTTTTAAAAGTGATTTTATTATAGTTTTAATTTCGTAAATATTTGGATTATCTCTAAAATTATTTTTATAATTTTATAATTTCATTAATTATTTTTAGGATTTTATAAAATTGAGAAATGAATATTTCATTAATTACTTATCATTAAATAATTTTCTGATTGCATTTACTTGTGAAATCCGTATTTAATTCCATAATTCTTTAAAAATCATGAAACTCATATTTTATGAAGTTTATAATATTCTAAGAATTTTAAAATTATTTTGGAAATTTTTGGGATTAATTTCACCTGCGTGTTGATTCGTTTAATTGTTAAAAGCGGGTATAAATTGCATTTAAGAAATTGTTTTAAAATTATGAAATTTATGTTTTTATTAACGTTGGGACAATTATAACATTTTAAGATTATTTTGGTATTGTTCTGATTAATAATTATTTGTAGAGTTTATCATTAAGACAATTTATTGCAGGGCGAATTGGCCTGCAGTCAGTCAAAATAAAAATAAATCGACACGTATCCAATAAAACTGGACACGTGCCTTGTGCCTGTGCAACATGAGTGTGGGCTATTGTGTGAATTGGGGGATGGGGTAAACATTTATTCTTTGTCTCTCTCTTTCTCGATTTGTCTCGAGCCTCTCTTCTCTCTCTCCCTCACAATCTCTCCGTTCATTTCTCTTCTTCCCAATATTTCTTCCTTTCCTGTTTCTTGGCCGGGTGCTGCATTTTCCGGTGGTGCCGCCTTGATTTCGGTGGGTTCTATTTTGCTTACCATATATATATATATATATATATGTGTGTGTGTGTGTGTGTGTGTATGTGTATATACGTGTGTATCTGTGTGTGAGTAGAGTGTTGTGTGTGTGTTGGATGTGTGTGCCGCCTTGGTTCTGTGCTTTCGGTTATATGCCGCCCTGTTTCTTCCTTTTCCGTTTCGCGTGTGCGGCGCGTGGCTGTGGGTTTATTTTGATTTTATTTTGTTAATTTTTGCAGGAAAAATTTGTTCGAGTAATTTTCGTGAAATAAACATATTTTTCGTGCGAGAAACAATTACATTAAACCGGTGGAATTTACGTTGGAAACCCGAAAATTTATCGGGTACCCGTGGATTTTACCGCCATTGACGATGAACTTCAGTGAGTCAACGGTGGACTGTGATGATACGTTCAGAGTCCTAATTTTATAAAATAAATAAAATAATTTCTATAATTAATTTCGTATATAAATAATTATGGAATTGTGGAATTTGTGTTGTGGCGCGAATTGTGATTTGTTGGTTGTTGATGTGGATTATGTTTCGACGGGTAGGCTTATAAATAGAAGAGTTGCGGTGAAAATTATCTAAAATTTTATTTTAAATACGAGAAACGTACTTTGTAATACAAAACGTTTTCCCCTTATGTGAATACAGATAACGTGATTGCGTCCCCAAGTAAGCGTATTATGGGGGGCCGTCGTATAATGGTTATACGAGTTGGCTTATCGGATTGGTTTATATAGGATCGAGAATATCAAGCATGTCGGTATAACTAATTAGGGTATTCTGTTACTGTAGATCCCAGTCGAATTCCGCAAGGACCGAAGTCAGCGTAAAAGCTACTTAGGATTTCTGAAAGCATTGCAAGGCAAGTACCCTGACCATTCTTTTATGGTTCAGTATGTATGAATAGACTGTTGTTTTATTCTCGTAAAGGAACAGAAACATTTTAAGTTACGGATCCCCTGTAGTTATAAATAATTGTTTTAAACTTGTTTTGGGGGAAAGTAACTTCGAAAGGTACCTATCTCGAATGAAAATGATTTATGAACTAGTTTTACTTGTGATGTTAACATGAATGATATTAAAATGAGATAAGTACAAGTATTTTGAAAACTGGATAAAACGATCAGATATGGGATTCATAGGGGCGAGAGTGGCCTATTGAGGTTGCGTAAGAGGCTAACTCGGTTGTGCGCATTTCATAACCGATTAGTCCAGCAGGTCAGAGACCTAGCCAGTCTCTGAGTTCCAGAACAGGTGTATAGGATGGCAGTTGCAGCCATCTGGTGTTGATAGCATGATCAGTTGTCTTCACATATCCGTTACATATCTGATTTGGCTTTGTGATTCCCGTAAGGGAATAAGTGATTGATATAGTTGATTAATAAATGTGAATAACATGCTAAAATTGGACTCTAGTACTTATACAGCATACAACTACGTTTGTTTTGTTAAAATCATAATAGTCAGTGATATCCAGTTATCTCAGCTTTTCTTTATTTACTGATGCTTGAAATGATTTACAGATTACGGATTTCATGTTGATTTATAGTTCTGTTCCTATAATTGTTGACCTACTATTTTTATCTTGATATTCATATGTTGCTACTGCTAAGCGATTATGCTCACCCTGGTAACCTTTTATATATAGATCGCATATGCCTAGAAGGCCATTCAGACCTTGGCATAACCGTGTCTCAGCCCCTTCAGGTCCCGGCTCCTCGGAGGTAGTTAGTATCAGACCGTGTGGGGTTTGATGAGTTGCTGAATAAGTTAGTGTGTCAGACTTTTTAAATAAATGGTTTGTAATAGTGAATAACTTGAATCATACTTGAACCTGGATCGGATCTTGGTTTGGGATCGTGTTAGTATATAATATTAATAACCTTGTTGTTTATATTTCCGTTTGTCACGTTTAGTGATGTAAACTCCTGACCCCGGGGTTGAGGCCGTCACAGGTGGTATCAGAGCTACATGTTTAAGTCCATGATTTAGGTTAGGGATTGAGTCAAAAAGGTATAGAGACTGTGTCTTAATGTGTGAGTCAGCAACTTATATAGAGGAGCAAACCTTAGAGTCAGTCGAGGGTTCCGACGGTGTTACCTTGGCATATATTGATGTATTGATAGAACTGCCTTAACCTTGTCGTGTATTTCCTATATATTTATTGTTAGGGCGAAAACACACTCTAATATTCACGCAAGTATACGCGTTCGCAAGTAATATAGAATACTTTCTAGTCCGTTCCCATAGAGACTCAGACTAATTTATTGTCTAATTAAACTCACACACCAATGTATGATTACTTCTCAATGTTAAGACACTAACACTTAGAATTGTTGACTAAATATTAACTACAATTAAATACTTAATTAATCACTTACTTAACACTTCAAATTATCAATAATAAAACACTCATGAGATCACAACTTCATTACTACTTCCTTCAATAGTCATTGTTATTTCCTTTAGCATGTGACAGTGATGATATTAATCGAATAACACGAAACTGATAAAAGCCAACTTTCATTGTACTAATACCATTCTACCAAACATCCACAATTAAGATAGAAGTTGAATAGTCATCAATTATGTTGAGTTCCTATATGTCTACAGAAATTGACAACACAACGATTTAAGCACAAGTTATTCCTTTTGATTACATAAGGCAAATAAAACTGTTAGAGTTACCCACTAATCATGCACAATGTACATGAACCTATGCTAGCATGGCAAGTTCTAAATCTCAAGATCCACCGTCGCTTCACAAGAGATTAACACCCTATCTTATATGTTCACGACGCACATAAGACGAATACGCACAACCAATACTAGATATCATACAATCATCACACACTAAAGTATTAAACAATTAACTAAAGAATTCCATAGTAAATCCGTCACAACCCCATGATCACGATTAGCCCATAATAGCACTTATCGTCATCATGGGTTCATATGAAATCATGATAAACAAACACAAGAAAATAATAACTAAACTAATTATATTAAATCAGAGTACGTCACAAGAGTAAATAGGTTCAAAGTAAGAAAACTAGCATCCAACGTTACAACGAAACAAGAATCACAAGAAAATATGCTTCCTCTTCGTTGCTATGCACTAAAACGGTCTTCTTCCTTATCTCCTTCGCTCCTTACGTAATACCACGATCCTCTCTCTTGAAAACATCTCCAAATCTACTTATATAATAGTCCCATAAAACTCAGATTACATAGAAGTGGAAGCCAAACAGAAATAGAAGTCCTAAAATAAATTATCTTTTTTCCCGACCCTGCGCGGCCGCTCAGCATAGCTGAGCGGGCGCTCAGCTTCCTGCGCGGCCGCTCAGCTATGTTGAGCGGACGCTCAGGACCCTTCTGGAAAATTCCTGAGTTTGCTCCGTTTCTTCACCGTAATCTGCCCATTTCTTCCCTCTCTCAGCGATGAACACATGCCAAGGCTTATTCTTGATGATTACTCCTCCGAAATGCAACTAATACCCTGAAATGCATAAACACTAGAAAAACACATCAAATACACAAAATACTTGATTTCAATGCACCAATTTAAGCCATTTTAAGATGTTCTAAGTGGTATAAAATGCCAATTATCACACCCCCAAACTTAAATCGATGCTTGTCCTCAAGCGTCACAGACTCAAAAACAAATAAAAACATGCCTGAATGCAATCTATATGAAAATGCAGCGATCCCCCTTAATACGAACGAACCAACCAAATTGCAACATCTCAACAAATGCAGTTAGACGACTAAAGATCAATAAACTCATGCAAACGAACATACAACCAGAAACGTGGTGTGTGCAGATGCTTAACAGATATGCTTCAGAACTAGACCAATTATTATGACTCGACTATCCTCAAGGCAATCACATGATCATACAAAGAATAAAAATTCTAGGCACAAAGTGACATACAACACTACAAGAATTCTGGAGCTTATTACGGAATCATGCTTTTTATTCACAATACAAATGCTTATTTGACCGTGCAATGAGTGAGGTCCACAAAAGACTTATACAATGGTATCCATGTAACGAGCGTTAGGTTAGCGGATCCCAGACTCTAAAAGCCTTAGGTCACTAGGCACAAAGTCCCCTAAGAACTTAATAACTCGAATACCAAAGAGCCCACTCCTGATCAATTATGCATAAACACCACAAAAATTATTATATATCTTTTTTTATTTATTTTTTTTTTAAAATATCTGAGCAAGTGCGTTTCGCTCCATCTTACTCAACCCTAGACTACTCACACAACATGCGAGCCGGCTACTAGCCATTTGACGCCTAGCCACAACTAGCAACAAATTCCATTTTTTACTCTAATTTTTTCTTTTTCATGCCTTTATCACTAAGAACCTATTATCGAATTCTAAGCATAATAAATAGATTAACCTCGAAAACAATTAAATCATAACAACAATCTAGCCCTTACGCATTCTCTAAGACTTAGTGAAATTACAAGAGCTTCTAGCATGCATATCAACCTACACGACTTAATATCACTTTAATGCTATCACTACACTCGCATCAATATCACAATTCAGTCGATAAATCATCGCAAAAGGGATCATGGTAAATGCATGAGCTACATGACATGATAAACAAATAAAGCTATATAAAAAAAACTATATGGCATAAATTATGCAACGATATGAACTAAACTATCATGAATATGCAGCTATATGACACACACACAGTATTCCTTAACTACCACCCCCAAACTTAAAATCTTCACTATCCTCAGTGAAGGTAGTAGAAAGGAACACAGGGTATACCTACTCGGAGTCATCATCATCATCACCCTCAGTGGGTGGAGTATTAGGCGGCGGGTATGCAGAGTCCTCACCAAAACTGGCCACTGGATATCAGCTCCAAGGCCCCGAAAAGCAGTTCCTAACGCAAGGGTGAGCTCCTGAGCAAACCTGCTCTGCGTCTCATACATGGCATCCATCCGCCGTGAAAGCCTCCTATACTGGGCATCACCCATCCCAGCACCCTCCTGAGCTCTCGAAGAACCAGCCTCACCACGCCCTGGCCTAGCCATAGTAGCACCTCGTGTTGGACGCCCTCCTGGAATACGATAACCCAGCCCATGCTCCTCGGGCTCACCACCGGTCCACTCCTGTATCCCATTCAGAGTCCCAGAATCAATCAGAGCTGCCGGCAACTGCAACTGCTCATGAGCCGGCCAGTTCACTCCTACTGCTCGGCACAGCTTCGTAACCGTGGATGCATAAGGGATGTTCATATGCTTAGCTCCCCTCAAAAACTTCAGAATTCCTTGGTAGATAAACTCACCAAGGTCCACATAGTATTCCTCATTAAGAATTCCCCACAACAACTGTGCTCTCTCAACTGTGACCTCGTGTGCATGCGAAGAAGGCAAAATATTAGCACAAATAAATGCATTCCATGCACGGGCATACCTGTTCATAGCGATCGCCGGGAAGTGACGATACTCATTAGTGCTGGCCTTGAAGGTCCAAACTGTGCCCGGCCTACAGAGAGTCGCACAAATCAAATCCAAGTCAAAATCCTCAGCAGTCTTCTCATTCCAGTTCTCCTCCTCGGGCTTCCTCTCTCGCTGTCCAATCACACGGCGAATCGCCGCAGGGTGATAATCAACCGTCAGCCCTCGGACCACAGAAAACCCATTCTTTTCGGCCTTCGCGTTCGCATAGAACTCACGAACCACGCTCATCGGCACTGCTTCGGGCGACTCACAAAAAGCTATCCACCCCTTCTCTGCAATCATGGGTAGCAACTCACCATCCCTCCCCGATGGTAAAAACCCTCTCTCCTTCAGAATCGGCTTCCCCAAAAGCCTAGTGTACTCCTCCTCCGCAGCTCTGTCAGTCAACCGAGGCCTTGCAGCAGTACCCCTTGATGAATCAGCAGTAGGGACTGTGCTGCTGCTATCGATAGTTCGTGCTCTCTTGGGTGCCATTGATTCTCCAATAAAAGTGTTTAAGAATTGATTTTTGGTGCTTGGGAGAGAGTTTAAGTGTAGAAAGTTTGTGGGAGATATGTAGGATAGGTGTATGTATATATAGGGTGTGGAATAGGTTAAATTAGATTAGGGTTGGGGATTAAGGGTTAAAATGATGGGGTAGTGGGAACAAATCGTGGGTTTATGGACTAAAATTGGTTTTTTTTTCTATGAACTTAAAATTTTTTCTGGCAGTCGACCCTTGAGCGGTCGCTCAGCAAAGCTGAGCGGGCGCTCCGGGGGTCACTGGAAAAAAAAAATTTCAGCCCCATTTTTCTGATTTTTTTTGTGTTTTTGGATAGGTTATTAACTTCTAGGGGTTCCTGTAACAACAAATCATGGGTTGCCTCCCACGCAGCGCTTCTTTTTCGTCGTTAGCTTGACATTGCGTACCTTTCTCAAGTATTCAACAAAATGGCACTAACCACTTCTCGGTTTGCCATGTCCCCATAGTAGTGCTTCAAATGCTGACCATTAACCTTGAATGCTTGGTCCGGATCATTCTCAAAAATTTCCACCGCTCCATGTGGAAACACAGTTTTGACAATAAAAGGTCCAGACCACCTCGATTTCAACTTCCCAGGAAAAAGTCGGAGACGAGAGTTGAATAAGAGAACTTGTTGCCCCGGCACGAATAAGTTAGGATGTAGCTTCCTATAGTGCCACCTCTTCACCTTTTCCTTATACATTTTGTTATTCTCGTACGCTTGAAGTCGAAATTCATCAAGTTCATTAAGCTGAAGCATTCTTTTCTTACCAGCTGCATCTAAATCCAGGTTCAACTTTTTCAATGCCTAGTAGGCCTTATGCTCAAGCTCCGCAGGTAGATGACATCCTTACCGTACACCCACTGAAATGGGGACATACCAAGTGGAGTTTTGTATGCTGTTCTGTAAGCCCAAACAGCTTCATCGAGCTTTAAAGACCAATCCTTCCTTGACGGACAAACAACCTTCTCTAGAATGCGCTTGATCTCTCTGTTAGACACTTCCACTTGACCATTTGTTTGCGGATGATTGGAAGTAGCCACTCGATGATTCACATTATAACGCTGCATCATAGAAGTGAACTTACGGTTGCAGAAATGCGACCCTTCATCACTTATGATTGCCCGAGGTGTTCCAAACCTTGTGAAAACCTGCTTATGAAGAAAATTTAGCACTGCCTTTGCATCATTTGTCGGTAAAGCCTTGACTTCTACCCATTTTGAGACATAATCGACTGCCAGCAAGATGTACTGATTATTGCAAGATGAGACAAAAGGCCCCATGAAATCGATTCCCCAAACATCAAAGACCTCGACTTCAAGAATCACATTTAACGGCATCTCATCCTTTCTCGTCAAATTTCCCACTATTTGGCAACGATCACACCTTAAAACAAACTGATGAGCATCCTTAAACAAAGTAGGCCAAAAAAAACCTGCTTGCAGAATACGAGCTGCCGTCTTCTCACCACCATAGTGTCCACCATAAACCGTGGAGTGGCAGTCTCGTAATATCCCCTCCGTCTCACCGAACGGGATACATCTCCTGATGATCTGGTCAGCTCCCTGTCTAAACAAATATGGTTCATCCCACATATACCACTTCACCTCATGCAGAAACTTCTTCTTTTGAGCTGAGGTCAATTTAGGAGGCATTACATTGCTGACGAGATAGTTTATAATATCTGCAAACCATGGTTCTTCCTTCTGAACTGCAAACAACTGCTCATCCGGAAAAGATTCATTGATTAATGTCCTATCTTGTGAAGTAGAATCGAGATTCTCCAACCTAGAGAGATGGTCAGCTACTTGATTCTCAGTACCTTTTCTATCCTTGATCTCTAACTCAAATTCCTGAAGTAAAAGCACCCAACGAATGAGTCTCGGCTTCGAGTCCTTCTTGGAAACCAGATAGCGAATGGCCGCATGATCAGTGAATATTGTTACTTTAGTACCAAGTAGATAAGATCGAAATTTCTCGAAACCAAAGACTATAGCCAAGAGCTCCTTCTCAGTAGTGGTGTAGTTCATTTGGGCCCCATTTAAGGTCTTACTCGCATAGTAGACCCCATGGAAGAGATTTTTCTTGCGCTGTCCCAGAACTGCACCTACTGCATAATCACTCGCATCACACATCATCTCAAACGGTTCTTTCCAATCCGGTGCTGTAATAACTGGTGCAGTGATCAAACTCTTCTTGAGAGTCTCGAATGCCGCCAAACATTCATCATCAAATTTGAAAGGCACATCTTTCTCAAGCAAATTGCACAACGACTTAGATATCTTTGAAAAGTCCTTGATGAATTGCCGATAAAAACCCACATGACCAAGAAAACTACGGATTTCTTTCACAGAATTAGGTGGTGGAAGATTTTCAATGACTCTCACCTTGGCCTTGTCCATCTCCAGACCCTTGTTAGAGACCTTATGCCCAAGAATAATGCCTTCATGCACCATAAAATGAGATTTCTCCCAATTGAGCACCAAATTAGTTTCCACGCACCTTTTGAGTACGGCGTGAAGATTATTCAAACATTCATCATATGAATGTCCAAAGACGGAGAAGTCGTCCATGAACACTTCGACATTATTTCCAATCATGTCAGAGAATATAGCCATCATACATCTCTGAAAAGTGGTTGGTGCACCACATAATCCAAACGAAACTCTGCGAAAAGCAAACGTGCCAAATGTACAAGTGAAGGTAGTCTTTTCCTGATCCTCTGGTGCAATACAAATCTGATTATACCCTGAATAGCCATCCAGAAGACAAAAATACTCATGGCCAGCCAACCTGTCAAGCATCTGATCAATAAACAGAAGAGGGAAGTGATCCTTCCTTGTGGCTTTGTTCAATTTTCGATAATCCATGCATACTCTCAATCATGTAACTGTTCGAGTGGGGATGAGCTCATTCTTTTCATTTGCTACCACAGTGATACCTCCTTTCTTAGGTACACATTGTACGGGGCTCACCCACGAACTATCAGAAATAGGATAAATGATGCCTGCATCCAGCCATTTCAGAATTTCTTTCTTCACCACCTCCTTCATGATAGGATTCAGTCTGCGCTGCTGTTCAACAGTCGGCTTACTACCTTCCTCTAGCAGAATTTTATGCATACAATATGAAGGACTTATCCCCTTGATGTCTACTATGGTCCATCCAATAGCCGATTTGAATTCTCTCAAAATCCTTAAGAGCTTGTCTTCCTCACTACCTGAAAGGTCAGATGAAATAATAACAGGTAAAGTAGATGCATCACCTAAAAAAGCATACCTCAAGTGTTCAGGTAATGGCTTGAGCTCCAAGGTAGGTGCTTCCTCTATTGATGGTTTGAGCTTTCCTTCAGCATTCTTGAGGTCAGAAGTACCAAGAGATTCAAACGGCATGTCCAGCTTTCGCTTCCAGGGAGAAGCGTTCAAATATTGTAATTGCTCGTTGCCATCTTCAATGCATCAGACATTAGCATGCGATCGAGTTCCGAAATAACCGCAGAATCAATCACATCCACTTTTAAGCACTCCTCATCTTCTGTAGGGAATTTCATTGCCTTGAATACGTTGAAGGTCACATCCTGATCTTGTACCCGCATAGTAAGTTCACCTTTTTGCACATCTATCAAGGTACGGCCAGTAGCCAAGAAAGGTCTTCCCAAGATTATGGGAATCTTCTTATCTTCCTCAAAATCCAGAATAACAAAATCTGAGGAAAGAAGAGCTTATCCACCTTGACTAGCACATCCTCCACTATGCCCCTTGGGTAAGTAATGGAACGATCAGCCAATTGTAGAGACATGTATGTGGGTTTTGGATCAGGCAAATCCAACTTTTTAAAGATCGACAACGGCATCAGATTAATGCTTGCTCCCAAATCACAAAGGCACTTGTCAAAAGTCAACTTGCCAATGGTGCAAGGAATGGTGAAGCTATCTGGATCTTTCAGTTTTGGCGGTAACTTTTGCTGCAGAATAGCGTTGCATTCTTCCGTGAGAGCAACGGTCTCAAGGTCATCCAGTTTCACCTTCCTTGAAAGAATACTCTTCATAAACTTCGCATAACTAGGCATTTGCTCCAGAGCCTCAGCGAAAGGTATATTGATGTGAAGTTTCATGAACACCTCCAGAAACTTACCGAACTATCTATCCAGCTTTTGTTGCTGCAATCTCTTAGGAAAAGGTGGTGGAGAATAGAGCTGTTTCTCCCCTGTATTACCCTCAGGCAGAGTGTGTTCAACAGTAGTCTTCCTTGGTTCCGCCGCTTTCTCCTTTTGCTTAGCTTCTTCATCTCTAATTTCAGCTTCTCCTTCTTTTTCCTTTTCAGCATCAGCAACTTTTCCAGACCTTAAGGTAATAGCCTTGACTTGCTCTTTAGCTTCCTTCCTGCCTGGTACTTCCGTGTCACGGGGAAGAGTGCTAGGTTGACGATTGAGCACTGCATTGGCTAATTGATCGATTTGATTTTCCAAGGTCTTGATAGAAACCGCCTGACTCTTGCATAACAGCTTAAGTTCCTCAAAATCAGCACTGGTAGGTGCAGCTGCACTTCCCTGTTGAGGATATGATTGCCTTTGAGAATACTGCTGTGGTTGCTGGAATCCGGGTGGGTTAAACTTTTTACTCACTCCTTGCTGATATGGTCGCTGAATAGCATTCTGATTATTCCCCCAACTGAAATTTGGATGATTTCTGTTATTAGGATGATAGGTCGCTGGCACAGGCTGCTGTTGTTGCTGATAATTATTCACATACTGAACAGATTCGTTGACAAGAGAACACTGATCCGTAGCATGAGAACCTGCACAAAGCTCACAAACCATAGCTATTTGATTAACTCCATATGTAGCCAGAGAATCAACCTTCATTGACAGCGCTTGAAGCTGTGCTGCAATAGCGGTGGCTGCATCAACTTCCAGAATACCTGCTACCTTACCAGGCATCATCCTCTGAGTTGGGTTTTGATGCTCATTTGCTACATAAGATTATAAGCCTCAGTATAGCTTTTAGCCCATAAAGCGCCTCCAGCTGCTGCATCGAGCATGGGCCGAGATTGGGCCCCCAAACCATTATAGAAACCCGTGATCACCATCCAATCAGGCATTCCATGATGTGGACACTTTCTCAACATTTCCTTGTAGCGTTCCCAAGCTTCGCACATAGATTCTGTAGGTTGCTGCGCAAACTGAGTAAGAGCACTCCTCATAGCAGCAGTCTTTGCCATTGGATAAAACTTCACCAGAAACTTTTGCGCAAGATCTTACCACGTAGTGATGGACCCAGCTGGTTCAGAATGTAACCAGTCCTTAGCTTTGTCCCTTAGTGAGAATGGGAAAAGCCTCAGCTTAATAGCCTCATCACTCACACCATTATACTTAAAAATGCTGCAAATCTCGACAAAATTCCTTATGTGCATGTTGGGGTCTTCAGTCGCCGCTCCTCCAAAAGAAACAGAATTCTGCACCATCTGAATAGTGCCCGGCTTGATTTCAAAGGTGTTAGCTTGAATGGCCGGATGAAGAATGCTTGACTGAATGTCATCAATTTTTGGCCGAGAAAAGTCCATGAGAGCTGGATCAGCTTGAACAATATGATCACCCATGTTTACTGGTTCTTTCCGCTCAGTTCCTGAATCCGAATCTTCAAAATCTAACTTCTCCGGAATATCAAGAACTTCGTCTGTCTCCTCAGCTGTATCTAAAGTCCTCTTGCGAGTACGAGAACGAGTTTGCATAAACGCTCGCTAAAGTACCTGAAACACAACCGGAAACAATAAGTAACTACTACGTCCTAATCACTGAGTCCTAATGACCAATGATGGTAAGTACATAAACTAAACAAATACGCCAAGTCCCCGGCAGCGGCGCCAAGAACTTGTTAGGGCAAAAACACACTCTAATATTCACGCAAGTATACGCGTTCACAAGTAATATAGAATACTTTCTAGTTCGTTCCCACAGAGACTCAGACTAATTTATTGTCTAATTAAACTCACTCACCAATGTATGGTTACTTCTCAATGTTAAGACACTAACACTTAGAATTGTTGACTAAATATTAACTACAATTAACTACTTAATTAATCACTTAATTAACACTTCAAATTATCAATAATAAAACACTCATGAGATCACAACTTCATTACTACTTCCTTCAATAGTCATTGTTATTTCCTTTAGCATGTGACAGTGATGATATTAATCGAATAACACGAAACTGATAAAAGCCAACTTTCATTGTACTAATACCATTCTACCAAACATCCACAATTAAGATAGAAGTTGAATAATCATCAATTATGTTGAGTTCCTATATGTCTACAGAAATTGACAACACAACGATTTAAGCACAAGTTATTCCTTTTGATTACATAAGGCAAATAAAACTGTTAGAGTTACCCACTAATCATGCACAACGTACATGAACCTATGCTAGCATGGCAAGTTCTAAATCTCAAGATCCACCGTCGCTTCACAAGAGATTAACACCCTATCTTATATGTTCGCGACACACATAAGACGAATACGCACAACCAATACTAGATATCATACAATCATCACACACTAAAGTATTAAACAATTAACTAAAGAATTCCATAGTAAATCCGTCACAACCCTATGATCACGATTAGCCCATAATAGCACTTATCGTCATCATGGGTTCATATGAAATCATGATAAACAAACACAAGAAAATAATAACTAAACTAATTATATTAAATCAGAGTACGTCACAAGAGTAAATAGGTTCAAAGTAAGAAAACTAGCATCCAACGTTACAACGAAACAAGAATCACAAGAAAATATGCTTCCTCTTCATTGCTATGCACTAAAACGGTCTTCTTCCTTATCTCCTTCGCTCCTTGCGTAATACCACGATCCTCTCTCTTGAAAACGTCTCCAAATCTACTTATATAATAGTCCCATAAAACTCAGATTACATAGAAGTGGAAGCCAAACAGAAATAGAAGTCCTAAAATAAATTATCTTTTTTCCCGACCCTGCGCGGCCGCTCAGCATAGCTGAGCGGGCGCTCAGCTTCCTGCGCGGCCGCTCAGCTATGCTGAGCGGACGCTCAGGACCCTTCTGGAAAATTCCTGAGTTTGCTCCGTTTCTTCACCGTAATCTGCCCATTTCTTCCCTCTCTCAACGATGAACACATGCCAAGGCTTATTCTTGATGATTACTCCTCCGAAATGCAACTAATACCCTGAAATGCATAAACACTAGAAAAATGCATCAAATACACAAAATACTTGATTTCAATGCACCAATTTAAGCCATTTTAAGATGTTCTAAGTGGTATAAAATGCCACTTATCATTTATCTGGTTGGCAGTGGCCTATACTGATCTCCAGTTTTTCGTCTCGGGAGAATAGGTCAGACTCAACAGTTCCGACTCATAAAGGACCTTCGATGTTATAGCCGAGGAGACTCCTTTGTCTCCCCAACCAGTTCCTCCATTTGTACCGAGGGATATCCCTGGACCGATTGGTCGTCCCCGTTGGGTACAGAGGTCAGTATCTGCTGTTAGGGACTTTCCACCAGGTTTTGGTCCCAGTTCTGCTTCCCCGAGACCTCCGGTTCCTCCATCTACTCCTTCAGGTGCTTCCTCCCAGATTCCATATCATGTCCACCGAGCGGTGAATAGGTCTTTCATTAGAGAGCAGAGCCCGAAGCTAGCCGCACATCTTGACCAGATACCAGTTGGACCTTTTCAGGGCATCCCTGTCCTTTCACCTGATGTTCAGGCCCGAGTGAGATCATTGACTCAGATTGTTGTTGAGAGAGCTAGGTCTATTGACCCTTTTATAAGCTCAGAGTTCAGGGCCATTCATTTGGTGTTCGAGTTAGGCTTTATTGGTGGCAGCGGTAGTGGCAGTGGTTAGAGTAGAGGGGCAGCAGTGATAGACGGAGCTTAGAGTTGGTTTGTAGGAGTTCTGTAGTTGTTTTCTTTATATATGTACATTATGTTGTTATAGTTTGTAGTAGGCGGAGGCTGCTATGTCAGCCAATTTTGTTGTGTACTCGGATTATTTTCCAGTTGGATTTTAGTTGTATCAGTTTGATTTCTATTATTTGTTATATAGTAGCTGCTTTATTATGTTGTTCAGTTTTCATAAATACTTGTGCGTTGTTATTATTGTTTTTACTATTATTGTTGCTTTTGTTGTTGGTATTTCTAGATTATGATCATTCACTCATGATGGATCCAATTAACTGGGGATGAGGATGTTGTCTTAGTAGAAACACTCTCCTGGTACATATATATAAACTGTTTGGAGCAATTCATTTTCTTATATGTGACTGCTATGTTTCAGGAGAATTCCACTAAAGAAGAATTGTCAACCCAGCCATGGATCTGCTGGGGATCCCTCCATGAGTGAATTGATAGATTTGTTGAGTCAGCAATCTACCCAGTTGGCCCAACAGCAACAACAATTCCTGCAGCAGCAACAACAACAACAATAGCAGCAGCTCATAAAACAACAACAACAGCAAATCCAATAGCAGCAGCTGTAGATCCAACAGCAGCACCAGATGAGGTGGACGACCCAAGTTAGTTTTAAGTCTTTCCAGACTGTGAAACCCCCAGAATTTAAAGGTGAAGTGGATCTTGTTGCTGTTAGGATCTGGTTGAAGGAAATATAGAAGGCTTTTGCACTCACCAAGGTGAGTGAGGATTTAAAGACGGATTATGCTAGTTATTTTCTGAAAAATAATTCAAATTATTGGTGGGAGTCTACCCGAGCGTTAGAAAGAGAAGGTCCTATTCCATGGACCCGATTTACAGAACTGTTCTTGGAAAAATATTTTTCAGATTGTCTCCAGAGTCAGATGGAGATGGAGTTTTTGGAGTTGAAGCAAGGGAACAGAAGTGTCATAGAGTACGAAGCCAAGTTCACGGAGTTGGCTCATATAGCACCAGAGTATTTGAGTTTGGAAGCTCCGCGAGCGAAGAGGTTTCAATAAAGGTTGAAGCCAGAGATTAGGAGTGGAGTTGTAGCCTTACAACTCAAGACGTATACTTTGGTAGTTCAGGCTGCCTTAGTAATAAAAAGTGACCAGAGGTTAGCTGCTAAGGAGAAAGGTGAAAAGTAAAGAAAGTTTGAAGGTGGACCTACAAGGTCAGAACAAGAAGGAGTAAGCCAAAAGTTTCAGCGGCGATTTGGAAAGAATAAGGAAAGAAAGTTCAGGAGACAGAATTTCCCGCTAGCTAGACCTAGTACTACCTCAGTTAGTTCTACTCCGACAAGGTTCAACAATCTAGTTATCGACTGCAAGACCTGCAGAAAGAAGCAAAGTGGTCAGTGCAAAGAAAACATCAACTGTTTCAAGTATGGCTAGAAGGGTCATTATTCCACTGAGTGCAAATTCGAGAACCACGGAGTAACCTGTTTCAGTTGCGGCAAAGTGGGGCATATTTCTAGGAATTACATAGTAGTTACCCAGGGCAGTGTAGGAAGAAGTGTGTCCCAAGGACCTGCAACAAGTACCACTAGAGCTAGAACTTTTAAGATGACTAAGAAATCTCTGACTCAGGATTCCGATATCGTTGCAGGTACGCTTTCTCTTAATTCCATACCTGTTAACATTTTATTTGATTCGGGAGCATCCAAATCTTTTATATCCATGAACTGTGTGAATAAAATACAATTAATGTTAGAAACCTAGATGAACCTTTGACCATAGAGGTGCCTAATAAGGATAAAGTGCCTATAAGCCAATTTTGTCCTAAGTGCTCCATAGAGATTTCAGGACATATTTTCCCTGCCGACTGGATACCTTTTGAGTTAGAAGAATTCGATGTTATTTTAGGCATGGATTAGTTGTCTCTGTATAAGGAAAATATTGACTGTAAGAAAAAAAGAGTTGTTATGGATACCACAGATAATGTAAGGATAAGTTATCAAGGACATGAGTAGGATAAGAAGTTTCTTTCAGTAATGTAAGAAAAGAAATTGTTACGGAAAGGGTGTGAAGCATATTTGGCTCATGTGGTGGATACGAAGAAGGAGACCCCTATTTTGGACGAGATCCCCATAGTACGATAATATCCCGACGTCTTTCCAGATGAATTTCCAGGATTACCACCTGATCGAGAAATGGAGTTCTCTATTGATTTGATACCAGGAGCCGAACCAGTTTCCAAAGCTCCATATCGAATGGCTCCAGTGAAAATGATGGAATTGGCCAAGCAACTTCAGGAACTGTTGGATAAAGGAGTTATCTGACCAAGTGTTTCTTCGTGGGGTGCTCCACTGTTATTCATAAAAAAGAAGGATGGAAGTATGAGGTTATGCATTGACTATAGAGAGCTGAACAAGTTGCCGATAGAGAACAAGTATCCTTTGCCGAGAAATGACGATTTCTTTGATCAGCTTAAAGGAGCATGCTATTTTTCCAAGATTGATTTAAGATCTGGCTACCATCAACTGAAGATAAAGCCTGAATATATTCCCAAGACTGCATTCAGAACAAGGTATGGCCATTATGAGTTCTTAGTGATGTCATTTGGATTGACCAACGCACCAACGACTTTTATGGATTTAATGGACCGGGTGTATAAGGAGTACTTGGATAAGTTTGTTATTATATTAATTGATGACATCCTCATCTATTCAAAGGCTCTAGAAGATCACACAACGGATCTAAGGATTTCCATTCAAAGTTGAAGAGAAAAACAACTGTATGCGAAGTTTTCCAAGTGTGAGTTTTGGTTGTCGGAAGTACAGTTTCTTGGACATGTGGTACGTAAACAAGGTATAAGGGTAGACCCTGTCAAGATTGAAGCCATATCCAAATGGGAGCAACCAAAGACTCCGACAAAAGTAAGAATTTTTCTTGGACTAGCATGATATTACCAAATATTTGTAAAGGATTTTTCTAAGATCGCATCTCCATCAACCAAGCTAACTAGGAAGAGCGAGAAATTCATTTAGATGGAGAAGTGTGAAGAAAGCTTCCTGGAATTGAAGAGGAGACTAGTATCAGCTCAAGTATTAGCATTGCCAGATGAGACGGGAAACTTTGTGATTTATAGTGACACTTCTTTGAAAGGTTTAGGTTGTGTATTGATGCAACACGATAAATTCATCGCCTCTGCCTCCAGACAACTAAAGCCTCATGAGCAGAAGTATCCAGTCCATGATCTTGAGTTGGCAGCTATAGTTTTTGCTTTAAAATTGTGGAGACATTACCTGTATGGAGAAAAGTGCGATATTTACACGGATCACAAAAGCTTAACGTATATATTCACTCAGAAGGATTTGAACATGAGACAGAGGAGGTGGTTGGAATTAATCAAGGACTACGATTATTCAATTAACTAACACCCAGGTGAAGCCAATATGGTGGCTGATGCCATGAACAGAAAAGAGAAGCTGAATATGGTTTCGATTGCAGATGAGCTAGCACGAGACTTAGAAAAGATGGAGATTGAAGTTTAAATTTCCAAAGAAGGTAAAAAGTAACTGTACAAGAATACCTTTCAGCCAGCATTGATGGAAAAGATCAAAAGATGTCAAGAGGGAGTCATGGAACAAAAATCAGATAATTTGACAGGAGAAGAACTATGCACCCAAAAGGATAACCAAGGTATGCTGAGATTCTATTCCAGAATTTGGATTCCCAATGTGGCAGAACTGAAGAATGAAATGTTACATGAAGTGCACAACTCTCGGTTTTCTATCCACCCTGGTAGCACTAAGATGTAACAAGATTTAAAGAAAAAATTATGGTGGACAGGAATGAAAAAGGATAATGCAAATTGGGTTAGCAAATATCACGTGTGCCAGACGGTAAAAGCAAAAAATCAACGACCAAGCGGATTGGTACAACCTTTGGAGATTCCCCAGTGGAAGTGGGAAGAATTTGCAATGGATTTTGTGGTAGGATTTCCAAAGACGGAAGCTAATCACGTCGCTATTTGGGTAATCATTGACAGATTAAAAAAGTCAGCGCATTTCCTTCCGATCAATGAAAAGTATTCTTTGGAAAAGTTATTTAAGTTGTATTTGGATGAAATAGTAACCAAGCATGGAGTTCCTGTGTCTATTGTATCAGATCGAGACCCGAGGTTCAATTCAAGGTTTTAGACCAAGTTTGAAGAATGCCTAGGAACTAAGCTGAATATGAGTACCGCCTATCATCCTCAGACGGGCGGTCAAAGTGAGAGAACAATGCATACCATAAAGATATGTTAAGGGTTTGTGCTTTAGATTTTAAAGGAAATTGGGACGAACACTTATTTTTGATTGAGTTCTCGTACAACAATAATTATCATGCCAGCATTGGAATGCCGCCCTACGAAGCTTTGTATGGGCGTAAGTGTAGATCACCATTGTATTGGGATGAAGTAGGAGAGAAGATAGTGTTAGGACCTGAGCTAGTGCAATAGACTAAAGATGCAGCGGCATTGATTCAGAAAAGGTTAGAAGCAGCCTAGGATAGACAGAGGAAGAATGCAGATTTACAACGAAAAGACATGAACTTTGAATTAGGGTCATTGGTATTGCTAAAAGTATCACCCTGGAAAGGATTAGTGCGATTTGGTCAGAAAGGTAAGCTTAGCCCCATATTTATAGGACCATTTGAAGTTTTGAAGAAAATAGGGAAAGTTGTTTACGAGATAGCGTTGCCGCCGCATTTTCAGCATATCCATAATGCGTTCCACGTATCCATATTGAAGCCCTATGTTCCTGATTCGAATCAAGTGATAGAGTACGAACCAATTGAGCTTCAGGCAGATTTGTCCTATATGAAACAACTAATCCATATTTTAGATCGTAAAGAGCGAGTCCTTAGAAATAAGTCTATTCCTATAGTTAAAGTACTTTGGAGAAATCCTCGAGTAGAAGAGTCTACTTGGGAGTTAGAGTCAGACATGCTTGATAAATATCCTCATTTATTTAGTTAAGTCAGATTCTGGGGATAGAATCTTTTTAAGGGGGGAAGGATATAACAACTCGTATATTTTGTATTATTTGAAAGGTATAATGGTTGAATAATTAACTAAATAAAATATGTGTATTGGATTTGACAACAGTGCGTTATTTTATTATTTATGTGTGATTTATTGGTGTTTATAGGGTTGAATTATGTAATTTATTATTAAGTTTTAAGGTTTTTTCACTTTTAAAAGTGATTTTATTGCAGCTTTAATATCGTAAATATTTGGATTGTCTCTAAAATTGTTTTTTTATTTTATAATTTCATTAATTATTTTAGGATTTTATAAAATTGAGAAATCAATATTTCATTAATTATTTATCATTAAATGATTTTCTGATTGCATTTACATGTAAAATCCGTATTTAATTCCAGAATTATTCAAAAATTAAAAAACTCATATTTTATGAAGTTTATAATATTCTAAGAATTTTAAAATTATTTTGGAAATTTTTGGGATTAATTTTACCTGCGTGTTGATTCGTTTAATTGTTAAAAACGGGTATAAATTGCGTTTCAGAAATTGTTTTAAAACTATCACATTAATATTTTTATTAACTTTGGGACATTTATAAAATTTTAAGATCATTTTGGTATTGTTCTGATTAATAATTATTCGCAGAGTTTATCATTAAGGCAGTTTATTGCGGGGCGAATTGGCCTGTAGTCAGTCAAAATAAAAATAAATTGACACATATCCAATAAAAATGGACACGTGTCTTGTGCCTGTGCAACAGGAGTGCGGGATGTTGTGTGAATTAAGGGAGGGGCTAAACATCGATTCTTTGTCTCTCTCTTTCTCGATTTCTCTCAAGTCTCTCTTCTCTCTCCCCCTCACAATCTTTCTGTTCATTTCTCTTCTTCCCCGATATTTCTTCCTTTCCTGTTTCTAGCTGGGTGCTGCATTTTCCAGTGGTGCCGCCTTTATTCCAGTGGGTTCTGTTTTGCTTACCATATATATATGTGTGTATACGTGTGTATATGTGTGTGTGAGTAGAGTGTTGTGTGTATGTTGGTTGTCGTGCTTCCGGTTATGTGATGCCCTGTTTCTTCCTTTTCCGTTTCGCGCATGTGGCGCGTGGCTGTTGGTTTATTTTGATATTATTTTGTTAATTTCTGCAGGAAAAAATAGTTCGATAATATTCGTGAAATAAACATATTTTTTATGCGAGAAACAATTACATTAAACCGGCAAAATTTACGTTGGAAACCCAAAAATTATCGGGTACCCGTGGATTTTACCTCCGTTGATGATGAACTTCGGTGAGTCAACGGTGGACTGTGATGATATGTTCTGAGTCCTAATTTTATAAAATAAATAAAATAATTTGTATAATTGGTTTCGTATGTAAATAATTATGGAATTGTGCAATTTATGTTGTGGCTCAAATTGTGATTTGTTGGTTGTTGACGTCGATTATGTTTTGACGGGTAGGATTATAAACGGAAGAGTTGCTGTGAAAATTTTCTAAAAATTTATTTTAAATACGAGAAACGTACTTTGTAATAAAAACCGTTTTCCCCTTATGTGAATACAGATTACGTGATTGCGTGTATAATCATTATAGGAGTCGGGTTATCGGATTGGGTTATATAGGATCGAAGATATCAACCATATCGGTATAACTAATTAGGGAAGTCTGTTACTTTAGATCCCAGTCAAATTCCGCAAGGACCGAAGTCAGCATAAAAGCTACTTAAGGTTTCCGAAAGCGTTACAAGGCAAGTACCCTGTCCATTCTTTTATGGTTCAGTACGTATGAATACACTGTTGTTTTATTCTCGTAAAGGAACAGAAATGTTTTAAGTGGCGTATCCCTTGTAGTTATAAATAACTGTTTCAAACCTGTTTTGGGGAAAAGTAACTTCGAAAGGTACCTATCTCGAATGAAAATGATTTGTGAACAAGTTTTAAGTGTGTTGTTAAAATGAATGATTTTGAAATGAGATAGGTACAAGTGTTTTGAAAACTGGATAAAACAATCAGATATGGGATACATAGGGGCCAGAGTGGCCTATTGAGGTTGCATAAGGGGCGACTCGGTTGCACGCATTTCATAACCGATTAGTCCAGCAGGTCAGAGACCTAGCTAGTCTCTGAGTTCCGTAACATGTGTATTAGATGGCAGTTGGAGCCGTCTGGTGTTGATAGCCTGATCAGCTATCTTCACATATCCGTTACGTATCTGATTTGGCTTTGTGATTCCCGTAAGGGAATAAGTGATTGAGATAGTTGATTAATAAATGTGAATATCATGCTAAAATTGGACTCTGGTACTTCCACAGCACACAACTACATTTGTTTAGTTAAAAGCATGCTAGTCAGTGATATCTAGTTATCTCAGATTTTCTTCATTTACTGATGCTCAAAATGATTTACAAATTACGGATTTCATGTTGATTTATAAATATGTTCCTATAACTGTTTACCTACTATTTTTATCTTGATATTAATATGTTGGTACTGCTGAGCGATTATGCTCACCCTTGCACCTGTTATATATATATCGCAAATGTCTAGAAGACCAGTCAGACCTTGGCAGAACCGTCACTACGCCATAAATGGCTTTAACCAATATCAAAATGTGTTGCTACAGACCCCTAAAAATGTTGCTGTAGGAGAAATTTGGTCTATTGCAACACTTTTTCGGTGTTGGGTCTAAGGCCATCACTATAGGTATCTAACCTTACACCAGTGTCAATCTATAGCAACATAGCAAAATATTTTGCTATAGATATCAATTGCAACAGAATTTTCATAGTATAGCAACACAGACATGGTGTTGCAATTGGTATACTAACTGACAAAAAGTGGGCCCCACATATGGCGGGACACGTGGCAGGACAAGGGTTGGACACGTGGCAGGACACGTGGTGGGGTCCCACTGGCGGGGCCCACTTGTGGGGCCCACATCATCTATGGCAACACACCTATTGCAACACCTTTAGTGTTGCAAAAAAGAAATTTATGTGCATAATTTAGCACCCTATTGCAACATACTAATAGGCTATTGCAACATCTGAACTGTAAAAAATTGAAATATACTTTTCAAATACTTGATTTCCCATAAATTCAACGACATTCACAACCATTTCAATTCATCCAACCAGTCTTAACTACACACCCAACCATTATATTCTGTCCAACCAATAATTATAATCCATCACACCAAAACATAACTTAAGAAATACAAGTACTCTTTGCTAGGAACTAAATGTGCAAGATAACGCAACTTAAAGTACAATGTTGCAACTTACAACACTATATTTGCACAACCTGCTACATGTATTATTTAAAAAAAAACACCTTCTCTACAAGACCTGCATTCTCAATGGTGACCATATTTATATTATGAAAGATGCCAGCTGTCAGCATATCCTCTTGGGTTGTCCAGTAGCTCAAACAGGCAAGTACGTTCTGGTGCGGCCGTGCCAATTTCCATGTTTCAGCATCAGCAAATGCCTATCATTAGAAATCAAATTCAGAAATAGTTTATACAAAAGAATGTAAACACTATATTTGCTACAATGCAATGTATCCCCTTTGCTACAAACCACATGATTTATAAGAGCTGTAGAATTATAGTCTCCCTCTTTGTTTCTTTTCTTTTTTTTTGTAAATTGTGGCCTTCATAAACTATAAATTGATTAGCAAGTTATTAATTGGTAAATGTGCAGTAATAAAAAGTGAAGAATAGTACCCCTGAGTAATCCCCGAGTAATTTCAACAACTCGAGGACTTCCGTAGACCTGGTACATATGCTCAGTGTAAAGCCTCTTCTAACACTTATTTGTCTTCAAAATTTCTAATTTTCTTCTACTAATTTCTTCCTTTTGTTTAATAAAAACTCACACCTTTGAAACACTGTTGTGGCGCCACAAAACCCGGGGTCAGGAGTCTCGGAAGCCACATCATCTAAACTCACACAACTCACACTACAATATGTAAATACTCACGCTTCATGACCCCGCACTTATCACACACACACTTACAAGTTATTGTCTTGGAAACGAACCATCATCACTAGAGAAATTTTATTACAACCCAAATATAATTAGTCTTACCGGGGAGTGACCTTTAGGTAAGGTTAGTCCGCCGGCCAAATATACGTTTCTTGTTTCTTATCTTACATAAATCATACTTATAAATAAGCTGAACCATAAACAAATGAAAACTAATCCAGCTTATTCTGACTACCTGTGGTACAGCACCAAACAATCTACGGAACAGCTGGCCATTTCCTACCCGTTTCCTGGCTGTGGTTCTCATGGCAAGCATCTTGATTCACTGTTGTGTTGTATCAATTTAAGAAAACAAGTGTGAGCTATAATGCCCAGCATAATAATGTATAGTATGGAAATGACTGTATGATAACATCATATATTATATATATGTTTTATTCGAAAATAGTTTTCCTTGGTGTTACACACCTTCTTACAAAAACAATTCTTTAAGGGGCTTTTAATAACCTGTGAATACCTTAATAGTAATCCCAACACCTAGGCTTGCGTTACGGTATTGCATCTCAATTTCAATTGGAAGAATTAGGACATTCACTGGAGCCACCGCATACGATGATCAGTCGTACTACGGAAATTGTAATCTTTTCTACTAGTAGAAGGACAAAACCGTCATCTCTCGGGTATCACCCTTGCCGCATATGGGCAATGTGTCCTCATTTCGGGTATACACACACTTCGCAGGTCCATAGGTACATATTGTACCGTCTCCTACGGTACCAGTAGCCTATCCAATACACGAAGTACTTGGATTCTACCCCTCCTTTGTCCTTTAGGAAATCCTATCATGTCTCGAGAACTCGAACCACATCGAAGTTCCTCCAAGCATTTTGATTGTTGATAGGCATAGCTTTACTGTATATATATGTATATATGCACTTCCGAAGGTTTCGGAGAAAGTACTAAGGATGTGAGTTGACCGTTGTCAACAGATAATCAATAAGGGGGAAAAGTTTCTCATTGAAACTATAGTCAAAATATTAATAAGTCGGGATAATATTCACCGACGATCTGTAATTATTCGAATGATACTCCTAAATCAGAAAGTATGTTTTATATTAGGATCTATGATTTTTAAATCAATAATAAACCCTTTAATAAATAATAATTTAATTAAATAATAGTCTATAAATGATTAAACGATAATTGATATTAATCATACCTCAAATGAGTTTACTCTCTAAAAGATTTATTTAAAATAATATTCCTCAACTAGTTTGTGTCTACATAATTAATAATCTATAAGGAATAACCGGTTTTGAATAAATAAACGTTGGAGTATACTACTCCCATAATAAAGGAATACGTATATAATATTTATTATCCGAACAATAAAATATAGTTGAGGGAATATGATCGTTGGAAAATAGTTTTAATAAAAGTTCGAGGTGTTTTAATGTTTCGTAAATGGACGATGAGTCCCTTTATAACGTACTACTATGGACTTATACCCATCCTATAATATCTCCGGAATGATTTCCGGGTTTTATCTTAAATCTCGACCGATTCTCGGTCTTATATAATACGTCATGCTTAAAGCGAAATAAACATTTCACGATATATACTTACTGATAGGGATAAATAAATCTTGATTGTGTAATTAAAATTTACATTGATTATACAAGGTGTGGGCTGCTAGGCCCAATAAGAAGATGTATGATATCCATACCAGAAAGGTTAACATGTTGATCAGGCTTGATGGACCAGATCAGGCTTGATGGAACAAATAAGGCCCAAAACCCTGATTATTTATTAATTTTGTAATTAATTAATAAGGGAGAAAAACAACTATTAAGATAAGTCTTAGTGGGGATATAAATCCTTATAGATTGGCCTTCAAGGAACCTCATAGGATAAGGAATCAGCTTCCTACTTCCTAGGACTCCTAAGTTCATCCTAATTCAGAGACTTGACCACCAAGTCTCCTATACTAAGTCCAATTCATGGACTCCCACATCTATATAAGGGGCGTCACCCCACAGATCAGAACTACATTTTTTGACTTGATCCTTGGCAATCATCAAGGTACGTAGGCATCTTGTTAAGACAGATTGAGTCACGAAACACAAGAGCAGTCAAATCGAGCCTCGAAGCTCACGTTCCTTAGTAATAAATACAACAATTATATATATTAGTTTTTAATCCATAACATTTGGCGCCGTCTGTGGGAAGGCACAACAACAACCATGGCGAGAACACGAAGAACAATTAGAGCTCTGGAGGAAGGAACACCATCGGGGACAACCCAGGTGATTTCGTCAACCGTGGAGATACCCCCTCACTCAACTTATGCACCTACCCAAGGGGAAGCCCAAATAGGGGCAACTCAACCTCAGCCACAAAGGACGATTCCCCCGGCTATTCAAGGTATGAATCCTCAAGTTCAACAAGTACATGTACCTGTGAATTCTCGACCCGTCGGGTATGAATATTCAACTGTTATTACTACTAACCCCCTTTATCGGATGCCCCTTTAGCCCGAGGTTGGAGGAAGCGGACATGCTGGGCGAAGTGAAGCACGAGGGCAATTGCCCCCCTATATACGAGGTTTGGCTTCTATCCCCGAGGATCGGGAATTTTCTGGTCCTTACACTGAGACAGACTCTGAATCTTTAGATGATGAAGTAGCCCCAAGAAGGAGGCGTGCTGGCAAAGAGCCGATGGCTGATGAAAGTCAACACCCTCAAAGCACCCAATGGGCGAATCCCCAAGAAGTGCAGGAAAGGATCAGGGCTCATGAGGCTGAGATTCAAAGGCTGAGGCACGACTTGAAGGCGCACCAGACCACCAGACCCCAAGCACCTCCTAGAGGTAGAAATCCTCCTCTCATCATAGACCTGGACGGTCCGGTGCAGAGAAGGGTTGTTGTCCCAAGGGCTGATCCAAGCAATCTTCTTTCCCTTGGAGATCCTGATGATCCTACTCCACCCTTCACTGAAGGAATAATGAATACCCATATCTCAAGGAAGTTCAAGATGCCAACTATCAAAGCTTATGATGGCACGGGAGATCCCGCTAATCATGTTAGAACATTCTCTAATGCACTGCTGTTGCAGCCCGTGAATGATGTTATAAAGTGTCGGGCCTTCCCTCAAACCCTGTCGGGTATGGCTCAAAGGTGGTACAGTCGCTTGCCCCCAAACTCTATTGGGTCGTTCAGAGAATTAAGCCAGGCTTTTATTAAGCAATTCATCAGTGGGAGAGTTCATGAGAAAAGTTCAGCATCTCTTATGAGCATTGTGCAGGGGACAAAGGAATCCTTGAGAGATTACCTGAATCGTTTCACAAAGGAGGCTTTAAAAGTCCCAGACCTTGATGATAAGGTAGCCATTATAGCACTGCGATAAGGAACTAGGGATGAGTTTTTTAAGATGTCCTTGGCCAAACGCCCCCTAAAAGCATGTTGCAGCTCCAGGAGAGGGCAGAGAAGTATATCAAAGTCGAAGAAAGCATGAGGAAGACCGTAGTGAGTAATGAGCCCGCTGTAGGCAAGAAGCGGAAGACTGATCTGGAGTATATCGCTAAGGACAAGTATCCTAGAACCAAGCAAAACCCTGATTCAACCCCCAAGAAGGGAGGACCTGGGCAAAAGTTCACCGAATACGCTAAGCTGAATGCTCCTAGAAGCCAGATCTTGATGGAAATCGAGAAAGATCGAGATATTTGTTGGCCTAAGCCCCTGAAGGCTGATCCTACCAAGCTAGACAAGAACAAGTATTGCAGATTTCACAAAGATGTTGGTCACGACACCGATGAGTGTAGGCAGTTGAAAGATGAAATTGAGTTCCTCATTTAAAAAGGAAGATTGAACAAATACACTAGAGAAGGAGGGGACAGGAATAATAATGGAAGGAAGAACTTTGAAGATCGTAGGAGGGACCAAGACGATCAGGGGCGAAAGCCCCAGCCTAGAGGACCAGTTATAAACACAATTTATGGAGGGCTGCGACCTCGAGGGCCTGTGATAAACACGATCTTCGGAGGTTCAACTGCTGCTGGATTATCCAAAAACTCCAGAAAAGCATATACTAGAGAGGTTATGCATATTGTTGGAGAAGCCCCGAAGAGGGCCAGGACAGAAGTAATATTGGCTTTTGATGATTCTGACCTAGAGGGTGTGAAGTTTCCTCATGACGACCCGCTGGTCATAACACCGGTAATAGGAAATAGCCCGGTCAAGAGGGTCCTTGTGGATAATGGTGCTTCAGTGGATATCTTGCTCCATGACGCCTTTCTAAGGATGGGGTATAATGACTCCTAGTTGACACCAACCGACATGCCGATATATGGATTTGCAGGAGTAGAATGTCCTGTGAAAGGGATAATCAAGTTGCCAACCACCATAGGTCAGGAACCGAGGCAAGCAACACAGATGTTGGACATTGTGGTGGTAAAGGCTAGTTCAACTTATAATGCTATCATGGGGAGAACAGGGATACATGCCTTCAAGGCAGTCCCTTCTTCCTACCATTCAGTTATGAAGTTTCCCACCCGGAATGGGATTGGAGAGGAGAGAGGAGATCAAAAAATGGCTAGAAGCTGTTATGTAGCCTCCTTGAGGGCAGATGGAGTTGGGGGGCAGGTTCTGCCTATTGAAGATCTGGATATCCGAGAGAATGATGAGAAAAGAGGAAAGCCAGCAGAAGACTTGGTTTCAATTCCTTTGGCCCCCGAAGATCCCGAAAAGGTGACTTTTATTGGAGCAACGCTCGAGGAGCCCCTTAGAAGGAAGTTGGTGAAATTTTTGCAAGAAAATAGTGATGTTTTTGCATGGTCAGCAGCTGATATGCCAGGCATAGACCCGAAACTGATTACTCACAAGTTGAATGTGAACCCAAATCAAAAGATAGTAAAACAAAAGAAAAGAAGTTTTGCTCCAGAAAGGCAAGATGCTATAAAACAGGAAGTGGAGAAGCTCTTGGAGGCTGGTTTCATTGAGGAGATTCAATTTCCAGAATGGTTAGCAAACCCTATAATGATGAAGAAAGCTAATGGAAAATGGAGAATATGTGTGGACTTCACTGATCTAAATGATGCCTGTTCTAAGGACTGTTTTCCGTTACCAAGGATCGATACTTTAATAGATGCCACTGCTGGGCATGAAATGCTGAGCTTTATGGATGGATTTAGTGGATATAATCAGATCAAGATGCACAAGGATGACATTCCAAAGGTATCATTCATCACCGACTTTGGTGTTTATTGTTATCTTGTTATGGCATTTGGTCTCAAGAATGCAGGAGCCACCTATCAAAGGTTGGTAAATAAAATTTTTAAGGATCTTATTGGCAAGACTATGGAAGTCTATGTTGATGACATGTTAGTCAAGAGTCTAGTAAAGACTAATCATATAGCCCATTTGAGGGAAGCTTTTGAGGTCCTGAGGTACCACAAGATGATGTTAAATCCTACAAAGTGTGCTTTCAGAGTAGGGTCTGGAAAATTTTTGGGATTAATGGTCTCCAAGAGAGGGATCGAGGCTAATCCCGATAAAATAAAGGCAATCCTGGACATGGAACCACCAAAAACTATCAGGGATGTTCAGAAGCTCACAGGAAGGGTTGCTGTTTTGGGACAATTCATCTCTAAGTCAGGAGACAAGTGTTTATCATTCTTCAAGTCACTAAAGAATATTAAGGACTTTGTATGGAATGAGGAAAACCATAAGGCATTCGAAAAGTTAAAGAAGTATATGGCCCAGGCCCCGTTGTTGGCCAAGCCAGCTTTGAATAAAGTTTTATTCTTGTACTTAGTCATTTTAGAAAGTGCTTTGAGCGTTGTGTTGGTTAAGGAGGAATTGAAAATCTAGAAACCCGTATACTATGTCAGCAAAATTCTGCATGGTGCTGAGTTGAATTATTCAACTATTGAGAAATTTGCTCTAGCCTTGGTGATGGCTTCAAGAAAGTTATGTCCCTACTTTCAGGCTCATCAAATTGAGGTGCTAACAAATCAGCCCCTGAGAAATATCATTCACAGTCCCAAGGCTAGTGGGAGGTTGATCAAGTGGGCAATAGAGCTGGGACAATTCGATATTAAATACAAGCCACGGACGGCAATAAAAGCCCAGGCAGTAGCTGACTTCGTGGTGGAATGTACAATAGCCAACCAAGAAGTCGGGGGGCAGGAAGATACCATACTTCAAGACAAGGAAGTCGATAATGGGGACAAAGAAAAGGATGATAAGGAGAAAGAATATTGGGTTCTCTATTTTGATGGAGCATCAAAAACAAACTCCAATGGAGCAGGACTGGTTTTACAAAGCCCTGATGGGTTCTTGATTGAGTATGCCATGAAATTAGACTTCCCAACAACAAACAATGAGGCAGAATATGAAGCCCTGATAGCTGGCCTTGGCCTAGCTGGGATACTTAGAGTTAAAAACTTAAAGGTCCGTGGAGACTCGAAGCTGATCATATCCCAAGTAAAGGGAGAATTTGAGGCAAGGGATGATACGATGGCTAAGTATGTCCGCCTAGTAAGGGTTGTGATGACCCAATTCAATGAATGCCATGTTGAGCACATTCCAAGGGAGGAAAATGCTAAGGCATATGCATTATCAAAGTTTGCTTCATCCGAGATAGAAGAAAGTTCAGGTAGTGTGTACTTCCGTGTTTTGAAGACACGAAGCATAGATGTTAAGCTTGTGGCTCCTATAGGACTGGGGACATCATGGATTGATCCCATTAAGGCTCACATTCAAACCGGTTGGTTGCCAAACAATGCAACTGAAGCACAAAAGTTAGCTGTTCGGGCACTAAGGTACTCTTTGATAGATGGGATTATGTACAAAAGATCTTTCGTGGTTCCTTACTTAAGGTGTCTTAGGCCCGATGAGGCACGCTTGGCTCTTGAAGAAGTGCATGAAGGTATTTGTGGGAAACACTTGGGGGGCAGGGCCTTGGCTCATAAGATAACCCGTTTAGGCTTCTATTGGCCAGAAATGATGGTTGATGCCAAAGAGTATGTGAAGAAGTGTGATCGTTGTCAGAAGCATGCACCTGTTGTTAGACAACCCCCGGAGATGCTGACCTCTATCAACTCGCCCATTCCCTTTGCTATGTGGGGAATGGATATTCTGGGGCCTTTCCTCATGGCCACGGCACAAAGGAAGTTTTTGATTGTAGCCATTGATTATTTCACCAAGTGGATTGAAGCCAAACCCTTGGCCAAGATCATAACTAAGCAGGTTGCACAATTCCTGTGGGAAAATATTATGTGCCGGTATGGAATTCCCCGTATCCTAGTCACCGACAACGGAACACAATTCAACAACGAGGAATTTAAGAAGTACTGTGAAGAAAATGAAATTGAGTTGCGGTTCACCTCTGTGGCTCACCCGCAAGCCAATGGCCAAGCGGAGGTAGCAAATCGAATAATCCTGGATGGACTAAAGAAGAGGATCGAGAAATCAAGAAATAATTGGGTGGATGAGATACTTCCAATATTATGGGCCTACAGGACTACCTATAGAGTCACGACTGGAGCAACTCCCTTCATGTTGGCATATGGGGCAGAAGCAGTTGTTCCCGTGGAGATATCATATTCCTCTCTAAGGATTTAGGCTTTCAATGCTGAGGAAAATGAGGAAGGACAAAGGTTGGCTCTGGACTTAATCGATGAAGTGCGAGATGAGGCACATGCAAAGATAGTAGAATATCAGAAAAAGGCTTCATTCTACTACAACCTAAGGGTTAAAGAAAGGTTTTTCAAACAAGGTGACCTAGTCTTGAGGAAGATAGAAGCTTCTGGTGTAGGACAGAAAGGGAAGCTTGCCCCGAATTGTGAAGGGCCATACAAAGTCAAGAGTGTTCAAGGTAGAGGAACCTACAAGCTGGAGACAATGGATGGTTTTGAAGTCCCAAGAACTTGGCATGCACAAAACCTGAAGGTTTACTATGTGTAGGGCAACTGAATATGATTCTCACTTGTCAAGATGACGAGTAGGTTGAAAAGAACCTTGAAGCTTTGCTTGCTTAGGATTTATATATTCTAGTTTTATTTTGAAGTTTATTAAGACTTGTGTAAGGGATGAATCCCAAACAATTTATGAAAATTCATAAAGTTTTCGAAATATGTTTAAGTGTCTATGGCCAGGCAAGTAAAACCAAATACATGGAATGCAAGCATAAATAAAGTAGATCAAATAAATATTACAAGAGTTTGATAAATAAAGTCTCGAAAATAAGATGAAGAAAACAAGCCACGCAGGGCTGGAAAAGCTCTAAGGTGCTGAGGTGCCCTCGGCATCCATATCTTCATCCGCTCCACTCTCGCTAGATGTCTCTGTCGTCTCGGAGGAGGAAGAAGAGCTGTCATCCTCAACAGGTCTGGAAGAAGACTCGGGAGGAGTAAGAAGCGGGTCGTGAGGGACGTGATCTGAGACAACTACTCGAGTACGAAACCTCTGTAGCAAAGCCTCGTCATCAGGACAGACATAGTCCGCCGGGTTAATATCAGGACAAGCCTCGTTCACGGTCCTAAGGGTCGTGTCCCAACCAGTCCTAAAAAACCCGGGGAAGACTGAGTCATCCCTAATCCTCATGGACTGGGCAAACTCCTCCGAGTCCAGGTAGTTATCTATAGCTTTATCCTTCTCTGCACGAAGTACCACCAGCTCGGCGTTCGATTCTCCGAGTTCTTCCTCCTTGCGCTTGAAATTCTTCTCCAGAGCAGCATACTTCTTCTGCTGCCTCCTGAGGGCATTGTCGGCCTTGTCAGAAGCCCACTTCCATGACTCGGATTGCCTCACAGCGCCTTGAAAATAGGCGTTAGACTGAAATAAAACAAATTAACAAAGTATAAGGCAAGAGAATGCTACAAGTAAGAAAGATAAGTTCAAAAAAAAAGAGGCATATCGAAGCCAGAGACTGAGCTCCCATGAGCTTTATCCTCTCAAGATCAGGGGTGGCCACCACATCAGTAAAATCCTTGGGAGTCACGCCATAGTAGGACCAATCCCAAGCATGCTTCGTGGATCCAACCACGGTATCCCCTCGGCGGGATCCCTAGAGAGGCTGGAAGGCGCCTGTGGCAGCAGCAGCAGGAGCAGCAGCAGTGATAGGAGCACTATGGCCCTCAGCTCCCTCAGTTGAAGCCTCTCCCATAGGCTCCTTGTGTTTCCTCAAGAAGATAGGCTCCGTGGCCTTCCCTCGAGTGTCCAGGCCTGCAAGGCGAGCTTTTTTCATCCTAGCAGTCTCTTCAACGGGAGGTACATTGTCCTCGTTGATCTCCTAAGCAGCTGCAAAACAAGGCAAAAAATAAAATAAGTGGTGTTAATAATGCATGAAATGAAATAAAGTTGAGAAGGGAAGAAAAATACCCTGTTGAGAAATAGAGGATAGTCCCACGTGAATGAGGGAGAACTCCTATAAGAGAGTCCAGCTGGTAGTAGTGCCGTCGTCCTGAGTAAGCCCATTATAAATAATAGTTTCCTCGGGAGTTAAGTGAATGGATTTGAGGCTACCATCACTAACCTTCCTGAAGGAAGATTGGAAGAGTGTGCCCCAGTCGCCATTCTCCCAACGTAACCCAACGAAACTATTCCTCCAATTTCGGTTATTATCGGGAATGGAGGCGCTGTTAAAGATATATTTACTTGTGGGCCTTTGCTTAATATAGACCCAACCACAAATACTGGAAGAGCTATTATAGCATTGAAAGACCTTCCTAAAAACACCTAAAGAAAGGGGAAAACCCTCCCTAAGGCAGCAGACCATAAAACATAAAATGTTCCTCCAAGCGTTTGGAGGAAGCTGACATGGGTTGATTTGTAAATCATCTAAAAGATGAGGAATGAAATGATGGAAAGGAAACCTAAGCCCAGCATTAAGGGCATCTGTATAAATAAAAAGAGTGTCGGGTTTCCAGTGGCAAGGACGGTCACCACCAGAAACTGGAACTAATCTAAGAGGAGGAAGGACATTATAACGTGCATTTAGTTTATCGAAATCTATGTTGTGCCAAGTATTACAATGATTAAAAGAATCGAGATGTGCAGTAGAGGGATATTCATCCCCCCTGGTGGTAATCATATCGATTAAAGACATATACGAAAAACGGATCTCGATATCCTTACCTCGTTTTGAAGCCTAGGCTATCTTGGCTGCCCTCTCGGAATTCTTGTCAGCCATTAGTAAAGCTGGGAAGAACCTGGAAACCTTGGAGGGAAAGATGGTTGGAGAACTAAAGAAAAAGAAGTGATTGAGAATTGTAGAGTGTGTGAAGAAGTGAAATGAGAGGTGTGAGGAAATCACACTCTCATCCCACCTTTATATAGCCAAGAAGGAGGTGATTTGGGCCTTGAAAAGCCCATTTGGGCCCAAAAATGAGAAGGTTCTGGAATTATCCAGGAAATTCCTGGAAAAATCAAGAGAAGAAAGTGAATTTTTGAAGATCCTGGAAGAATCCAGAAAAAAATTTAGAAGAGTTTGGAATTTGGGCTCAGAAAAGAGGCCCAATTCTAGAAAAATCTTGAAAAAACCCAAGGCCCAGTACCAAGGCCCAAATACAAAAAGTCCTGTTTGAGGCCCAAATGATGTTTAAGAAAAAAAGGGTGGAAAGGGAGCCCAGATAAAATAATGGGCCAATTACAAAACCTAGATGGACCAAGAAAAATGGGCCCAAAATTTTGCTATTGAAGCCCAGAAAAAAGGGCTGTTAAAAACAGGCCCAGTGAAAGAGTCCAGCCCAGGTTTAGAAGCCCAAATTCAAAATTACAAAAAAATATATACATATATATATTTATTTGACAAATTCCTGACCCAGCTCGACCAGAAATCATAAGCAAATTCTGATCGAAATGCTTGACGTCGAATAGGCTTCGATCAGGGCTGAAAAACAGGTTTAATTCGACCAGAATTTAGACCATTCGACCAAGAAACACGAAGGATTCCTGATCGAAAACATTAAGGTCGAAATTCTGTCGACCTGAACAACCAAGGAAAGTTAATTCGGTCAAAATCAGGGTTCTTGACCGAAAATTCTGACCGAAACAGAAGTTTCCTACTCGAACAATTCCTGGTCGAAATATAAAAAAAAAAAAAAATCCTGGCCGAAATTCGACCAGGATTCCTGATCGAATGCACCCTGCTCGAAATCCTGTCGACCAGGGCATACTGAGGGGTAATTCGACCAGGATCCTGGTCGAACAGGATTCCTGGTCGAAATCTGTATAAAAAAAGAGAAAAAGAAAGAAAAAAGGAAAGAAAAAAGGAAAGAGGGGGAAGAAAAAGAAAAAATTCTGGAAAATTACAGAAAAATAAGGAAATTCCTTAAAATATTTTCTGAAAAATGTTGATATTTTCAGAAATAAGGAATAAATCCAGAAAATTAAGGATAAATCCCAGAAATTATGGGAAAAATCCATAAAATTAAGGATAAATCCCAGAAATTAGGGGGGAAATCCAGAAAAACAAGGATAAATCCCATAAATTAAGGGAAAAATCCAGGAAATTAAGGAAAAATCCCGGGATTAAGGGAAAAATTCTTGAAAATTAAGATAATTCCTGAATAAAAGGAATAAAAGTAAATCATTGTAAACGTGTAGTTCGCTCCACACTTTACGCAAAAACGATACCCTGTAAGGAAACAAATGAACTTAACTTCTGTGAAACTTAGTCTCTGTTTCCCAAAATTTGGGGGGCAAATGATAGGGATAAATAAATCCTGATTGTGTAATTAAAATTTACATTGATTATACAAGGTGTGGGCTGCTAGGCCCAATAAGAAGATGTATGATATTCAGACCAAAAAGGTTAACATGTTGATCAGGCCTGATGGACCAGTTCAGGCCTGATAGAACAAACAAGGCCCAAAACCCTGATTATTTATTAATTTTGTAATTAATTAATAAGGGAGAAAAATAACTATTAAGATAAGTCTTAGTGGGGATATAAATCCTTGTAGATTGGCCTCCAAGGAACCTCATAGGATAAGGAATCAGCTTCCTACTTCCTAGGACTCCTAAGTCCATCCTAATTCAGAGACTTGACCACCAAGTCTCCTATACTAAGTCCAATTCAAGGACTCCCACATCTATATAAGGGGCTTCACCCCACAGATCAGAACTACATTTTTTGACTTGATCATTGGCAATCAGCAAGGTACGTAGGAATCTTGTTAAGGCAGATTGAGTCACGAAACATAAGAGCAGTCAAATCGAGCCTCGAAGCTCACGTTCCTTAGTAATAAATACAGCAATTATATATATTAGTTTTTAATCCATAACACTTACCGTATAACATCGCTAAATTATGCGAAAATTCAACAACTACGTATCATGGCAAACATGATATTTAAGCGATGATAGTAAAACAATCCTTTCACAACACAACAGTAAAAATGGAGTTGGGTTTGTAAACTTGCCTGGGTATCTCGAGGTGGAGGATGCTCTAGGTTCCGCTCGGAAATCTATAACCATAAACACATTTCATTTCATTAGGTTATGTTCTAATTTACGGCAACTCGCACTTATGCGCTACTTATTATGCACTCTCTCAACTCATACTACCCTTAACATTCCTTTAGTTCATATACACGTTATGGTCACTTCATTATCCTAAGTATCTTGGGTTCATTCTCATTATCGTCGTCGGCTCCGCTTAAGGATTCTTACGGTTTCTACTCGTGCGGTCTCGGCTCCGATATTTTTATAAAATTGTGAAATCATTATTTTTACTTGAAATTTTTATGACAGTTAGGAAACTCAATATGTTACTCTCTGTTAAAATTCCATGATTTATGAACACTTTTAAGTCTATCTTTTATATTTTCAAAGTTCGTAATTCGTAGTAGTTTTTGTCGCGTAAATCACTTTTACTAAAACGACCATAACTTTTGATCCGTAAATTGAAATCAAGCGATTCAAGCGCCTAAACGATCCTTATAACATTGTATATCCTAAACAGAGGTTATTTTTTAAGAATCTACAGTTTACAATCTCGGGACTTTCTGCAGAAACTTAAAATTATGATTCGTTGGTTTTAACGAAGTTACGTTTACGATCGGGGTTTCGTTTACACCCTAACTCTTAACACAACCACTAACAATAATCATATCATCATCAACACACAAAATCCTCTCAAGAATATCATGTTCTTGTGGCAATAACAACCAACTTTAATCTACTTAACTTAAACACCAAGATTTTATCAATATTACTTAGTAAGCTAGGTTTACTACCACATACTAAATGGATCTTAAAAGTGAACCTTAAATAAAGTTGGGCCAAAGATTTTTGCCTTTCTTGAAATCTTGAGATGTGTTCTTGAGGATGGTGGAGGCTTGGAAGTGCTTGGTATGAATTTTAGAACCTAAAACCACCATTGAAATCAAGAAACCAAAGAGAGGTTACTATTCACACTATTCACTAGTGAGTTTCTTGAATTTATTCCACCCATCAAACCTTGATAAAAAGAGATGAAAGAATTTTCTTACCTTAGTTTTGTTTCTAGGAGGCTTGGGAATTAATTGGGTGATTTTACAAGAGCTTGAACTTGGAGTTTGGAATTTGAATTCCTCCTTTTTCTTCCTTAGGGTCGAATGGAACAAATGGGGATGGGGGGTATTTATACTACTTGGTTGCTTCTCTTGGATACTTTGGATAGGTTGCTTCTTGGAAGGTGACTTGATATCTTGCAACTTGATTTTATTCTTCCTAGTATAGCATTCTAGGTTTATTCTTTGTTGTCATATCCATGGACATATCTTTGTAGCTTGCTAGCTTACAAGCTAACTACAAGGTTAGCTTCCTTAGCATACTATTTGCTAGCTGGCTTGGTCATCCTATGGTTAGCTCACTATTTGATGAAGTAACCATGGTTACTTCCTTACCATGGTTTAGTTAGTGTGTTACGTTTATTTAATCGTTTACGCGTTCGCTCGGTTACTTAAACGTTCTCCGTAATACTTACTCGTAATTGGTTCGCGATGTAATTCCTTTCGTATTTATTTCTTATATTTTTATTTATCCTACTTGAATATAAATTCGTAGGATTTTAATCTCGTAATTATATTGTGATTCCTGTAATCCTCGATAAGTCGTAAATACTGTCGTTTTTCAAAGTTCATTTTCTTCGAAAACTAATAGCGTTTACATACACTCGTTTGGTACGTATAGTCGTAATATCAATTCCGAAACTCATTTTCTCATGGACTACATAGTGTGGGCTCAAAAGTTTTTCCCGTCTGTCAGGGTTACTATTCATTAAACGTTTTACAAGGTCTCAAAAATTCGAGTAATTACAGTCTTCCCCTCTAACAAGGATTTCATCCCGGAATCAATTAGAAAATAAGTGGGGATATATATTCCTCATTGCATCTTCAAGTTCCCAAGTTGATTCCTCAACATTTTGATTTCTCCACAAGATCCTAACTAGCTTCACCATTTTGTTCCTCAGCACTTGCTCTTTCTGGTCCATTATCCTTACTGGCTGCTCGATGTAGGTCAGCTCTGGTTGTAAATCTACCTGCTCGTACTCTATTATATGTCGTGCATCGGCATGGTACTTTCTCAACATGGACACATGGAACACGTTGTATACTTGTTGCAAATTAGGTGGCAAGGCGAGCTCGTAAGCTAGAGGTCCTATTCTCCTCAAAATTTCAAAGGGTCCTATGAACCAGGGACTCAGCTTCCCTTTCTTTTCAAATCTCATCACTCCTTTCCTCGGGGATACCTTTAATAGCACAAAATCTCCTACTTCATATTCCCTATCCTTCCTGGTCTGGTTGGCGTACTTCTTTTGTCTGTCCTGGGCTACTACCAGTCTTTTCCTGATGAGTCCTACCATTTCTCTGGTCTGCTGGACTAACTCTGGTCCTAATATCTTGTGTTCTCCGACTTCGTCCCAACACAGGGGAGAGCGACATCTTCTCCCGTAGAGGGCTTCATACGGGGGCATTCCTATGCTAGCGTGATAGCTGTTGTTGTAAGCAAATTCGATCAGGGGTAAGTGGTCATCCCAATTTCCTTTGAAATTAATGGCACACACTCGTAGCATATCTTCTAGGGTCTGAATAGTCCTTTTGCTTTGTCCATCAGTCTGGGGGTGGTAAGCGGTACTCATGTTTAGTCTGGTGCCTACACATTCCTGGAAGCTTCTCCAAAATCGGGAATTAAACCTCGGGTCTCTATCTGACACTATGGCTACCGAAATGCCGTGTCTAACTACAATTTCCTTCAAGTAAATATCTACCAACTTGTCTACGGTGTATCTTTCGTTGATTGGTAGGAAGTGTGCAGACTTGGTCAGTCTATCAATGATAACCCATATGGCATCGTGATTAGTCTTTGTCCTTGGTAAGCCTGTCACAAAATCCATGGCTATATGCTCCCATTTCCATTCCGGAATCTCTAGGGGTCGTAATAGTCCACTAGGTCACTGATGTTCCGCCTTCACTCTTTGGCATATCAAGCACTTGCTGACCCACTCTGCTACTTCTCTCTTCATGTTAGGCCACCAATAATATTCCTTAAGGTCACGGTACATTTTCGTACTTCCTGGGTGGATTGAATACCTAGAGTTGTGCCCTTCGTGTAGCAGCTCATCCTTTAATTCTTGCACATTCGGAATCCAAATCCGGGACGCATACCTCATGATCCCTTTCTCATCCTTCTCGCATCTCACTTCTTCACCGGTCAATGTCCCTTTTTCCTCACTCATCTTCTTTTCCTGACATACTCGTATCTTTTCAGTCAGTTCTGGTACTAGCTTAATCTCAAATAATCCTTCTATTCCCTTACCGGTCACTCTCACGTCAATTTCCATCTTCTCAAATTCCTTAATCAACTCCTCCGATGTCATTATCATCTTGAGTCTTTCCTTCCTACTAAGGGCGTCAGCCACCACATTGGCTTTACCCGGGTGATACAAAATTTCACAGTCGTAGTCTTTTATCAACTTTAACTATCTCCTCTGTCTCATGTTCAGTTCCTTCTGAGTAAAAATATATTTGAGGCTTTTATGGTCAGTGTAGATCTCGCATTTCTCACCGTATAGGTAGTGTCTCCAAATTTTTAGGGCAAACACTATGGCTGTTAATTCCAGATCATGCGTAGGGTATATGATCTCATTTTCCTTCATTTGTCGAGAGGCATACGCTATAACTTTGCTGTGCTGCATTAGTACACATCCTATTCCTTTAAGCGATGCGTCGCTGTATATCACAAACTCTCCCTTTCCATCGGGAAGAGCGAGCACTAGTGCTGACACCGATTTCCTTTTTAGTTCTTGAAAACTTTCCTCACATTTCTCTGTCCATACAAACTTTTCTGTCTTCCGGGTAAGTCTAGTCAGTGGACCGGCTATCTTAGCAAAGTCTTGCACGAATCTTCGGTAATATCCTGCTAAATGCACAAAACTCCTAACCTCTATTGGGGTAGTTGGTCTTTCCCAATTGGATACCGCCTCTATCTTGGAAGGGTCAACTAAAACTCCTTTGCTACTCACCACAAGTCCTAAAAAATGAACTTCTCTCAACCAAAATTCACACTTCGAGAACTTGGCATACAATTTCTCATTCCTCAAGATTTCAAAGACTATCCTCAAATATTCTGCGTGTTCTTGCTCTGTCTTTGAGTAGATCAGAATATCATCTATAAAAACTATCACACATATATCCAGGTACTTTTTGAGTACTCTGTTCATCAAATCCATAAAGGTTGCGGGTGCATTGGTTAACCCAAACGACATAACTAAGAACTCATAGTGTTCATACCTAGTGCGAAAAGCAGACTTCGGTATATCTTCCGGTTTGATTTTCAACTGGTGATATCCTGTTCTTAAATCTATTTTGGAAAAAATGTACAGCTCCTTTGAGTTGGTCGAATAGGTCATCAATTCTGGGGAGAGGGTACCTATTCTTAATAGTCAGCTTATTCAGCGCTCGATAGTCTATGCATAATCTCATGCTGCCGTCCTTTTTCTTTACGAACAGTACTGGCGCTCCCGATGGTGACACACTGGGCCTTATCATTCCATTATCTAATAATTCTTGCAGTTGAGAAGCTAGTTCTTTCATCTCAACTGGGGCCAGCCTATATGGGGCCTTGGATACTGGTGCCGTTCCTGGTACTAACTCTATAGCGAACTCTATTTCTCGATCAGGTGGTAATCCTGGTAAGTTTTCTGGAAATACATCCTTGAATTCGTTTACTATGGGTATGTCCTGTATATTGGGGACTTCCTTTTTGGTATCTATCACATAAGCCAAATAGGCCTCGCTACATCTCTTTAAAAATCTTTTTGCCTGAAGCATGGTCAGAAAATTTTGGTTTTGTCGTTGACCTTTAAACACTACTTATTTTTCATTCTGCACTCTTATCTTTACTTTCTTCCGTTCACAATCTATTTGCGCTCCGTTACTGGATAACCAATCCATTCCTAAGATTACATCAAATTCTCCTAACGCGAATGGGATTAGGTCGACCTCGAAGATCTTCCCTTCTAATTTCAGCTTGCACTTAGGATGTACTTGATTTACAGGGATTATTTCTATATTTGCTATTTCCACTCGTAATACCTCACGTAAGGGTATGGCATTAAGTTTTAACTTTTTAGCAAAATCTTGAGATATAAAAGACATGGTTGCTCCAGAATCAAATAGGACATTTGCATGTTTGGAATTTAACAAAAGGGTACCTGCTATCACGTTAGTGTTTCGGACAGCATCCTGAACAGTCATATTGAAGGTCCTAGCAGCTGGGGGTCGGTTTGATGCAGCTTTGCTCATCCCTGAGGTTGGGGGCTTTAACGTTGGGCAATCCTTCTTCATGTGTCCTACCTTTCCACATTGGAAACACGTTACGATAGACCGGGTGCAGCTGTTGTAAGGTGTCCGATTTGGTCACACCGGTAACATCTCAGAGGGGCTCTTGTCTGGGTACACACTCCAAGGTGTCTCTTCTTATACGTTTGACACTTTGGGATTGTGGCACGTGGTTGGCTATAAAATGTTGCCCTAGATTGTCCGCCGTTTTGGCCAACGCTCTCACTCGGGGCCTTTTTGAATCCGGGGCCTCGTACAGGTTGGGACACCGCTCCCCTGACGAACCTACTCGGAAGGCTCCTGTTCCCGGTTCCTATCCCTTGACTTCTTATCTTCCTCTTTCTATTTTCCTTTTCTTTCACAATCTGCTCACTTCCAGCTTCAACAATCGAGGCTTTCTGTACTAAGGTGGCATAGTCTGTTAGCTCTAACACTGCTACTCGGTTTTGTATCCACTGTTTCAGACCAAGTTGAAACCTTCGTGCTTTCTTTTCTTCGGTATTCACAAATTCAGGCACAAATCTCGATAACTCAGTGAATTTGGCCTCATATTCTTCCACAGTCATCTTATCCTGTTTCAATTCCAGGAACCTAATCTCCATCTAGGTCTCCATAAACCCAGGGAAGTACTTGTCTAAGAACAGTCGGGTAAATCTATCCCATGGAATCACAGCTTCAGTTTCTAGGTTTCGTTTGGACTCCCACCAGTAGTTAGCTTCTCCTTTCAGCATATAAGAAGCAAAAATGGTCTTATGTCGTTCCTCAACACCTAGTATCTCGAAGGATTTATCTATTTCTTTGAGCCAGGCCCGTGCTTCAACAGGGTCGGCAGATCCTAGAAACTCTAGGGGTTTGAAAGATTTGAAGGCTCTAAAGGCAGTAGTTGCAGTCTGTTGGGCAACATGGGGTTGTGGTAGAATAGGCTGTTGGTTCAGATTTGCTCTTAGCAGTTCCATAAATTCATTCATGGGGTTCCCTCCCTGATGGGTATCCTCAGCCTCTTCTTCTACATATGCTTCCTCATCATATTCATTATAGTCTAGGTCTTCTTCACTTTCCTCATTTACTACTGGGTCACCTCATTGTTGGTTAACAGACTCTGCGGGCTGTGCCCTGGTTCCTCTTCTACGGGGTGGCATTGTTCTGATAATGAAAAAAAATGGTCAACATAATCGTAATTATAACATTTGGGTTATTTTATTCATATGTACGCATGTCATTTATTATCTAACAGGTTTTATAAAGTGCAATAATATAGACATCATTTCTTAATAACTGCTTAGATTAATAAGATCTCTCATTTATATCTTGGGGATGAAACAACTAGCCGAGTTCATACATGCCTGACTACAATCTATCACTACTAGTTCTGAATACTGAAATGAAAATACATAAGTTGTGTACCATAAAGGGCTACGAACGCTATCTACTACTAGCTATCCTATCAAAATTGGTGACAAGTCACCCAGCCTCCTTCAAGGTCTACATCTAGTCACTAGTCTCTCAGTCACTATCACTGCTAGTGAGGTCACGCACCCTACTCATCGCTCCTACAATCATCAGCTCTGCATCAACTACCGGGATGTATCCTCCCACTGATGTCATCCTCATATCAACTCTGGTACGGAGCTCGATCCCATCGATCTCCCTACGGGCTATGGCTGGGGAAGCAGCTCTGAAATCTCCTGGATATCCTAGTCGGGTGGCTCTCTCAGCTGTCAGTGCCTGGCGTAACTCCGTAAAGCGAGCAGATGCCGCAGTGATCTCAGCGTTAAGATGGCCCACTATCCAGTCATGTACGGCTACATGCATGGTCACCGGTGGTGGTAGAGGTGAATCTGGGTCACTAGAGGATATGTTATGGACCTTATGGAACCGTGCGCGTATCGCCTCCTCATCATTATCATCAGTATATGACATAGGGCTCTGGATCCCTGGGGGTGGTGTAGGAAAACGAATAGCCTGGTGAGGGTACATCTCTACATCTCTCCATACTACGCCATTAGCTATAGGGACATGAAGCTCAGTCTCCTCCTCTAGGACATCCTCAGTAGGGTCATCGTCTAAATCATCAATGGGTGGGCTCTCTGGCTCGGGAATAGGGTCACGCTCAGGAATCATGACATCATCAACAGGATCAACCTCCCTCCTAGGCTCCACTGGTACCTGACACAATAGGCAAGGTGTTACTAACTTAGAGTTGGAATTCCCTTGAGGGTAAAAATAGTCAAGACTACCCGTGTAGCTCGACGACGAACTCGACTTGAGCTCTAATTGATTAATTTTTTATTCTTATTTCTACGTATGTTATATCCTATCGTTTCCAAGATTTGATAACCTAAGGCTCTGATACCATTTCTGTGGCGCCCCAAAACCCGGTGTCAGGAGTCTCAGAAGCCACGTCTTCTAAACTCACACAACTCACACTACAATATGTAAATACTCACGCTTCACGACCCCACACACACACTTACAGGTTATTGTCTTGGAAACGAACCATCATCACTAGAGAAATTTTATTACAACCCAAATATAATTAGTCTTACCGGGGAGTAACCTTTAGGTAAGGTTAGTCCGCCGGCCAAATATATTTTTCTTGTTTCTTATCTTACATAAATCATAATAATAAATAAGCCGAACTATAAACAACTGAAAACTTATCCAGCTTATTCTGACTACCTGTGGTACAGCACCAAACAATCTATGAAACAGCTGGCCATTTCCTACCCGTTTCCTGGCTGTGGTTCTCATGGCAAGCATCTTGATTCACTGTTGTGTTGTGTTAATTTAAGAAAATAAGTGTGAGCTATAATGCCCAGCATAATAATGTATAGTATGGAAATGACTGTATGATAACATCATATATTATATATATGTTTTATTCGAAAATAGTTTTCCTTGGTGTTACACACCTTCTTACGAAAACAATTCTTTAAGGGGGTTTTAATAACCTGTGAATACCTTAATAGTAATCCTAGCACCTAGGCTTGGGTTACGGTATTGCATCTCAATTCCAATTGGAAGAATTAGGACATTCACTGTAGCCACCGCATATGATGATCAGTCGTACTACGGAAATAGTAACCTTTTCTACTAGTAGAAGGACGAAACCGTCATCTCTCGGGTATCACCCTTGCTGCATACGGGCTATGTGTCCTCATTTCGGGTATACACACACTTCGCAGGTCCATAGGTACATATTATACCGTCTCCTACGGTACCAGTAGTCTATCCAATACACGAAGTACTTGGATCTACCCCTCCTTTTTCTTTTAGGAAATCCTATCATGTCTCGAGAACTCGAACCATATCGAAGTTCCTCCAAGCGTTTTGCTTGTTGATAGGGTATATATATGTATATATGCACTTCCGAAGGTTTCGGAGGAAGTACTAAGGATGTGAGTTGACCGTTGTCAGCAGAAAATCAATAAGGGGGAAAAGTTTCTCCTTGAAACTATAGTCAAAATTTTAATAAGTCGGGATAATATTCACCGACGATATGAAATTATTCGAATGATACTCCTAAATCAGAAAAAATATTTTATATCAGGATCTATGATTTTTAAATCAATAATAAACCCTTTAATAAATAATAATTTAATTAAATAATAGTCTATAAATGATTAAACGATAATTGATATTAATCATACCTCGAATGAGTTTACTCTTTAAAAGATTTATTTAGAATAATATTCCTCAACTAGTTTGTGTTTACATAATTAATAATCTATAAGGAATAACCGGTTTTGAATAAATAAACGTTGGAGTATAGTACTCCCATAATAAAGAAATACGTATATAATATTTATTATCCGAATAATAAAATATAGTTGAGTGAATATGATCGTTGGAAAATCGTTTTAATAAAAGTTCAAGGTGTTTTAATGTTTCGTAAATGGACGATGAGTCCCTTTAAAACGTACTACTATGGACTTATACCCATCCTATAATATCTCCGGAATGATTCCCGGGTTTTATCTTAAATCCTGACCGATTCTCGGTCTTATATAATACGTCATGCTTAAAGCGAAATAAACATTTCACGATATATACTTACCGTACAACATCGCTACATTATGCGAAAATTTAACAACTACGTATCATGGCAAACATGGTATTTAAGAAATGATAGTAAAACTTCAAATCATGATCATGGATCCTAGCACAGTAGCAGACAAAACAGAAATAAGAATGATCCATAAATGCAGGATATATGTATGGACATAAGGGGAGGTAGAAGGAAACCTTGCAAGCAGTCACAATTCTCGGCTTCTTTGCGAACAACATCGAGAACATATAAACCTAAGGTAATGCATAAGTCTTTATGGAAAAGATGGTCATTTTGGAATATAAGACTTTATTTAAAGTGAATAGTAGTAATATAAATTATACACTTCTCTTTCTCTGCCCCAAATATTCACAGAAACCTAAATAAATACCTAGGTTTGAGCATATAAACCTAAGGTAATACATAAAGCTGACCATGATTAATCAAATACTTTATGTTCATTTGTGAAAAAGCTGAGCATGACATGCATGCATGCAGATACTCACATACACAGATAGATACACACCTTGATGCCTTGACCAGTGACAAAGAATTCAGTAAGCAACATACTGCAAAAATGAACATATACAACAACATATATTTACTGAACTATTTAAATAATTACTACATGATTAAAACAGAATAAAACTATATACAGTCTGCACAACTACACCAAGTAACCAACATATATATAAAAATATTCAAATCATACTGACTGGGGCAGTGTTAAACAAATTTACCAACTGCGCAATAAAATAAAATAAAGGGCCCAAGCTAGAGAATTCCCTGGTACTCCAAGGATTTTGTTGTCCCCCTCCTTTTTTAATTATTTGCATGCAATTATGGGAGTTATTATAATCTCCTCATGATTAAAAAGTTTGGATTTATCATCAAGTTTCGACATCTTACCCAGTGCTAAGTATATCAGGATGAACACTGTACTCCTTGGCAAAGACGAACCGGACAATTCCTTGCGGAAGGGATGCCTGTAAATTCCTTGTGTTCCGCCTATGCATGGGTTTTTTGGAATGCCACAGGCCAAGGCCAGTCAACCAAATGAGCCTCGTGATTGGTTTTACTGCATGCCTCATTTTCGTCAGGCTTTTGCCCCGGTGCTAAACTCTGCTTCTCCATATAAAAATTGTGTGGACTCTGTGCCTTTTGATTATAGGAGTCCTCCAAAAATGTCTCTTGATACTCAGAGTGCTCCAAAAAGGTTTCTTGTTTTTGATTAGTGTGGAGATCATACCATATTGATATTCAGTTCTGATATCAATGGTCCTGTCAATAACATGTCATCTTTGTGCCCGAAACCTCCTAATGCATTTACTCTGTACAAGAATGAGCTAGAAAGTAAAAAGAGATGCAAGTAATCCTTCTATGCAGTTTTCACCTAATAGATTTGTTGATCAAGAATATGAAACTGATGTTAGAAGTGAGATGCATGAAGACACTGAAGAACTCGATGCACCACTTTTCTCTGATGATGAAGATGATTACTCCGAGGATGAGGAAGAAGCAAGCACTGGCCATTGACCCAATACTACTCCTCTCGCTAATAAACGAGTATGGTTTAATGAGAGCGGAGAAAAAGTTGCTAGTTCCGCTATGCCTGCCAAAATGCAGAGAGTTTCAGATGAGGAATATAATGTTCCATCATTTATGGACACAGCAAGTTCCTTAAAAAGTTATAAATGCATCAATTGTGAAGACGATGCAGAATCTAATTGTATGAGACCAAAGACCAGGCAAGTCCGAAAAGGCTAGAGTATGTGTTTAGATTGCGCATGAGTTTCCTCCATACCATGATCAAAATAAGTCTAGTCATGACACTAGTATATGGCCAGGGATGGCCAGGGATTTGGGATGCAACTCAACAGAGCTTGAACCAGGCTTCGGTAGCATAGGGATTTCCCGTTCAACTCCAATCTGGACTTGTCTGTTTTCAACAAATGAAATAACAATAATATTCAAGCTCCCAGAGACCGCTACTAAACCTAAACGTTAATCATTTTTTTAATCAACAAATTTATCAATCTTCTTTCCTTTCGTATAGTTAATAGACTTTGTCGCTTTGTATAAATCCAACAGCTTCATCTAATATAACTTACATAAATATGCTAGTCTACAACATATCTTCACAAACTTCACCAAATAATATATAAACCAAGTAAAATTTAATTGTCTTTCCCTGTTAGATACTACTAGCTCAAATATAATGGTTTCTATCAATAACAAAAGAAATCAACAATCTTAAAACTTCTCTTAATAAACAAACTAGTAGTAACAAATATTTAAATGCATAAATTAAAGATATTATAATGGAAAATTAAAGAGTTTGAGATTAAAAAAGAAAGGAACTAACTAGAGAGTATCGGGAGGTCCAATAATAGTAATGCTCCATTCAGTGGTCTTTTACATAGATCTGAACAAAAAAGACAAAATAAAGCAGCAAAAAATCATCCATCTGTAGGTCAGGAATACATATAAGATATTTATGTAGGTTTCAGTTTTACCTTTAAGCTATTTTTGAAGGAGAAGATTTGCTTGAGAAGCTGAACCATTCCAGAGAGAGAGAGAGAGAGATAGATGAAATTGGCTCTGAGGAAGCATGGAAAACTATGCAAGCCAAAGAGGGAAAAGAAAAGGTAAGGCATGTGGGTTATGTAGTAGTGCTAATTCCCATTCACATCACTCCTCGCAGCCGCCTTCACTCTCCATCTCCTCCTCTTTCCGTACACATTCCAAACCCTAATTGAATTGAATCTAAACCTAGGTGAAACCCAATTGATTCGAACCCGAATTTTCTATTAGATGTGTCAGTGCTCAAAATCCCAAATTGAGCTTGACCGATAGAGATAGTGTCGAGAGAAAGAGCGAATAGAGAGAAAACTGAGAGGAAGGAAGGAGATGGCGAGAAAGTGAATCGCTCAAATTATTCCCCCCCTTTTGTCTAAATATTTCACTTCCCGCCTCTATCTATCTCTCTAAAATTTAGCGGCCCAATCCAAATTTTCAGCATCCCAGCTCATATCAATTCATTTTTTAATTATATAAATTTTATAATGTTGTTAAATCATAGATATTATGAATATTATCACTAATTTATTAAATTAATTAATTTATGAAAAAATAATAGTATTACAGGGTGTTAATTTTTATAAAATATTTTAGTGATATCAATTAATTTTTTTATTTTATTAAATTAATTATAAAATACTTCATTTAATTTTAAATTATAATAAAATATTTCAATTTTTATAAATATAAGAATAATTTATTTATATTTTGGGTTTTCACTTTTCAAGAAACTCTACAAATTATTTTATTCAAATATACTACTTTTCAAGATAAATTTAATTTTAAATTCAAATTAAAAAAAAATTCAACCACTTATGGCAACACAGTCTATGTGTTGCAATAGAGAAGACATTTATGTTAACACCAAAGATTTATTGATCTATTGCAACATGTTATTATACCTATCGCAACACCAAAATCTGGTGTTGTGATAGGGCCATAATTTCATACCTATTGCAACGTTTTCTAAGGCAACACCAGGAAAAAATATGCAAATAGGTCATCTATGGCGTAGTGCATGTCTCAGCGCCTTCAGGACCCGACTCCTCGGAGGTAGTTACTATCAGACCGTGTGGGGTCTGATGAGTTGCTGAATAAGTTAGTGTGTCAAACTTTTTAAATAAATGGTTTGTAATAGTGAATAACTTGAATTATACTTGAACCTGGATCGAATCTTGGTTTGAGGTCGTGTTAGTATATAATAATAATAATAACCTTGTTGTTTATATTTCTGTTTGTCGCGTTCGGTGACGTCAACTCCTAACCCCGGGGCTGAGGCTGTCACATTTTACGTCAAAGACCTTACTCAGAATTACTCCAAAAGCATCTGTTAGGCCGATAGGGGCCTGCTACACACATCCGTTACTAATTACACATGGTCAGTTCCCCCTGGGAATAGATCAAAGAGATCTCTTAGGGATCTCAACGCAGTCCATAAGTTCGGGGGCATGTGTGTGTAAGTGAACATACATTACCGTATATATTAGAGGTCTATGAGTATATATACGTAGTATCTGACATCATTTCTACCAAAGAATTCCGCCCTAGACTCATTGGTCTATCCTTTTAGAAGGTTCTAAGATCGAACTATCGCTCGTTGTACTCTTACGTCATTCAATTGTAGACATGCCATCAATTCTCGATGCTCTTGGTCTCTGAGCTAAACCATCATAACCTTACATGTTAAGCACACTAATAATATCATGTAGTGTAGTCATCTTACGATAACATTCTTATATTACATTCAAATCTTACTTAATAAAAAATATCCTTAAGGGTATATTGGACACTATCTCTGGTAAATTCATGATTAATACGATATTCACATCCTCCTTGGTAAAATGACACCTTCAACTAGTTTGGGTCAATAACCTCAACTATATATTAATAATTAGACTTCACGGTTCTCACATGTGATGCCCCCTCATGGGCAACCGAACTACGAGTAATAAGGCTCATGTTATCAAAATGAACATATGGTGTTGGTAATATCGTCTTTACCCCAAACGCCCTGGAGACTTAGCTCTGAGTTCTAAAACCACATACTTGCCAAATCATATATGATTCTAATTTTTCTTCTCATCATTCTGATAATCTCCAATGGTCCTATTAGTCATGCTTTAATTCCTTAAATATACACTTATTCTAACCTACACATTGGGGCTACATCCAGTAGTCCAATGATGAACTCTATATGAGCTCTTACGCAATCTCGCATCTAGACAAACTCCTAACACTCTCCTCTCTGTGTACTATAACTTATTGCTCTAATACCATTTCTATAACGACCCCAAATCCGGGGTCAGGGATCTGGGTCGTCACGCAATCCTTCGATCATGTATAACCAGTTTTAACTCAATAATCCAATAATTCCATATCACAGACCCCCAATCACACACACTTACAAGTTATAGCCTTAGAAATGACATACAACAAGCATCATATGTTATTATAACTCAAATGTACTTTACAGGATCTCAAACAATTATTCATAACCTCTACATGAAGTTACAATAATTACGACTGATATCTTATACCTATCTGATACTCTGGTCCACCTGAGACAAAGCTGTCAGGGATTATCCACATAACTGCAAGCGTCTAAGTCCCACACCGGCATACTGGTTATCTATTGTGTTGTGACATTTAAAAGAAAGCAAGAGTGAGCAATAATACTGAGCCATAATAATCGACAGTATGGAAAGACTATATGAGAAATTCAAGTTTAATTCCATATACGATAAATATGTTTACTTAAAATAATTTTTCTCGGTCATTCACACCTTCTTTCAAAAACAATTCTTTTATTATCCCACAAATACCTTAATGGTAAACCCAGCACCTAGGCTTGGGTTACGGTATTGCATCACAATTCATTTCGAAATATAGGACATTCATCAGAGCCCCCGAGATACGATGATCAGTCATATAACGGTATACTTTTCTACATGTAGATGGATGACTTCCATACCCCCGGTTGTCACCCTAACCGTATTCGGGCTTTATATGCTTCCCCATTCATCCCGGATATGTTTTGCATACTTCGTATGTCCCTCAGTACACATGGTACCTTCGCATACGGAAAATTAATATGGCAGTCTCTCCAGTCCAAGAAGTACTGGATCTCTACCCCTCCTTTGTCCATTAAAGAATCCTATCAAATACTTGGAATCATCGAACTATATCGAAGTTTCCCAAACATTTTGCTTGTTAATAGACGCAGCTCATCTCATATATGTATATATGTGTACTTCTGAAAGTTTTCGGAGGAAGTACTGAGGATGTGAGTTGACCGTTGTCAACAAATAAATAAATAAGGGGGAGTTTCCTTTGAAACTATGTTTAAGTATTTAAAATAAGTCGAGATATATTCATCGATGCTCTGAAAGTGTCCAAATGATTTTCTGAAATTCAAAAAATATTCTAAACTAGGTTTTATGATTTTTAAATCATATTTAATCATTTAATAAATAAATAATAAATAAATAATAATTATTAAGTAATTAGACCTCGAATGATTATGTTTTAAAAGAATATTTGAAATAATATTCCCCAACTATTTTACGTTTAAATAATTAAGGTAACCTTTATCAATATAATTAATCGAGTTTGAAATAAATAATCGTTGGAGAATACTTCTTCTATAATAATTGAATAATTAAAATAATATTCATTATTCGTACAATAAAATATAGTTGAGGGAATACAATCTTTAGAAATCATTTTAACTAAATTTGAGGTATTTTAATATTTCGCAAGTGGACATCGAGTCCCTTGGAATCAAATAAGTGCAGACTTTTGATCGTCCAAAATATCTTCGGGATGATTCTTGGGTTTATAGTTTATAAAAACTGACCAACCCTCGGTCTTACAACTTATACATCACGCTCTACTATAGCGTTAATATTCCTAAATAAAACACCTCCGGAATACTTTTGGATTTTCATCAAATTATAATGACCGATCCTCGGTGTAAAATATACACCTCATATATACAATGCTACTCTCTGGCGTTATTGATTGAAATTCGGTAACATTCGATACCAAAATTATTAACATATCATATGATCTTAATAATCACAATTCGTAAAACATCATGTATATATAGCATTTATTTGAAAACAAACACAACACAACAGTTTTAAAAGGTAGGGTTTGAAAACTTGCCTGGAGTCCAAGTTACGTTTTCTGACTTCCTCTCGTTCCGGGTTTTCTAATCAACAAATATCATAATATTAATTAGTATTCCTAATCACATCACCGACTTATATTTATAATAAGTACAATAATTCAAAATTTTCAATATTCGACCGACTCGAAATAAGTATCAATCCTTGGTCGAAACGGACGGTCAAAGTGGTCTTCTAGAGTTGACTTTACCGAATGTTACTATTACGCAACTCACACTCTAATATTTTTAATAAATCATAAATTAATATTTTAATACGAAACCACCTCGAGGAGCTTCTTGAGTGCTTGTAATATTTATCAAAAAAGTTTTATTTTGATAAAATGAATTTAATTAGGTGAAAAGCATTTCAAAAGTTCAGTCAACTACGGAGTTTTACTATTCAAACCGCTTTCACTAAAACATTGATATCTCTCAAACCGTTAACTCAATTGATACACCGTTTTTGCGTGCGCGATCTAGACGCAATTTAGAACACATTATTTGAAAATTGTTTTCTGCTAACAGGGGTGAAAATCCCGCAGTGGCAGTTTCCTAACAGGGGTTGTTTTTGACGTTCTTACTCCGCGCGACCTTGGCTATGATATTTTTATAAAATTGAAAAATCAACATTTTTACTTCCAATTTTTATGGAAGTTAATGAACTCTATTTCTTACTTTCTGTAAAAATTTCATGATTTTTAAATATTTTTAAGTTGATAATTTATATTTACAAAGTTCATAATTTTTAACAGTTTTTGTCACATAAATCACTTTTACCAAAACGGTCATAACTTTTGATCCGTAAATTGAAATCAAGCGATTCAAGCGCCTAAACGATCCTTATAAAATTTTATATCATAACAAAGTCTCAATTTTCAAGAAACTACAGTTTATATATTCGGAAACCTCTGCAGAAACTTAAGTTGAGTTTTGTTCATTTTAACGAGGTTACGATTACGATCCGAGTTTCGTTTACATCTTAAATCATTATACCACCATCAAAAACCATCAAATCATCATCTCAACACTAACTTCTCTCAAGAACATCATATTCTTGAGGCAACAATTGTCAAGCTTAAAACTAATTAACTAAACATCAAGATAATATCAAATCAATCATCAAAACCATACTTATATCCAAGATCCTTACTTTTCTTGAAACTTAAAACTTAAACAAAGTTTAGATGCAGGTTTGTATCTTTCTTGATAGCTTGGGAGGTTCTCTTCTTTATGGTTGAACCTTGGGAGGGATTGGTTGTGCTTAAGGATCCTAAATCATTCCATGAAAATCAAGAAAACAAAAAAAGATTTTCGGAGTTACTATTCACCACCAATTTTGAGCAAGGATTTGACTATGCTATACTAATCCAATGGCCATGAAATTTTGAACGTACCTTGTACATGATATGAGGAAGATTTGGTTAAAATTTGGTGATTGTTTAATGAGTAGAACAGGAGATATGAATTTTTCTTTCCATGGTGTTCTTTAAAATCAGCATTGTGTTTTTGGAGAGAGAGAGAGAGAGAGAATTGCTTGGCTTGCTTCTTGGAAATATGGTGTAAATAGGCTTCTTGTGAATATAAAAAGTGTGTAAGACAAGATGCATCCTATTTTAAAAGGCTAGGCTTAGATAGGTGTCTCATTTGTCAAAGCTTGCATGATAAGCTCCTTGAATTCATGTATACTGAAATTTGTTTTTTATTTATTTTGTAACTAGCTTCCTAATTTATTACTTGTTGGATAAATTTATAAATACTTAACTTTCCTAGGTTATCACTTGATTCCTTTACATCCTACATTATCTCGCATTCTTTCACGTACATTTAAATCAATTCCCATAAATGATACGTCGAATAATTCCGCTTATTGTAAATCATTACCATTTCCAGTACTCGTACTTGGTTATGAGTTATGAAATTATAATTTTTAAAATTTTCTTGGTCGTAGTATAATTCTCTTATTTCACGATGACTCGTAAAATAATATCATTTGGACTATTGGTTTTCTTTGAAAACTCACGATTTTTTCATACACTCATTTAGTACGCATAACCACAATATGAACTCGAAAACTTAAATTAAAAACTCATATATGCTGTGGTCGCAAAAGTTTTTATTAAACCACAAGGTTACTATTCATAAAGGTCTTTTTCCAGTGTCAAAAGATTGGGTTTTTACAATCAATATGATCAAATGAGCTTGGTATTGCGTACCCAAATTAAGACACTACCAAAGGTTGTTAACCTTCTTGTAGTCACAACACACACAAGTGATGGCATCTCATCCAACTCCTATCACACAGACAAGTATACCTTGTGTCCCCAATAGTTAGGGTTGTTCATCTCACACTACACTATAGATTACCTAAAGCAACGCTCATTTAAAAATTTGACCCTAAATTGTTGCTATTTGTTAAGTAGTTTTGACAAATGTATAGCTATTGTAATGTTTTTTAAAATTGTTACAAAAGAGTACATTTTTGGCCAAAAAATTAACAATTTGCAACGAATTTGAACAACCGTTGCATAGCAATTCAATTTTTGGGCCCAAAATTTTCTCGGGTCTTTGAAAAGAAGCGGGCTTTACTATTACTTTTTCCCGGGATTTCCAAAAATAGGCGCCCAAGTGTACAATTACTAAAAATAATTCTATTACATAATTTGTCTAAGTTAAAACACTCACAGCCACACATATATACTCACTTCATACACTCACAAGCTTGGAGATTCAGAAGCGACAAAGGCGATTCACGGGCTTTCCTTGAAGGCTCGAAGAATGAATCTCTAGAAACAGTGAAGCTCGGAGATTGAAGCTGAAGAAACAGTAAAGTTTGGAGATTGAAGCTCAAGCTCGAACAGAACTCAACATCGGACACTAATCAAGCTCGAAGGTAAGCTTTTAAATTGGGCATTTAAAAACAGGATTTCAATTGTGATGTTATTGAAACTTTGAAATTGGGGATTTTAAAATTAGGGTTTCGATTGTGATTTTCTCCAAGATTTAAAGATTATGTTGAAAATATGATTATGCTCTATTAAATTAGGGCGTAGCTTGTATGCTTATGTTTGTAAGCATCAATTGTGATTGTGTTTTTTTTTAATTTGGTTGCTCTGCTTTTATTTAGGATTTTTAAATTTATATGCTCTATTCTTGTTTATTTTGTGCATATGGTTGTGTTGAGATAGTTAATGATTTTAGCATGTACAAAGTGCTTATGTGTTTCATTTTAAGTTATGCATTAATCACCCACCTAGCTATCAATGTCGCTTGTTTACACCTCTATTTTTATGTATTTTTTTTTGTTTGCTTCCTTGTGTAGATACTAGGTTTGTAATCTTGTGAAAATGACTTGGTTTTCGCTGCCAAAGCGTAGTGAGGTTTATAGGAATGGTTCCACGGTTTTTTTTCAGAAATGCTTTTGATAATTTCGCTGTAGGAAATGAATTGCGATGTCCTTGCAAAGATTGTAGTAATTGTTTCTGGTTCTCTCGAGATAACGCATATGAACATCTCGTGTTTAATGGCCCGTGTCCATCATTTGTTAATTGGATATTTGAAGTGTCAACCGATATGTTTAGAAAGCCTAAAGATAGAGATGGATCGTGATATGTGTACAGACCTAGGTGATGATTTTGATGAAATGATTCATAATGAAGGTAGAGCTAGAAATGGAATGAATAAAGCTGTGACGGATTATTATAAGGTTATCGAGGAAGGAAAACAACCTATGTTTCCTGGGTCTGAAAAATTTACGCATTTAGGTTTCATAGTCAGACTTTACCAATTAAAGTTTAGTCATGGTTTTACCGAGGCTGCGTTTAGCGGTATCCTACAACTGTTAAAGGAAGCTTTCCCCGATGTGAAACTGCCTTCTTCATTTAGGGTTGCCAAAAAAATTATTAGATATTTAGGCATTGATTATGAAAAGATACATGCTTGTCCAAACGATTGCATGTTATATCGGGCTGATAATAAGAATGAAAATCAGTGTAGATTTTGTGGAGTTTCACGGTGGGTAGTCCCTAAGAAAGATAGTAATGCACCTTTTTTACTAACTTGGAAGAAAAAAGTACTAAGATTCCTGCATAAGTCTTGAGATACTTTCCATTGAAACCAAGGCTGCAACAGCTGTTTATGTGTAAAGAGTATTCTGAACTCATGAAGTGGCATGCGGTGGGATGAATAAAATATGGAAAGTTAAGACATCCAGTGGATGCAGAGGGATGGAAGTCACTGGATGCTAGTCATCCGGAATTTACATCAGAGATTCGAAATGTTCATTTATGTTTGGCCACAGATGGCGTTAATCCCTACCGATCAATGAACATAAGTCACAACACTTGGCCAGTTGTTCTGGTTAATTATAATCTTCTTCCTTGGTTGGTTATGAAACTGTAAAATTCAATTTTTATCGACACTAATCCCTGGTTCCGAGTACCCTGGTAATGACATAGATGTCTATATGCAGCCACTAGTTGCAGAGTTAAAAGAATTATGAGATGTAGGTTTAAAAACTTATGATGCCTTTGTTGACCAAACATTTATGTTGCACACGAGTGTGCTATGGACCATTAGCGATTTTTCAGGGTATGCACTTTTATCGGGGTGGAGCACCAAGGGTAAATTAGGTTGTCCTAATTGCCAATATTGCAATTCTTCATCATATCTGAAACATAGTCGAAAAGTTTGTTACATGAACCACCAAAAGTTCCTTCCTTTTGACCACAAGCATAGATCTGATTGTAGAAGATTCAATGGTTTGATTGAAACAGATGTTCCTCCACCTCCATTATCTGGAATGGACGTCGAACAACTACTATTTCAATATGAGAATTGTTTTGGGAAGCGAGATTCGAAGAAAAGGAAAAGGGAGACATGTTGTCCGTTTAAAAAGAAGTCCATATTTTTCCAGTTACCATATTGGAGGGAAAACTTGATTAGGCACAATCTAGATGTCATGTACATAGAAAAAACATATGTGATAAAATATTAGGAACTTTGTTGAATATTGGGGGAAAGACGAAGGATCATCTCAGCGCTCGGAAAGTTCTACAAGAAATGGGTATTCATAATGTTCTTCACCCTGTGAGAATCGAAGATAGCAATCAATATAAAATCAGGGATGTAATTTTTGACATGAAGAAAAAGGAAAAGGAACTGTTTCGCTCTATTTTCCAGAATGCTAAACTTCCATATGGAACTGCATCTAATATTAGTCGTTGCGTGTAAATTGGTGAAAGAAAGATATTTGGGTATAAAAGTCATGACGCACACTTTATGCTTCAATATTTACTCCAATTTGTTGTTGTAAAGACCTCAAAACCAGAGGTAGCAGTGTCTTTAATGAGATTGAGCACTTTTTTTAGGGGGTTATGCGGCAAAGTGATTGAGGTGGAAGATATTCTGAAGTTGCAAGAAGAAATAATTGTAAATCTATAAAGTTGGCAGAAAAGGTTTGGAATAAGATTCATCGGTACGTGCTTTTCAACTGTGGAAACGCCGATATTGAAAAGCTGATTAGGTACGTTATTGTGTATATTCCTAGTATTTATTCATTTAAGTAAAATAGTTATTCCTTGTATTTATTCAATTTAATATAGTAGATTAAAATAGTACTATGTAGCACTTATATTAATGTATAAATTTTATGGAATATCGTATCTTACTTGAAAGTCATGGAAAGTCAAAGAGGTACGCAAGAGAAAGATCATATACAATAGAATTTCACCACTGGTTGAAAGATGAGGTGCAAAAAATAAATGAACCTTCATCAGAATTATTGAATTTGGCAAGGGGCCCTCAACGAGCAGCTAAGAAGTATACTGGCTACGTCATAAATGGGTTCAGATTCTACACGAAGAAAAGAGATGCATAGTGTACTACACAAAATAGCAGTGTCATTTTGGCAGCCCTAACCACCAGTTTTGCGAGTTCTAAGGATAAAAATCCAACAGTAGGGGATGTTACTTACTATGGAGCAATCGAAGAAATTATTGAAGTAGACTATTGGGGAGCAATTACGGTAGTCCTGTTCAGGTGTTGTTGGTATGAAAAGGATAAGGACTGTTATGGGCTTACACGCGTCAATTTCACTAAAAAGGTTCAAAAGGATGATCCGTATGTTCTAGCTACCCAAGCACAACAAGTTTTCTATATTCAGGACTGCATTGAAAAAAAATTGCATTTTGTTGTAAAGAAATTACCGAAGGAGTACCATGATATAGGCACAGATGCTGATGTCCTTGAAGATGTTTATGGACCCACTATACATGATACGGAAGTCAATATTGAATTATAGAATCAGAATGATGATGTTAGCTGGTGTAGGGATGACATTCCTGGTGAAATGTGCCTTGAATTGTCTAGTGGAGATGAAGCAGATGATGAAATTTTTGAATGATTGGCTTTGTGATTTTCTTTGTTTTTCTGTCAATTTCCTTTTCTTGTAATGCAATAAGTACTACCCCTACTTGTAACTGATTAATGTTAATTTGTTGTAATTTATTCGGTACCTTTAACATTATGTTTGTACAATTAATCCCCTGATTTGTTACCAGTTTCATTACTTGTTAATTTTTAGTTGTAATATATTAGTTGTAATTTAATTGTTAATTTTTAGCGGTAATATATTAGTTGTAATTTTGCTTGTTAATTTTCAGCGGTAATATATTAGTTGTAATTTATTTGTTAATTTTTAGCGGTGATATATTAGTTGTAATTTACTTGTTAATTTTTAGCGGTAATATATTAGTTGTAATTTACTTATTAACTTTCGACGATAATATATTAGTTGTAGTTTAGTTACTTGTTAATTGTTACCTTCTTATATTGGTAAATTGTGTGGACTAATGACCTTTTCATGTTTTTGTTATTCTCAGGAAATGACAGACAACCATTTTTTTCTCAGATATTATCATAAGGGAGAATTTGAAAAAAAAACAAGTATTCACATGGAAGCTGCATCACTATTGCTGAAGCTCTTGACCCTGATAGATTCTCCTACTCGGTTATCATGAAGTATGTTAAAGGTAATCTCGGGTATAGTGAAATTAGAGGCGTGTATGTAAAGAAACAAAGTGGTGGTTGGAAATTAATCGCTACTGACGCAGAAGCGATTAGTCTTGGAGAAGGTATAAAAATGGTTCTTTCCTATATCTATATGTTGATACGGTTGTTGACAAAGCTATTGAGCCTGCAAGTCAGACCCAGCCCCATGTAATCGTAAGACCAAGGATACGCTTTTTTGAAGGTAAAGTTGGCTACATTTCGTAATTACTGTTGTATGAGATTGATATATTTTTAATGTTTTTTCGTAATTACTATTGTATGTAGGTGTTGATTTCCAGTTGAAAATAAAGTTTGTGACGGTTCAAGAACTTAAACAACAGCAAATAGATAAAAAGAAGTTGGCCAAGGATGCATATGAGCAGGAAAAGAAAAAATCTCTTGAAAATGTACTTGATCAGCAGATTAACAAAAAAAGAAAAAGAAGAAGTGATAATGAGAAAAAAATTGCAATTGAGTTGACGGAGAAAAAGAATGCAACTGAAATGGAGAACAATAACGCAAGTGATCATGAGCTGTAGCAGAAAAAGAATCCAAGTGAAAAGGAGATGCCAGTTCCAAGTGGCAAAGAGAAAGCAAGTAGCAAGGTATAATTTATGTTATGTCCATTTCATAATATCACATGGTATCACACACATTTTTTAGTTTATAATTTGTGGCTTTAATGCAGGCCAAGGTTTTAGATTATGAATTGAAGAGAAGGGTCAGAGCCGAAGAATTTAGAGAGAAATAGAAAAGATGAAACTGAAAGAAAAGGCACCTGAGTTGGTCGAAGCTACAAAATCCAAGAAGAAATTAAGAAAAAAGGTTGTAGAGGTATGGTCTGATCTGGAATTGGAATTTGATAGGCCGTATGTTTGTGGACATGACAGTTCAAGTGAAGAGGAAGACGTACATGTTATTCTTTCCAGTGTATGACATTGCTATTTTTTAAAAAAAATATCATAAGATCACTTCTCTTTTGTACATGACCATATTTTTGATTTTGTAGCGGAAAAGGAGAGTTGAGAAGGATAAGGATGTCACGTTCAGACGAACGATGCGTTCATCAGTTAATAATGCTCAAAAGGTACATTTCTAAATTTATTGAACTTCACAGTTTTTTCCCCTGATTTTTGGATTGTAGTTTGAGGTTATTTATTTTTTTTGTATTTTTGCAAGGCTATTGATGGGGAGAGATCACCACCTACGTCCTTAAAACCAGTTAGCCGACATCCATCCCCTCTACTACCTATTGATCTCACCAAGCTAGAAAGGGTTCCTAACAACCAAGGAATTGGTACTATGGATGCATATTTGGAAATGCAAAAACAGAAAAGGGAAATGTAAAACACACAGGACAAGCAGGCTGTGACTACTAATTTGGAGGATCATCATCAGACCTTTGCACCCCTGACGGAGACATTGGAGACAGGTAACTTATTGTCATTTTAAGTAATGGTTTCACTCAAGATGAATCCACTAATTTGTGTCTACTTTCATAAAGGTGAAAGTGGTAGTAAAAATCAAAGGCGCAGAGGACCTACAAAGATGAATCATGTCTTCACACGAAAGCTTGAAGATAGGCCAATTATCTGCTTAAATTCTAAATTTCAGCCTTACTCAAAGAAAGATAAAGTAGTTAATGAATTGAGCAGTTTCTTGGGGACGATAACAAGGTTATATATTCCACTGTTTTTAATTGGTCTAGAGTTCCAGAGGAAGAAAAAAATGGCTGGTGGGAAAATGTGAAGGTCAAAAGCACTATTTTTGTTTTTTATTGCCTTGTTCAATTTTCACTATATTTTTAAATTGAACTAGTTGTTAATTGTTTAGTATATACTTAATTAGCATTTTTAATTAATTATTTCATTAGAAAAAGTACATTATTCCCGAGGAAGGGAAAGATTGGGTATTGGAGATGCTTGATTACAACTGGAGGGTATACAAAAGTTGTGTTAAGTCACGATGCCTTAAGAAGTTTGACAATGATAGGGACCGTAAAAAAAGCAAGCCTGCAAATATTTCATTGGAATAGTTCATGGTAATGCTCAAGTACTGGAGTGACGAAGCTGTGTAAGACAAAGCTGAAAAAAATGTAGCAAACCGGAAAAAGGTGAATGATACTCACACTGTTGGTCATATCAGTTTTGCCCAACTTCGTGGTAAATTGGTACGTTAAGCCGCTGATCTATTTTTGGCTTATTTTATTTCATTTATGTATGAATACTCATTCCAGGTTCTTTTATCGTAGAAAATTGCTAACTTGGATGGTGAATCTACAACAATTGCTCCAAAGCGTCCATTGTATCCAAAAACTCGCAAGGGTCATACAAATAGGGTAAAAAAATTATACATATTTGCAGTTTTTTTTTTGCCGATTGTGTTATTGCAATTATTTAGTAATGAATTGACATATATTTGCAGGAAACCTAGATGAGGAATTAGCCGATGATGATAATGAAGAGACGGCAGAGCTTGATTTTGAAGCTCATGGATCAAACTAGCTATTGGAAAGAAGTTCCACACTACGCCATAGATTGGATTCTGTAACCCTTCACAGTGGAGTTGCAAAGAAAAGTGTAATAGTAGGCTTCAAAACCAATGTCTACCGCAACTCCTTTTTTTTTATGTTGCGGTAGAGTCAAAATGTGTTACCAAAATGACATATATAATTAAAGATGATTTTTTTGAATTTAACTAATTAGTAATTTTTTACATAGAAATGAAATAGTAATTGAAATATATACTTTATTTATTTTTAGAAGTTAATAATATTAGTGCAGTGATTTAAAATATTATAATGATAAATTGAACGATTTATAAAACTTAACAAGTCACTAGTAGATTTATTTACAATATTTTTATATTTTTGAATTTCTTCATTTTTCATAAAGAAATATTGAATACATTATTAATTAAAGTAGTTCTATTTGAAATACATATTTTATTTATTTTTCAAAAATAATAATATTTGTGTAATTGAATGTTTAAAAACTTATCGAGTCATTAGTGATTTTATTTATAATGTTTATATATTTTTGACTTTCTTCATTTTTCATAAAAAATATTCAAAATTATATTTATTTAAAGAAAATATAAATTAATAATATAAATTTCAACAAAAATTTAGACCGGGCTGTTTATTTTTATTAGAACTCGGGCCAAGAGATGAAATTGGGGGCGGGATGTGAAAAATGGGGAGCCGGTGGTTGAAATTTTAACCAAAAAGAAAGAGGGGTCAAATTAGGGTTAAATGAAGCATAACTTTGTGTGTGCCTCTCTCGTCCTCCTTCCTCTCCCTCGAAGTCTCTCTCGGTGTTTAGAATTTCATTTTCCTCTCTTTATTGTTAATATAGTTTAGATATGGATGTTTCCAAGAGGGCTTCTTTGTTGAGGATGTGTTCTCCTGGTCCAAGAGGATACAAAATAGGTGTTTTTCTATCTTTGCTGCTTCTAATCAATTGAACTTGTATTTACCCTTTGTTCTTCGAGACGATTGTGAGTGGGCAGTGTTCTTGATCTCTCATAAATGATTTTGTTGAGTTCATCTTTTATTATATATAGATATATGTTTATAAATTTTTATTTTGTTTAAAATCTCCATTTACTATATGTTTAAGTTTATGTATGCTTGTTATAATAGTCTGTAAAACCACGGATAATTGATTTGTACTTTTAGTGAATACTCTTGTGTATTTGTAGAGTTTGTAGGATTATACTTGTAATGGGATATTGGTAGATGACTTTTAATTTTTGTATGTGTGTGTGTTGTTAACTTTCTCTGTAGAATTTAGCCCCAGAAACACAGTCTCTGAAGCAGATGATGCTAATTGGGTTCAAATCAGCAAGCCATTCAATAGGTTAGTGCTCTAATTTGTTTCTTTAACATGCCATACAAGATAACCACTGGATTCTTTTCAGAGAACACTACAGTTTTAGTAGAAGGGGAGATGCTCTTAAATGGGATGTTTCAGGTTTGTATAATTTTCCTCATCTTTTATCATATTTGCCCCTCTATATATGAAAAAATAAATCTTAGAATGAGTCTAAAATAGAGCACATTCTTATCGTCTACTGTCTTCAGTAAAATAGGATCCAAAGTATACTCTCTTAAATTTTATTGCCATTTTTTCCCACCAATAGACATTTTATATGTTTTCTACTTACAGATGACTCTAAGCTTTAGCAGTAAGAATAGCATACTTAAAAGAATATCTTTTGTTCACTCAAAAATAATCTTGCAGGTCAAAACATGTGGGTTTCCTCCACTAGAAGATAGGGACAAGCCATCTTGATTATTTTCTGGGATTGACTTCTTTGGCAGTGGAAACTATATCCTTTTGTATGCCTTCGATTAATACAGTTTTGTGGGCCAAAAATTTGGGACTTTCTGTTAAAAGTTTGATGACTTCTTTGTTTGGATATGTCCTTAACTTTTCATATAGCTGAGACTTGCAGAGTTGGAAACAAGGGCAGTAAATGACATGTTTATCGTCCTTTCAGATATTTGGTTGGACAATGAGGATGTATGCATGCAATTGCTAAATCATTTCAGTAGTTTCTTGTTGCCAATTTTATCATTTCAGTAGTTGCTTGCATAAGCTATCTTTATTTATTAATATATAGTTCACAACATTTGCTAACTATTAACCTTTCAAATATGTAAGCCTGTAAGGTATTAAGTAGTATTATTAGCACGTAGATAACCCTTTCTCAAGTATCAAACAGTCTTAAGTGCTACTAGATGTCTGATACCAGAGGCTCACATTGCATTCTCAGGAAATGGTTACAGAAGACTGATCCTCATAACTTGGTTCGGGGCCTGATTGCAGCTAACATAGCTATATTTTTCTTGTTCTGAAAGGCTAGTAGTCAATTTAAGAGGGAGAACTTCATGTCAAGTTTTCTATCTATTGTTGTTTCTAGTAGTCATAGTATTTGTAATGATTAATTAAAATCTCAACTTTTTTCTATCATTTATAATATTCACATGTTCGAAAACAGATTTCTCTGGACAATCTCAAAAGTGGACGTTTGCACACATTGGTAACTTCTGCCTTCAGTCATATGGATGGTGGACATTTGATCTCAAACATGATTGGTTTATACATCTTTGGGAAAAGAGTAAGGTCACATGCCATATATTTGTTCCAGGTTTAAGACTCTATTGCAGTTTTACAATATGCTACTACCATGCTTGGAGAATATTGCGGTAACCTGACAACAGTGGAAAGGAAATGGACCTTAGTTATCCAATATGTGCTAATTGAGAACTGTTACAAGATTTATTAACATTACATTAGGGAAGGCATGCTGTTTTTTCCTGAATTTACATATTGTTGGAACTTGGACGACAAAACTTGGTTATTTACATTTTCAGTTTTTGCGTAGAGACATGTGACTGTAACCCAGTAGTCATGGACTATACTAGCTAGTTGATCCCGACATAGCAACATAATTACATCCAATTTGATCAAGTATGAAATCTGCCTTGGCTAAGAGTAGTATTCTGATATTTAGCAAATGTAGGTCCTTCAACAGTTCTACCAAGACCCCCTTTACCAAATTCTTTACCTCTTGGCTTACTAGTCACCCGTAATATGGTGTGAAGTTTTGGTAAGCTTTTTCTTCTTTTATTGCTTTTTTTCAAGCGTTTTTTTACTTAGTTGTAAAGGCCAAGTGGAAAAATTCAAAATGGTGATGGTTAAACTGTTTTTCTTCAGAGAACAACTATATCCCCATGGATCGTAACTGATAGGGATAAATAAATCCTGATTGTATAAATAAATATTGCAAGGTGTGGGCTGCTAGGCCCAATAAGAAGATGTATGACATTCAGACCAAGAAGGTCAACACATTGATCAGGCCTGATGGACCAGATCAGGCCTGATGGAACAAAGAAGGCCCAAAAACCTTGATTATTTATTAATTTCGTAATTAATAAATAAAGGAGGAAAACAGCTATTAAGATAAGTCCTAGTGGGGATATAAATCCTTGTAGATTGGCCTCAAGGGGACCTAAAAGGATAAGGAATCAGTTTCCTACTATCTAGGACTCCAAAGTCCATTCTAATTATGAGACTTGCCCACCAAGTCTCCTATACCAAGTCCAATTCAAGGACTCTCAACATCTATATAAGGGGTCTCACCCCACAAATCAGAACTACATTTTTTGGCTTGATTCCCTAATTCACAGAGATACGTAGGCATCTCGTAAAGGCAGAGTTGAGCTACGAAACACGACAGCAGCCATTAAAGGCCTTGAGCTCCCGAATCTTAGTAATAAATACAGCAAATAATAACCTTAGTTTTTTATCCATAACATTTGGCGCCGTCTGTGGGAAGTGAACAACCACCATGGCGAGAACACGGAGAACAACTAGCGCTTTGGAGGAGGGAACACCATCAGGGACAACTCAGGTGATTTCATCAACCGTGGAGATTCCTCCCCACTCAACTTATGCATCTACTCAAGCGAAAACCCAGATAGGGGCAACTCAATCTCAGCCACAAGGGACGACTCCCCCGACTATTCAAGGTACGAATCCTCAAGTTCAACAAGTACATATACCTGTGAATTCTCGACCCGTCGGGTATGAATATTCAACTATTGTTACCACTAACCCCCCTTATGGGATGCCCCTTTACCCCGAGGTTGAAGGAAGTGGATATGTTGGGCGAAGTGAAGCACGAGGGCAATCGCCCCCTTATATACGAGGTTTGGCTCCTATGCCCGAGGATCGGGAATTTTCTAGTCCTTACACTGAGAGAGATTCCGAATCTTCGGATGATGAAGTGGCCCCAAGAAGGAGACGTCCAGGCAAGGAGCCGATGGCCGATGGAAGGCAACGCCCTCGAAGCACCCAAGGGGTGAATCCCCAAGAAGTGCAAAAAAGGATAAGGGCTCATGAGGCTGAGATCCAAAGGCTGAGGCGTGACTTGGAAGCTCACCAGGCCACCAGACCCCAGATGCCTCCTAGGGGGAGAAATCCTCCTCCTGTCATAGACCTGGATGGTCCGGTACGAAGAAGGGCTGCTGTCCCAAGAACTGATCCAAGCAATCTCCTTCCCCTTAGAGATCCTGATGATCCAACTCCACCCTTCACAGAAGAGATAATGAATGTCCATATCTCAAGGAAATTCAAGATGCCCACTATCAAAGCCTATGATGGCACGGGAGACCCCGCTAATCATGTTAGGACATTCTCTAATGCACTGCTGCTGCAACCCGTGAATGATGCTATAAAGTGTCGGGCCTTCCCTCAAACCCTGTCGGGTATGGCTCAAAGATGGTACAGTCGCCTGCCCCCAAATTCTATTGGATCATTCAGAGAATTAAGTCAGGCTTTTATTAAGCAAATCATCAGTGGAAGAGTCCATGAGAAAAGTTCTGCATCTCTTATGAGTCTTGTGCAGGGAGCTAAGGAATCCTTGAGAGATTACCTGAATCGTTTCACAAAGGAGGCTTTAAAAGTCCCGGACCTTGATGATAAGGTAGCCATGATAGCACTGCAACAAGGAACTAGGGACGAGTTTTTTAAGATGTCCTTGGCCAAACGTCCCCCTGAAAGCATGTTGCAGCTCCAAGAGAGGACAGGGAAGTATATCAAGGTTGAAAAAAGTATGAGGAATACCGTAGTAAGTAATGAGCCCATTGGAGGCAAGAAGTGGAAGACTGATTTAGAATATATTGCAAAAGACAAATATCCTAGAACCGAACAAAACCCTGATTCAACCCCCAAGAGGGGAGGACCTGGGCAAAAGTTCACTGAATATGCTAAGCTGAATGCTCCTAGAAGTCAGATTTTGATGGAGATTGAGAAAGACAGAGATATTCGCTGGCCTAAGCCCTTGAAGGCTGATCCCGCCAAGCTAGATAAGGGCAAGTATTACAGGTTTCACAAAGATGTTGGCCATGACACCGATGAGTGTAGGCAATTGAAAGATGTAATTGAGTTTTTGATTCGAAAAGGAAGATTGAACAAGTATACTGGAGATGGAGGGGACAGAAATAATAATGGAAGGAAGAACTTTGAAGATCGTAGGAGGGACCAAGACGATCAGGGGCGGAATCCCCAACCTAGAGGGCCGGTTATAAATGCAATTTTTGGAGGACCGCGACGCCCTCGAGGGCCTGTGATAAACACGATCTTTGGAGGTCCAACTGCTGCTGGATTGTCCAAAAATTCTAGAAAGGCATATACTAGGGAAGTTATGCATATTGTTGGAGAAGCCCCGAAGAGGGCCAGGACAGAAGTAACATTGGCTTTTGATGATTCCGACCTAGAGGGTGTGAAGTTTCCCCATGACGACCCGCTGGTCATAACACCGATAATAGGAAATAGCCCGGTTAAGAGGGTCCTTGTGGATAATGGTGCTTCTGTGGATATCTTGCTCCACGACACCTTTCTAAGAATGGGGTATACCGACTCCTAGTTGACACCAACCGACATGCCGATATATGGATTTGCTGGAGTAGAATGTCTTGTGGAAGGGATAATCAAATTGCCGACCACCATAGGTACGAAACCAAGGCAAGCAACGCAGATGCTGGATTTTGTGGTGGTAAAGGCTAGTTCAACATATAATGCTATCATGGGGAGAACAGGGATACATGCCTTCAAGGCAGTCCCCTCTTCCTACCATTCAGTCATGAAGTTTCCCACCCGAAACGGGATTGGGATTGAAGAGAGAGGAAATCAAAAAATGGCTAGAAGCTATTATGTGGCCTCTTTGAGGGCAGATGGAGTCGGGGGGCAGGTTCTTCCTATTGAAGATATGGATGTTCGAGAAAATGATGAGAATAGAGGAAGGCCAGCAGAAGAATTGGTTTCGGTTCCTTTAGACCCCGGGAATCCTGAGAGGATGACTTTCATTGGAGCCACAGTAGAGGAGCCCCTTAGAGGGATGTTAGTGAAATTTTTGCAAGAAAATAGTGATGTGTTTGCATGGTCAGCAGCTGATATGCCAAGCATAGACCCGGAGTTAATTACTCACAAGCTAAACGTGGATCCAAGCTGGAAGACAGTGAAACAAAAGAAAAGAAATTTTTCCCCGGAAAGACAAGAAGCTATAAAACAGGAAGTAGAAAAGCTCTTAGAGGCTGGTTTCATTGAGGAGATTCAATTTCCGGAGTGGTTAGCAAACCCTGTAATGGTGAAGAAGGCTAATGGAACGTGGAGGATGTGTATAGACTTCACTGATCTGAATGATGCATGCCCCAAAGACTGTTTTCCGCTGCCTAGAATTGATACTTTGATTGATGCCACTACTCAACATGAGATGCTGAATTTCATGGATGGATTTAGCGGATACAACCAGATCAAAATGCATAAGGATGACATTCCAAAGGTATCATTTATCACTGACTTTGGTGTTTATTGTTATCTTGTTATGGCGTTTGGTCTCAAGAATGCAGGAGCCACCTATCAAAGGTTGGTGAATAGAATTTTTAAGGATCTTATTGGTAAGACTATGAAAGTCTATGTTGATGATATGTTAGTCAAGAGTCTAGTAAAGACTAATCATATAGCCCATTTAAGGGAAGCTTTTGAGGTCCTGAGGTACCACAAGATGATGTTGAATCCTACGAAGTGTGCTTTCGGAGTAGGATCTGGAAAATTCTTGGGACTGATGGTCTCAAAGAGAGGAATTGAGGCTAACCCCGATAAAATAAAGGCAATCCTGGACATGGAACCACCAAAAACTGTCAAGGATGTTCAGAAGCTCACAGGAAGGGTCGCTGCGCTAGGACGATTCATCTCCAAGTCAGGAGACAAGTGCTTGTCATTCTTCAAGTCACTAAAGAATATCAAAGACTTTATATGGAATGAGGAAAGCCAGAAGGCATTCGAAGAGTTAAAGAAGTATATGGCTCAGGCCCCGTTGTTGGCCAAGCCAGTTCTGAGTGAAATTTTATTCTTGTACTTGGCTGTTTCAGAGAGCGCCTTAGCGCGGTGTTGGTTAAGGAAGAACTGAAAGTCCAGAAACCCGTATACTATGTCAGCAAAATTTTGCATGATGCTGAGTTGAATTATTCAACTATTGAGAAATTCGCTTTGGCCTTGGTAATGGCTTCAAGAAAGCTGCGTCCTTATTTTCAAGCTCACCAGATTGAAGTGCTAACAAATCAGCCACTGAGAAATATCATTCACAGTCCCAAGGCAAGTGGGAGACTGATTAAGTGGGCAATAGAGTTGGGAGAGTTCGATCTCAAGTATAAGTCACGTACGGCTATAAAAGCCCAGGCACTAGCTGACTTCGTGGTGGAATGTACCATACCCAACCAAGAAGTCGGGGGGCAGGAAGATACCATACCTCAAGACAAGGGAGTCGACAATGGGGACAGGGAGAAGGATGATAAGGAGAAAGAATATTGGGTTCTCTATTTTGATGGAGCATCAAAAACAAATTCCAGTGGAGCAGGGTTTGTTTTGCAAAGCCCTGATGGATTCTTAATTGAGTATGCTATGAAGCTAGACTTCCCAACCACAAACAATGAGGCAGAGTATGAAGCCCTGATTGCTGGCCTTGGTCTAGCTGGGACACTTAGAGTCAAAAACTTAAAGGTCCGTGGAGACTCGAAGCTGATCATATCCCAGGTAAAGGGAGAATTTGAGGCAAGGGATGATACGATGGCTAAGTATGTTCGCCTAGTAAGGGCTGTGATGACCCAATTTAATGAATGCCATGTTGAACACATTCCAAGGGAAGAAAATGCTAAAGCAGATGCGCTATCAAAGTTTGCTTCATCTGAGATTGAAGAAAGTTCAGGAAGTGTGTACTTCCGTGTTTTGAAGACACGAAGCATAGATGTTAAGCTTGTGGCTCCCATAGGCTTGGGGACGTCATGGATTGATCCTATCAAGGCTCACATTCAAACCGGTTGGTTGCCAAGTGATGCAACTGAAGCACGGAAGTTAACTGTTCGAGCACTAAGGTACTCTTTGATAGATGGGATTCTTTACAAAAGATCTTTCGTGGTTCCCTACTTGAGGTGTCTCAGGCCCGATGAGGCACGCTTGGCTCTTGAAGAAGTGCATGAAGGTATTTGTGGACAACACTTGGGGGGCAGGGCCCTGGCTCATAAGATAACTCATCCAGGCTTTTATTGGCCGGAAGTGATGGCTGATGCCAAAGAATATGTGAAGAAGTGCGACCGCTGTCAGAAGCATGCACCTGTTGTTAGACAACCTCCCGAGATGCTGACATCTATCAACTCGCCTATTCCCTTTGCTATGTGGGGAATGGATATTCTAGGGCCTTTCCCTATGGCCACGATACAAAGGAAGTTCCTGATTGTAGCCATTGATTATTTCACTAAGTGGATTGAAGCCAAACCCTTGGCCAAAATCACAACGAAACAAGCTGCACAATTCCTGTGGGAAAACATTATGTGCCGATATGGAATTCCCCGTGTCCTAGTCACCGACAATGGAACGCAGTTTAACAATGTTGAATTCAAGAAGTATTGTGAAGAAAATGAAATTGAGTTACGGTTCACCTCCGTGGCTCACCCACAAGCCAATGGGCAAGCAGAAGTAGCAAATCGAATAATCCTGGATGGACTAAAGAAGAGGATCGAGAAGTCAAGAAATAATTGGGTGGATGAGATACTTCCCATATTATGGGCCTATAGGACTACTTGTAGAGTCACGACAGGAGCAACTCCCTTCATGTTGGCGTATGGGGCAGAAGCAGTAGTTCCAGTGGAGATATCACATTCCTCTCCAAGGATTCAGGCTTTCAATGCCGAGGAAAATGAGGAAGGACAAAGATTGGCTCTAGACTTAATCGATGAAGTGCGAGATGAAGCACATGCAAAGATAGTAGAGTATCAGAAGAAAGCTTCATTCTACTACAACTTAAGGGTTAAAGAAAGGTTCTTTAAACAAGGTGACCTAGTCTTGAGGAAGATAGAAGCTTCTGGGGTAGGACAGAAAGGGAAACTTGCCCCAAATTGGGAAGGGCCGTACAAAGTCAAGAGCGTTCAGGGTAGAGGAACCTACAAGCTGGAGACTACGGATGGTTTTGAAGTCCCGAGAAACTGGCACGCACAAAACCTGAAGGTTTACTACGTGTAAGATGGTCGAAGTATGATTCTCACTTGTCATTGTGACAAGTAGGTTTAAAAGCACCTTGAAGCTTTGTTTGCATAGGATTTTTTAGCTATTATAGATCAGGGTCGAACCCATATTATGTAAGGTTTTGGAAAACCAGACTTGAAATTGAAGAGTTCGAAATTATTTCAACCTATGGATGTTTGAGTTGTGATAATACTTGTGTGGCCCATTAAGCCAAGTTTGAATATTAAAGTATCGGAAAAATAAAGGAGAGAATGCAAATAAGGAAAGTAGCATATAAAATAGCCCCGGAGGGTAATAAGTTTTAATACAAACAAAAGTCCAGACATAAGTTAAGGATAAAATTACAGAATAGAAAAACTACTCCTCCATGCGGGAGCCTTCATTCTCTTGTTCCTTATCAGCGCCTTCAGCATCCTTCGCAGGAGAAGCGAGAGGAGAAGCAGTGTTAGGATCCAAGATGTGATCATCTGGCTGAGGGGAGTTGAAGAGGGCGTCTATGCTGTCCTCCAACTCAGCCTGCTCGGGACTTATAAAGTCCTTAGGGTCGACTAAGCCCGGGTGCTTCTCAGAAACCGCCTTTACGGCCGCATCCCATCCCTGAGTAAACTGTAGGGAATAAAGACCCTCATCATGAATCTCCATGAGATTCTTAAACTTGTCAGAATCCATGTAGTCATCAATGAGCTTATCCTTATCGCTCCTAAGTTTCACCAGCTCGGAATGAGCCTTAGCCAGCTCCTCTTTCTTCGTGTCCAGCTTCTTCTCCAGGACCTTGGCTCTCTCTTCCCATTTTTTCATCTCCTTCTCAAACCCATCTGAGTTACCCTTCCAGGACCTAGCTTGGTGGAGGGCCGCCTGGAAGCAGGTATTACTCTGCAAAGAAATATGTATGAGTTAGCACAAGTTCGTTGAAATACGAGAAAATTGGGATTCAAAGAAAAAGAGAAAAAAGAAAGTTACCGCAGCTTGGGCTTGAGAACCCAGAAGCTCAATAGTCTCGATATCACTCCCCATAACAATGTCAGTAAAGTCATGGGGAGTGATGGAATGGTACGACCAATCCTTAGCATGTTTGGTGGATCCAACCACCGTATCGCTCCTCCTGAAGCCCCAGTTAGGCCTGAAGGAATGTGCCTTAAGTGGAGGATCCACATCGTCCCCCAACTCGACCACCGGGACGTGGGGCTTAAGAAAAGAAGGACCGTCAGGTTTGCTCCTGGGGTCCTTGTTTAGCTTGGCCCTCTTCTGGCGGCCTGACTCCCCTTCCTTGGGCCTGTTGACATTATTGATGGCCTCGCAAGCTGAAAAGGAAAGATAGAAAGAATATTAAATTGCAGGAGAGATAAAACGTTACAATTAAAGGGAAGGAAAAATGGTTATCCAGTTATAAATTTACCCTTATCACTGGCCTGAGAGAGACTAACTTTCTTCAGAGAAAACTCCTCTAAGAGGGTCCAGGTGTCTGTTTTCCCATCATCTCAAATTAAGGCTTGGTAGGCCACCTCCTCCTCATCAGATAATCTGATGCTACCTGGACTCCCATCTGACACTTTGCAAAAGGGCCTACGAAAGAGTGTGGCCCAATCACCCCCAGCCCAGGTCAGCCTCACAAACTCGTCCCTCCATTTAGGGTTATTCTCAACTATGGAATTACTATCGAAGATATGAGGGATTTTGGGCCGTTGACGAATTAAAACCCAACCTGGTTGACTCATGGCGCTATTATAGAATTGGAAAACTTTCCTAAAGACGGCTACGGAAAGAGGAAAATTGTTTCTACGACAAAGGACCATAAAACAGATAATGTTCCTCCAAGCGTTAGGAGGGAGTTGACAAGGGTTAATTTGTACATCTGCAAGTAAGCGAGGAATAAATTCATGGAATGGGAACCTGAGACCCGCGGTCAGGGCTCCTCGATAGATAAACAAAGTATCCCCCTCCCAATTACAAGTCCTATCCCCAGGGGTGGCTGGAGTAATCCTAAGGTGGGGTGGAAGTCTGTACAGGGTGTTCATAGACTCTATCCTACCATCTAACTCATGAAAGGTGTTACCATGATTATACGAATCTAACTCAGATAGAGAGGGATATTCATCACCCCTCGAGTTAATCATATCAAGTAGGGAAGTATATGGAGATTGAATTTGAATGTTTGTACCTCTCTTAGAGACATTCATCTTCTGCAAACGAGCCAAGTCACGATCCGCCATTGATATGCTTCGGTTGAAGGCTTGAAACCCAGAAAAACCTGAGAAAGGTGGAGCTGCGGTGGCTGAGGTCGCCGGAAATCGCCTTCTCAAAGGGAGAACTCTAGAGATATTTGTGAGAGAAAATGAGAAATGTGAAGTGAAGTGAGGATTCTCACTTCACACTACACTTATATAGGCGAAAAGCTCCGAATACGAGGCATTTCTAGGCCCATTTAGCCAGGCCCAACCTAAAAGCCCATCTACTAGAAATATCAGGAATAATCTAGAAGCTCCCATGGAAAATGAAGGGTCGAAAATCGACCAGAATTTTAAAATAGTTCGATCAGAGTCCTAATCGATAAAGAAGAAAATCCTAATCGACACTTCAATCGATCAAGAGGGAAGAAACCTATTAAGTTCGATCAGAGTCCTGATCGACACCAAACAGTATCCTGATCGATACCTCATTCGAACAGGAGCAAAGAAATCCCCTAAGTTCGATCAGAGTCCTGATCGACCCCAAAAAGGATCCTGATCGATATCTCATTCGAGCAAGAAGGAAGAAAACCACTAAGATCGATCAGAGTCCTGATCGACACAGAAGAGGATCCAGATCGATATTTCATTCGATCAGAATGATAGAAAGCCACCTAGTTCGATCAGAATCCTGATCAAAATCGATCAAGAATTCTGGTCGATTATGCCCATGTTTCAGTCGACTAGAGTGTCACTTTGAAGGCCAGTTCGATCAGAGTCCTGATCGAAATCGATCAGGAATCCTGGTCGATTCCGCATAGATCCTGATCGAAGATCCCATCGACTAGAATGTTACTTCCTGAGCTAGTTCAATCAGGATCCTGATCGAAATCGGTCAGGAATCCTGATCGATTTTTTATACATCCTGATCGATTTTAAGGCAGAAAATTAGGGAAAATCCAGAAATTAAGGATAAATCCCAGAATATTAGGGAAAAATCCAGAAATTAAGGATAAATCCCAGAATATTAGGGAAAAATCCAGAAATTAAGGATAAATCCCAGAAAATTAGGGAAAAATCCAGAAATTAAGGATAAATCCTAGAAAATTAGGGAAAATCCAGAAATTAAGGATAAATCCCAAAAAATTAGGATAAATCCCAGAAAATTAGGGAAAAATCCAGAAATTAAGGATAAATCCCAGAAAATTAGGGAAAAATCCAGAAATTAAGGATAAATCCCAGAAAATTAGGGAAAATCCAGAAATTAAGGAAAAATCCAGAAATTAAGGATAAATCCCAGAAAATTAGGGAAAATCCAGAAATTAAGGATAAATCCCATAAAATTAGGGAAAAATCCAGAAATAAAGGAAAAATCGTTGTAAATGTGTAGGTCGCTCCACACTTTACACGAAAACGAAACTCTGTAAGGGAATGAATAGACTTAACTTTTGCGAAACCTAATCAATGTTTCCCAAAAGTTGGGGGGCAAATGATAGGGATAAATAAATCCTGATTGTATAAATAAATATTGCAAGGTGTGGGCTGCCAGGCCCAATAAGAAGATGTATGACATTCAGACCAAGAAGGTCAACACATTGATCAGGCCTGATGGACCAGATCAGGCCTGATGGAACAAAGAAGGCCCAAAAACCCTGATTATTTATTAATTTCGTAATTAATAAATAAATGAGGAAAACAGCTATTAAGATAAGTCCTAGTGGGGATATAAATCCTTGTAGATTGGCCTCAAGGGGACCTAAAAGGATATGGAATCAGTTTCCTACTATCTAGGACTCCAAAGTCCATTCTAATTATGAGACTTGCCCACCAAGTCTCCTATACCAAGTCCAATTCAAGGACTCTCAACATCTATATAAGGGGTCTCACCCCACAAATTAGAACTACGTTTTTTGGCTTGATTCTCTAATTCACAGAGATACGTAGGCATCTCGTAAAGGCAGAGTTGAGCTACGAAACACGAGAGCAGCCATTAAAGGCCTTGAGCATCCGAATCTTAGTAATAAATACAGCAAATAATAACCTTAGTTTTTTATCCATAACAGTAACCTTAGACGCTTTAGAACCTTTTGGTTGTGATGCTCCACAGCAGGTATCTTATCCTTTTTTGAGTTATGAGCATAAGATCAGTGGAATTTTTGAAATTTCTTCTTATAGTTTTTTAAATTTTGTTAATTGCAGAACCCTCGTCCCTTGCCATATCTTGCAGAAAAGATATTCAAGAATTATGACGTTTCTTTAGAGGTAACTTTGTAGTTACGGATTGTAATATACAGTACTGATATATATTATATTGTTAGTTTCTAACTTCTATACTGGTTGATGCTTAAAAACCAACGGTTGACATACTTTTGATAGTTGTTTTTTATCAATATAGTTAAAAAAAACTTTAGATTTGTTTCATAGAGAGAGTTATATACCAATAATCAGCTCTATACTTTGATTGCAGGTTTGAATTAAACTAGCTGGGGAAGAAGCATCATATGTTGTCACAAGGAGTAATTTAAATCACTTGTAAGGAATCGCCTTCTAATAACCTCTTCAACAATCTCATAAACTTTTAAGTTCCTACAAGCCCACTGCTATTTTTGGTCCATAGGAAAAGTCAACCGCATTTTCGTAACTACTAAAATTTGTAATATTCTTCAAGCTACATGTCATAATGGTTTTAGTTACTGCAATTTGCTGTAAATTATTAGTTTTATCACATTTTCTTAATCTATGGTGCAGGTATTGGACAGTGACTCAACAACTTGCTCACCATACTATAAATGGTTGTAATTCGAGACTTGGTGATCTTCTTGGGACTGGCACAATAAGTGGACCTGTAAGATTTTTCTCTATGAATTTGCAGTCGGTATCAGCATCTTGTATGTCTTTGCAAAGCTTACATGCTCTTTTCATTCTACAAAGAAGTCTCTAGTCTTTGAGGGTATATGAATATTTACTTATAAAATTTGATATTTAACCAGAAAAAGTACATATAGCAGTTACGATGGTAACAAGTAGTCTTAACAAATGTTACCACATTTAGGTTTGTGTAAGCTAAAATATGCACACTATACTAATTATGAAGTTTAATGTATGTGATCTCAGTAAAATTTAATATTTGATATATAAAAAAATGACTTAGATATTGAATTATAGTCTATTTTGAAAAACTTTAAATACTACTTGTTTTATATCCGTCAGTAGTATATAAAGCATAATGGTTATCGGGAGTTCTTACAGGAACCAGAATCATATTGATGCTTACTAGAACTGACATGGAATGGACAAAAAACTGTGTCTTTAGGAGGGGCAACTCGGAAGTTTCTAGAAGATGGTGATGAAGTGATTTTCCAAGGTTGTTTCAAAAAATATTTTAGCTCTTTCCTCTTTACCACTTAAATTTTTAATCAAAACATGAGAGAATTCTGAATTAATCTATGTATGTTTCGATACGGACATAACTAATCAATAAGCCATAGGGATTGAGATAGGGATTGAGATGTTAAATCTAATCATCTATATAATTCTTCAAGTGGCCTGGTCATCATTCTTCTTTAATGTTTTTGAAGAGAATTGTATTATTATATTGCGATGCTAAATTTTAGTTCATTCACTATACGTACCAACACTCATTCATTATGTTGGATTATCTGTAGGGGAACGGGTACAATGTCGGTTTTGGTACAGGCTCTGGAAAAATCATGCCTTCCTTTCCTTGATAAACCCTTCATTGGCTTATAGGTGAAAGCATGTGTCTGGCTAGATGATCAGGCTGAGTATGGCGTAAAATGCTCTCAGACTGTGTGTTGATTTAAGTCATATATCAGCAATCTAGTCATGTTTATGTTCTTTCCTGTGTACTAGTGCAGTACTGTCTGTAAAGATTTTAAAATAGTATACATTACTGCTAATATATATTTTAAAGAGATTTACCTGGATTGTGTTGGTTTTAAGACAATGGTCTTATTTATGGACATGTTAATTTATAAACAGTTTCTAGCATTTTTTTTATAAAAGCGTTCCAATAGGTCTTTATAGTGTTGCTAATAATCACTCAAAAACGTTGCTAAAAATATTAAAAAGTGTTGCAAAAAATACTAAAAGCGTTACAAAAAGGTTGCATCGATACCCCATATGTGGGCCCCATTGTGGGGCTCACAAATATTGTACTGATAGCCCAAACTCTACTGTAACACTTTTCAAGACCTATTGCAACCCCATTGGTGTTGCAATAGCACGTTTCTGTAACAGATAACCAATGGTTGTAATAGGGTATCATCGGGGTTGCAAAAAACTCTATTGCAACGCCTAAAATTGCAACCCCGAAAAAGAGTCGCCATAGCCTTTTTTTGGCCTTTAATAACGCTTTTTTGGCCTTTATTTACGGTTTCTTGGGGTTGCAGAATCCAATCTATGGCGTAGTGCCAGAACAAGGAAATGAAACAAAAAGTTGGAAAAAATGGCCACACAGATTTTGCAGATGTGGAAAAGATGAGGGAAGAAATTGCTGCTGAAATGGCGATAATTTGAATAAGAAGCTCAGGAAGATTTTGGGGAGATTGGTAGAGATGAATCCTATTATAAACACTACGCCATAGATTGCATACTGCAACCCTTCATCCTGGGGTTGCAAAGAAAAGTGTAATAGTAGCCTTCTAAACAAATGTCTATCGCAACCACTCTTTTTTGATGTTGCGGTATAGTCACAATGTGTTACCATAGCATACTAAAAAGATGAATTTATATATTTTATAATTTAACTAAATAATTATTTTCATAAAAATGAATTAATAATCAAGATATTATTTATTTAATTTTGTTAAACTTGATAATATGTTATTAAATTCAATAATAATGAATTATAATAAAATTTTAGAAATTTAAAATTATTTTACAAAAAATGAATATATAATGGGAAAAAATATATTATAATTTCTAAAAATTAATGATTTATTGACGGAGTGATTAATGATAGCAAAAGTAATTTATTTTTGATAATTTAAATTGGAAAGGATAGAATTTATGAAAACTATATATTAGATAATTTTAATATCAATATTTATACATGTAAAAATAAATGAAAAAGGTGGACATTGAAAATTTGGTGAGGAGGGAAAATTGCCGCTTTATTTTTGGAGCTGGAATTTAATAAAATTCAGAAAAGAAACACATACAGCGGCTTCACTCTTTTCCTTCCAAAAACACTACACATCGCCCTCTCCAAAACATACAATCGATGGTTCTTTAAAATATAGGGGTTTTCAGAACTTGGTTCTTCAAGAAAATTATATGGCTTCAAGCTTTGGTGGTTCAATATTTGTGAGCGTTATTAATTAAGGGTTGATTGGGGGTTTCGAATCAATTAAGTTTTACAAATCGAGTTGAATTAGGGCAGTTTTAATCTTACCAGGCTTTATTGCGCTATTATTTATAGATTCTTTATTTGGGTTTCTAGTATTTGATTATATTTCAGTTACTCTCTCTCTCTCTCAAATTTGGTTTGTTGTTTAATTGTGTAATTCAGGTGTGCTTTTCAGACTTCTAGTTTCAGCCTTCCAGAAATTATATATGTAGTTTGTCTCTGTTTCTCTCAGTTTTATTACAGTAATCACTTTCTTCTCTCTTAATTCTATTTGTCTTTTAAGTTAATTAACATCTGGCTTTATTTTAAGTTGTGTTCTATTTTTATAATGTTCATTAAATTTTTGGTTGTGCATTATATTACACTTCCATTTGATGCTAATCTAATTTTGGGTTTGTAGTTGTGTTGTTATAATGTATATCTTTGTTTATATTGCTGGAAAATAATGTTATGTGTGAGTGTATGTCTTTTTTATTTTCAACTTTTCCTTGTTATTTTACTCTTTTAAGCATATTGAGGTAAGGTTATTCATCTCCAAATGCGATATTGCCTCTAAACCAGATCAGTGGTTTCTCCTAATATTTTTTTCGAGTTAGTCATAATGATTGCGTCAGAGGGATTTGGTCATTTAGTTTAATTTTAAGAGTTATTTTGTAATCTTCATATGACTCCGTCTTTCAGAGTTAAAGTCTGACTCCGTCTTTGATATATGACTATATATTGCATCTTCCATCTTACATTATATCAAATTGTATGAGAATCTTATTTTTAACTCTACTCAAGTTGCATGTTGATTAAAAATGTGCAGTTATATGTTGTTTCATTGTCTTATTAAAGTTATAATTTCTTTTGGTAAAGTTTACACTACAGTAATAAGCCCTTGTACTTTTGACAGTTCAGTAAGCTCGAGGGATATGGTAGAGGCTTTTGTGAAGCTTCATGAGGAATGCCTCATTTACAACGGATGAGTAAAGGTCAAGGGATGTGGTAAAGGAACATCGATACGGATATAAACTGTGAAGTTAAAGTATTGATTTTATATTTTTAATCAGGTCGTTGCTTATATCTGGTTATATATGGTTGCTGCTATAGAGTTTTAAAACGCCGGTGCATACATTCTAACCTACACATTATATTACAGGGACTGAGGCACTTTTTGCTGACCTTGCTCACTTTCTGGTTTGAAATAATTTATTGCATATTGTCTTCTCCCATAACTTACTACTGAATATTCTCTTTCCTATTATTTTGAAATAATTTATTGCATATTGTCTTCTCCCATAACTTACTACTAAATTTATTTAAATATCCATAAAATTTCCAAGGCTGCTATGGTCAGACCTGGTAACAAGTTAGGAGAGTCTGTCGATCTTAATGAGGCTGCAGAGCATATATTTGGACTAGTGCTCATGAATGACTGGAGTGGTATACACTGTCTCAAACTCATACCCCTTGGTAATTTTTGTTATTCGTATATCAATAATTTGTATTTTCCATATATTGAACAACTAGGGATATTCAGGCATGGGAATATGTACCTCTTGGTCCTTTTCTTGGAAAAAGTTTTGGTAAGCTTTTACTTCTTTTATTGCCTTTTTTCAAGCATTTTTTTGCTTAGTTGTAAAGGCCAAGTGGCAAAAATCAAAATGGTGATGGTTAAACTGTTTTTCTTCGAGGAACAACTACATCCCCTTGGATCGTAACCTTAGACGCTTTAGAACCTTTTGGTTGTGATGCTCCACAGCAGGTATCTTATCCTTTTTTGAGTTATGAGCATAAGATCAGTGGAATTTGTGAAATTTCTTCTTATAGTTTTTTGAATTTTTCTAATTGCAGAACCCTCGTCCCTTGCCATATCTTGCAGAAAAATATCCAAGAATTATGACATTTCTTTAAAGGTAACTTTGTAGTTACTGATTGTAATATACAGTACTGATATATATTATAGTGTTAGTTTCTAACTTCTATACTGGTTGATGCTTAAAACCAACGGTTGACATACTTTTGATAGTTGTTTTTTTATCAATATAGTTAAAAAAACTTCAGATTTGTTTCATAAAGAGAGTTATATACCAATAATCAGCTCTATACTTTGATTGCAGGTTCAAATTAAACCAGCTGGGGAAGAAGCATCATATGTTGTCACGAGGAGTAATTTAAATCACTTGTAAAGAATTGCCTTCTAATAACCTCTTGAACAATCTTATAAACTTTTAAGTTCCTGCAAGCCCACTGCTATTTGTGGTCCATTTTGAAAAACTTGAAATATTACTTGTTTTGTATCAGTCAATAGTATATAAAGCTTAATGGTTATCGGGAGTTCTTACAGGAACCAGAATCATATGGATGCTTGCTAGAACTGACATGGGATGGACAAAGAACTGTGTCTTTAGGAGGGGCAACTCACAAGTTTCTAGAAGATGGTGATGAAGTAATTTTAACCGATTGTTGCATGGTTGTTTCAAAAAATATTTTAGCTCTTTCCTCTTTACCACTTAAATTTGTAATCAAAACATGCGAGAAATCTGAATTAATCTATGTATGTTTCGATACGGACATAGCTAATCAATAAGCCACAGGGATTGAGATGTTAAATCTAATCATCTATATAATTCTTCAAGTGGCCTGGTCATCATTTTTCTTTAATGTTTTTGAAGAGAATTGTATTATTATATTGCGATGCTAAATTTCAGTTCATTCACTATATGTACCAACACTCATTCATTATGTTGAATTATTTGTAGAGGAACGGGTACAATGTCGGTTTTGGTACATGCTCTGGAAAAATCGTGCCTTCATTTCCTTGATAAACCCTTCATTGGCTGATAGGTGAAAGCATGTGTCTGGCTAGATGATCAGGCAGAGTATGGCATAAAATGCTCTCAGACTGTGTGTTGATTTAAGTCATATATCAGCAATCTAGTCATGTTTATGTTCTTTCTTGTGTATTAGTGCAGTACTGTTTGTAAAGATTTTAAAATAGTATACATTACTGCTAATATACATTTTAAAGAGATTTAATTGGATTGTGTTGGTTTTAAGACAATGGTCTTATTTATGGGCATGTTAATTTACAAACAGTTCCTAGCATTTTTTTTTGTAAAAGCGTTGCAATAGGTCTTTATAGTGTTGTTAATAATCACTAAAAAACATTGCTAAAAATACTAAAAAGTGTTGCGAAAAACACTAAAAAGCGTTGCAAAGGTTGCATCGATACCCCACATGTGGGCTGAAGGAATTTACGGATGAGCGAAAGTGTGAAATAACAATTATTCCGTAAAAACCATATATCGCACATATAGAAAAACGTATAAAAGGGAAAAACTGAGGAATCGTAACCATACCTCGTGAATCGAAGCTTTATAAAATTGGAGTGCTAGCAGTTGCTCCTCAGTGTGTGAAGCACTCTACCGGTATCCACCAAGAACGATCCTCTTCGATGAACCTTTTTATAAAACTAAGCTTTTATAAAAATGGAGTTTTTGGGAGAGAGAGAGAAGAAGAAGATGGAGGCTAGGGTTTTCACAAAACCAAAATTGTGTGTTGTATTTTATGAGCCATCCATCTCATTCTATTTATAGGGCTCTCCTAGGGTTTTATAATATATCTTTATATATATTAACCCCCACATTTTATCTTCATAAAATGCTTTAATAATAATTAAAACTATTTTAATCATTATTTCTTTTCTTAACTATTTAGAAAATAATTCTCTCTCTCATTATTTCATCAAAGAAAATATTCTTTTATGGTGTGACCCTGTAGGTTTAATATTATGCCGGTAGTAGAAATAAATAATAATAAACTTTTATTAATTATTTACATGAATATTAAAATTCACTAAATATAATTAACTGATTAATTATATTTATTCTACATCGCGAGTGATGCTTCTCAACATATCGCGACTATCCGGATAATATGAATTCACTGCTTAGAATACCAAGAACCTGTCAGTGAATAGTTACCGTACAATTAACTCCTTCTACCCTCCAATGTCCTGATTAAATACAAGGCATGGATCTTGTGTCAAGCCTATCTAATTTAATCATTTGCTTTCCCATTCACTATGCTCAGTTCTATGTAAATTAGAAACTCCTTTCTAATTTCATTCACTCTGGCCAGAGATTCCTGAACTAGCATAAGTGGATCAACTTTGAACATTCTCTTCCTTCACTGGAAGGGGTAGATCCTTTATTGATCATACACTATCTTCGTGTACAAATTCCTATACCCAGTAGAGCCCTAATAATTGTCCCTGGAGACTAAGAACTAAACCAAAGCATAGTTCAGTGTACACAAGATGACTATGATGACCTCAAGTCTAAGGATACTTGTACAACTATCACTATGTGAACAACTGCTGACACGTGAGTGAACTCCATCAGTTGTTTAGCTGTGCGAGTCATGTTCAGTGAACTTATTCTATAATAAGCACCTACATACTAGCTATAGTGTCACCACACAAATATCTATGAGAATAGACATCCTTCATAATGAAGCAAGCATAGTATGTACCGATCTTTGCGGATTATTAATTACCAGTTAGTAATTCTATGACCAGGAACTATTTAAGTTTAGAGTTATCATCTTTTAGGTCTCACTATTATGATCTCATCATAATCCATAAAAAGCTTTACTCTAAACAATGGTATATCTTATTTAAACACTTAAATAGATAGAGCCCGTAATAAAAACAAAACAAGTCTTTTATTAATATCAATGAAATCAAAACAGATTACATAAAAGTTATTCCTAAATCCTCATACGAGATTGGACTTAGGACATATCTCTTTCAATCTCCCACTTGTACTAAAGCCAATCACTCTGGTATCTAATACCCATCTTGTTTTTATGACGATCAAAGTGACTTTCAGAAAGTGGCTTTGTGAGTGGGTCTGCTATGTTGTTATGTGTGTCAACTCTCTTTCAATACAATACAAGAAATATTATCGCGCTCCCACTAACCCTTTTGTAGACACATGGTTCATCTACGTTTTTGATAAAACCAAACTCTTTGATTATCTCATCAAAATGGATGTTCCATCTACGAGAAGCTTGCTTTAAACCATATATGGTTCGCAGTAGCTTACACACTAGGTTTTCATTTCCCTTGGAAAGAAAACCATCTGGCCATTTGCCAGATCTCATAGTCGTAGTAAGCAGCAATCACAAGCAAAATCCGAACTGATTTTAACAGGGCTACAGGTAAAAGGTTTCATCAAAGTCAATCCATTACCTTTGTTTGAATCCTTTTGCCACAAGCCTGGCTTTAAAGGTCTCCACCTGGCCATCTGCTCTAATCTTTCTTTTGTATACCGTATACATAGATTCCATTTCGGATTTCATGGCACTTTGCCATTTTTCTGAGTCAACACTACTCATAGCCTCATTATAGGTCACAGGGTTTTCATCATCAATGATTGACAACTCATTGTCATTCTCAATGACAAGGCCATAATACCTCTCAGGTTGGTGAGACACTCTCTCTGACCTACAAACGGGCTGTTCCACAGAAGGTTGTTCAGTCTGAACAGGTGTTTCCACTTGATCCGTAGTAGTTTGTGCTTCTTGAACTTCATCAAGTTCAATTTTGCTCCCACTATTTCCTTCAAGGATAAACTCCTTTTCCAAGAAGGTAGCATGTCTGAAGACAAACACCCGATGATCGGTGTAAAAGTAATACCCCAAAATCTCTTTAGGATATCCCACAAAATTACATTTTACGGATCAAGATTCCAGCTTATCTGGGTCAACTTTCTTGACATAAGCTGGACATCCCCAAATCTTAACGTGTTTAAGACTCGATTTCCTTTCTTTCCATATCTCATATAGAGTTTGAGGAACAGATTTGGAAGGCACCTTATTCAGTAAATATGCTGAGGTTTCCAATGCATAACCCCATAGGAATACTGGAAGATTCGCATAGCTCATCATGGACCGAACCATGTCTAACAAAGTTCGATTTCTCCTTTCAGATACCAATCTGGAGGAGTCCACTGGGAGACTATACCCTTTTCTTTGAGATAATCCAGAAACTCTCCATTGAAGTGTTCACCACCTCGATCTGATCGAAGAGTTATAATACCAGGTTTGGTTTGTTTCTCCACTTCATACTTATACTCTTTGAACTTTTTCAAAGGCATCAGACTTGTGTTTCATCAAACACATATCCGAATCTAGATCTATCATCTATGAAAGTAATGAAGTATGAAAATCCACCCATGGCTTGCGTAGACATTGGTCCACATACATCTGTGTGTACCAATCCTAGCAAATCTGTAGCCCTCTCTCCATGTCCACTAAATGGAGATTTGGTCATTTTACCCAATAGACAAGACTCGCATGTAGGATATGATTCAAAATCAAAAGGGGTCAAGTAACCCTTCCTTATGCAATGTTCGCAGTCTATTTTCACTAATATGACCAAGTCTGCAGTGCCAAAAGAAAGTGAGATTTTCATCATCCCTTTTCTTTTATTAGTTTGTTCAATCTGAAGTAAATTATGTCACATACATACAGACCATTATTTAAAATACCACGTCAATAAAGAATATTATCTCTAAGGATAGAACATTCATTATTCTTAATAATAAAATGAAAAACCATCCAAATCCAACATAGGAATAGAAACAATATTCCTTACAATCGAGGAAATAAAATAACAATTATTTCAAACAATAGTCTTGCCCGTAGGCATATGTAAATGAAATGATCCTACATCTTCAGCAGCAACTCTTGCTCCATCTCCATCAGTAGAATCACCTCCTCTTCCTCAAGAGTCCTACTTCTCCTTAGTCCCTGCAATGAATTACAGATGTAAGAACCACAGGCGGTATCTAATACCCAAATAGAAATTTGACTTAATGATATATTCATTTCTATCATGAACATACCTGAATCAGAAGCGGTAGTCTCACTCCCCTTCTTCTTCTTCAACTCTGCAAGGTAAACCTTGCAGTTCCTCTTCCAGTGCCCCACCCTGTTACAGTGAAAGCAAACAACTTTGCTCTTGGGGTCTTCAGCTTTTGGTGGAACCGGCTTTTCTTCACCTACTTTCTTCTTCTTGGAAGGGTTCCTCTTCCTTATCTTAGGATTGGAACCTTCACCAATTAGAAGAACATAACTCTTCTTAGGGGGGAAATTCGATTCCGCAGTCTTCAACATGTTGTGGAGTTCAGCCAGGCTGACATCCAGCTTATTCATGTGAAAGTTCACAACAAACTGCGAAAACGAACCCGGAAGTGATTGCAAGACCAAGTCTTGGCTCCGCTCCCCATCCATGGCAAAACCAAGTTGTCCAAGACGTTCAATCAAATTGATCATCTTAAGTACATGGTCATTCACGGATGATCCCTCAGACATCCTACAACCGAACAGCTCCTTCGATATCTCATATCGAGCTGTCCTCCCTGCCACATCATACAACTCTTGTAGATGCATAAGGATAGTGTGAGCATCCATATGCTCATGCTGCTTCTGTAGCTCAATGTTCATAGAAGCTAGCATGATGCATTGAGCAACATTTGCATCATCTATCCACTTACGATACACAATATGTTCATCATTATGTGCATCGTTAGCAGGTTCAGTAGGCTTAGGTGAGTCAAGCACATATTCCAGCTTCTCCACCCTGAGAACAATTCTCAAGTTTCGAAGCCAGTCAGCAAAATTAGGACCAGTCAACTTGTGAGCATCTAGTATACTCCGGAGTGATAGTGCAGAAGACATAACGTATATAGTAAATCTGTAAATGATAAACACATAACAACACTTAGCAAATATTCAATTTCATTTCAAAACACTATATGAATCGGGTCTTTATTCATAAGTGGCTCCCACTAGTTTATCTAATTTATTCACCCCCTAAGTGAAAATTAGGCATTCATAATGCTAGTGGGAATAGGGATCCTACATTCCATTACACAACCTCGGCTGTAGCACGAAACGTCATGTGATGTTCAATAGGCAGACAACTCTTGTCAATTACATCTTATGTTATTCCCTAATATAATTTTAGCCTCTTGAATAATTGAGTCACGGCTGTAGCACGACAAACTCAATATTCTAAGTCAAGTCTAACCCAACATTTCGTACAATTGAATCAGTCTCCAATGGCCCACGGCTGTAGCACGTAACGACCTTTAGATTCTAATTCAATGTACACATCTCTATGTAATAGACAAGTATTTCTTATTTCAAAATCAAAGCCCTCGGATGTAGCACGAAATGACAATGATTTAAAAATAAGAACCACTTTCTATCATGTTGGAAGGCTATAACCGACACAAGACCGTTGTGTCATTGGCCAATTACTACTTGATATTATTTAATTTTAGAGGGATTATATTACGTTACAATCATAATCATATTATAAAGAGATTCTTCCTTTTAAATTAAATATTTCAAATCAATAATCGATAATCAGATGATTCCCAGATCGGGTGGGGCATTGTCAAGAGGCGTCACTTAATAACCCTTTCTTACAGATAGAAATCTGTTGTTGACAGAATCATCCTTTCTCTCAAAATTGAAAATTCATATTTAATTACGTGTTTCATAAACACAAGAATCTCATGATTGTATTCATAATATTATTGTCAAGGCAAGAAACAATTCTTATTCTAGATTTTCTAGAGCACGCCTTATATTGATTTAAGTTCACCTAAATCTATCATCGCATGGTAAACACAAGCATATATCTCATATATAAAAATAAATAAACAAGTAAGCAAGCAAGTAATATCATGTCACACATTGATATAATGATGTATGGATTTATTATAACATTTAAAAGCAATTAAAACAATTAAAACATGTTTTAAAATACTTTCGGGAATATAAACAGTTCAAAACTTTTATATAAAAAATATTTGACCACTCCATTAGATCCGTCTCGGAAAAACGAATCCAACGATATATTGCACGCCCAAAACGGAGTTACGAAACACCCAAAAAATCAAATTTAATGTGGACATACGGGCTGTAACGCATGTACGTAATGCGTTACAACACTGTTGAGCCATTTACGCGTGTAACGCATTCCGTAAATGCGCAACAGTGTGTAACGCACTCACGGAATACGCAACACACCCCGCGCGTGTGACTCACGCGCCCGCACCTGGCCGACCGTTGGCAACAGCAGGTTTTTTTTTTCTTGTTCTGTCAGCTTCTGTCGTTCCTTTTTGATGCTGTTATAATTAGGAGATGTAACCCCCCTTTCCCTTTACTCCCTTATTAATAACTCTTTATTAATTTATTTTTTTAATTTTATTATTAATAAATTAATTAACATTTAATTAATAAATTAATAAAAATCAAAATAATATGATTTCTTAAATCAGGGAGTAGCAGAAAAATACCAAATCAGCCATGGGTCTTTGTGCAAATTTTAATCATAATTATTCACATGCATAATTATTTTATGAATTTTAATTAAAACGATTTTAAAAAAAATTCATAACAAATAATCTACACATCACAAAATTATGAAAAAAAATACCTAGATGATCTACAACACTTGTAGAACCCAGATCAGTAGTCAAAATCTCATGCAAAAATTATTTCGAATTAATTCATAATTAAATCCAAATAAACTTGCAAAAATCTTAACAAATCCATACATGCATTAAAAAATCTGAATTTTTTATATGAATCTCTATATGCAGAACCTAGCTTTGATGCCAATGAAGGAATTTACGGATGAGCGGAAGCGTGAAATAACAATTATTCCGTAAAAACCATATATCGCACATATAGAAAAACGTATAAAAGGGAAAAACTGAGGAATCAAAACCATACCTCGTGAATTGAAGCTTTATAAAATTGGAGTGCTAGCAGTTGCTCCTTAGTGTGTGAAGCACTCTACCGGTATCCACCAAGAACGATCCTCTTCGATGAACCTTTTTATAAACTAAGCTTTTATAAAAATGGAGTTTTTGGGAGAGAGAGCGAGAAGAAGAAGTTGGAGGCTAGGGTTTTCACAAAACCAAAATTGTGTGTTGTATTTTATGAGCCATCCATCTCATTCTATTTATAGGGCTCTCCTAGGGTTTTATAATATATCTTTATATATATTAACCCCCATATTTTATCTTCATAAAATGCTTTAATAATAATTAAAACTATTTTAATCATTATTTCTTTTCTTAACTATTTAGAAAATAATTCTCTCTCTCATTATTTCATCAAAGAAAATATTCTTTTATGGTGTGACCCTGTAGGTTCAATATTATGCCGGTAGTAGAAATAAATAATAATAAATTTTTATTAATTATTTACATGAATATTAAAATTCACTAAATATAATTAACTGATTAATTATATTTATTCTACATCGTGAGTGATGCTTCTCAACATATCGCGACTATCCGGATAATATGAATTCACTGCTTAGAATACTAAGAACCTGTCAGTGAATAGTTACCATACAATTAACTCTTTCTACCCTCCAATGTCCTGATTAAATACAAGGGATGGATCTTGTGTCAAGCCTATCTAATTTAATCATTTGATTTCCCATTCACTCTGCTCAGTTCTATGTAAATTAGAAACTCCTTTCTAATTTCATTCATTCTGGCCAGAGATTCCTGAACTAGCATAAGTGGATCAGCTTTGAACATTCTCTTCCTTCACTGGAAGGGGTAGATCCTTTATTGATCATACACTATCTTCGTGTACAAATTCCTATACCCAGTAGAGCCCTAATAATTGTCCCTGGAGACTAAGAACTAAACCAAAGCATAGTTCAGTGTACAGAAGATGACTATGATGACCTCAAGTCTAAGGATACTTGTACAACTATCACTATGTGAACAACTGCTGACACGTGAGTGAACTCCATCAGTTGTTCAGCTGTGCGAGTCATGTTCAGTGAACTTATTCTATAATAAGCACCTACATACTAGCTATAGTGTCACCATACAAATATCTATGAGAACAGACATCCTTCATAATGAAGCAAGCATAGTATGTACCGATCTTTGCGGACTATTAATTACCAGTTAGTAATCCTATGACCAGGAACTATTTAAGTTTAGAGTTATCATCTTTTAGGTCTCACTAATATGATCTCATCATAATCCATAAAAATCTTTACTCAAAACAATGGTATATCTTATTTAAACACTTAAATAGATAGAGCCCGTAATAAAAACAAAACAAGTCTTTTATTAATATCAATGAAATCAAAACATATTACATAAAAGTTATTCCTAAATCCTCATACGAGATTGGACTTAGGAAATATCTCTTTCATGGGCCCCATTGTAGGGCTCACAAATATTGTACTGATAGCCCAAACCCTACTGTAACACTTTTTAAGACCTATTGCAACCCCATTGGTGTTGCAATAGCACGTTTCTGTAACGGATAACCAAGGGTTGCAATAGGGTGTTACCGGGGTTGCAAAAAACTCTATTGCAATGCCTAAAATTACAACCCCGAAAAAGAGTCGCCATAGCCTTTTTTTGGCTTTTAGCAACGCTTTTTTGACCTTTAGTTACGGTTTCTTGGGATTGCAGAATCTAATCTATGGCGTAGTAAAATGTTAATATCGACGAATTATGTGCCGAAAGCTCGGTTGAGGCTGATGGATCAGATGACGATGCAAGAGACAGAGATGATGATGATGGGGATGAGGACGGTGGAAATGAGAGCGATGAAGATGAGGCTGAGGTCGATTCAGATGGTGGAGACGAATCTGCCTAGCTAGCTACTTGATCCTCTGTTATGTCTTATTTGAACTTAGTAATTTTCATTATCTAGCTCCGTCTAGCTAGACTAAGTCTTTTTTTAAAAAAACTATGCCTTAGACTTTAATGGCTAATTTACGCATGTGACTTAGTTTGGCATACTTAGATTGGTAATACGTTGTATTATACATTTTAACGGTCATGGTACCGCTTTTGGATTGTTGGATCTTGATGATTGGGTTGTGACTTGATGAATTAATCTAATTCAAATTTGTGGCTTATTTTCCTGGCTAACTATGTTTACAAAAAAAAACTGTTCATTTTTTTAAAAAAAATATTGTTGCCATTTCATAGAATTATGTTGCTAAAAAGGCATAAAAATATTGTAATAGGGGTCAAAATCATTGTAATACGGGTCAATACCATTACAATATCTTGGTTAAAATTATTGCCATTGGTATAATGTTGTTGCCTTAAAGTCATTAAAAAGTAATGAATTTAAGCTACTGCAATACTATTTAGGCGTTGCTGTAGATAAATATTTGTTGCTATTTCCTTTTGTTGCAATGTATTATTTTCGTTGCTACAGGGTGCTATATTCGTTGCTAAATCGACCAATTGCAACGCACTCAAGTGTAACTCCCAATTTTTGCATATTTGTTGACATAGACTCTATTGCAACATATATAGCACATAAGGCAATGTTATCTCAGCGTTGCTATAAGCAATCTATGGTGTAGTGTCAGTCAGAATAAAAGAATATAAAAGGAATTCAAAATAAAATGAATAATCAAGGGTTTCTAATAAATGAATGGTTAATGCAATCCTTGGATCAAAACGGAAAAGGTTTCAAAGTTGATATTTTTGGAGAAAAATGAAATCCAGAAAACAAGGTTCTAGCATAAAATGGCTAAATGGTGTCATATCACCAATAAACTTTCCACCATATAAGAAAGATGGAAATTTCAATATTACAACATGACAGAGCTATCAAAACCTGAAAATAGACTTCATGACAGCCTCTGTCACATTATGTGATTGAAAAAGGGTGTTGGGGATTATATTCTCTAACAGATACCTCTTTTGAAAGATGTCAAAAGAAGTTATCGAAAGAGAAAGTATAGCCCAGGTCTTAATACTTATCTTCTATTTGAACTCTTCTATTGACTCGTTATCCGATTCCAGACACTTCTTCATGTTCTAAGGATACCAAAAATCTTCATCATCGTCGAATCGTAGTAGCCTCGGAAGATTACACAATAGTAGTTTGTAATTGCAAGGAGTTTTGTCCAGCTCAACACAACCATCTCAAATAAATTCCCTTATCTTAGCTTACTCGTTGGTACTATATCCAATAGTCCAACAGGAACTCGATATGAGCTCAAGCATCCATACAAGACTATACACAATCCTACACACTCTCATTTCTAGTTTACTATAACCTCGGCACTGATACCGACCTGTAACGCCCCCAAATCCGGTGTCAGGGGATTTGGTCTTCACAATGAAACTTTAATCCAAAATAACCTGTTTAATCAATAAATAAATTCCAGGAACTGAAATATAGCATTTGTGACCCAAAACTACACCAAGATCTTATTAGGTTACAGTTCTAGAAACAAGAATTCCAAATTTCCATAAATACATTTTTCACTTTCTTTTAAAACTCTTTTCAACAAATTCCAACTCAATAATAAACCCGCTAGTATAACTTCGAAAAGAAGTATACTAGGTCCAACTATACAATACACAACTATAATATAATATAATATAAAAAAAACTTTACACAATAGAACTTACACTAGTTCGCAAACCCTAGACCAACCGCCTTCCGAAAGCTTCTTCTTTGCTTCCTCGAATTACGCGGCTAAACAACGCAAGTTTATCCTCACTGGAAGGTTAAATTTAAAAGCATGCAAGTATGAGCGAGAGAAATACTCAGCAAAATCTGTATAACATATATATGGTCTTTTTGATATAAAAACCGATATCCGTAATAGAGCAGAACAATTAAAATCAATAATTGTTGAACCATAAAATTTAGTTAAGGAATCCCAGAATTGGTTCCTCATTTGTTTTCAAAACCCTTTCGATATTTTTGGGCGAAAATGATTCAGCAATACTTTGAATCTTGACGAGGATAAACTCGTAAAATAATGTTTACGGAAATATCGTAAATGACAACATGAAACAGTGATTATGGACTGAATCATAAACTTCTTTCAATTTTACTTCAAACCCCAATCATGATATCAACACTTATTTTGGTGTCATATCAAATTGGATATCAATATTAACTTTGATGCTCACAATATTCCATACTGAAGTCAACATCAATCATATATATATTGATACCAATTTTGATATTTAACAACAAACTAAATATCAACTTCATCAGAATCTGAATCAAAACTGTATTCCACATTTTATTCAAAACAGAATCACTGGATAACTCATTTATTATATGATTATCAAAGACAATTTAGCAATATATATTGGAAACAATTATGCATTATGTTGTTCCTGATGATCAGTCACGAAATAGCACCGGTATCCCGCAACCATACCGTAAATATAGGTACCGGTATCTCGCAGTCATACCGTACAATATCCAAAAAAGGCATATATTCGCCTTGCAAGGTATTACACTTTCATATAATAGCTCACGCTAGACCGGTGCGTCGGCCTCTTACGCAACCAGTAACCATCCAATCTTAAAAGCAATTTATGAAGAGGAGCTGAATCAATCGACATCCTAAATAATTTTATTTTCCCCCATTCACTTGGGCAGGAATACTCGCAATAAAAATATTTTTCTCAAGGTATAAAATATTTATAAATCCAGTATTTGGATAAGTAAAAACACTTAACTATTCTGAACTTAGAATATCATTGAGTACTTGCATGATAAATATTTAACTCAGCGATATGTAAAATATTGTATCTATTCTGAACTAAGAATAGAAAAGCAATATTTGCATAATCATAAGTAGTTGGATATGTAAAATATTGAACTATTCTGGAATTAGAATAGCGTAGAAAACTTACCTTTGGTTTTTAGCAGTTAGTCACACTCGCAATAACACAATCCTTCATTCTGACATCTCATGGCATCACCATCTATTATTTCAACAATTCACTGATATGATGCTCATATGATTGCTAGAAGCTAGATATCCAATACCATCCCATTTCATTCTTTCTAATGTCTGGTCCCGATCAACTCGAGCGATCCACATCTATAATTAAAAGATATCACTTTAATCATTTAAACGATAAATACTCGACGAACTGCGCGTCAAAACACTATCTTCTACCTATACGATAGCCCACACCTAAAGTGGGCTTTTTTTTAAAAAAATAAAAAAAATAATGTGTCATAAAATGCAAAAAAAAGTTAAAAAAAATAAAAAGCTTTTTGTATAAAATTACCTTGTCTCAAGAGCATGTTAGCATGGATAAGTACCCATTGTGTAGATTAATTTCGCATGATTAATTCCGAGTCCTATCCATGAAAATTATTTGATGCTTGATAATTCCATGTGTGTGCTTGCGAAGATTCAAAAACTTGAGATGCTTCTTAGTTAATTTTATTGAGTCGAGCATGCTTTCGCCTTGTGAGGATTTGAGCCTAATTTATGATTGATACATTTTTTCATCAATCAATTTCGTTTGTTGTGTGATGTTCATCATTGGCATGCTACTTTAAAACTTGTTTTAATCCGTTTTGAGACTACATGATATGTGTGTGCATGAATATGATAAAGGCACTAAGATTAACCTCATTTACCCAAATAGTAACCATAAAAAATTTATTCTTAGTGAACCCACTTGAGCTTATACATGTTTCGTTCATATATCACCAATCTAAAATTCTTGAGACTACTTATTTATTCTTGTCTTGATTTACTAGTAGACCATAATGATTCAACTTCAGGGTTGGTGAATCCTAAGTGTGGGGATTTCTTTTGTTGAGATGATATATTTTGGTGGGAATCAACATAAAATATCCACATGATCTTGAAAAAAAGAATTAAAAAGAAAATAAAGATCAAGTACTCCTTTGACATCAATGGGTAGCAATTGTAATGTCATATAAAGGGGATGATCCATTAATGTTCTGGTATTAAGTGCATTTGCATGGTGACTTTTCACTGCCCTTGATTACTAGAGAATTACTTGACTTTGAAAAAAAAAATCAAGTTTGTGTTTATTGCTTGTTACACTATAAAAGTGGGGAAGTACATGGGTTATATGTTCTTTGAAGTTTAATGCTTGTCAGAGTTTCATCATCTTTTACATGATCTAATTTTTCATGTTGGGTGCCTTAATTAAAAGTGAACATTATGCTCTATTGGTTTATCAAGTTTAGCCACTTGTTAGCCTATTCTTTTGATATCCTACCCATTACCTAGCCTTGTTATAACCTTTACAAAGACCTTTTGATTTATGTATGTTGGTTTCTTTGTGATTTTCTTGTTATATATTTATGATTTTTTATTCAAGTTAGTGATTTATCTAAGATAAATTAGTGATTTCAGCGTGAATTTGGTATTTTAGTGATTTGTATAATACAAAATTATATATATTTAGTTTAACCTCATACGTGTTTGTGAAGATCGTGTTTAAGTTGCTCATTTATGTTAAAATCTTAGTGATTTTGACTAATAACGGTGACTTGGTGATTGTAAACTAATAATTATTATTGATAAGATGAATTGATATTAAAAATTAGTGAGTAAATAAAGGCAATGATTGTAGCGGTGTAATTGGAGTTGGAGAGAATTTGGTGGTGTTTGAAGATAAGACGTGGTGATTCGAGAATCAAAGATGGTATATATAGTTATTTTTTAACATAATAATGTCTCATTTTTTGGTTGTGCCTGATTTAAGGTATATTAACTAAGATCTGGGTTGCAGTTTCCAATTTTTATTTTAAGTAAGTTTAAATTAGAATAGGACTATATATATACGGTTAAGGAGACCGAGGCGACCTCCTAGGGCACCAACTCGGGTAGGGGCAACAAAATTTTCCTATAATATGTAATATTTATATTAGTATAAATTTTATATCTAACATACAAATTCAATTAAAAATATACTAATATATTAATATATTTGAGGCGCCCATTTAATTTTAAAACAAAATAAAATATATATTTGAGAACCATTTTTAAAGCTAAAAACCAACTTAAATTGAAAAATAAGGTGCAACTATAAGAATTCATTATTATAACGTGATGCACTCTTAATTAGTTGTTCAAAAAATTATAAAATGATATTTTATCATAACATTACCAGGACATATAAAACAAATTAGAGTTTGGGAAACTTTTCATCCTAATAAGTTATCTTTTGTGGTTGGAGCATTACAACTAATCCTCTGCATAACAGATTCAAACTTGGACGTCGTAAACATATGTTAGGTATAAAGTGCAACACAGGGGGTGAATGTGTTTTCTTGTTTTTTCATGAACTGTGAGTGTTTGTGGCTTGTGGAACTAAACAGCCAGAAGAATTTGTAGTGATCAAATGCTAAATTTAAACACACAAGCAATTTATCAAAACTCACTTGATTTGTATTAAATCTAATTTGTCTTACTATATATCTGTGTTCTTGAAAATAAGAACTCAGGTACTTCTCTTGAGAGAATTACAAGATTTCCTAGATCTGTTTGTTACATCTAAACAAATGACCCATGACATATTTTATAGATCAACATGCACAGTTTACAGATTTTGAACTAAAATAGACTAACACATTTTCTAAAACTCCTTTGTTTGTTTCTACTTCTAGTGTAACATATCTGTGCAGAATCTGCTAGGTCTATGACCCTTCTTTGTCCAGTTCATCTTGGCCCTTGATCTTGTATTCTTCAAGTTACATTTGTAGGCATTACAATTCAGTGTTATAATTGTTTGTTGACTGATAATCTTAGATCCTCAAGGTGTCTGTATTTTGAATTCTGAAGTTATTTATCGAGATCTCTTTTGTTGTGTAGAGATGTCACATATCGATAAGTAAAATGACTTATAGATATTTTCAGTTCTCTATATAGGCTTTTGACTTATCGAGGTCTCTAGTTTTATATAAGTAGAATGACTTGTCCATATCTGCAGTTCTCTGCATAAACTTTTGACTTGTCGATATCTTCAGTTCTCTACATGAGCTTTTGACTTGTCGATATCTCTAGTTCTCTACATGGACTTTTTGACTTGTCGATATCTCCAGTTCTCTCAATGCTGATTGACTTGTCGATATCTCTTGGGACTTCTCTACAAGCCATTTTACACTTCTCTATATTCCTTGATCTGTGGCTTGTCGATATCTGACTTAGAACATTTTTCCTAGAACAACATTATTTAATTCCAAGATTCTACACTTCTCTCTGAGTCATGATCTGCTAGTCCCTTAACAATTCAACAAGAATTACAGAAGGGGGTTGAATGGAATTCTTGAAACTTTTTCTTAAATAAAATTGTTCTAACTTAAATATGTATATATCAATATGAATTGATTTGCAGAGTGCGGAATAATAACTTTAAAAGAATCAAAACACGAGTAATTAAAATCACAAGTCTTTAAAAACTTTCTGGAGGATTTGAATGTATCCACCAGAGATATATAATATATATCGAGAGAACTCTGTGTAGCAAAATGCTCACAGCTGCTTACAAATGTAGAACAACTAAGAATGCAGAGAAATGCTAAGAATACAACTTACAAATATTTCTCTCTTTGGTTGCTTAGTTAGTTATCCTATTTGCTGCTTCTTGGTTTATATATCACCAAGATTACAAAGTAATAAGACAGGATAATAAAACAAAAACTATCAAGTCTAATACTATGCTACTTCATTACTCTATTCCAGCATCTTTGAATATCTTCATAATAGCATGGAAATGGCAATACTTCTTTGTTCTCTAAAACCCAGTTGAATAGGCTTCCACATTCCATTTGTATACACTCGACACATGTGACTGTGTTGTCACTGTCAACAGATATTTGAATTCTTTATCCGTCGGGTTCATGATCATCCGTCGAGTTATCTAGTTGATCATCCATCGAATGGCATTGTTGTTTATCCGTCAGGTAGCAGTCTGGCACTTGTTAGGGCGAAAACACGCGCTAATATTCACGCAAGTATACGCGTTCGCAAGTAATATAGAATACTTTCTAGTTCGTTCCCTCAGAGACTCAGACTAAATTATTGTCTAATTAAACTCACTCACCAATGTATGATTACTTCTCAATGTTAAGATACTAACACTTAAAATTGTTGATTAAATATTAACTATAATTAACTACTTAATTAATCACTTAACTAACACTTCAATTTATCAATAATAAAACACTCATGAGATCACAACTTCATTATTACTTCCTTCTATAGCCATTGTTATTACCTTTAGCATGTGACAGTGATAATATTAATCGAATAACACGAAACTGATAAAAGCCAACTTTCATTGTACTAATACCATTCTACCAAGCATCCACAATTAAGATAGAAGTTGAATAGTCATCAATTATGTTGAGTTCCCATATGTCTACAGAAATTGACAACACAACGATTTAAGCACAAGTTATTCCTTTTGATTACATAGGGCAAATAAAACTGTTAGAGTTACCCACTAATCATGCACAACGTACATGAACCTATGCTAGCATGGCAAGTTCTAAATCTCAAGATCCACCGTCGCTTCACAAGAGATTAACACCCTATCTTATATGTTCGCGACGCACATAAGACGAATACGCACAACCAATACTAGATATCATGCAATCATCACACACTAAAGTATTAAACAATTAACTAAAGAACTCCATAATAAATCCGTTGCAACCCCATGATCACGATTAGCCCATAATAGCACTTATCGTCATCATGGGTTCATATGAAATCATGATAAACAAACACAAGAAAATAATAACTAAACTAATAATATTAAAACAGAGTACGTCACAAGAGTAAATAAGTTCAAAGCAAGAAAACTAGCATCCAACGTTACAACGAAACAAGAATCACAAGAATATATGCTTCCTCTTCGTTGCGGTGTGCTAAATCGGTCTTCTTCCTTATCTCCTTCGCTCCTTGCGTAAAAACACAATCTTCTTCAATCCACACTTGTGAAAATGTCTCAAATCTACTTATATAATAGTCCCATAAAACTCAGATTACATAGAAGTGGAAACCAAACAGAAGTAGAAGTCCTAAAATAAACTGTCTTTTTTCCCGACCCTGCGCGGCCGCTCAGCATAGCTGAGCGGGCGCTCAGACCTCTACTGGAAAAATTCTGATTTCGCTCCGTTTCTTCGCCGTAATCTGCCCGTTTCTTGTCTCTCGCAATGGTGAACACATGCCAAGGCTTATTCTTGATGATTCCTCCCCCGAAATGCAACTAAAACCCTGAAATGCATAAACACTAGAAAAACGCATGAAATACACAAAATACTTGATTTCAAGACACCAATTTAAGCCATTTTAAGACGCTCTAAGTGGTATAAAATGCCACTTATCACACCCCCAAACTTAAATCGATGCTTGTCCTCAAGCGTCACAGACTCAAAAACAAATAAAAACATGCATGAATGCAATCTATATGAAAATGCAGCGATCCCCCTTACTACAATTAACCAACCAAATTGTCATATCTCAACGAATGCAGTTAGACAACTAAAGATCAATAAACTCATGCAAACGGACATACAGCCAGAAACGTGGTGTGTGCAAATGCTTAACAGATATGCTTCGAAACTAGACCAATTATTATGACTAGACTATCCTCAAGGCAATCCTACGATTATACAAAGAATAAAAAATTCTAGGTACAAAGTGATATTCAACACTACAAGAACTCTGGAGCTTACTACGAAATCGTGCTTTTTATTTACAACTCAAATGCTTATTTGACCGTGCAATGAGTGAGGTCCACAAAAGACTTATACAATGGTATCCATGTAACGAGCGTTAGGTTAGCGGATCCCAGACTCTAAAAGCCTTAGGTCACTAGGCACAAAGTCCCCTAAGAACTCAATAACTCGAGTACCAAAGAGCCCACTCTTGATCAATTATGCAAAAATATTTTTTTTTTTAAACTCCTGAGCAAGTGCGTTTCGCTCCATCTTGCTCAACCCTAGACTACTCGCACCATATGCGAGCCGGCTACTAGCCATTTGACGCCTAGCCACAACTAGCAACAACTTCCATATTATTTTCTCCAAATTTTTTTTTTCTTTTTCATGCCTTTATCACTAAGAACCTATAATTGAATTCTAAGCATAATAAGTAGATTGACCTTGAAAACAACCAAATTATAACAACAATCTAGTCCTTACGCATTCTCTAAGACTTAGTGGACTTACAATTATTTCTAGCATGCATATCAACCTACACAACTTAATATCACTTTAATGCTATCACTACACTCGCATCAATATCACAATTCAGTCGATAAATCATTGCAAAAGGGATCATGGTAAATGCATGAGCTAAATGAACTAAATTATGCAACTATATGAACTAAACTATCATGAATATGCAACTAAATGACACACACACAATATTCCTTAACTACCACCCCCAAACTAAAAATCTTCACTGTCCTCAGTGAAAGTAGTAGAAAGGAACACAGGGTATACCTACTCGGAGTCATCATCATCATCACCCTCAGTGGGTGGAGTATCAGGCGGCGGGTATGCAGAGTCCTCACCAAAAACTGGTCACTGGATATCAGCTCCAAGGCCTCGAAAAGCAGTCCCTAACGCAAGGGTGAGCACCTGAGCAAACCTGCTCTACGTCTCATACATGGCATCCATCCGCCGTGAAAGCCTCCTATACTGGGCATCAACCATCCCAGCACCCTCCTGAGCTCTCGAAGAACCAGCCTCCTCATGCCCTGGCCTAGCCATAGTAGCACCTCGTGCTGGACGCCCTCCTGGAAGACGATAACCCAGCCCATGCTCCTCAGGCTCACCACCGGTCCACTCCTGCATCCCATTCAGAGTGCCAGAATCAATCGGAGCTGCTGGCAACTGCAACTGCTCATGAGCCGGCCAGTTCACTCCCACTGCTCGGCATAGCTTCGTAACCGTAGATGCATAAGGGATGTTCATATGCTTCGCTCCCCTCAAAAACTTCAGAATTCCTTGGTAGATAAACTCACCAAGGTCCACATAGTATTCCTCATTCAGAATTCCCCATAACAACTGTGCTCTCTCAACTGTGACCTCGTGTGCATGCGAAGAAGGCAAAATATTAGCACAAATAAATGCATTCCATGCACGGGCATACCTGTTCATGGCGATCGCCGGAAAGTGACGATACTCATTAGTGCCGGTCCTGCATGTCCAAACTGTGCCCGGTCGACATAGAGTCGCACAAATCAAATCCAAGTCAAAATCCTCAGCAGTCTTTTCATTCCAGTTCTCCTCCTCGGGCTTCCTCTCTCGCTGTCCAATCACACGGCGAATCGCCGCAGGATGATAATCAACCGTCAGCCCACGGACCACAGAAAACCCATTCTTTTCGGCCTTCGCGTTTGCGTAGAACTCGCGAACAACGCTCATCGGTACTGCTTCGGGTGACTCACAAAAAGCTATCCACCCCTTCTCTGCAATCATGGGTAGCAACTCACCATCCCTCCCCGATGGTAAAAACCCCATCTCCTTCAGAATCGGCTTTCCCAACAGCCTAGTGTACTCCTCCTCCGCAGCTCTGTCAGTTAACCGAGGCCTTGCAGCAGTACCCCTCGATGAATCAGCAGTAGGAACTGTGCTGCTGCTGTCAATAGTGCGTGCTCTCTTGGGTGCCATTGATTCGTGAATAAAAGTGTGTAAGAACTGATTTTTTGATGTTTGTGAGAGGGTTTAAGTGTAAGAAGTTTTGTGGGAGATATGTAGGATAGGTGTATGTATATATAGGGTGTGGATTAGATTAGGGTTTGGGAATTAAGGAGTAAAATGATGGGGTAGTGGGAACAAATCGTGGGTTTATGGGCTAAAACTGTTTTTGTGTTTTTTTTTTCTGAACTGAAAAAAAAATTCTGGTACTCGACCCCTGAGCGGTCGCTCAGCAAAACTGAGCGGGCGCTCAGCTTGCTGCGCGGTCGCTCAGCAAAGCTGAGCGGGCGCTCAGTTTTCTGTGCGGTCGCTCAGAAAAGCTGAGCGGGCGCTCAGGGGGTCACTGGAAATTTTTTTTTTCAGCCCCTGTTTTCTGATTTTTTTGTGTTTTTGGATAGGTTATTAACTTCTAAGGGTTCCTGTAACAACAATTCATGGGTTGCCTCCCACGCAGCGCTTTTTTTCGTCATTAGCTTGACGCTTCGTACCCTTCTCAAGTAGTCAACAAAATGGCACTAACCACTTCTCGGTTTGCCATGTCCCCGTAGTAGTGCTTCAACCGCTGACCGTTAACCTTGAATGCTTGGTCCGGATCATTCTCAAAAATTTCCACCGCTCCATGTGGAAACACAGTTTTGACAATAAAAGGTCCAGACCGCCTTGATTTCAACTTCCCAGGAAAAAGTCGGAGCCGAGAGTTGAATAAGAGAACTTGTTGCCCTGGCACAAATAACTTTGGATGTAGCTTCCTATCGTGCCACCTCTTCACCTTTTCCTTATACATTTTGTTATTTTCGTACGCTTGCAGTCGAAATTCATCAAGTTCATTAAGCTAGAGCATTCTTTTCTTACCAGCTGCATCTAAATCCAGGTTCAACTTCTTTAATGCCCAGTAGGCCTTATGCTCAAGCTCCGCAGGTAGATGACATCCCTTACCGTACACCAACTGAAACGGTGACATCCCAAGTGGAGTTTTATATGCTGTTCTGTAAGCCCAAACAGCTTCATCGAGCTTTAAAGACCAATCCTTCCTTGACGGACAAACGACCTTCTCTAGAATGCGCTTTATCACTCTGTTAGACACTTCCGCTTAACCATTTGTTTGCGGATGATAGGCAGTAGCTACTCGATGATTCACATTATAACGCTGCATCATAGAAGTGAACTTACGGTTGCAAAAATGCGATCCTTCATCACTTATGATTACCCGAGGTGTTCAAAACCTTGTGAAAATTTGCTTATGAAGAAAATTTAGCACTGCCTTTGCATCATTTGTCGGTAAAGCTTTAACTTCGACCCATTTTGAGACATAATCGACTGCCAGCAAGATGTACTGATTATTGCCAGACGAGATAAAAGGCCCCATGAAATTGATTCCCCATACATCAAAGACCTCGACTTCAAGCATCACATTTAATGGCATTTCATCCTTCCTTGACAAATTTCCCACTCTTTGGCAACGATCACACCTTAAAACAAACTGATGAGCATCCTTGAACAAAGTAGGCCAGAAAAAACCTGCTTGCAGAATACGAGCTGTCATCTTCTCACCACCATAGTGTCCACCATAAATCGTGGAATGGCAGTCTCGTAATATCCCCTCCGTCTCATAGAACGGGATACATCTCCTGATTATCTGGTCAGCTCCCTGTCTAAACAAATATGGTTCATCCCACATATACCACTTCACCTCATGCAGAAACTTCTTCTTTTGAGCGGATGTCAAATTAGGAGGCATTATATTGCTGAGAGATAGTTTACAATATCTGCAAACCATGGTTCTTCCTCCTGAATTGCAAACAACTGCTCATCCGGAAAAGATTCATTGATTAACGTCCTATCTTGTGGAGTAGAATCGGGATTCTCCAACCTAGAGAGATGGTCAGCTACTTGATTCTCAGTACCTTTTCTATCTTTGATCTCTAACTCAAATTCCTGAAGTAAAAGCACCCAACGAATGAGTCTCGGCTTCGAATCCTTCTTAGAAACCAGATAGCGAATAGCTGCATGATCAGTGAATACTGTTACTTTCGTACCAAGCAGATAAGATCGAAATTTCTCAAAACCAAAGACTATAGCCAAAAGCTCCTTCTCAGTAGTGGTGTAGTTCAATTGGGCACCATTTAAAGTCTTACTCGCATAGTAGACCACATGGAAGAGATTTTTCTTGCGCTGTCCCAGAACTGCACCTACCGCATAATCACTCGCATCACACATCATCTCAAACGGTTCTGTCCAATCTGGTGCTGTAATAACTGGTGCAGTGATCAAACTCTTCTTGAGAGTCTCGAATGCTGCCAAACATTCATCATCAAATTTGAAAGGCACATCTTTCTCAAGCAAATTGCACAACGGCTTAGATATCTTTGAAAAGTCCTTGATGAATCGCCGATAAAAACCCGCATGACCAAGAAAACTACGGATTCCTTTCACAGAATTAGGTGGGGAAGATTTTCAATGACTCCCACCTTGGCCTTGTCCACCTCCAGACCCTTGCTAGAGACCTTATGCCCAAGGATAATGCCTTCACGCACCATAAAATGACATTTCTCCCAATTGAGCACCAAATTAGTTTCCACGCATCTTTTGAGTACGGCGCGCAGATTATTCAAACATTCATCATATGAGTGTCCAAAGACGGAAAAGTCATCCATGAACACTTCGACGTTATTTCCAATCATGTCAGAGAATATAGCCATCATACATCTCTGAAAGGTGGCCGGGGTGCCACATAACCTAAACGAAACTCTGCGAAAAGCAAACGTGCCAAATGGACAAGTGAAGGTAGTCTTTTCCTGATCCTCTGGTGCAATACAAATCTGATTATACCCGGAATAACCATTTAGAAGACAAAAATACTCATGTCTCGCCAATCTGTCAAGCATCTGATCAATAAATGGAAGAGGGAAGTGATCATTCCTTGTGGCTTTGTTCAATTTTCTATAATCCATGCATACTCTCCATCCTATAACAGTTCGAGTAGGGATGAGCTCATTCTTTTCATTTGCGACCACAGTGATACCTCCCTTCTTAGGTACACATTGTACGGGGCTCACCCACGAACTGTCAGAAATAGGATAAATGATGTCTGCATCTAGCCATTTCAGAATTTCTTTCTTCACCACCTCCTTCATGATGGGATTCAGTCTTCGCTGCTGTTCCACAGTTGGCTTACTACCTTCCTCTAGCAGAATTTTATGCATACAATATGAAGGACTTATCCCCTTGATGTCTGCTATGGTCCATCCTATAGCCGATTTGAATTCTCTCAAAATCCTTAAGAGCTTGTCTTCCTCACTACCTGAAAGGTCAGATGAAATAATAACAGGTAACGTAGATGAATCACCTAAAAAAGCATACCTCAAGTGCTCAGGTAATGGCTTTAGCTCCAAGGTAGGTGCTTCCTCTATTGATGGTTTGAGCTTCCCTTCAGCATTCTTAAGGTCAGAAGTACCAAGAGATTCAAATGGTATGTCCAGCTTTCGCCTCCAGGGAGAAGCGTTCAGATATTGTAATTGCTCATTGCTTTCTTCATCATCACTGTCAAAATCCCCCACTAAGGCCTTTTCCAATGCATCAGACATTAGCATGTGATCGAGTTCTGAAGTAACCGCAGAATCAATCACATCCACTTTTAAGCACTCCTCATCTTCTGTAGGGAATTTCATTGCCTTGAATACGTTGAAGGTCACATCCTGATCTTGGACCCGCATAGTAAGTTCACCTTTTTGCAAATCTATCAAGGTACGACCAGTAGCCAAGAAAGGCCTTCCCAAGATTATGGGAATCTTTTTATCTTCCTCAAAATCCAGAATAACAAAATCTGCTGGAAAGAAGAGCTTATCCACCTTGACGAGCACATCCTCAACTATGCCCCTTGGGTAAGTAATGGAACGGTCAGCCAATTGTACCGACATGTATGTGGGTTTTGGATCAGGCAGATTCAGCTTTTTAAAGATCGACAACGGCATCAAATTAATGCTTGTTCCCAAGTCACAAAGGCACTTGTCGAACGTCAGATTGCCAATTGTGCAAAGAATGGTGAAGCTTCCTGGATCTTTCAGTTTTGGTGGTAACTTTTGCTGCAAAACAGCGCTGCATTCTTCCGTGAGAGCAACGGTTTCAAGGTCATCCAGTTTCACCTTCCTTGAAAGAATAGTCTTCATAAACTTCGCATAACTAGGCATCAGTTCAAGAGCCTCAGCGAAAGGTATATTGATGTGAAGTTTCTTGAACACCTCCAGAAACTTCCCGAACTGTCTATCCAGTTTTTGTTGCTGCAATCTCTTAGGAAAAGGTGGTGGAGGATAGAGCTGTTTCTCCCCTGTATTAGCCTCAGGCAGAGTGTGTTCAATAGTAGTCTTCCTTGGTTCCGCCGCTTTCTCCTTTTGCGTAGATTCTTCACCTCTAATTTCAGCTTCTACTTCTTTTGCCTTTTCAGCATCAGCTACATTTCCAGACCTTAAGGTAATAGCCTTGACTTGCTCTTTAGCTTCCTTCTTGCCTGGTACTTCCGTGTCACTGGGAAGAGTGCCGGGTTGACGATTGAGCACTGCATTGGCTAATTGACCGATTTGATTTTCCAAGGTCTTGATAGAAACCGCCTGACTCTTGCACAATAGCTTAAGTTCCTCGAAATCAGCACTTGTAGGTACAGCTGCACTTCCCTGTTGAGGATATGATTGCCCTGTAGCATACTGCTGTGGTTGCTGGAATCCAGGTGGGTTAAACTGTTTACTCACTCCTTGCTGATATGGTGGCTGAATAGCATTCTGATTATTCCCCCAGTTGAAATTTGGATGATTTCTGTTGTTAGGATGATAGGTCGCTGGCACAGGCTACTGTTGTCGCTGATAATTATTCACATACTGAACAGATTCATTGACAAGAGAACACTGATCCATAGCATGAGAACCTGCACAAAGCTCATAAACCATAGCTATTTGATTAACTCCATACGTAGCCAGAGAATCAACCTTTATTGATAGCGCTTGGAGCTGGGCTGCAATAGCGGTGGCTGCATCAACTTCCAGAATACCTGCTACCTTGCCTGACGTCATCCTCTGAGGTGGGTTTTGATGCTCATTTGCAGCCATCGTCTCTATAAGATTATACGCCTCAGTATAGCTTTTAGCCCATAAGGCGCCTCCAGCTGCTGCATCGAGCATGGGCCGAGATTGAGCCCCCAAACCATTATAGAAACCAGTGATCACCATCCAATCCGGCATTCCATGATGTGGACATTTTCTCAACATTTCCTTGTAGCGTTCCCAAGCCTCGCACATAGATTCTGTAGGTTGTTGCGCAAACTGAGTAAGAGCACTCCTCATAGCAGCAGTCTTTGCCATCGGATAAAACTTCACCAGAAACTTTTGCGCAAGATCTTGCCACGTAGTGATGGACCCAGCTGGTTTAGAATGTAACCAGTCTTTAGCCTTGTCCCTCAGTGAGAATGGGAAAAGCCTCAACTTGATAGCCTCATCAGTCACGCCATTATACTTAAAAGTGCTGCAGATCTCGACAAAATTCCTTATGTGCATGTTGGGGTCTTCAGTTGCCGCTCCTCCAAAAGAAGCAGAATTCTGCACCATCTGAATAGTGCCCGGCTTGATTTCAAAGGTGTTAGCTTGAATAGCCGGATGAAGGATGCTTGACTGAATGTCATCAATTTTAGGCCGAGAAAAATCCATCAGAGCTGGATCAGCTTGAACAATACGATCTCCCATGTTTACTGGTTCTTTCTGTTCAGTTCCTGAATCCGAATCCTCAAAATCTAACTTCTCCGGAATATCAAGAACTTCGTCTGTCTCCTCAGCTGTATCTAAAGTCCTCTTGCGAGCACGAGAACGAGTTTGCATAAACGCTTGCTAAAGTACCTGAAACACAACCGGAAAAAATTAAGTAACTACTACGTCCTAATCACTGAGTCCTAATGACCAATGATGGTAAGTACATAAACTAAACAAATACGCCGAGTCCCCGGCAGCGGCACCAAAAACTTGTTAGGGCGAAAACACGCGCTAATATTCACGCAAGTATACGCGTTCGCAAGTAATATAGAATACTTTCTAGTTCGTTCCCTCAGAGACTCAGACTAAATTATTGTATAATTAAACTCACTCACCAATGTATGATAATTCTCAATGTTAAGATACTAACACTTAAAATTGTTGATTAAATATTAACTATAATTAACTACTTAATTAATCACTTAACTAACACTTCAATTTATCAATAATAAAACACTCATGAGATCACAACTTCATTATTACTTCCTTCTATAGCCAATGTTATTACCTTTAGCATGTGATAGTGATGATATTAATTGAATAACAAGAAACTGATAAAAGCCAACTTTCATTGTACTAATACCATTCTACCAAGCATCCACAATTAAGATAGAAGTTGAATAGTCATCAATTATGTTGAGTTCCCATATGTCTACAGAAATTGACAACACAACGATTTAAGCACAAGTTATTCCTTTTGATTACATAGGGCAAATAAAATTGTTAGAGTTACCCACTAATCATGCACAACGTACATGAACCTATGCTAGCATGGCAAGTTCTAAATCTCAAGATCCACCGTCGCTTCACAAGAGATTAACACCCTATCTTATATGTTCGCGACGCACATAAGACGAATACGCACAACCAATACTAGATATCATGCAATCATCACACACTAAAGTATTAAACAATTAACTAAAGAATTCCATAATAAATCCGTTGCAACCCCATGATCACGATTAGCCCATAATAGCACTTATCGTCATCATGGGTTCATATGAAATCATGATAAACAAATACAAGAAAATAATAACTAAACTAATTATATTAAAACAGAGTACGTCACAAGAGTAAATAAGTTCAAAGCAAGAAAACTAGCATCCAACGTTACAACGAAACAAGAATCACAAGAATATATGCTTCCTCTTCATTGCGGTGTGCTAAATCGGTCTTCTTCCTTATCTCCTTCGCTCCTTGCGTAAAAACACAATTTTCTTCAATCCACACTTGTGAAAACGTCTCAAATCTACTTATATAATAGTCCCATAAAACTCAGATTACATAGAAGTGGAAACCAAACAGAAGTAGAAGTCCTAAAATAAACTGTCTTTTTTCCCGACCCTGCGCGGCCGCTCAGCATAGCTGAGCGGGCGCTCAGACCTCTACTGGAAAAATTCTGATTTCGCTCCGTTTCTTCGCCGTAATCTGCCCGTTTCTTTCCTCTCGCAATGGTGAACACATGCCAAGGCTTATTCTTGATGATTCCTCCCCCGAAATGCAACTAAAACCCTGAAATGCATAAACACTAGAAAAACGCATCAAATACACAAAATACTTGATTTCAAGACACCAATTTAAGCCATTTTAAGACGCTCTAAGTGGTATAAAATGCCACTTATCAGCACTTCACTTCATTTCATTTATGCAGGATTACAAGACATCATCTATGTACAATTAATCAACCTATTCTGCATATCTAGATAAAGTCAACATGACTTGAGTACTACTTACAGAATCTAAACAATGGTGTATGCAGAAATGTGCTACAGACTTATTGTTACATAAGCTACTCACTCAAAGGATAATAAGTCATCATCCATCGGGATTATATTGAGTCATCCGTCGGGACTATAATCCTTATCCGTCGAGTGCTCCAATTTTCACCAAGTAAAATCTACCAAGGTGCTTTGTTAATGAAATCATCAAGTTAAAAATATATACACAACAATCTCCCCCAATTTATGTCTATTGGAATTGTAGCCATAAATTCAGAGAAACTTGATGATAACAAAACACCCTAAAAATACAACTTTGAAAGTAGATAGATAAAACTGTAAAGTGCTTCAATAATCAAAATGTACAAAGATTAGCTCACAGTCATTTTCAAGGTGCTCATCTAGCCTGAGCAGATTTATCTAGTTCCTTGAAGGTCTGGATCTCTTTCCAAGCTTTCTGTTGTTTTCTTCTATCTGATTTTGGAGCTGCCTGTGGAATTCAGTTCATCGGATTCTGAGAGATTTAGCTTTTCTTACATCTCCAAGAGAGTCTCATTGCTAGATATGCTCAATTGGTCTTCTAGTCTGAAAAATCTTTTCACTCCTTTGTCATCCTTGAACTCCATCAGCCAATAGGACCTTAGATGCAGTCTTCTCCCTGTGTAAGGGATAATTAGAGTCTTTAGGAGTGCATCTTTAGCTCTAAAACTCCTCAGTTCTTCAATCTTCTTTAGAACCAGTCTTCTTGCAGTTACATTGAACCTAAAATTCTTCTTGAAAATGAATAAACATTAATCAGTACAGTTTGGCTTTCTTGAAGGATCCTGTGAAGTGGCCATTGAATCTCCTTTCCTCCCTTGTACTTGAAAACTAGCCTTTCAGGTAGGATTCTGTATGCATCAATTCCTCTCACTTCTTCTAGTTCATCTAGATAGAGATTTAGATAAGAGAATTCCTTGATGTCACACAAGTACATGTAATCTCCCTTATTGACTTTAAATTGAGCTTTGACTAGAGATTTGGATTTGAGAGGTGACAGCTTCACTTTCTTGACTGCTCTTGACTTTGTTCTCTTTGGCTTGCTAAGGATTGGCAAATTGAAGTCAGGAATTGGTAGGATTTCCCAATCTATTGGTTCATCCTTTGGCACAATAGGTTCACCATGAATGTTTCTGTAAGGATCCACCACCTTGATGTCTTCAAATACCACAGTGGGTTTTGATGCTTGAGTTGTAGTTGAAGTGGATTCCTTAGAAAACTGATCCTTCAATTCCTTATCAACAAAATCCAGTTTCCTTTTGGTTCTTTTGGCCAATTCCTTGTGGGTTTTCAGAATAATTTCAGTTTTTAGAGATTTGATGCAGGATGGCTGTCCTCTTTCCAGATAGTTCATGCTCATTTCATTCACAGAGATCTGATTGATTAGTTGAATTAGGGTTATCTTGAAGTAGTGTTCATCACAGTGCTTTGAAAATGCCCATGATGGCATTCCTGATCTTGAACTTGAACCTACTTCTCCCCCTATGTCCAATGCCTCTTCTTCACTATCTCCACCTTCAACACCAAAGAAATCTGCTGAACCACCAGTCTCATAATCCACATCACCAGCTGTAGAAGGCAAAGCTGTGATGGCATCCTTAGCTCTTAGCATTGATTGAGTGGTATACACTAGATTGAGCATCCTTTCTGTATTGTCATTGCCCTGTTCAGCTAGAAGTTGATAAGCTGGAACATGGTGAGTAAATGCCTCAGCATCAAGGGAGGTGGAATCTATAACAGCTTGAGGTTGCTGAGATAGTCCCTCCCTGTCTACATCCTGGACATTCATTAACTCACTAGCAATGACATCCATCATTATAGCTCTTGTGCCTGCATTTCTCTCGTGTTCTCTCTTTTGTTGTATCAGGGTCTCACCCTGGCTCCCCACCTTCCACCCTCACCTTCACCATCTAAGGTGGGGCTCCTCTCACTTTCTTTTGCCAATCCTGATGAAATGGATTGCATATTTTCACTCTTTTGCTCTCCTTTTTCCTGGGAGCAACCCAGACTCTCACTCATAGCACTCTCTTTGTACAACCACTAATTCTTCTGTACTAAAAATAAATAAAGTTTGAAGCTGTACAGAGACACTCGATGGATGAGTTATATCCATCGGGTTAGTGGTTTTGTTATCCGACGGATAACTGTTGTTAAGCTTATCCGTCGGGATACAATCACTACTTGACGGATGAGCAATATTCATCGAGAGAGTAGAAGTGAATGAACTTGGAATAGAAACTATTGTGGCCTCTGTGCTGATTGATGATATTTTGGGCACAGATGATTCAACAGTTCCTGAAAGAATTGGCAAATGAGCCAACAAATCATCTAAAAGATGATGCTCACTTGCATTAGATTTTGGCTTCCCCAACAGAGTTAAAGAAGGGGAATCAGGAATTGATGTGTTGATCATATCCACATCCAGAGAGTTTGTGGGAGAATTTGGAGTGTTAGGTGCTTCTATTACTAGAGATTTTGGCTCTGACTCCACATTTATTGGAGCCACATCAAGCTGAGTTTGAGAAGGTGCATTTCTCTCGTGTTCTCTCTTTTGTTGCATCAGGGTCTCACCCTGGCTCCCCACCTTCCACCCTCACCTTCACCATCTAAGGTGGGGCTCCTCTCACTTTTTTTTGCCAATCCTGATGAAATGGATTGCATATTTTCACTCTTTTGCTCTCCTTTTTCCTGGGAGCAAACCAGACTCTCACTCATAGCACTCTCTTTGTACAACCACTAATTCTTCTGCACTAAAAAAAAATGAAGTTTGAAGTTGTGCAGAGACACTCGACGGATGAGTTATATCCATCGGGTTAGTGGTTTTGTTATCCGACAGATAACTGTTGTTAAGCTTATCCGTCGGGATACAATCACTACTTGACGGATGAGCAATATTCATCGAGAGAGTAGAAGTGAATGAACTTGGAATAGAAACTATTGTGGCCTCTGTGCCGATTGATGATATTTTGGGCACAGATGATTCAACAGTTCCTGAAAGAATTGGCAAGTGAGCCAACAAATCATCTAAAAGATGATGCTCACTTGCATTAGATTTTGGCTTCCCCAACAGAGTTAAAAAAGGGGAATCAGGAATTGATGTGTTGATCATATCCACATCCAGAGAGTTTGTGGGAGAATTTGGAGTGTTAGGTGCTTCTATTACTAGAGATTTTGGTTCTGACTCCACATTTATTGGAGCCACATCAAGCTGAGTTTGAGAAGGTGCAGTAACTATGTCTTTAGCACCAGTTTGCACAGTGTGTGTACCCTGTGCATCCCCAAGGGTTTTGGATTTCTTCTTTCTGGCATAAGTTTGGGGTGAGCTTGTGTTCCTTACCCTCTTGGCCTGTGCTCTTGGTTGAGAGCTTTGATCAATAGTTACATCATTTTGGGAGGATGCAACTAGAAGTAAGCTTTTATCCTTTTAAAGCACTGCAGTTTGTTGGGAAACTGCAGTGTGGCTAGGCTGGGAACTACTTAACTCTTCATCCTTAACCTACCTTGCCCACCTTCACACTCCCCTATTTGGTTTTAGTGGATTTTGCAACTGGCATCTTTTGAGAGATACCAGAGGGGGCTTTCTTTGATTTGGATTTTGAAATTATTGTTGGTTTGGTAGCTTGGGTAGGCAACTGTTGGGTCATTGACACAGTTACCATAGCTACACTAGAACTCAAAGAAACTAGTGAGGTTGGAATAGTAGTAGGGACTGATGAACTTACCTCACTTACCTGAGGTGCATCCATTACAGGAAAATAGAAAAGTGGCACTTCTCTGTGATGATTTTTCCAGTTCAAATCTACAATGATTCTCCTCTCTTGAACCCAACAATCTAATTTATTGTTAGGGATCTCAAGCACAATTCCCTTAGAGAGGTGATTAGCTAACATCATAAAGAATCTAGCATAGTAAACATTTTTGCCTCTCTTATTTAGCTCTCCTAATTTAAAACCCAACTCAAACAGAACAAGGTCACTAAAATTAAAGTACTTATCTGTTACTAGCATGTAGAGCATGTTAAGCATGGAAATATTAATAGAATCAAAATTACTGATTTTCCCAGAAAAGACCTTGGTCACTATATCACACATGAAACTCCATTCCTTCCTAAGACTCAATCTCCTAATGTCACTCAACTTAGAGGTAAAAAGAGCATAATTCATGGAATTAAGCATATTAACTATATCAGTGTCTATGTGTGGTGAGGTCACATTATTGTCAGAAATTTTGAAACATGCTTTGATAACATCACTATTAATACAGAATTCCTTACCTTTAATAGTGAGTGTGTTGGTCTTATCTGTTGAGTTGTATGTAGCCGTGGTCCACATTTCTTCAACAACTTCACAAAATATAGTAGGTGATTCCAGCATGGCATAGCTAAGCTTGCAGTTCTTCATAAAATCCATCATTTTGTGGTAGTCACCAGATTGCTGAATCCCCTTGTTTACTAAAGCCGTGAAGTTATTCTTCTCATAAATGAACCCAGTCTGAGACATAATCTTGACAACATGCGCCATTGTTAGAGAATAAGATCTTGCAGAGAGAGAGTAAGTTCTTTGAAGGAGAAAGAAATTGAAGCAGATGATTTGAGAATGATAAAAGAAAAGTAATGGAAATGAATTTACCTTTTATACGATCTCAAAAATAACTGTGCAAAATAATAAAGTAAAGTAAAGTAACCAATGAAAATTGCCCAAAATAGCCGTTTAAAAATAAACTGTAAAAATTTCACCCATTATTCGTCGTGTTATGCTTACAAACTGTAAGTATACTCGATGGATAATGTTCAGGAAATCAACGGCTAAGATTAAGATAATTCGACGGATGAGGATAAACTGTTATTCGTCGAGTTATAAAATATTCCAGAAAAATAATTGATTTTTATTAGCTGATAGTATTCCGACGGATGATCAAATTTGATGGATAACAATCATCCGTCGAGATGTAAATTTTGACTTAGACAAAATTTCATCCAAGACTAAAAAATTAATTAAATTTCTGGCTTCATTACAACTTGCAAATTATCACATAAAGATTTAAGAATAATTTAGCATACCTAACTCACTTACCAACCTTGAAAAGGTGGATTCATCCAGTGGCTTGGTAAAAATATCTGCAAGCTGCTTCTCACTTGGAACAAAGTGTAGTTCCACAGTACCATTCATTACATGTTCCCTTATGAAGTGGTACTTGATGTCTATGTGCTTTGTCCTTGAATGTTGTACTGGATTTTCAGTGATGGAAATTGTACTTGTGTTATCACAGATAATAGGAATTCTTTCAACTTGCAAACCATAGTCTAGCAATTGAATTTTCATCCACAATATCTGTGCACAACAACTTCCAGCAACAATATATTCAGCTTCAGCTGTAGAAGTAGAAACTGAATTTTGCTTTTTACTGAACCAGGAGACAAGCTTGTCTCCTAGAAATTGACAGGTTCTTGTTGTACTTTTTCTATCAATTCTACAACCTGCATAGTCTGCATCTGAGTAACCAGTTAGATCAAAACCAGAATCTCTAGGATACCAAATGCCAAGTTTTGGTGTTCCCTTGAGATATCTGAAAATTCCCTTAATAGCTACTAAGTGAGATTCTCTAGGGTCAGCCTGAAATCTAGCACACAAACATGTAGCAAACATTATATCTGGCCTACTAGCTGTTAAGTACAAAAGTGAGTCAACCATGCCCCTATAACTTGAAATGTCCGCAGACTTTTCAGTAGTGTTTAATTCAAGCTTAGTTGCAGTAGCCATGGGAGTTTTTACAGATGTGCAATCCATTAGATCAAACTTCTTTAAAAGATCAAAAATGTATTTAGTTTGACTTATGAATATTCCATCACTAACTTGCTTAACTTGCAAACCAAGAAAATAAGTTAGTTCTCCCATCATACTCATTTCATTCTTATTTTGCATTAATTTGGCAAACTTTTTGCAAAGTTTCTCATCTGTAGAGCCAAAAATAATGTCATCTACATATATTTGAATAAGTATACTAGAGCCATTAACATTTCTAAAGAATAAAGTTTTATCTACACTTGTGAAGTGATTTTCTAAAAGGAACTTTGATAAAGTGTCATACCAGGCTCTAGGTGCTTGCTTTAGTCCATAAAGTGCTTTCAAAAGATAATAGACATGTTCTGGAAAATTTAGATCTTCAAAATCAGGAGGTTGACTGACATATACTTCCTCCTCCAAATCTCCATTCAGAAAGGCACTTTTGACATCCATTTGATAGACCTTGAAATTGGTATGGGCTGCATAGGCTAAGAAAATTCTGATGGCTTCAAGTCTTGCAACAGGAGCAAATGTTTCATCAAAATCTATTACTTCTTGTTGACAATATCCCTTAGAAACCAATCTAGCTTTGTTCCTGACTACTATGCAATTTTCATCCATCTTGTTTCTGAATACCCATTTGGTGTCTATTGGATTCTTTCCTTTAGGCTTGGGCACCAGCTTCCATACATTATTTCTCTCAAATTGGTTTAGCTCCTCCTGCATAGCTAAAATCCAATCAGGATCCAACAAAGCTTCTTCTACCTTCTTTGGTTCTTCCTTGGAAAGAAAGCTGCTGTATAGACATTCTTCTTGAGTTGCTCTCCTGGTTTGAACTCTAGAAGAAACATCACCAATGATGAGCTCAAAGGGGTGATCCTTTGTCCATTTCCTTTTTTGAGGTAGATTAGCTCTAGATGAAGAGGCCTTATTGTTGTCTTGATGTGTGACTGAGTTTTGATTATTAGAAACTCCCCCTGAGTTTGTGGATCTTTGATTTGAGAAAGGGGAACTTTCTATAGGTGATCTATTCTGATTTCCAGCTTCTTTTGATAACCCGACGGATGGTGAATTTTGAGTTCCGACGGATGAAGCTGGTTGTCTACCGACGGATAACGCAGATTGTCTCCCGACGGATGAAGTATTTTGTAACTCGACAGATGTTGAATTTTGTGCTTCATTAGTAGTAGATTTTTCTGCATTATCCTTTGATACTGTTTCTTGATCATTTTCATCATCACTGTCATCACTAACCATCTCCACATTGTCAAATTTGAGGCTCTCATGGTGATCTCCATCTTTCATTCCTTCAATCTTTTTATCATTAAACACAACATGTATTGATTCCACAACAATGTTGGTTCTTAGATTGTAGACTCTATATGCTTTACCAACAGCATATCCAACAAAAATTCCTTCATCTACTTTAGCATCAAACTTCCCATTTTGATCAGTTTGATTTCTCAATATATAGCATTTGCAGCCAAAGATATGAAGAAAATTTAGAGTTGGCTTCTTGTTCTTGAACAATTGATAGGGAGTCATGCATCTTTCCTGATTAACTAGGGAAATATTATGAGTATAGCATGCAGTGTTTACAGCTTCAGCCCAGAAATATGTTGGCAATTTAGATTCTTCAAGCATTGTTCTGGCAGCTTCAATAAGTGATCTGTTCTTCCTTTCCACTACTCCATTTTGTTGTGGAGTTCTTGCTGCTGAAAATTCATGCAAAATTCCATTTTCTTCACAGAATGCTTTCATGATAGAATTCTTGAACTCAATTCTATTATCACTCCTGATTCTTCTAACTTTGAAATCAGGATGGTTATTGACTTGCCTTATGTGATTGATGATGATTTCACTAGCCTCGTCTTTAGACTTTAGGAAATATGTCCCAGAGAACTTTGAGAAATCATCTACAATTATTAGGCAATATCTTTTTCTTGAAATAGACAACACATTGACTGGTCCAAACAAATCCATGTGTAGCAGTTGCAAAGGTTCTTCAATTGTTGAATCAAGTTTCTTTCTGAATGATGCTTTGATCTGCTTTCCCTTTTGGCGGGCATCACACAATCCATCCTTAGAAAACTCCACTGAAGGAATGCCTCTAACCAGTTCCTTCTTTACTAGCTCATTCATGGTCTTGAAGTTTAAATGGGATAGTTTCTTGTGCCATAACTAACTTTCATCCTGACTTGCTTTTTTGAGAAGACAAGTAACAGATTCTGCATTAGAACCACTTTGTTGCTCATCTTGTTAGTCACAACACAGGCTTCTGAGTTGAAGGTTACTGAATTGCCTTTATCACAAAGCTGGCTGATACTCAACAAATTGTGCTTGAGACCATCCACTAAGGCAACCTCCTCAATGATGACATTGTCTTTTGAAATCAAGCCATATCCCACAGTATAACCCTTGCTGTCATCTCCAAAAGTAATACTTGGGCCAGCTCTCTCCTTGAACTCTGTGAGCAGGGTAGAATTACCAGTCATGTGTCTTGAACAACCACTATCCAAGTACCATAGATTCTTTATGTTTCCCTGCACACATCAAAATCAAATCAAGTTGATTTTGGTACTCAAGTTTCCTTGGGTCCTGTCTTGTTAGGTTTCTTTTTCTGTTCTTAGGCTTTATCTCATTTGACTTGGGGATATCAGATTCATCATTAGTCATTTGAGTTGGGCCTTTGAAACCATTCATCATAATAGAGTTATTATGCATACTTTGATTAACAGGGAATGGCATGCTACTAGTGAACATGTTATTCCAATAAGGCATGCTAAATAGCATTTGTGGCATACTAAATGCAGCATAATAGGGATTAGGTGTAAATGGCATATTAGCAAACTGTGCATTCATATTCTGTGTAGACATAGCATTCATAGGCATAGGAGGCATGGCATTCATGTTGGGAAATTGAGGTAGCACAGATATGGAAGTAGGCATGACAGATTTGCAATTAACAGACAAATGATTTACACTACCATACTTGACACAGATTTTTCTTGGAGCATATTTATCAGGTGTGTAGTTATTGTGTTTGTTAATCCCTACTTTACCATTTCTATTATTTTTCTTTTTAGTCTCTGTTTTAACCTCAATCTTTTCAAGTCTGTCACTCAATTGCTTGAGAGTCATATGACCAACATTAGCCTTTTTCCCTTTCTTAACTTGACTCGATTCTCCTGAAACAAAATTCTTGGAAACTGATCCATACTTTTCATTTAACTTAACGAGTTTGGCTTTACTGATAGGCTTACTCACAGTCGACGGATGAGGATTTACATCACTCGATGGATAACCCTTTTTGTTATCCAACGGATGACCCTCATCATCCGTCGAGTCTACATCTGTTAGTACTCCTTCCATTAAATATGGATCTAGATTCTCCTTGTTCTTCTTCCAGGCTGCATCACAAAAGGACTCGATCCTTTAAACTTTGGTGATTTGAGCATGAATATCTCTAGATGTTTTCCATGCCTTAATCACCTCTTGTTCACGTTCAAGCTGCTTCTTTAAAATTTCTTCTTTCTTCAAGGACTCAGTTAATTCCTCCTTGGCAATCTTACACTCAGTTCTTCATTTTTCAAAATCAATGAACTGAAACTCTGGCACATTATTCCTCTCACTTAAAAACAAATTATTTTCTTTGATTTTAGCGTTTTCTTTAGTAAGAGACTTAAGTGTAACACGCAAATGATATAACTCTGTAGACATGTCATTTATAGCATCATTACACTCAGCTTTAGATAAATGTGCAAGGTTTGTAGTAATTACCTGATTACTTGAAGAACTTGTCTCTGTTTCATCAGACTTGGCCATTAGGGCTAGAATGACATAGCTGACATCTTCATCTTCATCCAGACCATCTGCTGCCCAGTCATTTTCCTGTGTACTGAAAGCCTTTTCCTTTTGTTTGAGCAACTCAAAGTATTTCTGTTTATAATCCACAGGCTCAAACTTCTTTTTGTTGAAATCTGACCTTCAACACTCACTGGAAAAGTGCCCTGCCAAGCCACATTTGAAACATTTAAATTTTGATTTATCCACCATGTTTCTATTTGGCTTGGCTGCTCCAAAGTTCTTCTTGAACTTGAGTTTGGAAAATCTTCTGGAAAGAAATGCTAGATGTTCATCAATGTCCTCCATGTCATCTTGGCTTAAAGAATCTTCATTTTCAGCTGCCAGCCCCTTGCCCTTGTTTTCACAGACCCTTAAAGTTGATTCAACAGCTTCCATCTTCATCTCCTTCTCTTTTTCTAACTCAGCAACTAGTGCAATGAATCCTCCTTTCTTCTTTCCTCTCTCCATCCTCTCATCTTGTTCTATTTTCAAGCTCATAAGTCTTCAGGATGCCATACAGTCTCTCCAAAGTAAACTCCTTATAATCATGAGAGTTTCTTAATGAGACTGTCATTGGTTTCCATTCCTTTGGAAGAGATCTAAGGAATTTCAGATTGGAGTCTTTTGTCTGATAGACCCTTCCATGCAGCTTCAGAGCATTTAGTAGTTTTTGAAACCTACTAAAGATGTCAGTGAGAGACTCACTTTCTTCACTGTGAAAATGCTCATTTTGCTGAATCAGTAGTTGCATCTTGTTTTCTCTAACTTGCTCAGTGTCATCACAGATAATCTGTATAGTATCTCAAACATCCTTGGCAGTTTTGCAATTGATGATGTTGTCAAACATATCACCATCAACTTCATTGAACATAATATTCATGGTCTTCTTATCTTTCTAGACTTGTTCAATATCAGAATCAGACCATTCATGCCTTGGCTTGGGGACTGATGGTTCATTTCCAGTTGCAGCTCTCATAGGTACATGAGGGCCTCTTTCTATGCAATCTACATAGGCCTCATCTTGAGAAAGTAAATGAAGATGCATCTTTACCTTCTAGTGATGGTAATTATCTTTATCTAGAAAAGGAATCTTGACTCCAACATCCTTCTTGTTCATCTTGTTGTTTTGTTGATCTTTAAACTCTTTGTTTATCAAGAGCGTGCTCTGATACCAATTGTTAGTCTCTTAACAATTCAACAAGAATTACAGAAGGGGGGTTGAATGGAATTATTGAAACTTTTTCTTAAATAAAATTATTCTAACTTAAATATGTATATATCAGTGTGAATTGATTTGCAGAGTGCGGAATAATAACTTCAAAAGAATCAAAACACAAGTAATTAAAAATACAAGTCTTTAAAACTTTCTGGAGGATTTGAATGTATCCACCAGAGATATATAATATATATCGAGAGAACTCTGTGTAGCAAAATGCTCACAGCTGCTTACAAATATAGAACAACTAAAAATGCAGAGAAATGCTAAGAATACAGCTTACAAATATTTCTCTCTTTGGTTGCTTAGTTAGTTATCCTATTTGCTGCTTCTTGGTTTATATATCACCAAGATTACAAAGTAATAAGACAGGATAATAAAACAAAAATTATCAAGTCTAATACTATACTACTTCATTACTCTATTCCAGCATCTTTGAATATCTTCATAATAGCATGAAAATGGCAATGCTTCTTTATTCTCTAAAATCCAGTTGAATAGGCTTCCATATTTCATTTGCATACACTCGACGCATGTGACTGTGTTGTCACTGTCAACAGATGTTTGAATTCTTTATCCGCCGGGTTCATGATCATCCGTCGAGTTATCTAGTTGATCATCCGTCGAATGGCATTATTGTTTATCTGTCGGGTAGCAGTCTGGCACTTGAATTCATTTCATTTATGTAGGATTACAAGACGTCATCTATGTACAATTAATCAACCTATTCTGCATATCTAGATAAAGTCAACATGACTTGAGTACTACTTACAGAATCTAAACAATGGTGTATGCAGAAATGTGCTACAGACTTATTGTTACATAAGTTACTCACGCAACGGATAATAAGTCATCATCCGTCGGGATTATATTGAGTCATCCGTCGGGACTATAATCCTTATCTGTCGAGTGCTCCAATTTGCACCAAGTAAAATCTACCAAGGTGTTTTGTTAATGAAATCATCAAGTTCACAACATATACACAACATGATCAGTATTGAACTTCTTCCAGAGTTTATTCTTTAGCTTGATGGTTGTTCATAGAAAAACCCTACGGTCTAATTTATTTAGCATTTTTACAAACTCAAGAAATACAAATACATAATACAATGAAATTATCATACAATTTATCCTTAGGGTTGTCAAAGTGACTTAGTCTTATTATATACCGACATATCTTGCACAACAACATATCTTGAGTTCACTTCCAGAAAGTCTCGTCGCGAATTAGTGGAGGAAACCTGTTGTAAATTAGGCCAATTCTGACTAAATTTCAAATTAATTTGTTATTATTGACGTTGTGATGTCACACCTATTCGATTAACTACGACGAGACGGAAGTAATTTAATTTCTATATAAATCTGTATATTTGAAAGCACACAAGACTTGTGTGAATGTATTCACTAACACATGAAATAATAGACATAGATATTAGGTGAGAGGACATAGACATATGTACTAGGTGAGAGGACATAGGTACTAGTTGAGGCTTAATGCACATAACTATATTTTTTATAGTGATCCACTATTATATATAATATCGAATATATTTAATTTGTGAATAATGTATGGTGTGATAATTAATCTTCTTATACCATGCATTTTATTGAATTTATGATGTTTGAAAAATTAGACTTCAAGAAATAAAACACCCGGCATCTCGAACTTTTTTGTTGTATATACAACAAAAAAATAAATATATTTTTATTCATAAAATAGACCAAACATTTCAAGTGCATCCTGCTTTTCTAGTAAGATGTACACAAACCTCACTTGTACCCAGGAGGATAACTTAAATTCTGTTGAGAGAGGTTGAATTTATATTCAAAAAATGTCACTGAATGCAATTTATGTTAAACCTTGTAGTTCGTTTTCATGTTGATAGATATAATCTTGAATAATATATATAGCTGAAAACAACTATATGAGGATAACAATTTAGAGCTGATTTTTCCGAGAAGTCGAGAGCAAGCTTTGCAAATATAACTCCACGCTATCCATTCCACAGAGTTGCTTCACAACAGGCATGGTAGCAGGAACAGCCAAATCAAACATTGAATCAAACATAACTAACTTGCTCCAAGCATGATACTGCTTTCGGGCTTCCTTAATGGCCGCTCTTGTGGCACAATGTACAGAAGCTGCCAGAAGTAAAGGTGGTTCACCCGAAGCTGCAGAAAACATATATAACTTGAGTGATATAATTTGCTTAGATTTCATTATAGTAGAAGGTGGATGATGCGTGGCATACCCTTAGATGAGAGAACACGTTCCTCGTGGTGTCCGCTGTTCAGTACCTCAACATTGAACTGTCTGGGGATGGTGTCTATTGTTGGTATCATGTATGTCCATGTGCTATCCGCAACCACCAATCCATCTGCATTAGTAAGGTACTCTTCAGACATGAAGAATCCAATTCCTTGAACAAAAGCCCCTTCAATCTGTATGAGAGTAAAACTTTGTATTCAACTGTAATCACTTATATTATAAGAAAAGATTCACCAGGAAACATTTGGGTGTGAAATAGTTTAAGGAGTGAGAACAATGTTAATATGTTTGATCATGATTAAAGTTTGGCAACCTGTCCCATGTCTACAGCAGGGTTCATACTTTGGCCACAATCATAGATGATATCCGCTTGAAGGATACTGGTTTCTCCCGTTAGAATATTTATTTCCACCTGCAGTACAAAAATCGGGGTTGTCCTTGTTAAAACCATAAATTAAGCACTGTTATACAGGAGACATTCTATGTATGATCAATTGATAGTGTAGACCTCTTCTGTGAACTTTAAGAGCATTATCCAAAGAGTGGAGAATGAAAGAATATCAATTTTGAACCATATTCCCAAAGCATAAATTGCATATTAAGACAACACAAGTGTGTTCAACAAACTCACCTCACTCACTGCTGCCCCGTAATTCAAGTACCGGCTAAAATTGGAGTCAGGTACAAAGTACCAACTTGCTGATAAGCTCAGACCACGTGAGTGTGCCTGAATAATGAACAAATTATTAAAATTATTTACTCAACAGTTTAGGTAATGCAGCTCTGCGACAGATATTTCCAACTACTCTTGCTTATTTCTTCTTTAAATCATCCAAATATTAGATGATTCTGTGTATAAGTTTTTCTCATATCAATATGAACAAAAGTTGTAAAACTACAAAAGTCAGTGCAAGGGATTAACTATCATAGATTGGCAACCATGACAACATATAATGCCAACTGCAAGTTAGGGCTTGATGGTTAGATAATTCATATACACTGACTGTTGTGTGCATTTATATACACTGAACAATGAATAAAACTTGTTCTCTGGTATCATCGCTAAAAGCAACTACACTGTATGGTCATTCCATAAATTTTATCTTAGTCCATTCCATAAATTTAATATAAATCGGATCTTAATAAGTAAGGACATGAATAGGTACTCTTATCTCCAACAAGTTTCCTTATATTCATTCTTCATCTAATATTTTATTACTAAAATGTACTTTTCATCTCTAAAAATACGTCTACATTGGAGGGAGAAAATGGTTTTTCTTAATAATTTATAATAAAATATAAGTTCGGAGAAGAGAGAGGTTACTTATTTATAAGTAATGAGAAGAAGACCCCAGTACTGGAACACTATTGGAGTAGTTTCTAGTCTCATGTTCCTTATATTTTAGCTGAGGATGCCAAATAGCTAATCTATTGGAGTTGCTAATAGTCTAATGTTTTCAAGTTTAAGATGCTTCTTATAATCTGTGCTCTCAAGACACTTTAATCTCAAGTAGCTTTCTTTCGTCCACACATTTAGAGAAGAACATATCTGACATAATTTATAAAATTGAAACAAAATCGACATGCATCAACCTATTGGAGATTATAAGGCTTAAAAGTAAATTTTAGGAAGAGATGATAGATACCTGAAGAATTAATGAATGCCAGTTTAAAGGAGTCATTTGAACCTGTAGACTCTCCTTAAGAGGGACAAGTCGTTCAACCAAGATGTTGCAGCAAATTCTGACCACTTCACAGCTTGATTCAGATGTAGTGCTTGAGGAAGTAATTCCCCCTTGAATTAAGCTCAGAGTATCAGATTGCACAACCCGTACCTTATCCACAAGGTCCGCAGTTCCATCACATTGGATGGAACTGAGAGCATATGCAGTCATTTGTTTTACCTTTGTCCATAGCCCCTGCCCAAGCTCAATCCCTCCAACTTCCACAACGATAGATCCATCTGAAAGAATGCTCACTTTTCCAGGGGATGATCTCATAGTAACTGGCATCATAATGGGAACACGAGATAAACCCCTTTTCCTCCATATTTCATCCCGATTAAATAATTCATTCATTTCAATCCTTTGTTTAAAGTTTGATGACATCCCCAATCTATCCCAGATAGAAGGCAGAGTATACTCTACAAGTTCTCCTGCACTTTGCTCGTAAAACAATTTTAGGCTATCAAATGTGTGAAGGTTTCTGTATCTAACAGAATCCACTTCCAGAGAAAGAGTAAATGCCACGTGTTCTATTACAGCCTCCGCAATATAAGACCCTTGCACCTCTCCGGGTCCTCGCATTGCAGATTTACTGGAATGATTTGTCTTGCATAGCTTTATATCAAAAGATAAAGCACCCCAATCATACTTTTTAAGCACACCGATCATATTCCCCGGAATTATGGCGCTTACATCTGGGGAAAAACCTGCATTGATTAAAATGTCAAGGTGTAGAGCTGTAATCTTTCCATCAGATTTGAAACCAACACTGTATGTTATCTTCATTGGATGTCTTCCTCCAGCCATTATCATGTCCGTCTTGCGATTAAGATACATCCGAACAGGGCGACACAATTTCTGAGCTGCAAGTGCACATGCTGTCGCAACCTAAAATATACATATCACGTCTTTCAATTAACTAGCAAAAGATATACATAAAAATCATACTTGAGTGCACATGTGTGTGATATCAGGAACATGCGGTTGACTTCTAAACTCAAGGTTAGTTTAAGGCCTAATTATATCATAGACCTTGAAGTATGATCATTTGTACACATAAACCCTTGAAGAAGAAAAACATACACATCAACCCTTGATGTATTGAATGTGTATATTCTGACCCTTGTCCATTCAATAACTCATATATCCTAAACTACTGAATTATTTCTGGTACATTGTAGCTAACATAAGCAGCATTAGAAATTAGAGCTTTAGTCTACAAGCTTTGTGCATCTGGGAGCCTACATCTACATCTGTGGTAGCTTCATTTTTCCACCTTTTTGCTCCAACTTTGTCATCATGTTCATAACATGGTAAACAAATAAACATAAAAACACCACAGCCACCCATACAAGTCTTTTGTAATTTCTCTTCTTAACAGCTGCTGCAACTGTAAGAATGTGTAATTCTCCTTCAAGCATCTGAACTTTTTGTTCAAGCATCTCAACTTTGTAGGGAAAGGATCAGTTTAGCTTCTGCCAAGATTACCCTGCTGTGATGTCCTTGGTCAACCGATTTATGAGTTCTTGAAGAGGCAAGGGTCGAAATATACACATTCAATACATCAAGAGTTGATGTGTATGATTTTTTTCTTCAAGGGTTTATGTGTACACATGATCATACTTTAAGGTCCAAGTTATAATTAAGCCTTAGTTTAATGTTTGCCTTAATAGAAAAGTGGATTTCTTTCAGTAATGAAAAGTTTTGAACCCCATCAATCAGTTCTAGGGTTGTTATTTGAAGAACTCCACAATTCAGAAATCGATATGTTGAGTTAACAGTTCTCCTAAAACCTTAAGGGGTGTGTTATAACAATACAAAGTAGTTCTCCTAAAACCTTAAGGTGTGTTATAAAGTATTCCAACTATACATAATTGTTGAGAGAGGGAACATCTCCAAATTCTGCAATGTTTGTAAATGCTAACTATGGGCTTAAATTAGTCTAGGCGAGTATACACATTTGTAGCCAAAATGGATATTTTAATAGGTCAATTGATCCATTAAATCTCTTGTAGGTGCTTGGCCTGTGGGTCTACAAGGGTGAGTTGTAAAGTTGATCTCATAGAGTCTCCAACTGCTAAAACGTAGCACCTTTCCTAGCTGAAAGACATTCTCGTACTATAAGTATTCCTCCAAGTCTTCAGTAATAATTGTTAACCAAGTTTCTTATGGCAAACATAAAACATTCTTATAACTTACGAAACATCAAAACTAACCCAAAAATCCTTTGGGAGTGGAAACCAGTCGAGTTCGGTGAATATATTAGCATTATTTAAATTTAATTAATCTAAGTAGGAATTATCCAAAAATATGTACCCACAGGCATAGATTTTAGTGCCTTGCCGCCAAAGCCTCCTCCAACCCTTCTTGTTATAACACGGACATTATTTTCAGGAATACCGAGACAAACTGCAATTACTTTGTGCACAAACTCAGGGCACTGACTTGAACTGTGCACCACAATGCAGTTGTCCTCGTCTGGGATAGCAAGAGCAGTTTGTGATTCCATATAAAAGTAATATTGTGAAGGAAGCCTGATCTGTTTTTTCAAAACTTAAATCAACACATTAACACATGAAAAGGTAAGAGCAAAGTCACAACTAAAACACAAGAAAGTAAGCGTTCAATTGATAGAACACATAAAAACTGGAATAGATAAATTATGAAATGTACCTCAGTAGAAAGAATACTGTCTTCAGCTTCAGCCATGCCTTTTGAGAAATTTCCAACCTGCGCTGGACGTAGGAAGGTGGGGATTTCAAAGAAGCTTGACTTCTCAACAGCCTCTTCAACAGTTATAATTGGCGATTCTAAATTTTCAGTCTCATAATCAATAATAGCTAGGGACGCAGCCCTATCAGCGTGCTTTTGTGTATCTGCAACCTATACAGCCAAATCCATTTTTAATATGCATGTTATAGATTTCATGTCAAACGACCACATAAGCTAAGGTAAAAATCAATGTACCACTAATGCAACACGCTGACCAGTACACTCAGTAAGATCATCAGCAAATAATAATTCGGTACCTAGCACGCTCTTTGAACCTATGTTCTGACCTCCTGGTGGGATATCATTGCAAGTTATAACAGAAGATACTCCCTCTGGTAGTAAATTGGAAATGAATCTGATGTTCTTCACCCTTGCCAAAGGCTGTGTGCTATATATAAATGCACCATACAGGCAATTCGTTGGTGAAGGAATGTCGTCCACATAAACAGCTTCACCTAAGGGAGGAGAGGAATCAAAGAGTAAACTAAATAATATTTATAGTGTTTCTGACGTACTTCATTATAACTATTCTGAATTTTCTACAAGTAGAGAGACACATAGCAAAAACTGACCGATAAAGGGCGAGAGAGAGGTAGAAGTTAGGCTTAATATATGTGTTAACTGAAATTCCTGGATAGTTGCCGCAGACAGAATTTTAATGAGATAAAGTAGTGATGCTAAACCAAGCACAACTAACCAGACGCTTGAATAGAAGCACCAGACTTTGTAATTGGTTCACCAATTGGATAGTACTCTGTTCTTGACTGTATCACCTGCTTTCCAGATGATAGTAGTGTTGGTTTCCTCATACTATCATACTCGCTGTCCTTTTCTTGTTTATTGCGGTTTCTGGATAATAATTCAGTGTTTTCAGTCAACCAGCTATTGGTAACAGCGGTACCATTTTTAACCATGGGATACAGAAACTCAAAGAGATAAGATACAGCCAAGCTTGAACGATATAGGGCATCTGAAGTTCCTTGTTCCGGTACCACATCTTCTCTAATTAGTTTAACAGCTTTATAAAGAATATCAGAATTTAAAAATTTTCCTGCCAAGTATTTTTCAACCATCCTAGCCCTTTGCGCATGTTTGGTCCCAAATGCACCAAAAGCCATCTGAATCTCACTTATAACAACTCCATTGTCAACTGAAGAAACAACAGCGAGAAAAGCAGCATTTAGATATGGTAATGCATTTCCAAGCGGCCTAGAAGCCGCACGATACGTTTCAAACAATATCCTAGTATCCGGTTGAGTTTCTCTTGAGAAACTATATTTTAATGACCCCCGGCATGGTATATGGATATTCATAAGCACACTTCGTTGATCCAATGATGGCCTTGACAAGAACTCGTCTAGTGTAAGATTTTCATGCCTAAGATCTGTGATTAAATTAACTTTTGAACCCACACAAAGCAGTATTGTTACAATATCTGATGGAAAAGAAGATCGTTGTGCCATAACTAAATTCCCTCCTATACTTCCTGAGTTTCGGACAGACTCTGTAGCAATTTTCTTTAAATGGCTGGCAATTTTCTTATAGATTAGCTCCCCCTCAAAAGATGACACACCTTCTCCTTCTTCATTCAAAGCTAAAACAGCTTGAGAAATTGTGACAGCTGCACCAATCACGATGCCAGTGTGGTCCCTCTTAATAGACGAAAGCTCAGAGACTTTCTTTAGATCAATGTAATTGTCATAGTGATCCAGTGCCTTGTAAAAACCCATACCCGTGTCACCAGCTACTAACCTACTCTTTGTAGTCGCGGTAACCATGTTAGTTTCAATGGATCTTTCAAGCTCCTTGAGAGTGAGAGGACTATGCCAAGATTTTCCATTAATATTTAAACACATTGCCGCCTCCAGTTCACTTTTCAAGAAATCGGGATAGGTACAAATATCATCTTTTGGATTATAGGAAGGTAATTTACTCATTTTGGCCTCGTCACTCTCTCCTTTTTTCCAGAATGAATTAATTCCCAAATCCTCCATATCAACATCAGAAGCAAAACTTTTACAAGCATCTGCAATGGGCCGATATCCGGTACAACGACAGAAATGGCCTGCTATAGACTTTTCAGCTTCAGCAACAGTGAGTTTGGAGAAGCCTGTAGGGGGATCCGGCCCCTGCTTTTCTTGGGCATTGACAAGTGCTGAAAAGAGCGCGACGCACATTCCCGGAGTACAGAAACCACATTGAGAAGCATGAAAACCAGCAAACCTCTCATGAATTGGATGGAAACCAATTTTGCTATTTCCAAGTCCTTCAGAGGTCGTAATTGAACAATAATTTACACTATGAACAAGTGTGAGGCATGCATTCACTGTGCAACTTGTGACTTGTTTGTGCACCGGGTCATACGTGGATTGTAAAACAACACAAGCACCGCAACCACCTGCAATAGTCAAGTGGTTAAAGGCCACAACATCTGTAAAACATGGAAACATACTACATGACTTGGTTAGGCCCAACTCATGTATGGCTTAGCTCAACTATCTCAACTACCTTACGATGCTAATCATATTCATAGGCGGTTCTAGCAAGGGGCACGAGAAACATTGAAATACAATAGGCAACTAAGAAGTCATGAGATGAAAGAAATAAAAGTACAATAGTCAACTAAGTCATCATCTCAGAAGAACAGGAAAAGATACAAGAAGTATAGCTAAGAATCAAACATGCATAGGATGGAGAAGGAGGAGGTACCTTCACCACAGCTAAGTTTGACACTCTTAAAAGGGGTATGAGAACGCAAGAAGTGGAGTAAAGTAGTAGATGGATGTAATGAATCGGAGGAAACCTCATATCTTTTGCCATTGACTGCAAATACAAGAACATCATTTGTACCAATCTCCATAGTTGTATGTATGTGTGGTCTATAAATCTTAAAACAAGATGCTGCACTTCATTATTTGTATGTGTGCATTAGCTGATGAAAACCAAAACGAAGAAGCTGGTACGCTGGTGTCACTGTCACACATTTTCCATTAAATAAATGATAGATAGATAAGCCTGCATTTCATTTATACCTCTCTTTCTAAACAATTATTTTCTGGAAATGTGAATATGTCCGGTCTTATTAAGATGCTTTATTCATAAAAAAGAAATGATACTTTATTATTTGTTTTGTTCCATAAGATTTACTACTAGATATTGTGAGTGTATAATGTCATATAACTTGAATTGATTTAATTGATTTATCACATTGGTTGTAGGGTTGCTTAAGAAATTGTGTAAAGAGAAGAATAAGCTAGGAACAGCCCCTGCCTAGTATATATCAGTCAGTGTGTATGTGTAGGCATGTGTTTGTCCCTGTTTGCAGGCTGCAGCAGAATGGGTTACCTGCTTGGTGGTGTCCGTCGCTATATTTTGGACTCCGTCCCCTTTTTTGTACATGTTCGATCTTTTCCAAAAATGGCACAAAACACTAGGGTTTTGCAGTTGTTATCGAGATGAAGCTGGGGTAATAAATCTTGTTTTTTATTTTCCTCTTTTTTCTCCTGTCCCCTTAGTTCCCTTGAACAGACGGTAATTGTAATTGTAGGTGGTAATTACATCTTTTATTAAATCGCTGTCAAATCTTTTTATTTATATATAATTTTCGTAGCTTGAAAAATGGTATCACATGGGAATGTGCATATTTTGAGGAGAACTTGAATTTTAGAAGTGTAGTTGTACACTATATATAAAAAAATATTATTTGTTTGATATAAAAGTAATTTACTATATTTTGATCATTAAAAACTATTTCCAAAAAACTTAGAATACATTACATTTTTTAGTAATAAAAGAAGCGTGTAAAATAATATATCCATAAATTAAAAATGAAGCTATCAATTGAGCATGAAATTCATGAAACCGGTGAAAAAATCATTGAAAATAAAAAAGATTTGGAATCAAATAGGCACAATAAATGAAAAGTATATAATAATATAACTAAATATAAAACTATAATGTTATGGATAAAAATTCGGCATTTTATAATATTCAGAATAATCTATAATTTTACTATCATCGAATTTAGTGGGATATATAAAATCTAAACTGATTATCACCAATTTTATTTTTATTTTGATTATTTTTCAAGATTAAATACTATTTTGAAATAGCTAAATGAACTTGATGAAATCTAGTATTTTAAAATTTTACGATTCTTTATAAATCAAAACTTCTAACTTTACTATTCATCAATTTTAATTTTTTATACTATAGAACTATTTTATTAAATTATAAATTGAACTCTATATATTTTACTTTTCATTATTCGATGATTTGTAGTAAAAATGAAAACTTTTAACTCTATAAACATATTCGAAAAAAATAAATTAATATATTTTATATTTGGAGATCTTCTTCCGGCTAGATAACACTAAATAATTGCGAAACAATTTATTCAAAACTGACTAAAAATATTATATGAAATCAAATCAAAACGTATATACACATGTATAAATAATTTTTAATTTGCATGTACTAATAATTTTTATAGTAAATTTTAGTTTTTACTTTTAATCAATAAAATAAATAGTGTGCAAAATATATCAACAACTTTAATATATTTTTTTAACATTTTAATTAATCATTTTAATAGTATACAGAATTATTTAAAATCAGCAAGGTTAACAACATATTAACAGTCTGTACATATTCATTACTTTTTTCATCCATGCTTATCAATATTTTGATGTACTATTTTCACACACTTGCAATACCATTTTTAGAAGGTAGAAATTGCCATATTTTCTAAATTTTTTGAAAATATTTTTAATTTTAATGCTCACAATACATTAAATGTACGTCTACATCAAACAAATAATATTTTTATATATTGTGTACAACTGCACTTCTAAAATTCATGATTATGAGTCCTCGCCAAAAAAATCATATTTTCCCTGATACCCTTTTTCAAACAACTAAAACCATACAAAAATAATTTTTAAATTAAAATAAAAAATATCTACTAAAAATAGGTTTACATCACTTGCCAACAAAAAAAAATTGAACAATTTATTTTTATTAAATTTAATACGAGAGTTCAAAATCGGGACCTTAGACTAATTTTTACCCTACAAAATGTACAAAACAAGGTAGATTGGAGGAGAGGGAAAAAAAGAAAATAGCACCAGAACGCCACTTCTTGTGGGTGTCTGTGACTGAACACCATAAAAAATTACGTTATGTGCCATTTTTGTCCAAGATTGAACGACTGTGCCATAAAAATGAAAGTCTCATTCAAATATCCCATAAAAATGAAAGTCTCATTCAAATATCCCATAAACAGGATGGAGCCTATATTTTACATTTTATTTTTAATCATACTATCTTATAATAAAACAAAAATTAAAAGTTTAGTTGGTACGGTCCTTCGATAATTTACACAGTTACCCTTACGTAATAATTACCCTTATATGTTAGAAAAAAATTGATGATATCAATGTTTAACTATAAGAGTTTGTCGATCAGTATTCGATATCAGAGTTTGACAGAAATGACGTCATCAACATTTACCATCAGTATTTGTTGATCAACTTTTGTCATCAGTATTTAATCACATCAGTATTTGTCAAGTTGGAAATCAGGAGATATCAAAGGAGGAAAGATTTGCAGAGATATGTCGGTGTAGGACTTTACTTATTTGTAGCAATCAATAGATGGGTATGTATTATGATTCCTTATTCTATTGTAACACATATTCTAGATTGATTGCGTAGTTGTGTAGTATATAAGCACATGTTAGGTTTACACTTTATGTGTCGTGCATTGATATATCATTCACATAACCTAGCAGCTCAAAGATATTTGTTCATCTTTTGAGAGAATATTATAATCAGTTTTTATCAATTAACATAAAAACTGTACTTTCAGTTGAGTCTGTTATTTAGATTTGATTATTTAAACTATATTCACCCCCCTCTACAGTTGATTAAAGGACTAACAATTGGTATCAGAATTTACTGTTAATACACAAACAGTTTAAGATCCACAAAACAATTATTAATGGTAGACAAAGAAACTCAACAAAATCCCTCACCACCATCAACCAAAAATCAAATCATCCATAACATGAGTAGATATGAGGCTATCCAGGTTCCAATTCTGAAGGTTCATAAATATCCAATCTGGAGAGTGAAGATGGTCATGTGTCTGGAAACAACATATCTTGAATATCTGAAAAAGATTTATGATGGTTCTCACAGGCCCGTGAAGCTAGTTGTTGCTGTTACTAGTCAAGAAGAAAAGATGGTTGACAAAGAAAATAAGGACTATACTCTTGAGTATCTTTCATGTATCATGAAAGATGTAAAAGTTAGACAGATTTTATATAGCAGTCCTAAAAATGTCATGTCCAATAGAGTTATTGGATGAAAATTGCCAAGGAAATTTGGGACACTTTGGAGGTCAAGTGTCAAGGCATCACTGCTATCAAGAAGAACGGAAGGACAATACTCACTCAGGAGTATGAATACTTTAACTAAAATGCAGATGAGTCTTTGATTGAAATATATGACAGGTTTTAAAAGATGATGAATGACTTGTCACTGGTTGATAAAGAATATTATCCATAAGATTCTAACTTGAAGTTTCTTCTTGCACTACCTAAAAAGTGGGACTTGAAAGGTATATCTATAAAGGATAACTACGATCTTGATGAAACATCTCTAGATGAGATCTCTGGTATGTTGAAGACTCGTGAACTGGAGATGGAGCAAAAAAGTAAGAGGAAAGGGCTTAGAGCAAGACATGTTGTGTAATATCCGGAAAAATTATGTGAATATTATATGTTAAATAAATAAATATTAAGTGTTTTATAAATTTAAAGTGATAAATGCCATCATATGAGATGTTATAACTGTTATGTGTGTTTCGTGCGGGCCAGAAAATTTTTCAATTGATTAAAAATATGTTTAAATTGCAATTATATGAACTTATCTGCAACCGAGACGCGTAATTATTAGCGTCTTTATTAAGATACCTGTTTTATTTGATTTTATGTGCGTTTGAATGTATTTTATGTGTTTTCGGGATTTTCTAGTAATTTAGGGATCGTTTCCGTTTTTCAAAAATCAACGGACCGGGACCCCACCGGGACGACAAACCCCACAAAATCGATGTTTTTATTTTTATAAAATTATTCGTACTTCAAATACCCTTTATTTTTATATTTTTGAATTATTCACAATTTTTGGGAATTTTGACATTAATATTGTATTTTATCATTTTTAAAATTATTCCCCGTAATTATTATTTTGGGGCCTTATTATTATAATTAAAGGATAAAAACACCCTTAAATAATTTTGGGGATATAATTTGTTGTAAGTATAAATAGCTGATTCCTGTTTTATTTATTATTTTTATTTTATTAAAAAAAAATATAGGAAAATCAGATTGGGGGTTAGGGTTTGAGTTCTTAAGGGCAGAAATTAAAGTCCAAAGTTGAAGGTGATTCCGGGATCCGTTTGTGACGTTCAAGTAGTCGATGTGAAGCTCTCTTCAAGCTCTAGCTAACGATATAAACATCATTAACTGAGGTTGATTCTTGTGTAACTTCATTTTTTTTCAATTTTTGTTATTTAAATTCGATTTTGATTTTAGAAGGATTGTTTGATGTTTTGATTGCTTGATCGATGTTCCTGGGATCCTGAGGATCGATTTGGTATATTGATTCATCGATTTTGATTAATATTTCATTAAAATTGAGTTCTTAGTTTTATAGTTTTTTTTATTTGATTTTGTTGATTATTCCTGGATTGGTGATAGATTTTGAGGATACAGATAGCTTGTAAATGCTGAGAGGATTGATTTAAGCTATAAACCGCATTGTTTGGTTCAGGAACGAGCGAAATCGGTTTTTTTCCGATGAGTTCATCGGAGAACTTGAGTTTTGATCGGAGATTACAACTCCGATGATGGTTGTTGATTCTGGGTTGACAGAATCGTTGGTATCGCGATTTAGAATAAGTTTGAGGCTGAAAACGATTAAAAAAAACTCGTTTGGCCCCAGGTCGAGGTTGCCGGAATCCGAAAGGGACTCGCCGGTTTCTGGGTAATTTCCCAGTTTCCGGCCGAGTTCTTCACGAACTCCGGCCACCGGTTTTCTTTCCCGCCGTTTGATCTTGTGGAGAAGGAGACTGCCATCTGAAAACCTGTTTCTGTTAATTTCTTTTTACTTTTATTTCAAAATTCATTTTCTTACTTTTAAAACCATTTAAATTGTTTTCAAAAAAAAAATCATTTAATAATTATTTAAATACTAAAAATTATTTTCTTAATTATTTTAAATTACTAAAATTATTTTCTTTAATTATTTTCAAAAATACAATTTGATTTAATTATTTATAATTCATTTTGGTTAATTATTTATAAATTTAATTAATTGATTAAAAATAAATTAATCAATTAATTTTATTTATAAATAGTTAAATAAATGTAAATTATTTATAATTAATTAAAATAATTTCTAAAAATTATTTTAAGGTTTTAAAAATTATATTTTGGTATTTAAAAATCAATTAATATTATTATTAATTGATTTAAATTTATTTATTCTTATTTTATTCATAATAATTAAACCGTTCGTCCGTTTAATACGAAACGAACGCGTGCAGACTCAGAAAAATATTACGCTTCCAATAAAAATACTTTTAAGTCCTAATTTCTTTTGTATTGCAATATCATTTGATTTGTGTATCAGTTTGAGTCGGTATTTGATCGGTAAATGCTAATATTGACCTAATTTTCATTCTGAACGCACTGAGACGTACCTTTTTAATGATCTGACTTATGTGTACATGAAATATGTGAGTACGTGTTATACGAATACCATGATTACGTGTTACGTGATATACATGCTATCTGTTACAGTTTTAAAATGCCATGCTAGTTATAAACGATCGGGTAGATGTTAAGACATATAGTTACGTCGATTGAGTTTGGTCTATCAATTAAGATAGTTCTTTTGTTTATAGAATCGAGTAGCAAGGAGTGCAGTCAAGTGTTAGACGGAGATAGTAGCCAGCAGTTATAAGCAGAGTTATAGTAAGAAGTTGTCGAGCATACCAGGCAAGTACCCTAACTTCACTTATCGTTCAAGTGATGTTCATTTCGAACTATATTATGCAAGTATTCTCCCCTATTCTAAATTCAGAATAGCTTATTGTTTTACATATTCAAATATAAGAACTGGTTATAAATACTTTGATAGCATATTGAATATCAATATTCCTATATTTATTGACATTCTCGTATTCTAGCAATCATTCTGCTAGAACCAACCTTTTGATTCGATAGATAGTGAATAACTATACTATCCAGATATACTCTATACAGTGACACTTTGAATTGAGATTAGCGAATAACTAATTGTTCTAGTTATTTCGCCATCAGTTGTTGAGATAACTCCGGACCATGTGACATGGGGAGTTGAATAGATAAGGATGTCATTGATCTGACTCCTTTAATCAAAATTGTTTTGTGAATTAATTCTTGGTTAGCACAAGAGACCGAGGCACCGGTCCAGCGTAAGTTATTATACGAAAGTGTAATATCTTGCTAGGCGAATATATGCCTTCTTCATGGATATCCAATAGGTACGGTATGGCTGCGGGATATCGATACCTATATTTACGGTATGGCTGCGGGATACCGGTGTTGTTTCATGACTGATCATCAGGAACAACATAGTGCATAATTGTGTTTTATTAAACTGTCGCTTAAACTTTAAAGTTTATATCAGCTTCTGATTTTACTCAGATATTGTTATTGTTGTTCATTTACAAACTTTATACTGCTTGCTGAGCATTTCTTTCGCTCATACTTGTTTATTATTCTAATATTTTAGCTAAGCCAGAGCAGGCTTGAGTCCCAAGTTTGACCAGAAGTCGAGTGCTTGTAAATAGTTTGGTGTGTTTTTCAGGTAGACAGTTTGGGACGCTTGAATAGTATAAAGGTTTGTAATAAAATTTGAATAAGTTGTAAAACTAATTAGACTCATGGTTTGTAATAACAGTTGGTTTGTATTAGTGCCTGTTCCATACTATAACCTGTGATCGATCCAGTTACATGCAAGGGGTCATATTTATTATATTATTCCGCTGTGATTATTTTATTATAGTTTATTGGCTAGTGACCCCCAAATCTAGACCCCGGGTTTGGAGGGCGTCACAGGTTGGTATCAGAGCTACAGGTTATGGTCACTGAAACAGGCGTAGGATTGTCATAGATGAGTCATAGGAAGATCACATAAGATAGGCGCGTGTAGTTTAGCTTTTATAGGATTAAATTTAGGTTATTGGGTTAGGTTATAGTTAAGTTGTTTAGGTTTCCTATTTTGCGTTTAGCTTTAGGCCTTGTGTCATTGCCCTGCTATTTTGTTGGTTTAGTTAAGATGAAAGCAAGGATTTAAAAGGGTTGGATAATTCGGAGTAAATTTTCTTTGTGTTATTATTCTTGAGATAATAAGCAGGATTATGTGATAATCATGTCGCTTGTGTTAATATGGTAGCAAGTTTATGATATTTTGAGAAGAGATAATGTTTGAGAATTTTGATATGCTAAGGAATTGCTACATATTTGACACAATGCTTGACAGATTATTATATATGTTGCTTGTTTCTTACCAGAATAATGGCACCGAAGAGAAGGAATAATTCAGGAGAGGATAGTACCGAGAGCCGTACAGATCCAGCGATTGTCCAGATGTTGGGACTGATGCAGCAACAGATGTTACATCTTACGCAGCAGCAACAGCAACAGCAACAGCAAGCAGCAGCACCACCTGCAGTGACTTTTAAGCAGTTTCAAGCAGTGAAGCCACCTGAGTTCAAAGGAAGTGCTGATCCTGTGGAAGCTAACGCATGGCTCAAGGAGATGGAAAAGGCTTTTGAATTAGTCGGAGCAGGAACTGAGCAGAAGACCAAGTTTGCAAGCTACTTTCTGAAGGGCGAGGCGAACTATTGGTGGGAATCCACGCGAGCATTGGAAGGAGGTGAGTTTATAACTTGGGAGAGATTCACAGAGTTGTTCTTGGAGAAGTATTTCCCGAGATATATGAAGAATCAAATGGAGATTAAGTTCTTGAATCTGACCCAAGGTGATCTTACTGTGGCTGAGTACGAGGCTAAGTTTACTGAGCTAGCAAGGTTCGTGCCAGACCAGGTTGATACGGATGAAAAGAAAGCCAGAAGGTTTGAACAGGGATTGAAGTTTTGGATTCAGAACAGAGTGGCCATGTTTGAGTTGACTTCATATGTGGCAGTGGTTCAGAAGGCAATGGTGATTGAGAGTAGGAGTGATATGTTTCAGAAAGGAAAGGATGGGAAGAAAAGGAAAATGGAAACCTCAGAGGGAGGTTAGCAGTCAAGTAATTTTCAGGGCCGTTTCAACAAAAGGCCAGGATTTCAGGGTAATAGGAATGTGGGATTCAAGAGACCACAATCAGGAAATGGAGGACCAGTCAACCGTTTTCAGAATTCAAATCAGCAGAGGTCCAATCATCCACCAATGCCAGATTGCAAGTTTTGTGGCAGGAAACATTCTGGGATTTGTAAAGTTAATTCTGTGTGCTACAAGTGCAATATGAAGGGACATCATGCACATGAGTGCCGCAATCAGATGCAAGAAGTTACGTGTTTCCGATGTGGGAAGACAGGACATTATGCCAACAACTGCAAAGAGCAAGTACAAAGTGTAAATGTTCCAAGGGTTGCAGGACCATCATCTCAAGGTGTACCAAGGATTGAAGGACCACCAGCAAAGGACCAGCCAAAGGCTAGGACATTCAATATGACTATGAAGGATGCTGTTCAGAGTTCTGACGTGGTTGCAGGTACGCTTCCAGTCAACTCCGTAGATGCTAAAGTTTTATTTGATTCTGGAGCTACAAGATCATTTATTTCTCAAGATTTTGTCGATAAACTGCATTGTGAAGTTAAGTTGTTAGAAAAAGCATTAATGATAGAATTAGCTAATAAGGATCAAGTTTCCGTCGACCGAGTGTGCCCGAAGTGTAATATTGAGGTAGGAGGATATCATTTCTATGCCAACTTAATACCTTTTAAGTTGGGAGAATTTGATGTTATTTTAGGAATGGATTGGTTGTCAGCAAATAATGCTCATATTGATTGTAAGAATAGGAAAGTAAGACTTCAAACTTTGGATAGTAAGAAGAAAGTGATATTTCGGGGAAATAAACAAGAGAAGAAGTTCTTAACGATCGCTCAAGTGAAGAAGTTATTGCGTCAGAATTGCGAGGCGTATTTGGCTCATGTGGTAGACACCAGCAAAGTAATTCCAGCATTAGAAGCAATTCCAGTTGTCAAGAAGTTTTCAGATGTCTTTCCAGACGATCTACCAGGATTACCTCCCGATAGAGAAATTGAGTTTGCAATTGATCTAGCACCCGGAACAGAACCAGTTTCTAAAGCTCCGTACCGGATGGCACCAGTGGAAATGAAAGAATTGGCAACTCAGCTTCAAGATCTTCTAGAAAAAGGAGTTATAAGACCCAGTATATCCCCATGGGGCGCACCAGTACTATTTGTCAAGAAAAAGGACGGAAGTATGCGGTTGTGTATCGACTATCGAGAACTGAATAAGCTAACCATTAAGAACAAGTACCCGTTACCAAGGATCGATGATTTGTTTGACCAATTGCGAGGCGCTGTATGGTTCTCTAAAATTGATTTAAGATCCGGATATCATCAACTGAAGATTAAGCCTGACGACATTCCGAAGACCGCATTCAGAACCAGATATGGTCATTATGAGTTTCTAGTGATGGCATTTGGATTAACCAACGCACCAGCAGCTTTCATGGATCTAATGAATCGAGTATTCAAGAAGTATTTGGATAAATTTGTGATCGTGTTTATAGACGACATCTTGATCTATTCCAAAACAGAAGAAGAGCACGCAGAGCATTTGAGGATAGTTCTGGAGATACTACGACAAGAAAAGTTATACGCAAAGTTTTCCAAGTGTGAATTTTGGTTAAAAGAAGTACGATTTCTTGGGCACGTGATTAGCAATAAAGGAGTGGAAGTAGATACAACAAAGATTGAAGCCATAATCAACTGGGAGAGGCCAAAAACACCAACAGAAGTGCGAAGTTTCATGGGACTGGCAGGTTACTATAGGAGATTTGTGCAAGATTTTTCAAAGGTAGCTACGCTATTGACAAAGCTCACCAGGAAGAACCAGAAATTTGAATGGGATAAGAAGTGTGAGGAGAGTTTTCAAGAATTAAAGAATAGATTAGTATCTTCTCCAGTACTAGTCTTGCCAGATGATCAAGGAAATTTTGTAATTTATAGTGACGCATCGTACAAAGGACTGGGATGTGTTTTGATGCAGCATGACAATGTGATAGCCTATGCTTCAAGACAGTTGAAACCACATGAAGAAAAGTATTAAACGCATGATCTAGAATTGGCAGCTATAGTATTTGCATTGAAGATTTGGAGGCATTATCTTTATGGGGAAAAGTGCGAGATCTACACGGACCACAAGAGTTTAAAGTATATCTTCACCCAGAAGGAATTGAACATGAGGCAGAGAAGATGGCTAGAATTGATCAAGGACTACGAATGTATTATCAACTATCATCCAGGCAAAGCAAATGTGGTGGCCGACGCTCTGAGCAGAAAAGAAAGGTTAAACATGATAACTTCATCTGAGGAATTAATCAGGGAATTTGAGAAGCTGGAAATAGAGGTTAATATTCCAAGTATGTCTACAGAGGTATTGTGTGCAATGTCTTTTCAACCAGAATTATTAGAGAAAATAAGAAGATGTCAGGAAGAAGTAATGAGCCATGAACGAGACAGTTTGAGAGGAGAAGAAATAGGGAGTCAAAAGGATGATAAAGGGATATTAAGATTTTCTTCCAGAATATGGATACCCAACATAGCCGAGCTGAAAGATGAAATTCTTCGAGACGCTCACAACTCCAGATACTCAATTCATCGCGGAAGTACGAAGATGTATAGAGATTTAAGAGAAAACTTTTGGTGGCCAAGCATGAAGAAAGAAATTGTAGAATGGGTAAGTAAGTGTTACACTTGCCAGCGAGTCAAAGCGGAACATCAAAGGCCCAGTGGACTGATACAACCATTGGACATTCCAGAATGGAAATGGGAGCATATCGCGATGGATTTCGTAGTTGGATTACCGAGGACCAGGGCGAATCATGATGCTATTTGGGTTATTATCGACAGATTGACAAAGTCGGCGCATTTTCTTCCTATCAACGAGAGATTCTCAATGGATAAATTGGTACGGTTATATCTTAAAGAAATTGTGACAAGACACGGAGTTCCAGTATCCATAGTTTCAGACAGAGATCCTCGATTTAATTCAAGATTTTGAAGAAGTTTTCAAGATTGTCTCGGAACGAAGCTGAACATGAGTACCGCGTATCATCCGCAGACAGACGGTCAAAGTGAAAGGACGATTCAGACTATTGAAGATATGCTAAGGGTATGTGCACTAGATTTTGAAGGTAGTTGGGACGAGCATTTGCCATTAGTTGAATTCTCCTACAACAACAGCTATCATGCCAGTATTGGAATGCCGCCTTACGAAGCTTTGTACGGTAGAAGATGCAGATCTCCAATATGTTGGGAAGAAGTTGGTGAAAGAAAGATTTTGGGTCAAGAATTGATCCAACAGACGAAGGAGAAAATAGAACTCATTCGAAAAAGATTAACAGCAGCTCAAGATCGTCAACGTAAATATGCTGATCCTGTCAGAAAGGATATGGAATTTGAAGTTGGTGAAGCAGTGCTATTAAAAGTTTCTCCTTGGAAAGGTCTATCAAAATTTGGGAAGAAAGGAAAGCTGAGTCCGCGTTATGTTGGTCCTTTTGAGATTTTGAAGCGTGTGGGAAAGGTTGCTTATGAATTAGTGTTACCCCCTCACATGCAGCATATTCACAACGTGTTCCACGTGTCAATGTTGAAGCGTTATTTGCCTGATTCGAACCATGTGATAGAATACGAGCCAATCGAGATTCAGCAAGATTTGTCTTTTGTAGAGCAACTAGTGCAGATTTTAGATAAAAAAGAAAGAGTACTTAGGAATAAGTCTATATCTTTAGTACGAGTCTTGTGGAGGAATCCCAAGGTTGAAGAGTCGACTTGGGAGTTGGAAAGCGAAATACAATTCAAGTATCCTCATTTGTTTTCCTAGGCTGATTTTGAGGACAGAATCATGTTAAGGGGGGAAGAATGTAATATCCGGGAAAATTATGTGAATATTATATGTTAAATAAATAAATATTAAGTGTTTTATAAATTTAAAGTGATAAATGCCATCATATGAGATGTTATAACTGTTATGTGTGTTTCGTGCGGGCCAGAAAATTTTTCAATTGATTAAAAATATGTTTAAATTGCAATTATATGAACTTATCTGCAACCGAGACGCGTAATTATTAGCGTCTTTATTAAGATACCTGTTTTATTTGATTTTATGTGCGTTTGAATGTATTTTATGTGTTTTCGGGATTTTCTAGTAATTTAGGGATCGTTTCCGTTTTTCAAAAATCAACGGACCGGGACCCCACCGGGACGACAAACCCCACAAAATTGATGTTTTTATTTTTATAAAATTATTCGTACTTCAAATACCCTTTATTTTATATTTTTGAATTATTCACAATTTTTGGGAATTTTGACATTAATATTGTATTTTATCATTTTTAAAATTATTTCCCGTAATTATTATTTTGGGGCCTTATTATTATAATTAAAGGATAAAAACACCCTTAAATAATTTTGGGGATATAATTTGTTGTAAGTATAAATAGCTGATTCCTGTTTTATTTATTATTTTTATTTTATTAAAAAAAATATATAGAAAAATCAGATTGGGGGTTAGGGTTTGAGTTCTAAAGGGCAGAAATTAAAGTCCAAAGTTGAAGGTGATTCCGGGATCCGTTTGTGACGTTCAAGTAGTCGATGTGAAGCTCTCTTCAAGCTCTAGCTTACGATATAAACATCATTAACTGAGGTTGATTCTTGTGTAACTTCATTTTTTTCAATTTTTGTTATTTAAATTCGATTTTGATTTTAGAAGGATTGTTTGATGTTTTGATTGCTTGATCGATGTTCCTGGGATCCTGAGGCTCGATTTGGTATATTGATTCATCGATTTTGATTAATATTTCATTAAAATCGAGTTCTTAGTTTTATAGTTTTTTTTATTTGATTTTGTTGATTATTCCTGGATTGGTGATAGATTTTGAGGATACAGATAGCTTGTAAATGCTGAGAGGATTGATTTAAGCTATAAACCGCATTGTTTGGTTCAGGAACGAGCGAAATCGGTTTTTTCCGATGAGTTCATCGGAGAACTTGAGTTTTGATCGGAGATTACAACTCCGATGATGGTTGTTGATTCTGGGTTGACAGAATCGTTGGTATCGCGATTTAGAATAAGTTTGAGGCTGAAAACGATTAAAAAGAACTCGTTTGGCCCCAGGTCGAGGTTGCCGGAATCCGAAAGGGACTCGCCGGTTTTGGGTAATTTCCCAGTTTCCGGCCGAGTTCTTCACGAACTCCGGCCACCGGTTTTCTTTCCCGCCGTTTGATCTTGTGGAGAAGGAGACTGCCATCTGAAAACCTGTTTCTGTTAATTTCTTTTTACTTTTATTTCAAAATTCATTTTCTTACTTTTAAAATCATTTAAATTGTTTTCAAAAATAAATCATTTAATAATTATTTAAATACTAAAAATTATTTTCTTAATTATTTTAAATTACTAAAATTATTTTCTTTAATTATTTTCAAAAATACAATTTGATTTAATTATTTATAATTCATTTTGGTTAATTATTTATAAATTTAATTAATTGATTAAAAATAAATTAATCAATTAATTTTATTTATAAATAGTTAAATAAATGTAAATTATTTATAATTAATTCAAATAATTTCTAAAAATTATTTTAAGGTTTTAAAAATTATATTTTGGTATTTAAAAATCAATTAATATTATTATTAATTGATTTAAATTTATTTATTCTTATTTTATTCATAATAATTAAACCGTTCGTCCGTTTAATACGAAACGAACGCGTACAGACTCAGAAAAATATTAAGCTTCCAATAAAAATACTTTTAAGTCCTAATTTCTTTTGTATTGCAATATCATTTAATTTGTGTATCAGTTTGAGTCGGTATTTGATCGGTAAATGCTAATATTGACCTAATTTTCATTCTGAACGCACTGAGACGTACCTTTTTAATGATCTGACTTATGTGTACATGAAATATGTGAGTACGTGTTATACGAATACCATGATTACGTGTTACGTGATATACATGCTATCTGTTACAGTTTTAAAATGCCATGCTAGTTATAAACGATCGGGTAGATGTTAAGACATATAGTTACGTCGATTGAGTTTGGTCTATCAATTAAGATAGTTCTTTTGTTTATAGAATCGAGTAGCAAGGAGTGCAGTCAAGTGTTAGACGGAGATAGTAGCCAGCAGTTATAAGCAGAGTTATAGTAAGAAGTTGTCGAGCATACCAGGCAAGTACCCTAACTTCACTTATCGTTCAAGTGATGTTCATTTCGAACTATATTATTCAAGTATTCTCCCCTATTCTAAATTCAGAATAGCTTATTGTTTTACATATTCAAATATAAGAACTGGTTATAAATACTTTGATAGCATATTGAATATCAATATTCCTATATTTATTGACATTCTCGTATTCTAGCAATCATTCTGCTAGAACCAACCTTTTGATTCGATAGATAGTGAATAACTATACTATCCAGATATACTCTATACAATGAGACTTTGAATTGAGATTAGCGAATAACTAATTGTTCTAGTTATTTCGCCATCAGTTGTTGAGATAACTCCGGACCATGTGACATGGGGAGTTGAATAGATAAGGATGTCATTGTTCCGACTCCTTTAATCAAAATTGTTTTGTGAATTGATTCTTGGTTAGCACAAGAGACCGAGGCACCGGTCCAGCGTAAGTTATTATACGAAAGTGTAATATCTTGCTAGGCGAATATATGCCTTCTTCATGGATATCCAATAGGTACGGTATGGCTGCGGGATATCGATACCTATATTTACGGTATGGCTGCGGGATACCGGTGTTGTTTCATGACTGATCATCAGGAACAGCATAGTGCATAATTGTGTTTTATTAAACTGTCGCTTAAACTTTAAAGTTTATATCAGCTTCTGATTTTACTCAGATATTGTTATTGTTGTTCATTTACAAACTTTATACTGCTTGCTGAGCATTTCTTTCGCTCATACTTGTTTATTATTCTAATATTTCAGCTAAGCCAGAGCAGGCTTGAGTCCCAAGTTTGACCAGAAGTCGAGTGCTTGTAAATAGTTTGGTGTGTTTTCCAGGTAGACAGTTTGGGACGCTTGAATAGTATAAAGGTTTGTAATAAAATTTGAATAAGTTGTAAAACTAATTAGACTCATGGTTTGTAATAACAGTTGGTTTGTATTAGTGCCTGTTCCATACTATAACCTGTGATCGATCCAGTTGCATGCAAGGGGTCATATTTATTATATTATTCCGCTGTGATTATTTTATTATAGTTTATTGGCTAGTGACCCCCAAATCTAGACCCCGGGTTTGGAGGGCGTCACATGTTGCCGTCGGTTAAAGAGAAACCAAGGGAGAAAGCTGGGAGAAAAAGCCATTCCAAAGAAAAGCGCTATGATGGCAAAGTCTGATACTGAGTCATCAAACTCTAATGGTGACTCAAACTATGATAGTGAATCAAACACTGAAAGTAATCATGGTAATGATGATGAAATCCAATAGATGGTTGCTCTATCGGTGAAAAGCTTTAAGAGGATGGCCTACAAAGACTTCAAGAAAGAAAAGAGGCTTTCCAGGAAAGGCTCCAGTTCCTCAAACTCTGATATGAGGAACTACATAAGAAACTCTGATGAGAAGGAGTCAAAGTATGGGAAGAATGAAAGTCAAAGCTAAAGTGTTACAATTGTGATGGAGTTGGACACTTTGCAGCTGACAGCAGGAAGCCAAAGGCTGAGAAGAAACAAGCCTTGATAAAACGACTCGTACTTTTATATTATTAAAGTATAATTTTTAAATAATTAAATAAATAAAATAGGTTATGATTCTGTTAGCTGTGTGTTGTACTTATTATTAATTGTGTGTGACTTATTGGTATACGAGAATTATTTGTATTATAAATTGTCGAGTCGTATTGTTTTGTTTTTGCTTTGAAAAGTGATTTTATTGGAAGTTTATTTCCATAAATATTGAAATTATCTCTAAAACTATTTTTATATTTTTATAATTTTAATAATTATTTTTGAGAATTTATAAAATTTAGAAAATAATATTTTATCAATTATTTATTCCTAGTTGATTTTCTTAGCGTATTTAAGTGTAAATTTAGATTAAATTCAAGAATATTTCAAAAATCACGAAACTTATATTTTTTGAAGTTGGGAATATTTGAAGAATTTTAAAATTGTTTCGGAAATTTTTCGGATTATATTCAACATCACGTTTGTTCGTTAAATCGTAAAATACGGTTATGATGCACGATTCAAAAATTCTTTAAATATTATGAAAAATTTATTTTATTAATTTTTAATTATTCCGAGAATTTTAAAATTTATTTGATTATTTTCGGGTTATTTTCACTCGCAAGTTGTTCATTAAACCGCGAAAAGGGGAACAGAACCGGGCTTCAAGAGGAGTGTAACACACGTGTTAAGCTCTCTGAAAAATGGTCGATACATGGCAGCTATTTTGGTATTCAACTGCTACTTATTGGTTTATATAATAAAATAAAAATTGAAGGAGATAAACACACAAATGCTCACATCTCTTTACATTGTAATCTCTCGACTCAATCGATCTCTCTCTGTCTTGATTTCTCTCATATTTCCCCTAATTCTTCCCTTTTAACACTACGTTATAAGTGGGCTACTGTAATGCAAGTGTTATAAGCAGCGTTACATTATTTAAGAAATTTTTGTCCTAGTGTAACACCTCTCAATTCGTGTTACAATATCTATTAGCACCTCGTGTTACATTGGTTACTTTTTTAACTTTTTAAAATATTAAAGTAAAAATATTACAATAAAAAAGTATTAATATAATATTATGGATTATTAATGAATCAAGAATGTAATATATAATTTATAAAAGTTAAAAAAATTTGTTGTACATAAATATAAAAATCATTTTTTTAGATTTTTATTTAATAAAATAATAAAACAATTAAAATAAAAACTAAAAAAATAAAAATTAAAAGCACACACATTTTTTCAGGTGAAAAATGGGCGGTTCTTTTTCCCCCTAAAGTAGGGCTGTACAGACGAACCGCTCAACCGCATCCAACCGCTTAACCGCTCGCAACCGAACCGTATTTTGCGGATAATCGCGAAACATGGGTTGGTTGTAGATTTAAAATTTAAAAACCGCTCACTCGCGGTTTGGATGCAGTTTTAAATTCCTGAAAATCGCAAAATCGCAACCGCAACTCGCAACATATATTTATAATAAAATATATTTCCAAAAATGTAGTTGATATCATATTAATTAATAAGTATACACATTTTTTAACCAATCTTAGGTTAATGTTAAGATTTCGTTCATAAGATTCACAATCATTATAAGATATATATAACCAAACAAATAGAAAATGTAATCAACATCTAATTTTTTTTATCCTTTTTTTTTTCTTTTCTCCCGACTCCATATTTTTGTATGTTTTTAATATCCTTACTCTACACGGAACATTAGTTTGTATTTTATTTTTGAATGTAAATTTATCACGTAACTTAAACTTGAATTTATTAATATTCCGAATTTATTATTTTGCAAATTATTAATTATTTTAAAATAATTGGTTGAACCGCTAACCGATCCGCAATAACCGCAAATTCGCAACCGCAATTGACGCGGTTAACCGCAACCGCATGACAATTTTTTAAAACCGCTCTTCACGGTTTGGTTCGACTTTTACCTTAAAAATAGAAAGTTCCATAGTATCTGTAGCTGGAAGCCTTCCTTATTATTTATTCGATTTTGCCTTTTTTGTGGCTGTGAAATCTAATTTTATTGTTTCACCTCATTGTTTTCTTCATCTGCAAGTTGAACCTAGATGTTATATTCAAAACAGAGCAAATACCAAAATTTTGCATCAACGATGGGCTTATTACAGTTGGGAAGAAAACTGAAGAGATGCCTGTTCTGATTTATTTTTTTATTTTTGATAGATTCATTTTGTCCTGAGAATCAAAACAAGCTTGTTTCTGCTTTCGTTGATGGATTGATGTGTATTTTTTATACAAGTGGGCAAATTAATGACGATGATCATTTGGAGTCGGTCAGTACTTTCTTTATTTATTTTTTATTGTTTCGTTATCTCACTTTTCATATCACATAACTCTACAGCCCCACTTGCCCTCTAATGGTCTCAACAGAGCCAATATATTAAATTTTCACGTATATTAACTCCAGATCTCTATATCATCCAGTACTATAGTGATACATCATATTATTACGAGAAGAAATAAAGTCCATTAGTTGTATAAAGATCATGACTGAATATTAGAACTTGGAAAGTTTACATTAGTAGAATAGAATGATAAAATGGAACTAGAAAGCTGCTTAAATATTGTAGATGCTACAGGTCCAAAACTCACAGTTAGACCTATTTAGTTTTTTAATGCGCAGTCAGTATCAATGTTTATAACAGATTTATACTATTTCCTCTTGGTATGTCACTTCTTTTTTTAGCTGTCTTTTAAATTATTAACTATGTATTTTTTTTGTGATTTATAGTTCTATTGATATTCAATACAATTCCTTAGTTTGTTTTTGTTGCCCCCATTTATGGTTTCGGTTAGCTTATTCTAGTGGTAAACCCTATAACTTTATACTACGAACTTATGTGGTGATTTCGTGTTTGCTCAGAATTAATTTCAGTATTGTTCTAACACTTATATTGACTTTGATAAAAATGAACATGTAAGCTTCTGTGTTGAAGTTTTATAAATGGATCATTTTGGGTCATGTCCGGGTTAATTGAGCTCTTTCCGGTCACTTTTTGATCATGTTATTGTGATCTTATCATGTCGAAAACTGAGATGGGTTTTGTTTGATATTGCCAGCCCCGACATAGTGCAAGTTTGATGTTAAGGAAGATGACTATCCTTCATTTAATAGATTGGATAGTATATAAATTTTATTCTTTTTGATAGTTTAGATGTTAGAGAATAAGTTCCTCTAGCTGCTGCACTTGTGCGATTCTTCCATTTCCTAAGTCCTAAGGCCATGTTTGTTTAATGGTATTAAGCAGGGGATAGGATTATAATCCTTTAAATTTTCCAATCTCATATTTGTTTTGTAAAAAATTAGTGAAGAGGTATCCAAGGATTATAATCCTTTAAATTATCCTATCCCATGTTTGTTTTGTTGGAGAAGAGGATAGGACTATAATCCCATCTTATGCTTGGTGGGAGGAGGTATTGTTTTATCCCTTCCTACAAGTCATTTTTTAAAAGATTATAATCCCCTAATTGTTATCCCATATGAAACAAACATAGGATTAGAAAATTTAAAGGACTATATTACAATCTCAAGTACTATCCCACAAAACAAACATAGGATAAAGTTTTAAAGGATTATATTCCAATCCTACACTTAATCCTTTCAAACAAACTTAGGATAGGATTATTTAATCCATATGACTAATTTTGATGAGATTAGTTATCCCCGGATTATTATCCCGGGATTAAAATCCCACGAAATAAACATGGCCTAAGAGTTTGAGTGATGTTTATCAAATATCTAATGTTCATTTGTCTTCATTTAATATTGTTTAACTTTTTAATTTAAGTGCCTTGAAGATGCATAGCATTCAACTCTGAACATACACTCTATAGCTGATATATTTAGGATTCTCGACTTCACCAAGAAATTTGAACCTTTTGGAAGGTTTTATAAGCAATTCTTGAATCAGATATTAGATACAAGTATTTATATATTTTGCATCTACTTATTGATTATTATATATTTAAAACAAAACATGCATTCATCTTTACATCAGTCTGTCGACCGCAGTACCTGGTGTTGATGTCTATGGGCGAATGATCATTATGTGCTGCTTTCCGTTTTGCATATGCTATGCTAGTACATGCATTAAAGACTTAATTTGTTGAACAGTGTTTTCTGTTTCCAAGTTAAAAGGTCATTTTATGGAATGCTAGGCCTAAAACTTGCTTATACTAAAGTAAACATAGTATATGACTCAACATATTGTGTTTTCTAATACTGCTGATCCATTTGTAGGACTCAATATTTGTAGGGTCATTTGTATGTTTCTTGGAAATATATGAACATGTGGATTTGACACTGCACATGCCGCTGCCCGATTAGCATTTTCAGCTTTTAGATAAACAAGTAGTAGTAATTATAACCTTCACTTTTTTCGGCCGAACCAATTATCATTTCTGGGGAACAGCTACACACTAGTTACAATCCTAATCTTTTATTTGTTTGCTATTTATACACATATATATTCTAACTACTACTACTACATATCTATGTATCAGTGCATACGATAGAGCGGCCATCAAGGTTCGGGGAGTGGAGGCGGACATCAATTTTATACTTGAGGACTATGAGGAAGACTTGATACAGGTACTATTCACTGTATATTTCCCGGTTGCCATCAATGCACAATCCCATACTCCTTCCAATCTTCCATCTCATACTGCAGTTGATGGTACACTTTTTTTATTTCTTTACTTTCTATGTTATAGAAAAAGCGACGAAGTTTGAACTTGTGACATGCCATCCAGCTTTATTATGATACCATATAAATTTACCCAATAATCAAATTTGTTTTGTACTTTAACTATTGAATAATGGAATACAAAGCAAATTCCTCATGCTGTAAATTTTAACGTAGATTGATTAGAATTGATTGTGGATGCGATGTACTTTAATATTATTCCGGTATAAATCATCATGCCAGAATAGTATTATAAGTTGGAGATGTTTGTAAGCCTTAATTAAAATTAGAGAGTCTTTAGTTATGTTTTGTTAATATGCAGGGCCGACTGTTGATCAAATGATTGCATGTGTACTGATGTTAGTGGCTTTGGTTTTAACCTATCATGTTCACTAGGATTTTGTGCAATCAGCAATTAATCAGATTATAAACATTACAAGTGTTCCTAGTTCCTTCATTACCTTATGTGTAATTAGTTTGTAATTAATTTTGAGGGACTGATAGATTTTTATCTTGTTTGATCAGATTATCTAGATTTAGCTAAGTGAAAAGAACAGTAATGTGAGAAAATTGTTGAAAATGTGACAGATGACCAATTTAACAAAAGAAGAGTTTGTGCATGTTCTCCAAAGACAAAGTACTGGATTTCCTAGAGGGAATTCAAAGTATAGGGGTGTTACTTTGCACAAATGTGACAGATGGGAAGCTAGAATGGGCCAGTTCTTAGGCAAAAAGTAAGCCAATGCAGAGTTGATGATACATGCAACTGTGTACACACATGCTTGGTTGATTGTTAATAATAGTGCATGATAGCAAGAATTATAATATTAACATAACATAATTTGTTCTAGTTTGAATTGATGGCTTGTTTTTGCAAATTTCGTGTTGTACAGGTAATGAGAAAGAATCTCCTAAAATATGTCCGTGTGAGGGAGTTTGCTCCAGAGGCAGAGTTCAAAAATCATTCCCTTGGCTTTTCTTTGCGGAATATTTCTACGCTTTGAATTCTCATTCAAATTCTGTAAATTATTGTACATTAATGGGCAGAAGTAAACGCATCAATCCTTCAAAAATATTGAGCAAAAAAAGTTTCAGTCCAGAAACAAGCATGAAAAAAAGCCCCAGCATGAGCCGTAGGAGAAGCATGAACCATAATAGGAGCAAGAGCATGAGCTGAAGTCGAAGTGTTAGCGGAAGCCCTCCGCGTGTCACTCGTAGAAGCGGTAGTTCTAGTTCTAGCAGAAGTCTTATCAGAAGTAAAAGTAGTTGTGATATGTGTCGGGGGTGTGAGTACTTGATGTTGGTCTAGTTTGAATGTAAAGTAGTAGTATGGTATGGACTTAGACACTGTTATTTAGTAGTATGGTCTACTTTGATGTTTTGTTACTAATGGGATTGTTCTTTAAATTAAGCATATATTTCAAAAAATTTAAAATTAACGGTTATATTTGCACCTATTATAGTGTAATATATGATTATGTATAGTGTTACATTACATATGCTAGTGTTGTTTAATTATAAAAAAATGTGTTACAATAGATAAAACAGATTGTTACAATAGGTTATGTGAGACCCACAAGTGAATCCTACTTATGAAATCTTGATCAACCTAATGTATCACCCATTTTGCGTTACATTTAGGCATTTTAGTGTTACATTAGTTGTTTATTGTAACATTTTCTTCTCTGTTACAATAGATCACTGAAGGGTTATATTAGGGTGTATATTCTAATGCTTGTATACGTAACGCCCTCTGGTGTTACAATAGACCAAATGTAACATTTTTGGGCCTATTGTAACAGCATTTAGGCATTATAATAGCCCACTTATGCCGTAGTGTAATCCCCTTGTTCCTCTTCCTTTTCCCTCGCTCTTGCGCCCCCGTGTTCCCGGTAAGCCTCCGACATCGCCGAAATTTTAGTTGATCTCGGCTATTTCAGTTTTGGGTACTGTTCTTGCTTGTATACATATATATATATATATATATACCTGTACGTATGTTTATGTGTGGGTATGATCAGGTTTGGTGTTGTTGCCATGTGGGTGCTGTGTTGTGCGCCTTTGTTTTTCGATTCCATATTCCTTTCCGGCCGCACGTGTGTGCGCGTGAGCCGGGGTTGTTGCGAATTTCAGATTTTTGCAGTGATAGTGATGAAATTAATCAATATTTGCAAAAGTGAGTTCATTTATCGGTGAAGTTCATTTGGGAACCCGAATTAATCGGGTACCAATGAATTTTGCCGCCGTCAACGATGAATTTCGATGAGTTGACGGTGGACTGTGATGATTTATTCGGAGTCCTACAACTATAAAAATATTATTTAATTCGTAAAAATTATTTTACAAAATGTAAATTAATCATTTTATATATGAGTCGTATGTTGGTATTTTGGGATTTGAATTGTGTTGGTTGCGATTGTGTGTCGATCGATCGAACAACACAGATTTATTTGATTGAATATCTGGGCATCCGACTTCTCTTTTGGAAATTGACTTATTAATTTTATTTAACAATATACTTATATTTTTAGTTTTTAAATATGTTTATATTCAAATAATTATGTGGATTTTAATATGAATACATTTGTCTAAAATTTGTTTAATAATTTTAAATTAAACTTACAATTATATATTTTTTATGTTTAAGACTGAAAAATATTATTTACTCTTTAAATGGATAATATTAGTCCGATAAAATGAGGAAACGATGCCTGATTTCCGAGAAATTAATTTCGGGAATACGGGAACGTGATCCTAATATTATCAGAAATATCAATTGAACATACCTAATTATATATTTATAAAAATTATACGAAACCTACTTGCGTGTCGTGATGAAATATTTTGCAAAATATTTGACAACCCTATTTTCCGAAATGACAGTTATACGTATTTTCTGAGAATAATTATCGAACCGAATTTTAAGTATACGGGCCATATTTATTTTGTGTATTGAGTTAGTACGTATAAATATGAGTGAGGATTTAGTATCGTATGGGTAGAACTGATAGCGAGGATATGTCAAGCATATTCGATTGTCTAAATTAGGGAATTTCGATTCTGTAGGTTCTAGTCGGAAGATCAGAGTGTTGAAGTCGGACTAAGAATAGCCTAATGTTCAGTCGACAAGCTCGACAAGGTTCCAATCGAAAGACCCGAGTGTTGAATTCGGACTAAGGATAGTCTAGTATTTAGTCGATAAAGCTCAGCAAGCCAAGTACCTCTGACCATATCTTTTATGGTACGGTAATATATAAATAACTGTTGATTTAAATTTCGTATTGGAACATAATGTTTTAAGTTATATATCCCTTGTTATTAAAAATGTTTTTTTTTGTTTAAATTATGTTTTGAGGAAAAGTAACTTCTGAAAATGCCTATCTCTAAATTGTGAATAATATTGGAGAGGTTTTGAAGTGTGTTGTGATAAAATTTGTTTTGAAGAGATAGGTATAAGTGATTTTGAAAACTGGATAAAACGGATAAGATATTGGATGGCATTGCGTAAATGGCCCGTTACAACCCCGCATGGTGGCGTAAGTGGTTAAGTCGGTTGCGCATCCTATTTAAACCGCTTAGTCCAGCGTGACGGAAACCTAACTAGTCTCTGAGTTCCGGAGCAGGTTTTGTGATGTGACAAACTGATCAGTTGTCACTAGGATTCATCCAATATATATCTGATTTTGGTTTTTTTGTTCCCATAACAGAACATATGGTTTTGTGATTACTGTCAGGAGACAGATGATTTGGAAATGAAAATAGCATGCTAAAATTAGACTCAGATATTTGCAAAGCACATGACTGATATTATATTTTACAGAGCATGCTAGTTGTTGATATCCAGTTTATACATGTTATACTTGTTTTCACAAATGATTTATGATTTTGGTTCCTATAACTGTTTATCATAAAATATTTTACTTTCTTATTCATATATTGGTAATGTTGATCAATTGATTGCTCACCCTTACAAAATGTTTTGTATATATATCGTAGATGCCTAGAAGACCTATTTGTTATAGCCGTAGCCGAGTTCCAGCTCCTCCTCTATCGGGTTCCTCTGAGGTAGTTATGTCAGACCTGATGTGGGTCTGTTGAGTTGTTGTAATAAGATAGCTGTGTCAGACTTATTTAAATAAATTTGGTATTGTAATAGATGAGTAGCCTAAATCATAATTGAACCTGGAAAAGATCTTGGTAAGGGGGTCATGTTCATGTTGTAATAATAATGAGTTTGGTTATGTTATATTATGGTATGTTGTTATTTTTGACGTCAACTCCTGACCTCGACGTTGAAGCCGTCTTACTTGATTACCAAGAAGAAGAACTGAGATGATACATCAGAATCTGATGAGGATGTTAATTATGCACTTATGGAAAATGCTGAAAGTGAGGCTGAGACTACTGAGATGAAGGTACCTCAAATTATACTTGCTTTTGATACTGATGATATCTGTGAATTAAGGATATTTCTTGAAAAACTGCATGTTAGTTATAGGGATCAAACACTTTAAAATGCTAGAATTAGAACTGAAAATTTTGACCTAAAGAAAAGGAATGATCACCTAGAAGCTGAATTGATTCTCACGCTAGAAACTCTAAAGGAAAGAGATGATGCTTTGTTTGTTAAATAAATATTATTAGAAAAGCTTGCTTACCTTGAAAAAGAATTAGCTAAAAAAAGAGAGGTTATTGAGCTTTTTACTAATTCATGGAAAACAACTCAGGATTTATTAGAAAAAGCTGAAGGAAGTTAAAATGAGAAACAAGGAAAAAATAGGCTAGAAAGAATAGAAATGGAAAAGTAGGGGTTAACAAGGAAAACAAATACAAATCCATACATAATGCACCTAGAAAGGCTTCTTTAAACTGTGGTAGTACTAATCATCTTCCTGTTGCTGGAAGGAAGAATAAAGGAATAAACATTGTTCCTCCTAAATCAGAGTTTAGGAATAGAACAGTTAGATATAAACCACAAAATTTATATTTTCATTATGGTAGTGTTTAGCATTCAATTTACACATGTAAAGAGTATCACAGTTTGTATTATGATTATTAAGAATTGCAACCCTCTTTAAATAAAGCAAAAGTTGTTCCTGCATGTATAAACTCTGATATTAAGAATATTAGCTTAAAAGGCCAAAGGATCCAAGAAAGTCTGGGTTCTTAAAGATACTAATTAAGTGTTTATCTGATTGTAGGGTAATAGGAAAAATTCTTTAGTCTTGGACAGTGGATGTTTAGGACACATGACTGGAAATAAATCCCTGCTATCAGAGTTTAAGGAGGAAGTTGGCCCATGTGTTTCTTATGGAGATGGCAACTTAGGAAAGACTTTGGGATATGGAAAAATCAAATTTGGAAATGTCATCATTGAAAATGTAGCTCTTGTTGCAGGACTCAAGCATAATCTAATCAGTGTGAGTCAAATCTATGATAGAGGTTACCATGTGACTTTTTATGAAGAATATTGTGAAATTATCAGTAAATCAAATGGGCAAGGTTGCAATGACTGGTTATAGACATGGTAACTTATATGAAGATATAGACTCCACATAAACTAATTGTTCTAAAATATGTCTACTTAGTAGAGCAACTGTGGAAGACATCTGGAACTGGCATAAAAAACTTTCGCATCTCAACTTCAACAACATCAATGAACTTGTGAAGAAAGATCTTGTAAGAGGATTTCCCAATGCAATATTTACTCCTTATGGCTTATGTGACTCATGTTAGAATGACATATTAAGGAAATCATCTTTCAAGAGTAAAATTGAATTCTCAATTCTTGAACCATATCACTTACTTCATATTGATCTGTTTGGTCCTAGTAAATGTAATGTCTATTGCAAAGAAGAGGTATGCACTTGTAATTGTTGATGAATATACAAGATACACATGAGTGTATTTTCTACACATAAAGGATGAGACTCCATCCATTATTCTTGATCATGTATGGGAATTGGAAAAAAGATCAACACATAAAGTAAAGATCAGTAGAAGTGACAATAGAACTGAATTCAATATCAGTACTATGGAAGAATTCTGCAAGTACAAAGGGATAAAACATGAATTTTCTGCCCATGGAACTCTACAACAAAATAGAGTTGTTGAAAGAAAGAACATAACTCTTATAGAAGCTGCAAGGACCATGCTTGAGGAGGAAAAAAATTCAACATACTTATGGGCAGAGGCTGTGCAAACTGCATGCTTCACACAAAATGCAATATTGATAAACAAGCATGAAAAAACACCATTTGAGATGGTGAAGGGAAAAAGCCAAATTTGAAGTACTTTCACATATTTGGCTGCAAATGTTTTGTTCTCAAAATTCATCTTGAACAACTTATTAAATTTGATCTAAAAGCTGATGAAGGCATTTTTGTTGAAAATCCACTGTCAACAAAAGCTTTCAGAGTTTATAATATGAGAACAAGAGTCGTCATGGAGTATATTCATGTATATTTTGAAGACGAGAAGATTACAAGTCTAGAATATATAGATGAACATGAAGAATTGAGATTTGAAAATAAAGTACCATATGCTGAACAATTAAATCCTGATACTGTAAATCCTGATGTCACTTTAAACTCTAATGAGTCACAAGTCAATAGAAATCCTACAAATACTGAAGCACATGTTAAGATGGAGCAACATGATTCACATCAAGAGTCAAGTTCAAGTTATAAAAATCAAGAAACATCAGTAGATACTTCATCAAAATATGATTCCTCAAATACTGATGAAGCAAATATTGATAATATTGGAAGCACTGATTCAGGGGGAGATTCAGGATATAATGATGGTACACAGTAAAGTAAAACTATAGACTTCATAGATCAAGGGGAGGCTCTACTTCAAGGAGTCAACTTCTTTCTGCAAGAAAATGGACTATATCACACACACCTGACTTAATCATTGGAAATCCTGATAGTGGTGTCAAGAACAGAAAAGCCACTCAAAATGAATATCTCTACTATTCTTTTATATCACAAAATAAACCTAAGAAAATGGAAGAAGCTCTTCAAGATGCCGATTGGATCACAACAATGCAAGAGGAGCTTAATGAATTTGAAAGGAACAAAGTCTGGACATTGGTACCAAGACCAAAGAATAGATCAATAGTTGGTATTAAATGGGTGTTTAGAAACAAGAATGACAGTGAGGGCATAATTGCAAGAAATAAAGAAAGGCTGGTTGTAAAGGGTTATTCATAGCAAAAAGGTATTGATTATGATGAGACATTTGCTCGAGTTGCAAGGCTTGAGGTAATCAGAATGTTTCTAGCCTATGATGCTCACATGAAGTTCAAGGTGTTCCAAATGGATGTAAATAATGCATTTCTAAATGGTGAACTTGATGAGGATGTTTATATTGAACAACCTCCAGGGTTCATTGATCAAAAATATCCAAATCATGTCTACAAATTGGATAAAGTGCTCTATGGACTAAAGCAAGCTCCAAGAGCCTGGTATGGAACACTTGCTCAATTCTTATTGAAAAGTGGTTTCAAAAGAGGTACAATTGATAAAATTCTATTTTACAAGTACCATGACAAGGACTTGTTGTTAGTTCATATATATGTTAATGATATCATTTTTGGATCTATTAATGATAAACTCTGTGAGAGGTTTGCCTAGTTAATGTAGTCTATATATCAAATGAGTATGATGGGAGAATTAAGTTATTTTCTGGATTACAAGTCAAGGAGACTGGGGAATGGATCTTCATAAATCATGCAAAATATACCAGGAATTTACCAATTTCTTGGTGCTAGATTGGTTTCTTGGTTTAGAAAGATACAATAGCCAATTTCTAATTCAACTGCAGAAGCTAAGTATATTGTTGTAGGAAGCTGTTGTGCTCAAATACTTTGGATGGAGAATCAGTTACTGGATTATGGGTTAGAATATTCTAAAATTCCTATATATTGTGATAATTAAAGTGCTATTGCAATGACAGGAAATCCAGTACATCATTCTATGACAAATGACATCAATATTAGGTATCATTTCATGAGGGAACATGTGATGGAAGGTACAGTGGAAATGCACTTTCTGCCTACAGATCAGCAACTATCAGATATCTTCACCATACCACTTTGTGAAGCCACATTTGCAAGATTGGTGAATGAATTGGGAATAATCTCAGGACAGTTCTCAAACACTGATGAATAAGTTGTGTTCTGTAAATAGGAAAAAGAGTTCAAATTTTGGTATCTATTTCTATGTATCAGTATTTCTTAAAAACTGATAACTGTGTTAAACGCGAATGCCATGTATTCATGCTACTTATTACTTAAAATTTCATGTAGAATGTTAAATCTTGATGTTTAAACTCTGGCATTAGTTGCATGATAAACTCTGTTTGTATATGTAAGTACTGATATTGGTCAAACTTATGTGTTGACTGATAAACTCTAATAGTAGTTAATTAAATACTGATAATGGTCAAACATTGGTTGACTATTAAACATTGATGATTTTTGAATTTATTCAGAATAGATATAAAACAGTATACTAATTAAATTACTGAGATGAAGTTTAATGGGTGATTTTATGCAAATGATAGAAAAGTGCATAGTTGGTGGCGCGTGTTTAGGAAAAACGATGGAGTATCTACACAACATTACCTTGTGTAATCGTGCATGTATTTTCTGCACTTTATTATTTGTTCCATGATTGTTTTTCCGTGCACTAATAACTTGTCACATGTCCCACTAAATTGAATCGTCTGTGTGTAATATAGTACAGAGTTATACAAAATCAAATTTTGATTTGTAATTATCACTTTAACAAATACTAGTCACTCTCTTAATCTCTTAATTCTTCTTCTTTCTCATTTAAAATCTGAAACCCTAATCAGTTTTTAAGCTTTTTCACACAGATAATCATGTCTTCGCCAGCTACTTCTTCATCTTTTACTCACAATGATGCCAAATTCATTACAAATAAATATGCTGCTATTCTAGAGCATGCTGGTATAAATATTGATTGTCACATCTTTTAGGATTTGTTAAGTGCTAGTAAAGTAGGTTATGCTCTTACAGAACCTACAGTTATGTTTGGGGACCAAGTTCTCGCTCTATGGAGAATTAGGGTGTATAATGATGGTGGAAAAACTGGTACTCCAAGCATCACTTTTGAGTTTGGTGAGGAGACAAAGGTTATACTTTCTCAAAAAGTTAGAGAAACTCTTCATCTCCCAGCTAATTCATCTTATACCACATTCATTGGTGATACTGAAATGAGGAGAATCTTTACTAAAATTGGCTATGATAAGGAGCTCAAGAACATAGGGCAATTGAAGAGGAATGGACTCAGAAAGGAGTGGAACTTCTACTTTGACTGTATCACCAGAGCCTTCAATAACAAGTATACCAATTTTGATGCATTCCCCATCATGACACAAAAAATTGGGTACTCTCTAATCCATGGTGGTAACTGTAATACCCCCAAATCCGGTGTCAGGGATCTGAGTTGTTACGCTACCGTCCAAATATAGCTCCAAACGAACAGAACCGGGCCGAGTTTTGTCCGAGCCGAGCATAATTTTTTTTAAAATGAGCTGAGCCAAGCCAAGTTTAAAAACCAAGCCAAAAAAAATGTTCGTGATCGGCTCTTTTATAAACGAGCCGAGCCGAACAAGAGTTTGCTCACGAACAATCGAGCCGAGTCGAGCTGTCCACTAATAGTTCGCATATATTTTTTAATCGACCAAGCTTAAGGTATAATTTATAAATTTATAAGTTATAATTTATAATTTTATATGTTATATGATGATCAAATACTATTTCATCTTATAATGATATATGTACACTCACACTTTACACTTGTTTCTTAATTTATATAATTTTATCAATTTATTTCACAAGTCGAGTTTTAAGAACAAAATCATTTTTATTAAATTATTGAAACATTCATAACTTTAGAAATCGTACATTACTTTTAAATTGTTGATGTCGATTGTCAAAGATTTAGTAATTTTTGATATTTCAGTTAAATTGGTTTAAATTAGAATAGACATATAAAATAAAATAAAGGAAGCAAGCCCCTTTAAGTGGTTGAAAATTATAATTATTAAAAATTAATTTATGTGTTTGAAAAAATATTATAATGTTATAATTTATTTTAACGACTCACTATTTTAATTTATTCGAAATCGTAATTTAGGTCGATTTTATCGTAGACTCCTCTTATAAAAGTGTGAGGTGAAATTTAGGGTTAAGTTTAATTAGAAATTGTTTGTTGAAGTAATCAAGTTCTAGTGATATGTATGAAATTAATTAAATTATTTATTGTTAAAATATGTATTATATTTTTTATTAAATTAATCATTTTACTTTAAAATTAGTATTAAATTTTAAATAAAAAATTTAAATCTATATAAAAGTGATTAGTAAATATTTATTATATGTTATATATAAAACTTTTATCCGAACCGAGCCGAGTTACCGAGTCCGAGCCGAGTTTGAGCTAAATGAGCCGAGTCCGAGCTGAACATACAAAAAACTCAGCTCGACTCGTTTAATTATCCGAGCTTGTTTGTTTGTTCGCGATCAACTTGTTTAAGAAAATGAGCCAAGCCGAGTTCACTTAAACGATCTGATCCCGCGTTTTGTTCACGAACGGCTCTGTTCATTTGCAGCTTTACGCCCAAACATATATTACATACATTAACTCAACAGTCCAATAATCATAACACCAAATGACTCCAATCTCTTACACACACAAGTTAGAGCCTTAGAAACAATTCTCAAAAGTAACATTAGTTATTACAAACTAAATGTACTATCTGAGATCTCACAATATTAATTACAACCTCTACCTGAAGTTAGATTAACAGCTAATATTAATTATACAAGGGTACTGAATAAACAACTAGACTTGAATACCAGCTTCAAACCTATACAACTCTCTTCTGTATTAACCATTTTGAACTGGCTATCTCAAGGTTGAATCTTCCACTTTCATTCCTCGTAGTACTGAATAATTAACTATATTTTCCAGCTACTGAAAGGTTTAATAAATAAAGCAAGGGTGAGCACAATAATGCTCAGTAAGTATCCCTACCGTAGAATAAATATTTTCTCCACTTATAAGTTTGAAATTCAATAATCTTTATCGATATAGCAACCAAATTCTATAAGAGATATCCGGTCGCATCTGCTAGGGCATCATGTACATTGATCCCTGCACTAACGAGTCCCATGCATTATAAAAAAATCTTTACTTTTTATTTTAATTCATTCATAACATTCCATGTTTCACATTTCACAATTTCCTCTTAATTTTTTCTATATCAATCACATCACTCTTATCTCTTTATTCTCAATATTACTGTTATTTATCTCAATAGTCATTACATTAATTGTTATCCATTAAGGAATATTATTAATTAAAAAACATTCTTCATTTGACCAGGAAGCCTTAAAAATTGCTAAGTTATTAATAATCTCTTACTCTCTGATTTAAAATAATACTTTTAGAATTCAGCATTCACTTGAATATCAATTAAGATTTCCATATCCAATATTTCAAAAATAATTAAACTAAAGCAAATTAATATTATTTAAATTATTAATTGTTATCAACTAATCTTCATTTACCAAAATCCATTTTAAATCATTCATTAATCCCAAAATATTTTGAAGAATAGATAGATAATGAAATTATGACCACATCGTCTTTATGAATTTAGGTTGTGATAAACTTGTTTGCTATCCTCGTTCTGGTATTTAATAAGATTAAATACCTCAATATCTGATAACCAAGAAAGGAATATTATACAATCGTATAATATACGAAGAAACAATCTTCAAACTAAGATGACTACTGTCAGAAGAAAGCTCGGCTTCCGATCGACATAACGAAAACATAATTAATTAGCTAGTAATTTTTTCGTTCATTTGAATCCACTTCACTTAATTATTCTTCCCTATTCTAGGGATTCACAAGTCCTTATACGTACATAACTTAGGGTAGTCATTCATATCTCGAATTAATTCTCAATTCATATTTAGTCTATGTATGTATATATATACACACTTTATAACGAACAATATCCTAAAGTCAAGAAGTTAAAAGTCAAAGGATAGAAGTCTTGCATAAATAAAACACCTATATTTTGATAGGTAAAATACAGGGTTAGAAAACTTGCATCATAATAATAAATTATACTTTGATAAGCAAGATATAGTTTTAAGAAACTTATATAAACAACAATAGAATGTTTATTATGTAAAACATAGGGTTAGGAAAATTGTATAACATACTTACATATTATATGGAAAACAAGGATATAATATTTTAAAAATAGAGTACGAGGTTAGAAAACTTGTTTGAAGTCTAGCTATATAGTCTCAAGGGTTCTCACAGTCCTAATGTCCTCCGAGCTCCACTTGCTCCGACCGGTTTTATCTAAATTATCTTCAATAGCTAATAAACAACTAAGAAACATAATCAACTCCATTAACTCATTACTTTCCAAGACCTCGATATTAATCCACAAACCAATATCGAGTCCAGTAAACACAAGTACAACTTATAATTAATCCATGATCTTTAGCTCATTCTCTATACTAAAAGGTAGTCATGAGAATCCTCAACAATTTCCATGTTTTAACCGATTTGAAACTTGTAATATCGGGGAAAATTATGTGAATATTTTGTGATAATAAATAAATATTAAGTGTTTAAATAAGTTTAAAATGTTTATTTCCATGATATTATGTGTTATAGTTGTAACGTTTGTAAATATTATAATATTATAATTCTATGATGTGGCATTTCTGTGCATTGTTGTGAGTACATCAGTTTCTAAATGTTGTTTTCCAGCGATTATGTGAATTAAGTAAATACAAATATATTTTCTTTCGTGACGATTCGAATCTTCGTACAAATATTTGGATATGGAAATTTAGTGCTTATACGATTATATAAATTGGTATAATGCTGGATTGTATTTTTAAAACTTTATTTGCATTAAAATCTAATTAAATTATATTTTTATGTGACTTGTTATAGAAGTATTAGTATAAAGAAAAATTTTTAAAAAATTATTTTTATTCAAATTTCTTGAAAATACTCTTATAAAATTTCTAAAATCTTAAAGTAAATTATGGTGTAATTTTTTGTGATTAATGGAATTATACTTTATTTATTAAAATTCATTCTTTTAAAGCATATTTTTAATTCTAGAAAAATGATTATTAGATTACTAATGTACCCTTGCATGCAAAATCCCTTATAAAAGAGACTAAGGATATAACCGTCATTTCCAACCCCACTCACTCACTTCGACCAAGTAAAATACTCATCTAACCTTGCATGCAAAAATGTCTTAAGCTTGTAGGAAGGGCATAGAAGTCATTTCTCCATTCCACTACCATTTTAACACATCAAAACCCAAAAACACAAGCTACACTCTCTCATTTGCACACCCACTTCACTCCCTCCCCTTTCTCTCCCTTTCGGCCGAAGCTCCCCCTCCCCCTCTTCTTTCAATTTTTTTTCTTCTTTCTCAAACACTTTGATCAAAGAGCTAATTCATTCATATTCCCACACTTGTAATTGAAATATTTAGCTCATAAAAGGTATGTTTTATTATGTGTTGAGGTGTTCTTGTAGCCAAGATTTAGGCATTGAATTCTCATGGATTTAAGGACTAAAATCATAAGGGCTTAAAGATATGGACTTGATATGATCTTGGAGAAGTATTTTTACTTCAACTTTCTAAGTCATAATCTTGTTCATAGCATTTGGCAATAATTTATTAAAAGAGCCGAATGTATATGGATTGTTCTTTAGAAATTTCTATAAAAATGACTTTGCATGTTACTTATAAACCATTTTTGCTTCTAAAATTGATGAATTATAATGTTTAAACTCTTGAATGCTATGTATTTCTTCAAGTATATTAAGTTTTAAGACTTGCATGTTAGTTATAGCCCTTTCATATTGATTTACAAGTGATTTTAGACTAGGAAACCATTCTTGTTTATTTTGAACCTTGATACTTGATTTTTATGAGGTGCATGTCACGAATTATGTGTTAAAATGATAGTTTAATCATGTCTTGATTAAAAGATATTAAAATCAGTAGGTGTCATGATGTTTTCATGCATGTGTAATTCGAATTTTTGCTTTAAAATGGCTAAGTGATGGCTTGTCTTGTGAGGTGTTACTTTGCTTGTCCTTATAATTGATTGCATGCTAAATAAAATTATAAATAAACCTTGTGCACTATAGGTCAGTAGGTGTTAGCATGATATTAGGTTTGGTTGTTGGTTTGTTCATTGGTTTTGATGGTTAAGAAAGGAGTTAAGGTGGACGGGATGCATTAGTCCTATTTGGACAGATTTTAGCAGTAGAAGTTTAGGTCATTTTAGGTATGCATTTGTGAGGCCTTGTTTAGACCAAGTTCAGTGGAGTTAGGACTTGGTATGTACTTGAGTCCAGAAGCTTTAGATTGGGTAAAATCATGCATTTAGTTAGGTGCACACGCACAAAACCGAGAGGAACTCAAAACAAGGCAGATTTTGTATAAGTCCATATTTGACCCATTATAACCATGTTTTAGGATAGGCATTCATTGGGACTTGGTTTATAATGGTATAAAGAAGTCCTAGGAATCTTAACAAGTCATTAAAATCAGTAATTAAACAATTTAAGTGAGTTTTAAGTTGATAAAAGTAAGGCAGTTTAGAAATCAGGGAAGGCAGATTTATGTCAACTTCCACTTGAGGCCTAGGAAGGCCCAAGTAAGGTTTTTGAGTCATTCAACTTTAAGGGTTAGTTTAGAGTCTTAGGAACCTCAGAGAGTTGGTTTGGAGTGAAGGTCCAAGGTGGAGATACCCCATTTCCATCAAAATACCCGAGAGTCACCATAAGAGTTGCATTAGGAATCCTATGAGGAATGTATTGTGTTTAAGTGCTTTATGAGTGAGGCCTTGATGTCAAGTCAAGTTTGGGAGTTGCATTATGTCATAAGAGTCTGTAGAAACCACAATTAACTAAAGGCCAAATGTAGAAAAGTATATTTGTGTCGAGGCACACAAGTGGTGCCGAGGCATGCATCCGAGAAGAGTTTAGAGTATGCATTAGTTTTGTGAGTCTTGTGAGGTGAGGCACAAGTGTGTATTACTGAATTTAGAATGTGTTGAGGTCTGTAAAGGAGGATTAAGAGTGATAGTCTTGTTAATTATTTGTTAGAAAGGATAATTGCTTGAGTGATTAGGATCTAAGTGTACTATTGCCATGCCTTTTCTTGCTATGTGTTATATAAAGCATATATTACTTGAAATTAAGTGTGTTAAGTATACTTATATAGATATATGTGTGTGTATGTATGTGTATATATAGTATACGTGAAAGGGTAGTTAGCAGGAGTTGTGACGAGGATACTATTTATTATAGGTTCAAGTAGGAGGCCAGGAAAAGAGCCCATAGACGATTCCATTCAAGTACTCAGTAAGCATAGTTCAGGAAAGTGAACTCTCAACTTATCTTTATAATTCTGTTTCTTGTGATTAAACAACCTGTGAGTGTATGACTATCATTTAATAACATTGATTAGTCTCTGAGATCACTCAATAATTGGATCTTGAACTTAGTTAATCGCTTCCATACTTGAATTGACCACTTTTCTTCACATATTACCTCGTATCTCTGCGAATACCCCCTACAAATAGTTCCTTAATATATCCAGTGGAACCTAAAACCCTCATATATTAGATTAATTTCCTTTAGAAACCCAAACACTATTATCATCCTCTCATTTGAGCTTTGTCATTACCAACCCTTTGTTATATTATCCTTGATCAAGAACCCCTTTTAAATTAAAATGAGTTATTAAAAAGGAATTGAATGATATGATAAGACTGAGGCGCCAGTCATTGTTAAAGTTTTAAAACCTCAGTAGCAGGGAGCCTGATGGTTTTATATGGCCAATGTGTGCTGAGGATCCTCAATGGTTATGTGGTTTGGAGCTTTGATGTGGGCTGATCACCCCTCATTGCTCATAGCGCTGTATGATTTCAATTCCCTTCACTTGTTAAAATCTTGAACTTTACTTGAAAAATTTATATTGTTGATTTACCTTCTGTTACTTTTTTATTGAGCATATGATGAACTGTTGTACCCTATTATTCACTTGCTGAGCATTTTTTTCATTAATATTGTTATTGATGTTATCCCTTCAGTTAAGCCCGAAGATGCCTCGTTTCAAGCAGACCTCGCGTAAGAATTATGGTGGTTCAGGGTATGCCTACCGTCAGATGTTGGAGCAGGTAGGGAACTGGCTGTTCCCTAATGTTTAGAGAACTTTTGGGAATTTAAAATTGGTAGATGTATTTGACTTTGGATATTAGACTTTTGTATTATTAGTTGTTTAGATGTTGTTCAAACTCTTACCTGTGGATTCGGGGACTTGGATTTATGGTTCTGTAATATTAATTAACTATTTGTAGTCCTTTACTGCTTTGTTTATCTCTGTTACTATTATTGCTAGTTAGTATTAGTGGGTCCGTCACAGTTTTGGTATCAGAGCCATAGGTTTGAGTCACTGAACAACATAGGATAAATGAATATAAGATAGGAATTTAGATAATAGGATGAACTTAGATCATTTGGGTTTTTGGGGCGTTAGAATCTATAGGTTTTTTGACCCTTTTATTTATAACCGCGTATATATATAACTGATTGTCAGGCATCATCCTCATCGACTCCCGGATTCCCTTCTACTGTGTCATTCTCCCTGTACGAGCAGATGGTAATTATGGTTGATCGACTGGAAGGCGAGAACGCGAATCTTCAGCGTATGGTGGATCAGTTGTACCGTGAGAACTTTGATGACGATCCCAACCGACCCCGACTGATAGCCAGACTTGAGGAGATCATCCAGATGGCTGAGGACCGATTGACATTGATGATTCCACACCGTGAGAGAGAGAGTCAGATTGCTCTTACCGCCATTGATGACGAGCTCCGCCGAGTGATTAGCCATCTCCGTGCCCCTGTTCCCCCATCACCATCCCCTTAGACTATCATATAGTCAACCTATCTCTAGCATTGTTGTTGATTAGTACTTTGATTCCAGTTGTACCTTGTACCCGGATTGTTTCGGGAAGACTTTATTTACACTTTATTTCCTGTTTGTACTCTATTTCACACCTTTCATTCGAACTACTGTTAAATTCGCACTTTAATTATCTCTATGATATTGCTATCTCATTACCATGTTATATACTTGCTTAGATAAAAATTGTTGATTAAATTCTGTTGACCTCTTTAAAAACTTGATCATGTCTAATCCTTTCCTAAGATATCTTTTGAATAAAATCTCAGTGCTTAATATTTACCCTTGCTATAACTTGTCTATGCAAATATTGAACTGTGAATAAACCTTTCTTGTCTACATTCAGAATCATGCCTCCTCGTAGAGCCCGCAACACCAATACCAGGGATCATGAAGATCCACCACCCAACTTGGCTTAACTTATACAAATACTTCACCAACAATTTGATACCCTTACTCAACAACAACTTCTTCAGCAACAACTTCAACAACCACCTCTACCACCACCAACCCCTACAACTTTCAAATCGTTCCAAGCTGTGAAACCACCAGAGTTTTGTGGAACTCAAGACCCTGTAGAAGCTCAATATTGGCTTAAAGAAATGGAGAAAGATTTCACGCTAGCTGTTGTTAGGGAAAAAACGAAGGTCGATTATGCGTCTTATTTTCTGAAAGGCGAAGGGAACTATTGGTGGGAGTCAACCCGTGCTCTAGAAGAAGAAGAAGTTATTTCTTGGGATAGATTCAAGAAGATTTTCCTAGACAAGTATTTCCCGAGGTATATGCAGACAAATGGAATTGAAGTTCTTTGAATTAAAGCAAGAAGGAATGACTGTGGGAGAGTACGAGAAGAAATTCACCGAATTGACTAGGTTTATTGGAGATTACGTGGACACGGATGAGAAGTGAGCGAAAAGATTTCAATAAGGATTGAAGTCTTGGCTACGAAGCAGAGTGGCTGCTTTTGAATTGGCCATATATGCTGAAATGGACCAAAAGGCAATGGTTATCGAAGGAGAAAGTGACCAAAATTCGAAGGAGAAAGAGAGTAAGAAAAGAAAGTTTGGAAGTAGTGGAGAAGGATCGGCTCAAGGAAGCCAAAGTGGAAAGAATTTCAAGAAGTTTGGATTCCAGAACCAAGGAGGATCCCGAAGCTTTAAGAAGGGTGATAGTAAGAGTCAGAGGAATAGGATTCAAGGGCAGAGATTCCAGCAAGCAACAAATTCAGAGTGTAAATTCTGTAACAATAGACACACGGGCAACTGCAATAAGGCTGACATCATCTGTTACAAGTGCAATACGAAAGGTCATTACGCGAATGAGTGTCAGAACCTGAAGCCTTTTATTACATGCTTTAAATGTGGAAAGACTGGTCACATGTCGAGGGATTGCAAGACCCCCAGAAACAATAAGTTGATGCAATTGACGGCCGCTCCTTTCAATCAAGCAATGACATCTTCTGTTCCAATTTTTCAACTTCCTTCAAATCAACCTTCTGAATCTGCAACTCCAGTGTGTCCTCCCTCCTATCCTGCTCAGGCCCGGACATTCAACATGTACATCAAGGATGCTGTTCATAGCTCTGAAGTTGTGGCAGGTACGCTTTCTGTCAACAACATCAATGCTAAAGTGCTATTTGATGCCAGAGCTACTAGATTTTTCATATCTGAATCTTTTATTGGCAAGTTGAATTGTGAAATTGAACCGTTAGTGAACCCTTATCTATCATTTTGGCTAATCAAGAACGAGTATTTGTTAAAGATGTTTCCCTCGGTGTAAAGTAGAGATTTCAGGCTATAGTTTCCCTGTTTCCCTCATACATTTCCAATTAGGAGAATTTAACGTTATATTAGGAATGGATTGGTTAGCAGAGCATGGTGCTCAGATAGATTGTAAGAAGAAGAAAGTTATTCTTAATTCCCCTCAAGGAAAGAGAGTAGAGTTTTAAGGGTAGAAGCAAGTTAAGACATTTTTGACAATGATTCAAGCTAAAAGATTGTTAAGACAAGGGTGTGAAGGGTATTTGGCTCATGTAATTGATAGATCTAAGGAGACGCCGAATATAGGAAGTATTTCGATAGTTAGCAAATTTCCCGATGTATTTCCTGACGAACTTCCTGGATTGCCGCCTGACTGTCATATTGAATTTTCTATCGACTTAGCGCCCAATGTGGAATCGGTATCGAAGGCACCTTATCGTATGGCACCATCAGAAATGAAGGAATTGGCCAAGTAACTACAAGAATTATTGGATAAAGGAGTTATAAGGCCGAGTGTATCTCCATGGGGTGCTTCAGTTTTGTTTGTGAAAAAGAAGGACGGAAGTATGAGATTGTGCATTGACTATAGAGAGTTGAACAAATTGACCATTATGAATAGGTATCCGTTACCTCGTATTGATGACTTGTTTGATCAACTTAAAGGAGCGACTTATTTCTCAAAGATTGACTTGCGATCGGGATATCATCAGCTGAAGATTAAGCCGAAAGACATACCAAAGACTACTTTCAGAACCAGATACGGACATTACGAGTTTCTAGTTATGGAATTCGGATTGACAAATGCGCCAGCCGCCTTTATGGATTTGATGAATCGAGTATTCAAGGAGTACTTGGATAAGTTTGTCATTGTGTTTATCGACGACATTTTAATATACTCAAAGACCGAGGAAGAACATGCTGAACATCTGAGAATAGCTTTGAAGACTTTAAGAAAGGAGAAGTTATATGCAAAATTTTCAAAGTGTGAATTTGAAGGGTTTTTAGTACATAAACGCAACGAAAACGTAAATTAAAATCTTAAAATTCGAAACCCTCCATGGGATCCATGCGAAAAATAATATTTAATTCGTAGTTTAGTATGTTTACCTTAAAAAGCTTTACGTTAATGGAAATATGGAGGTCTTGAATGATCACCACGTAGCCCATCGCTGGAACGATCTATGCCTTGAAGGCATCCACACGAATGATTTTCCGGAGGATGGGTGTGTACTAGCACATTCTTGAGGCCTCCTTCTTCCTCTCTCTATCTCTCTTCAAGCTGCTAGGGTTTATGTTTTATCAAATAAAACGTGTAACCCTAATTCTATTAGAAAAAGATATTATATAGGCAAGAGCTATTGGGCCTCCAACCCTAAACTTAATTTTAGAGTTATTATTATTATTAAATTCGAAATTCTAATTATTGTATTATTAAGTCTCACTTAATCATCCAATAACTTAATTTCGGATTTAATATTAAATTCGAATTTCCTATTTATTTAATTAATTAAGTCACACTTAATTAATAACAAATAATTCGAATTACTTACATTTAATTTAAATCCGAATTTAAATTAAATAATCCTCCAATCATTCTTTGTGCGACCCTTTAGGTTATTATTACGTTGTCAACAATTTTAAATCTAATTTAAAATCATAAACAATGAGTGGCATCTAGTAATACATCATTGTTACCCAAATAATAATAATTAAATCGGTGATTGATTAAACCTTTTGTGTATAATGTACAATGTACTATAATCCTTTTAACCATATATTATAGATTAAACTCGAGGCATGTTATGTGTCATCCTATTCATAATTTAATGCAGGTTTCCTTGATCGATGAGTAGACTATAACATCAAATCAACATTTGAGCATGGCCATGCATTTCATAGTTTAACTCAAACAAGAGGCCAATAATATCACTCCTAAAATAGGAGGGTTAAATCCTTTCTAGATCATTCATATTTCTCATATGATTCATAATATACCCAATATACACTTTTATCATCACCCGGTCAAAGGTAACTTTTAATGCAACCTAAGTATATTAATTCTCATATAGAAATATAATGATTTCAAGTCTAAGGACCAATACATCATTATCACTGTGAGAATTACTTATGACATAACAGACATGTAGAATCTCACATTGGGTCTTCCAGCACCATATATATAATACATGTACATGTGTTTTGACTTTAGTATCACTATACCTATGATCAATGAGATGTGATCATCAGTCAACATTCACACTAGTCTTAATGCATTATTATTATCCCTTAATAATAATACTCGACTAGGGATCTTTAGGAATATCGATACTATTCTCATAATCTCATTTCTAAGTCACGTACTTAGAGATATAAAATTACATATCATATTCCAAGGACATTTATTAATCTAACATCTTATCGCAGAAAATAAAGATATAATAAATTACTAAAGAATAATCCATATAATCAGAATTAATAATCCAAATGTTTTCATAATATAAACATAATAGTGTTGTCTCTAGGGCACAAACACTAACAATCTCCCACTTGCACTAGAGCCAATCACTCAGATATCTAATACCCATGGAACTAGTATGACCTTCGTGCTTTTGCTGCGACAAAGCCTTAGTCAGTGGGTCTGCAACATTATCATCAGTATGCACTTTACATATATGTATATCTCCTCAATACATCAAGAATGAATCTTTAGTCCTTTTCAAGTACTTAAGCATATTCTTGACTGCTGTCCAGTGACCCTCGCCAGGATTAGACTGGTATCTGCTCGTCATGCTCAAGGAATACGAAACATCAGGTCGAGTACATATCATCGCATACATTATAGATCCTGTTACGACCGGTATCTTCGTGTAATATTATTTGTGGATTTGTTATAATATTAAAGCCAAATGAAAATATATTCAATGATTGTACGTTTGTGTGAGTGAAAATTTCTGCATTATAAATTTGCTTTATGTAGTATATGATTTTTCAAAGCAAGAGTTTATTTAAATTCTTTATTTTTGATTTATAAGGAATATTCTAAGCCTTGGAAAAAAATTCTTTTAAAAGGTATTTTGTTCACAAATTTTGAAAATGATTTTATAAAGTCTCTAAAAATCCAAGTTATTTTATGGTATAAATTTTATAATTTTTGAACTTGTATTTTATTTTATAAAAATAAATCATTATAAATTTTAGTTGTCATATTTAGCAAATTACAAGAAAGCCCTTGCATGCAAACTACCCTCTCATTCTTTTCAAGGACAAAGAGGATAATTCCAACCCCACTAACTCTTATTTCTCTAGCCAATTTCCTTCTTTACCCTTGCATGCAAAATGCACCAAGTATAAGTGGAGGGATAGACTTGTCAATTCTCCTTTCCACTCAAATTTTGTCAAATCAAATACCATAAAAACAAGCAAATGTCATGATCATTCTCATACTCCACCCACACCTCACTCTCTCCTCCCTCCCTTCTCCCTCCTCCCTCCCTTCTCCCTCCTCTCGGCTCTCCCCTCTCACTCTCGGCTAAAAGCCGAAACCCTCCTCCCCATTTTTTTTCTTCATTCCTCCACCAAGTTTCCACCCTCTATACAAGTAAATGTTACTTCCCATACCACGATCACTCATATTTCAAAGAGTTTTGAGTAGAAAGTTTAAGTTTTAAGGTTGCATGTTAAGGTTCTAGTTGGAACTCAAAGTACAATCTTGATTCTTATGGATTTAAGGTTGTTTTTGAGAGGACTACAAGGAATGGATAAGTGCCAAGTCTTGAGAAGTAAACTCTTGATGATTAAATGGCCATTCCCATCCATTTCATTCGGTCATGACCATATGGGAGCCGAATGAATGGTCCTTGAGATCATTCTTGTTGTTTTGCTCAAATTTTGCATGTTTATGTGATAATGACTTGAATTTTGTGGTGAAAATTTGATAAAACTCCTTGCATGCTAAGTGATCATCTAGGTATAGCTTATACTAGGCTTGCATGTCAATTTTATGATAGAACATATGTTGTTTTGGATTGAAAAACCCGAAGACATGCATGCATGTGGATTTCTCTTAGAATGTTATAAGATTTTGATCATTTGGAAAGATTTTGTTAGTGAGCCTTAATTTCAGTAGGAATAATGTATTAATATTGATTTATGCTTCTTGTTGCATGGTAATAATTCGTGGTTATCTTTTATAAAATGCATATCTTGTGGTTTCAAAAATTTAATGATTGGTGAGTTGAGAAATGTGATCTCTTTTGTTTTGCCATAATTGTACCTTAGGTAAGGATGATCTCACCCAAGGTTATTTTGAGAATAAGGGAGTTAATTCAGTAGAATACCATGTATAATTCTTGGTTTAAGTATTGAGTTGTTGTTAGTTGAGTTTGTCAAGTCAAAACCTTGGAGAAATGAGAGTTATAGTTTCTGCAGAAAATCAGTTTAGTACCCTGAGGTTTAGAGTGAGTTTTGACCATGTCATTGATGTACACTTTGAGGCCCAAGCTACCAGAAGTTAGTATTGGGAGTATATAAAAGGTTTTAGGAGTTGGTTGGAGGTTTACATGTCTTTTGGTTAGGTGCACAAGTAGAATAACAAAATCTGTCCAACAGGGGACAGTTTTGTTGCAACTTAGAAATAGGAAGATTTGATATGTCATGGGTAGGCCCTCATTAGGCCCTATTGGGCCTTAGTTAGAGGGAGTGTCAGAGAAGTTTTTCCAACCATATTTCATAGGATATGAGTTAGAACCATGTGTCACAAGTTAATTTAAGTCAGGGCGTTTTCTGCCCAGAAAAACAGGGGAACCTTGGACTTTTAGCTTAGGCCCAAGAAGGCCCAAGCCAGGCCCTTGAGCCACATCAAGTTTGTGAGATTCCCTTAGGTCAAGAGAGTCTTGTGTAAAAGTTTTGAAGGAAAACTTGTAGTTTAAGAGTGTCTAATGCACTCAAAAAACCATAGTTGTCATCCTAAAATTTGCACCAGTGAGCGCTTTCACTTATCACATAGTTTTAGAATACTTAGATGTGAGTATTAAGTCAACCACCATAGTTGTAAGATGGTATAAGGTCATTAGAGCTAAAGGCACAAGTGAGGGTCAATAGGGTTTGGATAATTTAGAAAAGGCACATCGAGTTAGGAAGCCAAAATTAGAAGACCTTGTCTAGTTTAGCGACCAAGTAACTTAAGTGGTGAGTCGAGATCATCCAAGCCTAGTGTTGCATTATGGTATATATGGTGTTATTTGGTTTCAATATATGATATGTGAATATGTGGCTATGTGTGTACTTTTGTAATTTAAAAGTGAATATAAAATTAAGTGTGTATAGGCCTAAGTGCCATCCGTGTTTAATTTCAAGTTGTAAATAGGTTAAGATGGTAAGAATATATTATAATGAGGATTATTATTATTATGTAGGATCTCGAGACGAGGGAAAACTTGCCATAAAGGTCGAGTGAAGCTCCAATTGCTCCTACCAGTCAGACCAGACCAGCCTTTCTCAAGGCAAGTGATTCAACTTGACCTTTGTATTTACTGCTAATAGTTCATACATTGCTACAACTATTCTGTGTCATTTGATATATTAAATCAAGCGTATCTTATGTTTATCTTTGAATTATATAGAGATGCCATGAACCCTCGAGTACGTATTGCAAGTAGTTCAAAAGTCTTTTCATGATAGTTGAATGCCATGATAAAATAAAGAGTTGTTATAATACTTGATTGATCCTCTTGATTAACATGCTAATGATTCCTAAGTATTAATATCTCACCCTGAAACTTGAACCCCTATAGAACCTTACCTTGAACTCTGATAGTCAGATACTTACCAACGTGATTCCTCATTGATTGATACCCTCTTTCTTATCCTAAAGCTTGACAATTCTGATATATCCTGAGTTAAAGATCATTTCTGCATACCCTAACACCCTTATTATTCATGAAGCCTACCTTCTTGATGATCCAGCACTTGAACCTTGATGAGAAACCTTTGCTTAAAGCCCAATTTGGCATTACCCTTTTATAATATCCAATAGCCTCACTGAATTCCCTTGTCTAAATCTTTGAGATATGAAAACCATTCAGTTACTTTAATAGAGTATAGTTTTGTGAATCATGGCCCTGAGATTTAGTACCATATTTCCCGTGTTTCGAGTTGATCTATATTCCCTTAATAAAAATGTTTACTGTTAAAAAAGATTTTGTTATAATTCAGCATCAGTTTTTGAAATAAATAAAATGTGGGTTTTCAGTCCCAAAGGGGGATAAATGTTTTCCTTGAATAGTGGATCTGGACTGAGACGCGAGTCCTTTCCACACTTATATTAGGCTTAAAAGTTGCCTAGGGATTCCCGTTAATGTATTAGAACCCAGCGAGGTTTGGGATTACTTCGCGGCTGATCACCGGCTGTAATCCGTAGCGTCATAAAATGATTTTGATTAAGACATGATTTTAAATTTGTTTTGATACAAGCAAAATGATGCCATCTCACACAGTTTTATCTCTCGTTACCATTGGTTATGTCTTTCCATTGTCATTCTTTAATGTATATCTCGATTTATGTTTTGTGTCGTACTGTTAGCACTTGTTGAGCATTTGGCTCACTCCTTGCTTTACCCTGATATTACAGCTAGCAGCTATGGTTAAATTCAAGCAGACTGCCCGTAAGACCTGTAATGCTGATGCTTATGTTCGAGCTCAGGTAGAATAAGTGATAGTAGTTTGTGTGAGGACTCGGTATTCAAAATCAGATGTAATAGTTGGTAGTGTTGGGCTGTTCCAAACCCTAAACTGTAAGATCTTGGATTTGGTTGTGTTATCTCTTTTAAAATTTTGTAATAGCTATATTTAATTTGTTGTTTAAGTTGGGGGCAATTCTAAGAACATTTGGGAACTCGACTCAGGATGAGCACTTCCTATCACTCACAGATGGATGGACAGAGTGAGCACACGATCCAGACCATAGAAGACATGTTGAGATCTTGTGCCTTAGACTTTAAAGGAAATTGGGACGATCACCTACCTTTAGTAGAGTTTTCGTATAACGATAGCTTTCATGCCAGTATTGGAATGCCCCCGTACAAAGCTCTTTATGGAAGGAAGTGTAGATCGCCAATATGTTGGGATGAAGTCGGAGAGCGAAAGGTAATTGGCCCCGAACTGATTCAGCAAACGAAATAAGCGGTGAATTTGATTCGAAATCGATTGATCGCAGCTCAAGATAGACAAATGAAGTATGCTGACCCACATAGAAAGAATGTAGAATATGAAATAGGAGAAGCTGTCTTGTTGAAGGTGTCGCCCTGGAAAGGGATAACTAGATTTGGAAAGAAAGGAAAGTTGAGTCCAAGATTTGTCGAACCTTTTGAGATTTTGGGTAAAGTTGGAAAAGTGGCGTATGAGTTGGCCTTACCGCCTCAAATACAGCACCTTCACAATGTTTTTCATGTATCATTGCTTAAGAAGTTCAACCCCGACACCAAATGTATCATAGAGAATGAACCAGTGGAGATTGAGCCAAATTTATCTTATGTCGAGCAACCAATTAGCATTCTAGGTAGAAAGGATAAAGTGTTAAGGAATAAGATAGTTCCTTTATTAAAGTTTTGTGGAGGAATCCCAAAGTTGTAGTGTCAACATGGGAATTAGAGAGTTATATGTTATATAAGTATCCTCATCTGTTTGCTTAGATTCTGGGGACATAATCCTTTAAAGGGGAAGGTTATAACGTCTGTAAATATTATGATATTATAATTCTATGATGTGGTATTTCTGTGCATTGTTGTGAGTACATCAGTTTCTAAATATTATTTTCCAGCGATTATGTGAATTAGGTAAATACGAATATATTTTCTTTCGTGACGATTCGAATTTTCGTACAAATATTTGGATATGGAAATTCTGTGCTTATACGATTAGATAAATTGGTATAATGCTGGATTGTATTTTTAAAACTTTATTTGCATTAAAATCTAATTAAATTGTATTTTTATGTGACTTGTTATAGAAGTATTAGTATAAAGAAATTTTTTTTAAAAAATTATTTTTATTCAAATTTCTTGAAATTACTCTTATAAAATTTCTAAAATCTTAAAGTAAATTATGGTGTAATTTTTGTGATTTATGGAATTGTACTTTATTTATTAAAATTCATTCTTTTAAAGCATATTTTTAATTCTAGAAAAATGATTACTAGATTACTAATGTACCCTTGCATGCAAAATCCCTCATAAAAGAGACTAAGGATAAAACCGTCATTTCCAACCCCACTCACTCACTTTGACCAAGTAAAATACTCATCTACCCTTGCATGCAAAAATATCTTAAGCTTGTAGGAAGGGCATATAAGTCATTTATCCATTCCACTACCATTTTAACACATCAAAACCCAAAAACACAAGCTACACTCTCTCATTTGCACACCCACTTCACTCCCTCCCCTCCCCTTTCTCTCCCTCTCGGCCGAAGCTCCCCCTCCCCCTCTTCTTTCAATTTTTTTCTTCTTTCTCAAACACTTTGATCAAGGAGCTAATTTATTCTCATCCCACACTTGTACTTGAAATATTTAGCTCATAAAAGGTATGTTTTATTATGTGTTGATGTGTTATTATAGCCAAGATTTAGGCCTTGAATTCTCATGGATTTAAGGATTAAAATCATAAGGGCTTAAAGATATGGACTTGATATGATCTTGGAGAAGTATTTTTACTTCAACTTTATAAGTCATAATCTTGTTCATAGCATTTGGCAATGATTTATTAAAAGATCCGAATCTATATGGATTGTTGTTTAGAAATTTCTATGAAAATGACTTTGCATGTTACTTATAAACCGTTTTTGCTTCTAAAAATGATGAATTATAATGTTTAAACTCTTGAATGCTATGTATTTCTTCAAGTATATTAAGTTTTAATACTTGCATGTTAGTTATAACCCTTGCATGTTGAAATTTACCCTTGCATATTGATTTACAAGTGATTTTAGACTAGGAAACCATACTTGTTTGTTTTGAGCCTTGATACTTGATTTTTATGAGGTGAATGCCACGAATTATGTGTTAAAATGATAGTTTAATCATGTCTTGATTAAAAGAGATTAAAATCAGTAGGTGTCATGATGTTTTCATGCATGTGTAATTCAAATTTTTGCTTTAAAATGACTAAGTGATGGCTTATCTTGTGAGGTGTTACTTTGCTTATCCTTATAATTGATTGCATGCTAAATAAAATCATAAATCAACCTTATGCACTATAGGTCAGTAGGTATTAGCATGATATTAGGTTTGGTTGTTGGTTTGTTCATTGGTTTTGATGGTTAAGAAATGAGTTAAGGTGGAAGGGATGCATTAGTTCTATTTGGACAGATTTTAGCACTAGAAATTTATGTCATTTTAAATATGCATTTGTGAGGCCTTGTTAAGACCAAGTTCCGTGGAGTTAGGACTTGGTATGTACTTGAGTCCAGAAGCTTTATATTGGGTAAAATCATGCATTTAGTTAGGTGCACAAGCATAAAACAGAGAAGAACTCAAAACATGGCAGATTTGGTACAAGTCCATATTTGACCCATTTTAACCATGTTTAGGATAGGCATTCATTGGGACTTGGTTTATAATAGTATAAAGAAGTCCTAGGAAGCTTAACAAGTCATTAAAATCAGTAATTAAACAATTTAAGTGAGTTTTAAGTTGGTAAAAGTAAGGCTGTTTGGAAATCAGGGAAGGCATATTTATGTCAACTTCCACTTGAGGCCTAGGAAGGCCCAAGTAAGGTATTTGAGTCATTCCAACTTTAAGGGTTAGTTTAGAGTCTTAGGAACCTCAGAGAGTTGGTTTGGAGTGAATGCCCAAGGTGGAGATACCCATTTCCACCAAAACACCCGAGAGTCACCATAAGAGTTGCATTAGGAAGCCTATGAGGAATGTATTGTGTTGAAGTACTTTATGAGTGAGGCCTTGATGTCAAGTGAAGTTTGGGAGTTGCATTATGTCATAATAGTCTGTAGAAACTACAATTAAGTAAAGGCCCAACGTAGAAAAGTATATTTGTGTTGAGGCACACAAGTGGTGTCGAGGCATGCATCTGGGAAGAGTTTAGAGTATGCATTAGTTTTGTGAGTCTTGTGAGGTGAGGCACAAGTGTGCCTTACTGAATTTAGATTGTGTTGAGCTCTGTAGAGGAGGATTAAAAGTAATAGTCTTGTTAATTATTTGTTAGAAAGGATAATTGCTTGAGTGATTAGGATCTAAGTGTACTATTGCCATGCCTTTTCTTGCTATATGTTATGTGAAGCATATATTACTTGAAATTAAGTGTCTTAAGTATATTTATATATATATGTGTGTGTATGTATGTATATATATAGTATACGCGAAAGGGTAGTTAGTAGGAGTTGTGACGAGGATACTATTTATTATAGGTTCAAGTAGGAGGCCAGGAAAGGAGCCCATAGACAATTCCATTCAAGTACTCAGTAAGCGTAGTTCAGAAAAGTGAACTCTCAACTTATCTTTATAATTCTGTTTCTTGTGATTGAACACCCTGTGAGTGTATGACTATCATTTAATAACATTGATTAGTCCCTGACATCACTCAATAATTGGATCTTGAACTTAGTTAATCGCTTCCATACTTGAATTGACCCCTTTTCTTCACATATTACCTCGTATCTCTGCGAATACCCCCTACAAATAGTTCCTTAATATATCCAGTGGAACCTAAAACCCTCATACATTAGATTCATTTCCTTTGGAAACCCAAACACTATTATCATCCTCTCATTTGAGCTTTGTCATTACCAACCCCTTGTTATATTATCCTTGATCAAGAACCCCTTTTAAATTAAAATGACTTATTAAAAAGGAATTGAATGATATGATAAGACTGAGGCGCCAGTCATTGTTAAAGTTTTAAAACCTCAGTAGCAGGGAGCCTGATGGTTTTATATGGCCAATGTGTGCCGAGGATCCTCAATGGTTGTGAATCACTGGTTATGTGGTTTGGAGCTTTGATGTGGGCTGATCACCCCTCATTGCTCATAGCGCTGTGTGATTTCAATTCCATTCACTTGTTAAAATCTTGAACTTTATTTGAAAAATTTATATTGTCGATTTACCTTCTGTTACTATTTTATTGAGCATATGATGAACTATTGTACCCTATTATTCACTTGCTGAGCGTTTTGCTCATTAATATTGTTATTGATGTTATCCCTTCAGTTAAGCCCGAAGATGCCTCGTTTCAAGCAGACCGCGCGTAAGAATTGTGGTGGTTCAGGGTATGCCTACCGTCAGATGTTGGAGCAGGTAGGGAACTGGCCGTTCCCTAATATTTAGAGAACTTTTGGGAATTTAAAATTGGTAGATGTATTTGACTTTGGATATTAGACCTTTGTATTATTAGTTGTTTAGATGTTGTTCAAACTCTTACCTGTGGATTCGGGGACTTGGATTTATGGTTCTGTAATATTAATTAACTAGTTGTAGTCCTTTACTGCTTTATTTATTTCTATTACTATTATTGCTAGTTAGTATTAGTGGGTCCGTCACAATAGTTATTATCTGTGGCCCCGCAAGGACCAAAATTTTTTTCAATTAATTGTTAAGTGTTTAAACTGCATTTATATGAATCGATCCGCAATTTTGAGGAGTATTTATTAGCGTCTTTATCTAGGTACTCGTTTTATCTCGTTTTATGTGCTTTTGAATGTATTTTATGTGTTTTCGGGGTTTTCTGTTAATTTAGGAATTGTTTCGGTTTCTCAAAAATAAACGGACCGGGACCCCACCGGGAAGTCAAAACCCACAAAATTCATCTTTTTTATTTTTATAGAATTATACATATTTCAAATACCCATTATTTTTCATTTTTGAATAATTTATAATTTTTGGGGAATTTTGATATAAATTTTATATTGAATTGCTTTTAAAAATATTCCCCATAATTATTATTTTGGGCTTAATTATTTTAATTAAGGGATAAAGCCACCCTTAATTGATTTTGGGATATTAATTTTCAAATAATATAAATAACATATTTACTTATTTTATTTCATTTCACTTTTATTAAAAAACAATTTTTAAGAATAATTTTGGGGGTGAAGATTGATTCTTAAACTTTGATTGATGATTTTTGGAGATTCAAGAAACCATATTTGATGTTCTAATAACCAAAACAATCCTCTCGAAGAGCCAGATCTTTTGATACCACTTTTGCAATCGAGGTTAAGTATTTAGTAAAATCAATATTTATGTTCTTGATCTTGAAATCGTTTCTGATTTCTGTTGGTTGTTGATTGTTTTTGAGGTTATGAATAGCTTTAGGATGATCAGGATAATTGATTTATGTAGTCATTTGATTTGTTTTAGTTCCGGAATGATCTACCCGAGTTATTGGTATTGTAAGTTTTTATTTTCGATTTTATAGATTATTGATGATAGGTTGAGTGATTTTGATTGCATAAACTGATTGCAAATGATCTAAGCTTCGTTTTGGGATTTAATTCGTCGATTTTGGTTGAAGATTTGTTGAAATCGGATTGTGGCCGGAGTTCGCCGGCGTTCTTCCAGGTTTGTGATCAGAATATGAAATTCTGAGGTGTTATGGTGTTATTCTTGTAGATTCTGAGCAGCAGGGGTGTTAGGGAAGTGATTGGCGTCAAAACGAAGCCGATTGGGACGATTTATGAGCTTGGTTGGAGGATGGACGGAAAACGGCGACGGTCGCCGATTTCTGGGTTAATCCCCAAATTCCGGCCACCTTCATCCGTTTCCGGTAGCTCCCCCACCAGCCATTTCCACCGTTTAATCCGAAAATAAATTCAATTTATGCTTTTAAAAATTATTTCTTTTGAATTCCAAAAATTATTTAGTTAATATTTTGAATTCTAAAAATCATTTACTTAATTATTTTAAATTCTAAAAAAAATTATTTTCTTTTATTATTTTTAAAAATCCAATTTGATTTAATTATTTATAATTTATTTTAGTTAATTATTTATGTATTTAATTGTTTGATTAAATCATTTAATCAATTAGTTTTATTTATAAATAGTTAAATAAAGTATAATTATTTATAATTAATTCAAATAATTCCAAAAAAAATTAATTTTGAGCTTTTAAAATTTATACTTAGGTATTTTAAACCAACTAATATTATTATTAATCGATATATTCCTATTTATTCTTATTTTATTCGTAATAAATAAACCGTTCGTCCGTTTAATACGAAACAAATGCGTATAGACTCAGAAAAATATTCATGTTTAAAAAAAATACTTTCAAGACCTAATTTCCTTTGTATTGAAAGGTCATTTGATTCGTGAGTCATTCTGAGTCGGCATCTGATTGATAAATACTGTCATTGACCCGATTTCAATTCCAAGAGCACCGAGTCCTATCTTTTAACGATCTTACTTATGTGTTACATGAATTACATGTTTACGTCATATATGAATAACATGATTACGTGATATGTGATATGCATGCTATCTGTTTACAGCTTTAAAATTCTATGATTAGTTATAAATGATCGAGTAGACGTCAAGACGTATAGTTACGTCAATTGAGTTTGGTTCTGTTAATTAAGATAATCCTTTTGTTTATAAAATCGAGTCGCGAGGAGTGTAGTCAAGTGTTAGACGGAGTAGGTAGCCAACAGTTATAAGCGGAGGTTATAGTGAGAAGTTATCGAGCATGCCATGAAAGTTTTCTCACCTATTCTAAATTCAGAATAGAGTATTACTTTGTTTATTCATATATCAAATGCAACTTTATATATTATTCTAATTTCAAAATAGTTTAACCTTTTACTTATTATATTGTCTAATCATAATTATGCAAGTATTTCTTCCCTATTCTAAGTTCAGAATAGTTAAACTTTTTATATTTCGCTGCAAATTACTTTATACAGTGGAACATTGAGATGAGATTAGCGATTAACTAATTGTTCTAGTTACTTCGCTATCAGTTGTTGAGATGACTCTGGACATGTGAAATGGGGAGTTATGTTGTTTAGGATGTCGTTTGATTTGGCTCCTTTAATTAAAAAATGTTTTTATGGATTGGACGGTTGCGTAAGAGGACGTGGCGGCAGTCCAGTGTGAGCTATGTAATATACAAGATATAATACCTTGCTAGGCCAATATGTGCCTTGGGTATCCTTTGTTTAGTTGGATATGCTTGGCATACCGGTATTGTTCCGCGGCTGATCACCGGCGGAAGCACACCGTCGTTCAAGGATTCCAATCCAAAATATATATAAAAGTGTTGTTTATTATCAAAACTTATATCAGTTGTTGATATTGCTCAGGTATTGTTGTTTGGTTTTGTTCTTCAAATAAATTATGGTTGTAGTCTTAAATCATAATCTATATATTGCTGCTGAGCATTTCTTTCTCTCATACTTGTTTATTATACTAGATCTTTCAGCTAGGCCAGAGCAGGCCTGAGTTCCAGAATTAATCAGGAGTGGTGTGCTTGTAAATATTTTGGTATATTTTCCAGGTAGACTATTTTGGGACGTTTGATTAGTCTAGAGGTTTGTAATAAAATTTGAATTATTTGTAAAACTAATTAGACTTATGGGTTGTGATAACATTTGGTTTGTATTAGTGCATATTTCATACTATAACCTGTGATCGATCCAGTTGCATGCAAGGGGTCATATTTATTATTCTATTCCGCTCTGCATATTTAGGATTGTTTATCGTGTAGTAACTCCCAAATCTAGACCCCGGATTTGCGGGCGTTACAAGTTGGCATTAGAGCTCGGGTTATAGCCACTGAAACAGGCATATATGTTGTCTTAAGTAAGTCATAGGAAGATCACATAAGATAAGCGCATGTAGTTTAACTCTTATAGAGTTAAGTTTAGGTTTTTGGGCTGGTTTGTAGCTAAGTTGTTCAGGTTCCCTGTTTTGCATTCAGCATTAGGCTTTTGTGCTTCTTTGATATTTTGTTAGTTTCCAAGGATATTAAGAAGTGATAAAAGAGGTTGAAAGGTTGTGTTGTAACCCTATCCACCATTGGTTGGTTTATTCGAGATTTTGAACAAGAGTTGAAAGGTTTGGATAATTCTTCATTAATTTTCTTTGTGTTATTATTCTTTGAGGTAGTGAGCAAGATTATGTGATAATCATGTCGCTTGTGTTAATATGTTAGCAAGTTTATATTGAATTGGAAAGGAAGAATGCATGAGAATTTTGACATGCTAAAAGATTGCTACATATTTGACACTATACTTGACAGATTATTATATAAGTTGCTGATTGTTTTACATGAATAATGGCACCAAAGAGGAGGAGTAATTCAGGAGAGGATCGTACCGAGAATCGTACAGATCCAGCGATTGTCCAGATTTTGGGACTGATGCAGCAACATGTGTTACATCTTATACAACAGCAGCAGCAACAACAACAACAACAACAGCAACAGCAGCAACCAGTAGCTCCACCTGCGGTGACTTTTAAGCAATTTTAAGATGTGAAACCAACTGAGTTAAAGGTGTTAGTCCCTTAACAATATGACAAGAATTACAGAAGGGGGGTTGAATGGAATTCTTGAAACTTTTTCTTGAAATAAAAATGTTCTTACTCGAATATATATATAGGTGTGAATTGAATAGCACAATGCAGAATAGTACTTAAAAGAATCAAATCACAAGTAATTAAAAACAAGAGTCTTTAAAAACTTTCTGGTGGATTTGAATGATTCCACCTGAGATATATATTATATATCGAGAGAACCCTGTGTGCAAAATGTTCACAGCTGCTTACAACAATTGAACAACTAAGACTACAGAGAAATGCTATGAATTCTGCTTACAAATGTTTCTCTGCTTTGTTGCTTAGATCGATAGTTCCTTATTTGCTACTTCTTGGTTTATATATCACCAAGATTACAAAGTAATGAGACATGATAATAAAACAAAACTATCTAGTCTATTACAATGCTACTTCATTACTCTATTCCAGCATCTTTGAATAACTTCATAATAGCATGGAAATGGTAATGCTTCTTTGTTCACAAAAACCCAGTTGAATAGGCTACCACATTCCATTTGCATCCATTCGACGCATGTGACTGTGTTGTCACTGTCAACAGATATTTGAATCCTTTATCCGTCGGGTTCATGATCATCCGTCGGGTTATTGATCCTCCGTCGGGTGGTCTAGTTGATCATCCGTCGACTTCATTATAGTTTATCCGTCGGGTAGCAATCTAGCACTTGACTTTATTTCATTTATGCAGAATTACAGGACATCATCTATGTACAATTAATCAACCTATTCTGCATATCTAGTTAAAGTCAACATGACTTGAATACTATTTACAGAATCTATACAATGGTGTATGCAGAAATGTGCTACAAACTTATTGTTACATAAGCTACTCACTTGATGGATAATAAGTCATCATCCGTCGGGACTATAATGAGTCATCTGTCGGGACTATAATGAGTCATCTGTCGGGACTATAATGAGTCATCTGTCGGGACTATAAATCCTATCCGTCGAGTGCTACATAATTTCACTAAGTAAAATCTACCAAGGTGTTTTATTCATGAAATCATCAAGTACACAACATATACACAACAATCTCCCCCAATTTATGTCTACTAGAATTGTAGCCATAAATTAAGAGATACTTGATGATAACAAAACACCCTAAAAATACAACTTTAAAAAGAAAGTAGATATTACTGAAAAGTGCTTCAAATAACAAAATGTACAAAGTTTTGCTCACAGTCGTTTTCAAGATGTTCCTCTAGCCTGAGCAGATTTATCTAGTTCCTTAAAGGTCTGGATCTCTTTCCAAGCTTTCTGTTATTTTCATCAATCTGATTTTGGAGCTGCCTGTGGAATTCCAGTTCATCAGATTCTGAGAGATTTAGCTTTCCTTGAATTTCCAAAAGAGTCTCATTGCTGGAGATGCTCAATTGGTCTTCTAATCTGAAAAATCTTCTCACACCTTTATCATCCATGAACTCCATCAGCCAGTAGGGCCTTAGATGCACTCTTCTCCCTGTGTAAGGGATAATTAGAGTCTTTGGAAGTGCATCATTAGCTCTAACACTCCTTAGCTCTTCAATTTTCTTCAGTACCAATCTTCTTGTAGTAATGTTGAACCCAAAGTTCTTATTGAAGGATGAATAAACTTTAGTCAGTATAGCTTGGCTTTCTTGAAGGATCCTGTGAAGTGGCCACTGAATCTCCTTCCCTTCTTTGTACTTGAACACTAACCTTTCAGGTAGGTTTCTGTATGCATCAATTTCTCTCACTTCATCTAGTTCATCTAGATAGAGGTTTAGATCAAAAAATTCTATGATGTCACACAAGTACATGTAATCTCCCCTATTGACTTTGGACTGAGCTTTGACTACAGATTTGGATTTGAGAGGTGAAAGCTTCACTTTCTTGACTGCTCTTGACTTTGTTCTTCTTGGCTTGCTAAGGATTGGTAGATTGAAGTCAGGAATTGGTATGTTCTCCCATTCTATTGGGTCATCCTTGGGCACAATAAGTTCACTATGAATATTCCTGTAGGGATCCACCACCCTGATATCTTCAAAAACCACAAAGGGATTTGATGCTTGAGTTGTAGATGGTGTGGATTCCTTAGAAAATTGATCTTTCAATTCCTTGTCAACAATATCCAGTTTCCTTTAGTTCTTTTAGCCAATTTCTTGATTCTTGGAGATTTCTTTTGTTGTTCAACTTGCTTCTTTAATCCAGTAATTTCAGATGGCTGAACAGGAATTTGTTGTGATGAATTTACAGCATGTAGATTGGCTAAGATAGCAATTTGCTCTTTCTTCTATTTAGCCTTTTTAGCATCTAGAGCAACTTGCTTCTTTCCTTTCTTCAATCTAGCCTTTTCTTCTCTCTTTGCTTAAACAAATTGAGGATGTCCAGCCACTACACAAATTTCTTTCCCATTCCTGAAAATCTTGGCAATTCTCCTTTTAGAAGATGAATCAGCTGGATCTTTGTAGAAAGCAATTGATCTTGATGGAAGGTTCTTTTCATCAGGCTTGGGTGTCTCATATACAGTATCCAAGGGGTTCTTCAATGATGATTTTGAGTAGTTCACCCTTGGTTTAAGAATTATATCAGCCTTTGGAGATTTGATGCTGGAAGGCTGTCCTCTTTCCAGATAGTTCATGCTCATCTTATTCACACTAATTTCCTTGACTTGAGAGTGCTGGATGGCTGACTTAACTGGCTCCTTGACAAGTTCAAACTTCTTCTGTATTTCCTCATCAATCTTCTCCCAGTTGACTAAACTTAACTTCTCCTTATCAGCTGCTCTTAAGTTGGTTACTGCTGCATTGATCAGATCTATACTATCTATAACTGATGGCTTTGAGATAGTAATTGAAGGCACAATTACTTTACTGATTTGAATTTGAAGCCTTTCCTCCTCACTTGGTCTCCCCCCTCACTTGGTCCTTTCTCCCCCTTTTTGTTATCATCAAGTTGAGGTGAGGAGGGGATTTGAGCAGCCACCAGTTTTTGTAGTAAATTTGTCTACTGGGATTGATGAAGATGAATGGCAGTTAAAGATGCTTCCATGGCTGACATTCTTGTGTCCAAGGCATCTATCTTGGTTGACAGATCAGAATTTTTCCTTAATTGCCTCTTGATGTCAAGCATTGTAGCTTCTGGAAGTTTAGAATCTATCTTGTCTGAAATGGCCTTCTTCATCTCCTCAATATCACCCTTCATGGTGTTTACATCCCTAACATGCTGGAAGCCTTGGATTTGTTGAAGTTGCAGGGAGGCTAGATGTGCCTGAAGGAGCTTCTTGGTGTTGGCATTAGTAGTGGTTTGAAGAGCAGTATTTCTCTGATTAATTAGCTGGATCAGGGTTGTCTTGAAGTAATGCTCATCACAGTTTTTTGAGAATGCCCATGATGGCATACCTGATCTTGAACTTGAGCCTACATCTCCCCTATGTCCATTGCTTCATCTTCACTATCCCCGCTCCCATCTCCAAAGAAATCAGCTGAACCACTAGTCTCATAGTCCATATTACCAGCTGTAGAAGGCAAAGCTATGATGGCATCCTTAGCTCTCATCATAGACTGTGTGGTATGCACCAAATTCAGCATCCTTTCTGCATTGTCATTGCCCTATTTAGCTAGAAGTTGATAAGCTGGAATAGGGTGAGTAAATGCCTCAGTATCAAGGGAAGTAAAATCTATAACAACTTTAGGATGCTGAGATAGTCCTTCCCTGTCTGCATTCTGGACATTCATTGACTCACTAGCAATGACATCCATCCTTATAACTCCAGTACCTGCATTTGTCTCATTTTCTCTCTTTTGTTGCATCAGGGTCTCACCCTGGCTCCCCACCCTCACACCCTCACCTTCACCTACTAAGGTGGGACTCCTCTCACTCTCTTTTGCCAATCCTGAAGAAATGGATTGTATAGTTTCACTCATTTCCTCTCCTTTTTCCTGGGAGCAACCTAGACTCTCACTCAAAACACTCTTCTCTCTCAATCCTAAGAGTGACTGCACAACCACTAAATCTTCTGCACTTGAAATAAATGAAGTTTGAAGCTGTGCAGAGATACTCGACGGATGAGTGATATCCATCGGGTGAGTGGTTTTGCTATCCGACCGATAACTGCTATCAAGCTTATCCGTCGGGATACAATCACTACTCGATGGATGAGCAATATCCGTCGAGAGAGTAGAAATGAATGAGCTGGGAATGGAAACTATTGTTGACTCTGTGCTGATTGAAGATATTTTGGGCACAGATGATACAACAGTTCCTGAAAGAATTGGCAAGTGAGCCAACAAATCATCTAAAAGATGATGCTCACTTGCACTAGATTTTGGCTTCCCCAACAGAGTTAAAGAAGGGGAATCAGGAATTGATGTGTTTATCATATCCACATCCAGAAAATTTGTTGGTGAGTTGGGTGTTTGAGGTGCTTCTATAACTAGAGATTTTGGTTGAGACTCCATATTTATTGGAGCCACATTAAACTGAATTGTGAAGGTGTAGTGACTGTGTCTGTTGCACCAGTTTGCACTATGTGTGTACCCTGTGCATCCCCAAGGGTTTTAGACTTCTTCTTTCTGGCATAAGTTTGGGGTGAGCTTGTGTCCCTAACCCTCTTGGCCTGTGCTCTTGGTTGATAGTAGGTACACTTTTACTAAATAATGTCAAAGCTAAAGTATTGATTGATTCTGGAGCGATGAGATCTTTCATATCAGAAACTTTTGTTGATAAACTTCAATGTGATAAAATGGTTATGAACGAGGTAGTAAATGTGGTAATTGCGAATCAAGAGAAGATTCCTGTGAGTCAATTCTGTCCAGAGTGTGAGATTGATATTTCGGGGTATAAATTTTCAGCCGACTTGATACTCTTCAAGTTGGGAGAGTTCAATATAATTTTAGGCATGGATTGGTTAGGGAAGAATAACGCCCAGATTAATTTTAAGTCTAAGAAGGTGTATTTAAAGATGAAGAGTGGAGAGAAAGTAGTATTTAAGGGACAGAGGCAAGAGCAAATGTTTTTTATAATCGTTTAGGCTAAGAAATTACTTAGGAAAGGTTGTGAGTCATCCCTAGCTTATGTAGTGGATTCAGAATGAGACAACCTCTGTATAGAAGATATTCTTATAGTCAACAAATTCCCAGATGTGTTTCCAGATGAACTACCAGGCTTACCGCCAGATCGACAAATCCAGTTCAAGATCAACCTTGCTCCGGGCACGGAACCAGTTTCGAAGGCCCCATATAGGATGGCACAAGCAGAAATGAATGAGTTGGCGATCCATCTATAAGAGTTGTTGGACAAAGGAGTGATACGGCCAATGTTGTGTATATATTGTATACTTGATGATTTCATGAACAAAATACCTTGGTAGATTTTACTTAATGAAAATGTAGCACTCGACGGATAAGAATTATAGTCCTGACGGAGAACTCATTTTAGTCCCGACGGATGATGACTTATTATCCATCGAGTGAGTAGCTTATGTAACAATAAGTCTGTAGCACATTTCTGCATTCACATTGTTTAGAATCTGTAGTAGTAATTAAGTCATGTTGACTTTAACTAGATATGCAGAATAGGTTGATTAATTGTACATAGATGATATCTTGTAATTCTGCATAAATGAAATGAAGTCAAGTGCTTGATTGCTACCCGGCGGATGAACAACAATGGATTCGACGGATGATCAACAACCCGACGGATGATTAATAACTCGACGAATGATCATAAACCCGACGGATAAAGAATTCAAATATCTGTTGATAGTGACAACACAGTCACATGTGTCGAGTGTATGCAAATGGAATGTGGTAGCCTATTCAACTGGGTTTTCGAGAACAAAGAAGCATTGCCATTTCCATGCTCTTATGAAGATATTCAAGATGCTGGAATAGAGTAATGAAGTAGCATTGTATTAGACTTGATAGTTTTTATTTTATTATCTTGTCTTATTACTTTGTAATCTTGGTGATATATAAACCAAGAAGCAGCAATTGAATAGGAACTAAGAAACTAAGCAACCAAGAGAGAAACATTTGTAAGCTGTATTCTTAGCATTTCTCTCATTCTTAGTTGTTATCATTTTGTAAGCAATTGTGAGCTTTTTGCACACAGAGTTCTCTCGATATATATTATATATCTCTGGTGGAATCATTCAAATCCACCAGAAAGTTTTTAAAGACTATTGTTTTTAATTAATTATGTTTTGATTCATTTGAAGTAACTATTCCGCATTCTGCTAATCAATTCACACTTATATATATATTTGAGTTAAAACATTTTTATTCAAGAAAAAGTTTCAAGAATTCCATTCAACCCCCCTTCTGTAATTCTTGTCATATTGTTAAGGGACTAACAATTAGTATCAGAGCAAGCTCTTGAAGAACAAAGAGTTTAAAGATCAAAACAATACAGCAAGATGAACAAGAAGGATGTTGGGGTCAAGATTCCTTTTCTGATTAAAGATAATTACCATCATTGGAAGGTAAAGATGCATCTTCATTTGCTTTCTCAAGATGAGGCCTAAGTGGACTGCATAGAAAGAGGCCCTCATGTTCCAATGAGAGCTGCAACTGGAAATGAGCCATCTGTCCCCAAGCCAAGGCATGAATGGTCTGATCCTGATATTGAACAAGTCAGGAAGGATAAAAAGGCCATGAATATCCTATTTAATGGAGTTGATGGTGATATGTTTGACAACATTATCAACTGCAAAAGTGCCAAGGATGTTTGGGGTACAATACAGATCATCTGTGATGGCACTGAGCAAGTTAGAAAAAATAAGATGCAGCTACTGATTCAGCAATATGAGCATTTTTATAATGAAGAAAGTGAGTGTCTCACTAACATTTTTAGTAGGTTTCAAAAACTGCTAAATGCTCTAAAGTTGCATGGAAGGGTCTATCAGACAAAAGACTCCAATCTGAAATTCCTTAGATCTCTTCCAAAGGAATGGAAACCAATGACAGTCTCATTAAGAAACTCACAAGATGTAACACCCCTAAATCCGGGGTCAGGGATCCGGGTTGTCACGAGTTCCATTTCCCTTAATAATACTTAATCTTAATAATCAACCAACTACTGCATACTGTGACCCCACAATATTCACACACACCACAAGTTATAGTCTCAGAGATGAATACCCAAAAATAACACAAGTCATTTTATTCCACAAGTATAAACCATTACACCTTAAGAGGGTTTCTAAATAAATTTACATTTATTACAATATACATAAGTCTGGTACATCAAAAGTTGAAAGCCTAGCCTATTGGTAGACCCTACCTCAGCTACAACGGCATCAACGCCTACAGGAAACTGCGGAACATTTCCAATCCGCTCGCGAATTGGGAGCTTGATCCTGTTCATCTTTTCTATCTGTTGTTGTGTGATAAAAGAAGAAAGCAAGGGTGAGCAACAAGCCCACCGAAATAATATGTATAATAATTAACAATATATGAGCATTCTCATAGTACTCATGAAATTCTTGGTCAAAAGAAATGAACCAAGTTTGATCTCTTAACGCGACCAAGTCGCAAAATATTCAGTATATATGTACATATACTTTTCAAAATCTTGGAAGTCCTCTTCCATGCATAATAAACACAGAGTTCCAGTTTATAACTGTATAAACATATCATTGCAAGGTGATCTCATATATCTAACCTTGTCTCAACGTTTTTGTGAAAATCTTTGTCATGCATAAGATAATCATTAACCAGATATAAGTTGAAAAGGTGAAGTTACAAGATACTCCAATATACTTATATCTTTTCCGAATACTACTTGAACTACCACCGTTCAAGGTATAATCAGTTTCAAAAGTTCATCAGATAGATGAGATTACAAGGAAAGACTTGAATAGATTCAATCTTTGAAATATCATTATAAATAATGAAGTTACGAGATACTTCATTAAGTCCCGATATATATACACTTATATATATATACATTTCATACACTCCTTGAAAACCTTTGTTATGAAAATTATAAACAGAGTTGCAATATCCAATAAATTTGGAAAGGAGAAAACCTTGGCATAAACCTGATATCTTGCTGACCAGGCAAAGATACCAATAAGTAACCTTTTCTACTAGTAGATGGACGAATTCCCCATTGGTCAACACCGTGGCCGTAATAGGACCTTATGCTGGACTGCCACTCAGCCACTTACGCATTTGATGGACTCCCACTGAGCCAATTACTCTTTCATGGACGCCCACTGAGCCCATGTTGCTTATGCCGACTCAAATAGATGAACTTACTTCCCGAACGATGGGCAAGTAATCAAGATGTTTTCTCAAAACAATAACCTCATTGCGAATGTAAAATACACCACTGAGCTGGATCCCTCAGGTTTTGAACGAGTATTTAAATCCCTTTCGAAAGGAAGATCTTTAATATATAAAAAAATGAGTTTTGGGATCCGCTCTAATTTTAAAAATCATTTTGAAGACTCGAAAACATTTTTAAGAATGTTTGGAGTAATACTGATTTAATGAAATAAATCAGTCCCGATATGTTAGAGAATATCTGAATATTATTATTTAAATAATATTCCCATAAAGCATAATCTCTATAAAAATAATGGAAGTAGAAGTTTTAAGACTCATACTTGAAATGAAGAATAGATAACCAAAGATATACTTATACGAAAGTACGATCTTTATTTGAATAATCGAAAATGAGTTTGATTATCGAAACACTATTCTTTAATAAAATAAAGAATATTATTTAGTAAATAATCGAAATCATAAGTCCTTGAATGAATATTCAAAATAATATTTATTAAATAGAATAAACAGAGTCATAAGTCCTCGAATGAATATTCAAAGTAATATTCATTAAATAGAATAAACAGAGTCATAAGGTCTCGAATGAATATTCAAAGTAATATTCATTAATAAAAATAAAGTTATCGAATAAACCTTATTCGATTAATAGTTTTGAAAACTATATATATATATATATATATATATAAATATATATAATATACTCGAGAACATCGACTCCTGGTTTTAGAAAATGTTCGCCTTTGGGTCCCCTATACCAAGGTTTTAAAGTAAGGCGAGGGGTAATGGTTTGGTCGCAAAACGTCGTTACTTAAAACGGTCGTTTCTCCTAAACCATACATCGGATTCAAGCGACGACATATCAAAACGAAGCTCGTAACATGAACTATCTAATCATGTCAATGGTCAAAACCTAACAGTGAGTTTACGGGTCCTGATGTTAAGAACAAAAGCAGTCTAAAGCAAATCGGGCATTACGACGGCTATGTTTACGCGATTACCAAATTTAAACCATTCCAATCAATTCACAATTCAACCCACAATCACCACTACCACCAAACTTCATCCATTATTTACTACAACAGCCCCAACAACTCAATATTTCCAATTTATACTACTTCTCAATCATGAACTAAGAGCTTACTTAAGTTCATTAACTAATCATCAAGATTTACAACTCCAAAAACATTACAAAACCAACCAATCCCTAAGTATTCAATAATCATGCCTCTCATTAACTATACTACTCATAATAAGCTCTTAACATTCAATAATAATGCTAGGTTGAGAGATTATACCTTTCTTGTGAGTAGGAGTAAGTAATGAGCTTGAAACAACCTTGGAAAATCCTTACTAAAGCTTTATCTAAACAAAAACACAAGATTAAAATTTCAAGTTCTTGAAAAACACTATTGAATCTCATCTTCCATGAATTATAGGAAGAGATTTTGAAGGAATTTGAAGCTTAGATTCATAGGATATCTATATCTAAATATAAGGAACCTTAGATAATTACCTCACTAATTAATAAGGCTTGGAACTTGAATTTGAGTTCTTTTCTTTCTTTAAAATGGACAAAGGCCGAGAGCTTCTTGTTGGATAATGAAGTCAATTTTGTGTTTTGTGATTTGAATTGTTTTGCTTGGTTGTTTTGCCTTTTGTTTTGCTTAATTACCTTTTAACCATGGTAAATTTTGTGTGGTTTATAATCAACCAACACTTCCTTCCCTTTGGTCATGCTTATGTCATCCTCCTATATCATCTTCCCACACTTGTCCTCTTCTTGTTGGTGTGATGACATCATCATCATTAACCTCTTTGATTAACTCCTAATTACTTGGCTAATGACCGCTGATCTGTTATACGGTTCGCTTAACTTTCGTTCTCGTTTATCGTTTGAGGGATCATACCCGGGATCTTATTACTTGGGTTTCCTTAACCTTTCTAAATACATTATACTCCTTTTATGATCCTCTCTTATAATCCTTGAATTTAAATCCTTTTTATCCTGTTACCTTATACTCAATTCTTTCGGTATCTGGTGGATTTTCGGGAAAAATCAAAGTGTTTGAATTTGGATTCTGACGATCTTTACATACACTTATATACCATATAGAGTACAAATAAGATCTCAGAATAACAATAATAGAACCTCTATAAAGTGTGGCATGAAAAGTTTTCTTATTCAGCATAATCAGCAAAAACTCTATTCATAAGGGTTACAAAAAGTTCAAAATTTTGGGGCTATTACAGTCTCCCCTCCTTAAATGGATTCCGTCCCGGAATCAGTTAGAAAATAAATAGGGATACTCTCTTAGCATTGCACTTTCTAACTCTCAAGTAAATATTTCCACATTGTGGTTCTACCATCAAACTCTGACTAGTTTGATAACCCTTCTCCTAAGCACTTGTTCCTTTTCAATCTATAATCCTTCCTGGTTGCTCCATACAGGTTACGTCTGGTTGTATGTCTATGCGCTCATATGCCCCTATTTGTCTGGCATCCGAATTACACTTCCTTAACATTGATACGTGGAACACGTTATGAACTTGCTACATGTTCGGGGGTAGGGCTAGCTCATATGCTAACTTCCCAATACGTCTTAATATATCCAAAGGTCCAACAATTCGTGGGCTTAGCTTTCCTTTCTTTCCGAACCTCATCCATCCTTTCCAAGGGAATACCTATAACAACACTAGGTCCCCTACTTCTTATTCTTTGTTGTTTCATGTCAAATCAACATACTTCTTATGTCCATCTTGGGCTACTACCAGCCGTCCTCTGATTAGATCTATTATATCCTTGGTCCTTTGGACTACTGCGGGTCTGAGCATCTTGCGCTCTACAACTTCATCCTAACATAAGGGAGATCGACATTGTCTTCCCTCAAGGATCTCATAAGGCGATATCTCGATACTGACATACGATCTATTATCGTAAGAAAACTTGATACGTGCTAAGTGATCATTCCAAATTCTATCAAGTCCATTGCACAGAATCTCATCATAGCTTCCAGCATTATAGCTTTTGCTTCTCAATACCCATTCTTTTCCAGTTCGTAGTCATTATTATCTTCCGTACATAATACTATACTGGTTACACTTTTCCTCGTTAGTATTCTATAACCTTTTACTAACCGCGTCAACCATAGTATCACGAACGTGTTTCGATTTTGGAGACAACACACTTGCAGTACTCATTTTCTAGCTGCTTCTATCTTTGGAAGCTTGATCAATCATATAGAAGTAAAAGATTTTATTGAGAGATCACTATGATCATGAACACTTGTTCTATTGCATAGTTAGTACAGAAGGTGGCCAGCCTTTAGTACTTGACAAGTAATTAAACAACATGTGGTATCCTACTAGGCTTCTATCACACAGATAGATAGTCATTCGGCAATACCTCCCCTTCTAGAAGGGTTGTTCTTCTCAGCTTAAACAAAATGAAAAGGAGAGAAAAGAATGAATTGAAGAGAATTATATATAAAAATACTGCCGCAAATATCTGGTTGGAATCTACTTCTGAACTATAGAGGTTTATCATAGGAGAACAAAACATATGTGTATATATATCAACATTAAGTATTATAGCATCGCATTTCACTTGCCAGAATATTTAGTATTCCGTCCATCATTCCATGGATCCATGCTCTTGCTCGAGCTCATAAACAATCACTTTTGAAACTCCCTCAACATCGAAACTCGAATAAGGGATTTCATTCTAGACATCATTGTTACTAGAATTCTATGCTTGCACTGCAACCTTCCTCGTATAGTAATACGACTCTCTATTCATAAGAGGGAATAAATATTTAATATGTAAATACTCCACTAGGTAGTCTATCAGTGGTAACTTATATATCAACACGACCCCATTAGGGGTACTCAATCTCAACATCCATTTTAATACAACTCTCATGGTTGTAATCGACTCATTATTCATAGACTCATTGTAGCATTACTATGGTCCACCACTGACCTACTATAGTCATTCATTTTCCTCGAAATCTTAATAGCTAACCATACGGCGTCCTTACATATCGTATCAAATCCTTCTAAGTAGGTAACATATCACCGTTCATGATTCATGAAGAACACTCTTGAACTTGATGTATATATGATATGAAGCAGATAAAATTGCTGAAGAGTTTCAATCAAAGCAACGATAGCAGGTTAATACCATTCTTAATCATATGCCTTCAATAGAAGACTCAACTCAAGGGTTTGTTTAGTCCTTTTTGAAACATGGTCCTGGCTTATTCTCAAGATAGTACCTTCTAAGATAGATAGCCCACTCATGGCGATTACACGAATTAAACCTTTACCAAACTACTATTACGGTTGGGTATTGCACAGTCATCAGAAGGAATGTCAATCTTCCAAACCATAATACAACCTTCACGGCTTCAACCATCATCACTGTATTCCTCTGGCACGAGCGCCTATAATTATCCTCTTACATTTAAAGTGTCGGCCACCTCATTGGCCTTTCCTGATAGTAATAGTTCCTTATAATCAATGTCTTTTGAACGATCTCCAACTAAATTTTCTACCTCATTTCCAACCACTACCTGTGTGAAAATACTCTTCCTTAAGCTCTGGTGAGAAAAAAATATCACCATTTTTTCATAAGTTATTGCCTCGGTCTTTAGAGGTTAACATTATCATGGCTGACTCTCGATCGTACTTAGGACGTCTTTTATCATGGGCCCTTCTTGCTTTAACAATTCTGACCTTCATTGGTTCAATCTATACTTCTTATGATTTAACACGTGCCCACCTGGCATTATTATTATTACGTCATATTTCCTTTATCAGAATTTCTATTCTTGAGAATTTTGAATATTTCCTTTCTCCTTGTAAAACCTCTAATGTTATCCTAGAATCGTTCCTCCTGTATTCCCTAGATACAGGGCATATCAAAATACCATTTACTAATACTAGAACCATTGTCTATGTACTTCTGAAAAATTTCTCTACTGATCTTTAAAGGTTGTTGTTACCTTAATCCTTTCCAATTCATGCTGTCAAAACTCATGTTGTCCCTATTAAGGGCGAAATTCCAACCTTTATGCATTCCCCTAGGATTCATCTCAAGTTATCAAGGTTCTGTCCTTAATTCCACCTTTAAAAAGGTACATGCATCCTCCCATGGATAGATCAAGTCATATATCCCTGATAAGGGTATCTTATTCAATCATTTCCACCTCAATATTCTATACCAAATCTCATAATAGTATCCTCATTCAAATTGAGGTCAGTCCATATGGCCTCCAAAAGATAACAATGGTTATCCGCTTTTCTTTCCTGATTTGGTAATGATAACATGGATGTTCTGGAAGATATTGGTCGTGTTCAACTTGAACTTCTTCTTAATAAATCCTCATTTACTTTTGTTATTTATCTCAACAGTCATCTCAATGTTGGGATATCTTTCATACCTGGCGTCTCCCTTTCTGGGTATCAAGCCACCGGTCTTACACTTCACATTCTTGAAGGTCACTTCCTTCATCCAATTTTCCTAATTTCTTATTTTCTTGTTTCCTCGGTCTGTTCGCTTCTCATTACTTATCCTTCGAACTATCTCAAGGTTTCCTCGAATCCTCCTAACTTACAGGGGATAAAATATATGTATCTCTTATGCCTTCAACCATCAACTTTAACTCATGGTGAATCACCCTCATCCTGACGATTACATACTTTTCTATTTCTATTGCTATGAGTCTAGAGGGTTTCCTCATACCCAACTCCCTTATCATTCCTCAAACTCTATTGTCTTTATTTTCCTTTCCACTTCAGTTTCTTTTTATTTTCTTTTCTATTACAATCATTTCATGAACCCAATACTCATTGACTTCAAACATCACGTCATTCTGGGATTCTTGTCCTCCAGACGAATCTTGACAACTTTTACAATCTTAGATTCATAATTTATCATACTCGTTTGCCTTTGTTCTAGCTCTAAAGCTTTTACACTATCTCCATAACCTTGGGAATTACTTTCTCAAAAACAATTGACTGAACTTTAATCAGTTTATCATAACCTCTGGCTCCGTGCCTTTCTTGGTCTTTCACCAGCGGGTGGTCTCTCTCTTAGGAGGGTAAGTGACAAAAATAGTCTTTTGTGATTCGTCAATCATTTAGAATCTCAAATGATTCCTATATTTCCTTTAGCCACGCTCTTGCCTCAATTGGGTCAGCTTGTTCCTTGGAACTCGGAGAGCTTAGCGACTTAAAGGTCCTGAAAAAAATTTCACACTGCACTGTCTCCTCAGGGTGGTGGTTGGGGATAATAGTCTAAGTTCTTTTTAGGCAGGTCCATGAATTTCCTAACAGGAGTACCATCCTGGTTCTCCCTATCTTGTTCGACTTCTGTTTTCTCAGTATGAAATGTTTCAACCTTCTCCCATAATCGGGGTTATCTTATACGTTAAAAACCTTGTTTTCCACTCTATTATTTTATAGGTTCCTTCTTTCTTGATGGCGACCTCCCTGACTATCACATTCAGGGTCTGTCCTAATCTTATTCCTCAACTATGGCTTTCATCCAAGATCTCATCTTTAAGCTCTTGAACGTTTGGAACCCAAGTTCTGTAGAAATACCTTATTATTCCCTTATCATCTTTCTCAGTATTAATCTCTTCTCTATTCATTGGCTCTCTGCCTTCATTTATCACTTCTTCTTGGCACAATATGATCTTTTTCAATAATTTGGGCTGCATTACAATCTCAAACAACTTTTCAGTACCGGCTCCGATTACCTTCACTTCTATTTTCATTTTCTCAAAATCTCTTATCAACTCTCCCAAAGACATTTTCATCTTGAGTCTCTCTTTTATACTAAGGGCATTAGCCACCATTTTGGTTTTCCCTGGATGATAAAGAATCTCTTAATCATAATCCTTGATTAGCTCTAACCACCTCCTCTGGCGCATGTTGAGCTCTTTCTGCGTGAAAATGCACTAGAGCACTTATGGCTTGTGTAAATGTCGCACTTCTCTCAATACAAGTAGTGCCTCCAATCTTTAGGGAAAAACTATTGCCACGAGCCCAAGCTCATGGGTGGGGATATCAAATTTTATATTCCCTTAATTGTCTTGACGCGTACGTGATTACCTTGTTGTGTTGTATAAGAAGCACCCTAATTCCTTATGCGAAGCGTCATTACACATCACAAAATCTCCTTTTCCGTCTGGCAATGCCAACATAGGGGCCGTCACCAACCTTTGCTTCAGTTCTTAAGAGTTGTTCTCGCATTTCTCTGTCCATTGGAACTTCTCAGTCTTACGAGTAAGCCGCGTTAAAGGGGCTACTATCTTTAAAAACTTGAATGAACTTCCGGTAGTGACCGACCAATCCAACCTCTAGTAGTTTCCCTAACCATGGTCATCAATTCCTGAGTGGTCCTTTATTCATTCTTGTCAGGATCCTCCACTGGATCCTCCTCAGCAACAATCCCTTCCAGGACAACATCCTCAACCGCTACATCCTCAATATGAACATCATCCGATCCCTCATTAGGATGCTCTATCGGATCCACAATCCGATCTCCAATTAGTAATAAAACATCATCGCATTGTTGCTCCTCAGCCTCAGGGTTCGGAGTCCCGCTACCATATACGATAATGAACTACGCTTCTATCACGATATTTATAAGGGTTCTCATAAGGGTTTTAACTGTCAGTACTACGTTAGGTAGCCCGACTATGAACTTGTCAAGAGTTCGTATTATCTTAGTGAACTTATTATCTTAATGCCACATCATCTCTGAGGTTTATGTTAGGTCACACACACTGTAGAGGGGGTGAATACAGTGTATAATACAATCAAATCGAACTTCAATATCTTAAGTAACAGAAAACAAACTTTACTGAAACAATAAACTCTATTACAGTATGGAACTGTTACCTCTCAGTGATGAACAAATATCAGGAGAGCTGCTAGGGTTACAATGAATAATCTTCTTGAATATGATAACACTTATAGTGTAAACCCTATGTCTGTGTTTATATACTACACAGTTACAAGATAATCGCTAATTGATATGGAATATAATTCTGCTTCCTAAAATATATCAATCAGATATCTTTTCTTCCAAGTATTCCATTCTTCACGGAACTCCTTCTTCATGCATATCTCTTCTTATGTTTATCTTGATCTTCTTTCCTTTAATCAGCTACTGTCCTTATCTGAACGTCCTTTAGCACTTAAGTTCTGATATCAAACTTCTGATGATTATCTCCTGATAATATAAGTACTGATATCCTTAAGTCCTGACTTCCAGTATATGTACTAATTAATGGTTAAGTACTGATTTATCCTGTTAAGTAAGATCTGAAATCTAAACATAAATCATATTAGTCATGACATTATCAAATATATCTAACAATCTCCCCCAACTTGTAAATTAGCATAATATACAAGTTTAACAGATATTTGATGATGTCAAAAACATTAAGTACAAATGCATGAGAATTAGACTAGATAACTACAACTTACAGTCCTTAAAGCTTTACCAATATTTAACTTCTGATAACAACTTCAGTCTGTACAAATATCAGAATTTAAGCAGTTATAGATCTTTGACTTGGCTTCATTATCTGATCTCTCTGATGTCAGGAGTTGTTCTGAGATAGTTCTTCAACAAACATCTCTCAGCATATCTAAGTTCATCAATCATTCTCCTTTTGGCATCTTTAAGCTCTGCAGTATCTTCACCAATTTGAAAGATTGCAGCTCTGAGATCATTGATCTTTGCTTTTCTTATATCCTGATCCAGTCTGATCAAATAAGCTTTATCAGACTCAAGATTGAATTCCACAGCTCTGTACCCTAGAAAGGTAGTTACAATTTGAGCAGAATTGGGCTTCATTTCAACTATATCACCCTTGTGATCTCTGTACTTTGGAACGTATGTGCTGTCAGACTTAACAGAATAAAGCCTTTTCTATCTCTGAATCTGATCCTTCAAATAGTTTGCAGCAGTCCCTGTCAATCTGTCATCCACTTGAAGTAAGAATAGTACATGCTCTAATTCTTCAAAATACTTCAATGTAATGGCATTTTGTCTTATATGATAAACCCTACCATCTGTCATGAAATACAACAAGATGTATTCTTTCAAGTAGGAATGGTAAACCATTTGTACAGATTCTAGTTGATTCAATCTCTCAGGAATTGCTCCAATACCTGGTTCACTCAAGGAAGTTGGATCATTAGTAGTGTTATGTATTCTTCTTTCATTAGCACTTCCCAATCCAGTTTTATCTCTTTCTTCCTTTCCAGTAACTACTCTAGCTTCAAAACCACTTGCAGTAGTCTTTAAAGATTGAGTCTGTTTTGCTTTAGTGAATCCTGGTAGAAGTGTCTTTGGTCTATCTTCTGATATCAAGTTAACTTGAGCTATGTCAGAGGTTACTTGCTTCTTCTGAGTATCAGAACTTACAATTTCTTGACTCTGAATAACTTGAGCCATGTCAGAGGTTGTTTTAAGAACTTTTCTTGAAGTCAGAGCAAGATCATCCTTTTCATCAGTAATTTCTTCATTCTCAGGAGGCACATAAACCTTGATAGGTTCACCAACCTTTTCTTTACCCTTGGATCTTGGATCTATCTGCGGTTGTGATTTAGCCAATGTTGCTTCAGTATGTGTCCTTTCTTTGATCACAATGCCTTTGAGTTTTGGAAGTGGCTTTTTACCAGAAGCTTCAGATTTAGATGCAACTTTCTCTGATTTAAGTCTGGCTTCTTCTTCCATTAAACTCTCCAAGTCCATTCCTGGATTTTCCTGAAGAAATAACTATCTTGACATTTCCTCATCAAGATCTAAAAGTTCATCAGAACTTATCCTTTTACCAGTAGCAGAACTTATTCTTTTCCCAGTATCAAAACTTGTCCTGTGACTTGTGATTTCAGCTTGTCTTGATGTGAATCCTCTACCTTGACTATGACCTCTAACCATTCCAGAGCTTCCTCGATCATCTTTTCCATCATCCTTCCCTTCCAGTGTCTTGTCAGTCTTGCATTTGGACTTAATTACTTTCTCCCCCTTTTTGGCATCAGTAGGTAATAGAAGAGAGACAAGCAATTCCACTGAAGATTGGATTTCATTAAGTTGTGATTGCTGAGAAGCTTGATTTTTCAGAATATCACCAATCTGAGCTTGTTGATGATCTTGAGTCTTCTCAATAGAAGCAATCCTGTCAAAGGTAGGTTGGAAGAACTTTTTCTTATCAATTTTCCAAACTTCTCCTTGCTTAATAAATTTTTCCTGAATCTTGTGTGGCTCTGCACGAGTAGTTGAATGAAGATCTTGTAGATGTTTAGTACTCAATGCAGTGACTCTAAGCTGGGTTTTGAAATCATCAGAATTTAATATTTCATCAGCTTTAGTCAAGTGCTCAGCAAGATGAATATCATTTGGAACACATGAAACTGAGTTCCATTCTTTAGTCCACTCCCGTCCTGCAGGAGTTTCACTCCAAGGCACTGGTGCTTCTCGGGTAACAAACTTCTTAATAAGTTCAGACTTAAGAATAGTTTGTTGAGGAGCATGTCCTGAAGGACCTGCTGCATCAGCATCTGCAGTTGGAGCAACATCACCAGTATCTCTAGCATTTGCAGCATCAGAACTTAAAGAATCAGTATCTTCTGATAAGAAAACAGTGTATGTAGCAATGGAGGCTTCAGCATCCTCTAATTGCTGATCTGGTTCCAAGTTCTGATCAACAGCCATATCCTGATGCTCACCTAAAGTCTGATCATCAGCATCATGATGCAGAGAAGGTGTTGTAGATAACTCTGGAGTTTGAACAACATCAGTAACAGGTGTTGTTGAAGGATTAGTTGGTCTTGGAGCTTCTAAGAGAATTACTTCAGGCACAACCAAGTTTTGAACATCAATATCAGCACTTGTGCCTGGATCAACAGGAGACACAGATGGTGTGTTAGCCTTTTCAGGAACAACTTCCTTAGATGGAATTGATGGAGAAGAAATGACTGTAGCAAATTCCTTGTCTTGTGAGATCAGAGATTCCTGATCCCCTTCCTTAGCTGCTTCCTCTTCATCATCTGAAACTGGCCTTTTTGCCCTCTGTTTCTTGTATCTCTTTGTTGATTTGGATTCCTTGGGAGTTTCAGGAACTGTCATTCTTCTAAGCCTTTTGAGAAGCCTAGATGCCCCAATTCCAGAATCCTTCTGAGAAGTCTCTTTCTCAGCTTCACTTACAACAGGTTCTGAAGAAGAAACCTGGTCCTCAGTAGCAGATTCATCTCTCAAGGCAATCCTCCTTCTCTTTTGAGGTGTTTGAGGAACAGTCTTTGTCCTCTTTGGCTTGGAGGATGAAGGCTTCACAGTAGGTGCTGAGGATGAGGGTTGAACAGACTGTGAAGTGGAGAGATAGGATTTGAGATATTTCCTGAGGGTAGGTTGAGTAGAATGAGTGGTAGGTGCTGAGGATGATGATTTTTGAGTGTTTGTTGTTGGTTAGACATCAGAGTAAACAGATCTATAAGTATCAGGATCAGTATTTACTAGGATCTGTTTTACAGACTGAGGAATCTGTAATGGTCTAACCACTGATTTCTTAGTGTCAGCATTTACCAGGTCATTAAAGTAGCGTTTTACAACTTTAAAAGGTGGGGTTGAGGAACTGACTAATTGAGGTTCATCAGTACATAAAGTATAAATAAGTTGACAGAATCTAGCAAAATAGACAACATTCCTATCCTCTGTAATCCTATCCCCAATAAAACCAATTATACCAGTTGCAAAATCAAAATGAGTTTGATTTATAATAGCATACCCGATGTGCTAACTCAGAATTGGGATATCATCAAAATTCGAACATTTGTTCCCAAAAGCTTTAGTGATGCAGTCGAAGAAGAAGCTCCATTCTCTTCTGATATGAGCCCGTTTCAACTGCCCAAGTTTTGCCAAACTCTTTTCATACCCCAAATTTGCCATTAACTCCTGAAGAGCTAATTCTTCTGGAATTAAAAAGGTACAACCTTTTGGGAGATGTAGAGCCTTGCGTATTGTACCAGGAGTGACTGCATAAGAAGAATCACCCACTTCGAAAACAATACTAGGAGTGCCATGTCTACCACCATCATCAAAGTGCCCAGTCTGCCAAAACGTCAGAACTTGTTGGCTCGAAAAGACTGAAGGCTGGGTTAATGCATACCCAATCTCACTGTGTGCAAGAAGATCTTGCACAAAATGCAATTCAGATGGAGCTTCAGCATGATCAAAAATTGCAGCATAGTTTTTTGGAACAAACTTAGCTCCATCAATGATTAAATCCTTAGGTGCCATGTGAAAAATTGAGATTTAAAAGTGCCTGTTAGGTGTTTGATAAAATGTCTGTATGAAAAACCAACGTGAGAAGAAGAGAGAAAGAGAGAGTAAAAGCAAGTAGAGAGAAAAAGTATGAAGGAAATAAAAGAATAAAGAAATCCTCTCTCTGTCGTACTTATACTCTGAAAAAAAATGTTACCGTTGGACACCTGTCATACATGCAGTAATAACGGATAGTTACTGGGCGCGAGAAAACAGTAATCATTACTTGCCCACTTGTCTGTTTTCAAGGAAAAACCGTTCCATTTACCCAGATATTCCATTAATCAAGGTGAAACAGTTTTAATTCAAAATTGAAACCGTTCCCACTGATTTAATTATTTTTCACCGCATCATTAATATTCTGAAAATAAATCAAGTGAAAATGACCAAGATAAATCAGATGAGTAAGTGCTGATAAAGAAAAATCAGAACTTAAATTAAAACAGAATTTATATGGTCATCAGAATATGAATAATTATCAGGATTTATCAATGTATTACAAAATAACTTAGAGACAAAATCTTGAAACAAAAACAAATTTCATTAATATATAAAGAGAATACATTCATGAAATTGAAATTACATCAGTACTTATACAAGATTTCCCTAAGCTACTAAACCTAACATTAACAGCCTTTGTCCTAGCTCGAGAAGCAGGGCAAGGCTGATGATGAAGAAAAACAGGAAGAAGAAAATAAATCATTTCTTCTTCCTACTCTCGACAAAGAGAATGGCGAGTCGGATGATTCGCTCTTGCTGGTAGAGAGCTTCCAGCCTTTCCTCCTCCAATCGCTCCAGATGGCGATGGTAATCCATATAGAAGAACATGAGGTGGGTCAGTACCTCCTGTGGGACAGAGTCCCACATCTCCTCAGGAATGGCCGTGACGTGCCATTCCTGCTGCCATTCAGCACAGCTTAGCTCCATATTAAATGTTTGGTAATTCAAAAACATGTTGTATCTGACCATTGTGTTTTTGAAAGAAAAAGTATGAAGGTAAGTTTGTGAGAAAGAATTTGATGGGAAGGCTGATGTGAAGTGGTTGCTTATATAGGCAAGTGAATTCCAAGAGACGCAAAGAAATTTAATGCTGACAGGTAGAATTAATTCTACTTCATCTCCCCAGACTTGGAAAAAGAATAACATTCATTGGAAAGAGAAAACATGGTTTAATGCACACAAGAAACAAGTAAAAGTAGACTGTTCAAGTACGAATACCATTAACCCTAACCATAGTGACTATTAATCTTCCACTTCAACATATTCTAGTTTGAACCGAGACTGTTATCAAATTTTATCCACAGATAAGTCAAGTAAAGAATTTAGACTGTAATATCAGAACTTAGACTTATATCGAAACTTAACAGTCATCAGAACATAATTTCTTAACTCGAAAAAGGAATGCTTATCTGAGTAAATCCTCATACAAGTTCTGAGTTATATTCTTCAGAACTTAATCTTCAGAATATGCAACCAGAACTTGTCCTCAGAATTAGTGCAAAATGACACAATGACTGTTTATCTAAAACAACATAGACCACCACAGTAATTTTCATCATTTAGATGGAGTGATTAGTGTGTGCATCAAGCTAAATAGCAGACAAAGAGTAAAGTCTGATTCACTTCAGTACATCTTAGAAATAAGGCATAACTAAAATTTTGCTAAAGAGCTGTCATTATCCTGAAACCTACTGATGAATGAGTTCATGCTTGAGTCCACCTCAACTGTTTTGTGCTAATTTTATGCATCTTTTTAAATTCTATTTTACAGTGGCTTCTCAGTGTAAGTGAGTCACGACTGCTTATCAGAATTTATGCTATTATCAGAGTATTTCTCCAGTAATCATAGAGTGTGAAAAGTCACCAAGAAAATATTTTGCTTTTCTAATGCATATTTACTTAATACCAGCAATGCACTTGGGTCGTCCCTTCCACATTTTTACTCTAGATCTCAAAGGAGTACCTGATTTTATTCTTTGATCCTTTTGCTTTTTCTTTTGATAAGTGAGGTTTATCAGCACTTAGTACATTCAGCAGTTTACTAGTATCAGAACTTAACAGACGAGTAGCATTATTCTAATTTGTGACTTAGTAATAAGATAAACAAAGTAAACTCAACTAAGCTCAATTATCAGAATTTGCTTGTGTCATAAGATTTCCACAGAAATAATTACTTCTTACATGTGATCATTTGTTTATTGAAGACTACTAGGTCAGTATCTAGCACAGTTATCCTCATAGGATTGAATAGTTACTTAAACAGACATATCACTTATCAGAGTTTAGAAATATATATCAGACAACAATCAGTACTTAAACGCATATTTCAATTAATCACAGAATTCACAAAGAGATTACATCCTGTAAATACTGATCATAAAGTCTAATGCATCAGAACAAAACTAGGCAGATTTAGAAAAAGAACCTGAAACCATTCCAAGTTCATTTACCAATCTTGTAAAAGTGGCTTCACATAGTGGTTTTGTGAAGATATCTGCTAGTTGTTGATCTGTTGGAACAAAGTGTAATTCCACTGTACCTTCATCCACATGTTCCCTTATGAAGTGGTACCTGATGCTGATGTGCTTTGTCATAGAGTGTTGAACTGGATTACCTGTCATAGCAATAGCACTTTGATTATCACAGTAAATAGGGATTTTAAGATATGTTAACCCATAATCCAGTAACTGATTCTTCATCCAAAGAATCTGTGCACAACAGCTTCCTGCAGCAATATACTCTGCTTCTGCAGTTGATGTGGAAATTGACTTTTATTTCTTGCTGAACCAAGAAACCAATCTGCCTCCAAGGAATTGGCAGCTTCCACTTGTGCTTTTCCTGTCAATTTTGCAACCTGCAAAATCTGCATCTGAGTAACCTATTAGTTTAAAATCTGATTCTCTAGAATACCACAATCCCAGATCAGCTGTTCCTTTAAGATACTTAAAAATTCTTTTCACAGCTGTTAAGTGAGGTTCTCTTGGATCTGCTTGAAATCTTGCACAAAGACAGGTAGCATACATGATATCAGGTCTACTAGCAGTTAGATAGAATAGAGAGCCAATCATACCTCTGTAATTAGTAATATCTACTGATTTACCAGTATCCTTATCCAGTTTTATTGCAGTGGCCATGGGAGTGGATGCACTTGAACAATCTTGTATTCCAAATTTCTTCAGCAAGTTTCTGGTGTACTTAGTTTGACAAATAAAAGTGCCTTCTTCATTCTGCTTGACTTGAAGGCCCAGAAAATAGCTAAGTTCCCCCATCATACTCATCTGATATCTTGACTGCATCAGTTTGGCAAACTTCTTGCAAAGTCTATCATTTGTAGACCCAAAAATGATATCATCAACATAAATCTGGACCAGAAGTAAGTCCTTTCCATGGTTGAGGTAGAACAGTGTTTTGTCTATTGTTCCTCTGTTGAATCCACTTTCCAGAAGAAACTGAGCTAAAGTCTCATACCATGCTCTAGGAGCTTGCTTAAGTCCATAAAGTGCTTTATCAAGCCTGTAGACATAATCTGGATGTTTGGAATCTACAAAGCCTGGAGGTTGTTCAACATATACTTCCTCTTCCAATTCTCCATTGAGAAAAGCACTTTTCACATCCATTTGAAAGATAGTAAACTTTTTGTGAGCACCATAAGCCAAAAACATCCTTATAGCTTCTAACCTAGCAACTGGTGTAAATGTTTCATCATAATCAATTCTCTCATGTTGAGAATATCCTTTTGCAACCAGCCTTGCCTTATTCCTTGTAATTATACCATCACTGTCAGTTTTGTTTCTGAATACCCACTTTGTACCAACAACAGATCTATTCTTTGGTCTTGGCACTAGGGTCCAGACTTTGTTTCTTTCAAATTCATTTAACTCTTCCTGCATTGCTTTCACCCAATCAGCATCTTGAAGAGCTTCTTCCACTTTCTTTGGCTCAGTCTGAGAGAGAAAAGAATTATAAAGACATTCATTTGAAGTACCTGTTCTAGTTCTGACACCTGCATTTCCAATTATCAAATCAGGTGTATATGATTTTGTCCACTATCTTGCAGATGGAAGGTTTTCTCTAGAACTGGATGCTCCCCCATGATCCATGCTGTCTTCATTTTCATTTTCTGATGCTCCCCCTGAAACTATGCTCTCTGAGTTGGATTCTTCAGTATTTAGATTTTCAGCACTATCAGAACTTGACTTATCAGAACTTGACGAATCAGAACTTGAAGAGCCAGATGTATGTTCTGATGTTTCTTGAGATGTGGTAAGATCTTGAGTATGCTCCCCCTGCATTGGTGCATCTTCCTTTGACATAGTCACCACAGTTTCAATAACATCAGAGTTTAATCCATCAGAGTTTATAGTATCAGGACTTAGACTGTCAGGATTTTCAGTATCAGAATTTGAGTCTTCATTTTCAAATCTCAGCTGATCATGGTCAATGAAATCTTCAAGACCAGTAATCTTCTTGTCATCAAAAGAGACATTGATAGATTCCATGACCACTTTTGTTCTCAAATTATAGACTCTGAAGGCTTTTGTGGAAAGTGGATATCCAACAAAGATTCCTTCATCAGCTTTTAGATCAAACTTGGATAGCTGTTCAGGATGAGTCTTGAGAACAAAACACTTGCATCCAAATACATGAAAGTACTTCAGATTTGGCTTCTTTTTCTTCACCATCTCATATGGTGTTTTTCCATGCTTGTTAATAAGTGTTGCATTTTGAGTAAAACAAGCAGTCTGCATAGCTTCAGCCCAGAAATAGGTTGGAAGCTTTGCTTCTTCAAGCATTGTACGTGCAGATTCAACGAGAGTTCTATTCTTCCTTTCAACAACTCCATTTTGCTGTGGAGTTCTAGGAGCAGAAAATTCCTGCTTTATTCCATGGTTTTTGCAGAACTCTTACATTATCAAATTCTTGAACTCAGTGCCATTATCACTCCTTAAGATTTTCACAGAATCTTTGACCAATTTATCCAGATATTTGACATGATCAATCAAGATAGATGCAGTTTCGCTTTTTGTGTGCAAGAAATACACCCATGTGTATCTGGTGAACTCATCCACTATGACCAACGCATATCTCTTCTTTGCAATAGACATGACTTTCACTGGACCAAATAGATCAACATGTAATAGATGATAAGGCTCAAGAATTGATGATTCAGTCTTGCTCTTAAAAGAAGATTTTCTTTGTTTGGCTTTCTGACAGGAATCACAAAGGCCATCAGGAGCAAATACTGACTTTGGCAGTCCTCTCACAAGATCTTTCTTGACCAGTTCATTTATATTGTTGAAATTTAAATGAGAGAGTTTCTTGTGCCAATTCCAGCTTTCTTTAATTGATGCTCTACTCATCAGACAAATTGCAGAACCATCAGTACTTGTTGAAAGCTTAGCTTCATAAATGTTACCACGCCTGTATCCTTTCAGAACAACTTTGCCTTTAGATTTACTCACAATTTCATAGTGTTCTTCAAAGAAATCAACATGATAACCTCTGTCACAGATTTGACTTATACTCAACAGATTATGTTTAAGTCCTGAGACCAGAGCTACTTCTTTAATTATGACATTCCCAAGATTGATATTGCCATATCCCAATATTTTTCCAATGTTGCCATCTCCATAAGAAACACTTGGGCCAACTTTCTCCACAAAGTCTGATAGCAGGGCCTTATTTCCAGTCATATGTCCTGAAGATCCACTGTCTAGAACTAGAATATTTTTCCTGTTGCCCTGCAATCACAAAGACCACTAATTATTAGTTTTAAGGACCCAGACTTGCTTGGATCCTTTGGCCTTATTAAGTTTGTTAACATTTGCAGCGGATTTAACATCAGAGTTTATATTAACATTTTTCTTATCAGAACTTATACTATCAGACTTTGAATCAGAATTTACATTAGAAGGAACAATGGAAAATTTCTTCAACGAAGGTTTTATTTGATAATAATCATAGTACAAACTATGATATTCCTTACAAGTATAAATGGAATGCCATAAACTACCATAATAAAAACAAGGATTTTGTGGTTTGTATCTAACAGACTGACTCTTAACTCCTGATTTTGAAGGTAAGGAGTTAATATTCTTATTCTTCCTACAAAAAGAAGCCAGATGGTTAGAACTTCCACAGTTATGACATGTTTTCCTAGGAGCATCAGGAACAGATTTATAATCATTGCTTTTATTCACACCTTCCTTTCCATTCCTATTTTTCCTAGGTGATTTTACCTTGTTTGCATTCTTAACATCTTTCAGCTTATGCTTAAGCTGCTTCTTTGTCATTAAGCCTATGTTTACTTCAGCTGTCTTTTCTTGTTTTAGTTTGTCAAAAGTTAAATCCTCTTTAACTTCTGATTTCTCATTTTCAGACTTTACAGTTACAAACTTAACAGGTTTTAACTTTGGCTTTTGCTTAATAACAGGCTTAATTTCTTCAGTTCCTTTATCATTCTTATCCTCTCCATAACCTAAGCCCTCTTTCCAGTTTCCTCTACTTTGCAAATTTTGAGTTGTTTTGCCAGAGTTAGTCCAAGTCCTGATAATCTCTCTTTCCTTTTCTAACTCAGTTTTTAGAGATTCATTAATATCATCAGTATGAAAAGCATAAGTAGTCTGAGGTACCTTTGTTTCAGCAGCTTCAGAACTGCTCTCAGCGCTTTCTTTATCAGCATTTGCCATCAATGCATAGTTCTCCTCACTTTCAGAGTCTGAGGTGTCTGTCCAGCTTTTCTGCTTTGTGACAAGAGCCTTGCCTTTGTCACCCTTTACCTTCTTGAAATCAGGAGATATGTGGCCTTTCTCACCACAGTTATAGCATTTAACATTGGTATTATCTCCTCCTCTGCCTTCAGATCTTCTGAATTTCTTCTTATCAGAACTTATGCCTTTCCTGGAAAACTTCTTTCCCTTCCTGTACTTCCTGTATGCAATCTTTGTGATTCCTTTCACCATAAGAGCACACAGCTTCATCATCTCCTCATCAGCATCAGTCTCAGGCAAGCTTTCAGAATCTGAGTCATCATCACTTTCAGAACTTGATGACTCAGTATCAGACTTTATGAAAAGAGCTTTACCCTTGTCTTTCCTTGAGTAAGCTGCTTTGGGGGATTCTTCTTCAGCCTTAAGAGCAACTGTCCTTGACTTTCCTCCTTTCCTCTTGCTTCTTTGTTCCATCTCAAGTTCATGAGTCTTGAGCATTCCATAGATTTCATCAAGAGTTGTTTCATCAAGATTGTAGTTGTCTCTTATTGTCGTTGCCTTCAAATCCCAGCATTCAGGAAGAGCTAACAGGAATTTAAGGTTTGAATCTTCAAGATCATACTCTTTATCAACCAATGACAAATCATTCAAAAGTTTGACAAATCTATCATATAAATCATTCAATGACTCATTAGTCTTTGAGTCAAAATGTTCATACTCTTGAGTGAGTATTGTCTTCCTGTTCTTCTTAATTGTGTCAGTTCCCTGACACCTTATTTCCAGAGCATCCCATATCTCCTTAGCAGTCTTGCAGTTGATTACCCTGTTTGACATTACATTATCAATGGCACTATGCAGTAAGTGTCGTACCTTAGCATCCTTAGCAATTGATGCTATATCTTCAGCAGTATAATCACTCTTTTCCTTTGGTACGGTCTTTGCAGCTTCACCTGCAACTGCAACAGCGAGCTTGGTTGGTTTGTGAGGCCCTTCCTTGATTCCATCAAGGTATTCTGGATCTGTTGCTTCCAGGAACATGGTCATCCTTACCTTCCATATGGGATATTCAGATGGTCTCAGTATGGGAACTCTGATAGTCTCATACCGACTTTGAATTTATGTCTTTGGAGGTTCTTCAGTTTTTGTAGGCTTAGTTGGAGTTTCTGTGTCAGACATGATTGTGTTTGGATCTTTAACTGTATGTGTGTTAACAGATTGGCTCTGATACCACTTGTTAGGTCACACACACTGGAGAGGGGGTGAATACAGTGTATAATACAATCAAATCGAACTCTAATATCTTAAGTAACAAAAAACAAACTTTACTGAAACAATAAACTCTGTTACAGTATGGAACTGTTACCTCTCAGTGATGAATAAATATCACGAGAGCTGCTAGGGTTACAATGAATAATCTTCTTGAATATGATAACACTTATAGTGTAAACCCTATGTCTGTGTTTATATACTACACAGTTACAAGATAATCGCTAATTGATATGGAATATAATTCTGCTTCCTAAAATATATCAATCAGATATCTTTTCTTCCAAGTATTCCATTCTTCACGGAACTCCTTCTTCATGCATATCTCTTCTTATGTTTATCTCGATCTTCTTTCCTTTAATCAGCTACTATCCTTATCTAAACGTCCTTCAACACTTAAGTTCTGATATCTAACTTCTGATGATTATCTCCTGATAATATAAGTACTGATATCCTTAAGTTCTGACTTCGGTATAAGTACTGATTAATGGTTAAGTACTGATTTGTCCTATTAAGTAAGATCTGAAATCTAAACATAAATCATATTAGTCATGACATTATCAAATATATCTAACAGTTTATAACGCTTAGCTCTGATACCATTTCTGTAACACCCCCAAATCCGGGGTCGGGGATCCGGGTTGTCACGAGTTCCATTTCCCTTAATAATACTTAATCTTAATAATCAACCAACTACTGCGTACTGTGACCCCACAATATACACACACACCACAAGTTATAGTCTCAGAGATGAATACCCAAAAATAACACAAGTCATTTTATTCCATAGTTATAAACCATTACACCTTAAGAGGTTTCTAAATAAATTTACATATTCCTTGCCATTATTACAATTCATAAATATACATAAGTCCGGTACATCAAAAGTTGAAAGCCTAGCCTATTGGTAGACCCTACCTCAGCTACAACGGCATCAACGCCTACAAGAAACTGCGGAACGTTTCCAATTCGCTCGCGAATTGGGAGCTTGATCCTGTTCATCTTTTCTATCTGTTGTTGTGTGATGAAAGAAGAAAGCAAGGGTGAGCAACAAGCCCACCAAAATAATATGTATAATAATTAACAATATATGAGCATTCTCATAGTACTCATCAAAGTCTTGGTCAAAAGAAATGAACCAAGTTTGATCTCTTAACGCGACCAAGTCGCAAAATATTCAGTATATATGTACATATACTTTTCAAAATCTTGGAAGTCCCTTTCCATGCATAATAAACACAGAGTTCCAGTTTATAACTGTATAAACATATCGTTGCAAGGTGATCTCATATATCTAACCTTGTCTCAACATTTTTGTGAAAATCTTTGTCATGCATAAGATAATCATTAACTAGATATAAGTTGAAAAGGTGAAGTTACAGGATACTCCAATATACTTATATCTTTTCCGAATACTACTTGAACTACCACCGTTCAAGGTATAATCAGTTTCAAAAGTTCATCACATAGATGAGATTACAAGGAAAGACTTGAATAGATTCAATCTTTGAAATATCATTATAAATAATGAAGTTATGAGATACTTCATTAAGTCCCGATATATATATACACCCATATATATATACATTTCATACACTCCTTGAAAACCTTTGTTATGAAAATTATAAACAGAGTTGCAATATCCAATAAATTTGGAAAGGAGAAAACCTTGGCATAAACCTGATATCTTGCTGATCAGGCAAAGATACCAATAAGTAACCTTTTCTACTAGTAGATGGATGAATTCCCCACTGGTCATTACCCTGGCCGCAATAGGACCTTATGCTGGACTGCCACTCAGCCACTTACGCATTTGATGGACTCCCACTGAGCCACTTACTCTTTCATGGACGCCCACTGAGCCCATGTTTCTTATGCCGACTCAAATAGATGAACTTACTTCCCAAACGATGGGCAAGTAATCAAGATGTTTTCTCAAAACAGCAACCTCATTGCGAATGTAAAATACACCATTGAGCCGGATCCCTCAGGTTTTGAGCGAGTATTTAAATCCCCTTCGAAAGGAAGATCTTAAATATATAAAAAATGAGTTTTGGGATCCGCTCTAACTTTTAAAAATTATTTTGAAGACTCGAAAACATTTTTAAGAATGTTTGGAATAATACTGATTTAATGAAATAAATCAGTCCCGATATGTTGGAGAATATCTGAAAATTATTATTTAAATAATATTTCCATAAAGGATAATCTCTATAAAAATAATGGAAGTAGAAGTTTTAAGACTCATACTTGAAATGAATAATAAATAACCAAAGATATACTTATACGAAAGTACGATCTTTATTTGAATAATCGAAAATGAGTTTGATTATCGAAACACTATTCTTTAATAAAATAAAGAATATTATTTAGTAAATAATCGGAGTCATAAGTCCTCGAATGAATATTCAAAATAATATTCATTAAATAGAATAAACAGAGTCATAAGTACTCGAATGAATATTCAAAGTAATATTCATTAAATAGAATAAATAGAGTCATAAGGCCTCGAATGAATATTCAAAGTAATATTCATTAATAAAAATAAAGTTATCGAATAAACCTTATTCGATTAATAGTTTTGAAAACTATATCTATATATATATAAATATATATAATATACTCGGGAACATCGACTCCCGGTTTTAGAAAATGTTCGCCTTTGGGTCCCCTATAGTAAGGGTATACGCAACTACTGCTTATCTCTGGCATAGGTATTATGCAATTATAAGCATTGAAATCAACAGATAGATAACCAGATTACGAAACAGACATGCATATATATATATATATATATATATATATATATATATATATACCATATCAGCATGCTTCAATATATCGCAGAATTTGCTAATTAACCATCATGCATCTATCACAAGATAATGCATATACATATATACATCACAACAACAGTATAACGGGTAGAAAACTTGCCTGAGTGACTGTGGGTGATGAAAGGCTTGGGACGAGTCTGGTAACCTATAAACAACATATAAGTTGGAATTAAACCAAAGTCGCTTATGAATCTATACTTTAACCAATTAGACCCTAATGTTCACTTTTGCGCTTAACGATTCACTTAAGTCGCTCGAGTACCCTCGGCTCCACCATTTTTAATAAATTAACCATTAAGGGTTTAGGGCGATTCTTTCGCGAGTACCCTACCAACTGCCTAATACACTTTACATAATTGTTTTATACTCCAATTAGTCATTTAAGGTCCTTTACCAAGGTTTTAAAGTAAGGCGAGGGGTAATGGTTCGGTCGCGAAACGCCGTTACTTAAAACGGTCGTTTCTCCTAAACCGTACATCAGATTCAAGCGAACCACATATCAAAACGAAGCTCGTAACATGAACTATCTAATCAGAGCAATGGTCAAAACCTAACAGTGAGTTAACGGGTCCTGATGTTAAGAACAAAAGCAGTCTAAAGCAAATCGGGCATTACGACGACTATGTTTACGCGATTACCAAATTTAAACCATTCCAATCAATTTACAATTCAACCCACAATCACCACTACCACCAAACTTCATCCATCTTTACTACAACAGCCCCAACAACTCAATATTTCCAATTTATACTACTTCTCAATGATGAACTAAGAGCTTACTTAAGTTCATTAATAAATCATCAAGATTTACAACTCCAAAAACATTACAAAACCAACCAATCCCTAAGTATTCAATAGTCATGCCTCTCATGAACTATACTACTCATAATAAGCTCTTAACATTCAATAATAATGCTAGGTTAAGAGATTATACCTTTCTTGTGAGTAGGAGTAAGTAATGAGCTTGAAACAACCTTGGAAAATCCTTACTAAAGCTTTATCTAAACAAAAACACAAGATCAAAATTTCAAGTTCTTGAAAAACACTATTCACTCTCTTCTTCCATGAATTATAGGAAGAGATTGTGAAGGAATTTGAAGCTTAGATTCATAGGATATCTATATCTATGTACAAGGAACCTTAGATAATTACCTCACTAATTAACAAGGCTTGGAACTTGAATTTGAGTTATTTTCTTTCTTTGAAATGGACAAAGGCCGAGAGCTTCTTGTTGGATAATGAAGTTAATTTTGTGTTTTGTGATTTGAATTGTTTTGCTTGGTTGTTTTGCCTTTTGTTTTGCTTAATTACCTTTTAACCATGGTAAATTTTGTGTGGTTTATAATCAACCAACACTTCCTTCCCTTTGGTCATGCTTATGTCATCCTCCTATGTCATATTCCCACACTTGTCCTCTTCTTGTTGGTGTGATGACATCATCATCATTAACCTCTTTGATTAACTCCTAATTACTTGGCTAATGACCGCTGATCTGTTATACGGTTCGCTTAACTTTCGTTCTCATTTATCGTTTGAGGGATCATACCCGGGATTTTATTACTTGGGTTTTCTTAACCTTTCTCAATACATTATACTCCTTTTATGATCCTCTCTTATAATACTTGAATTTAAATCATTTTTATGCTGTTACCTTATACTCAATTCTTTCGGTATCTGGTGGATTTTCGGGAAAAATTAAAGAGTTCAAATTTGGATTCTGACGATCTTTACATACACTTATATACCATATAGAGTACTAATAAGATCTCAGAATAACAATAATAGAACCTCTACAAAGTGTGGCATGAAAAGTTTTCTTATTCAGCATAATCAGCAAAAACACTATTCATAAGGGTTACAAAAAGTTCAAAATTTTGGGGTTATTACACAAGATTATAAGGAGTTTACTTTAGAGAGACTGTATGGCATCCTGAAAACTTATGAGCTTGAAATAGAGCAAGATGAAAGGATGGAGAGAGGAAAGAAGAAAGGAGGGTCCATTGCACTAGTTGTTGAGTTAGAGAAAGAGAAGGAGATGAAGATGGAAGCTGTTGAGTCAACTTCAAGGGTCTGTGAAAGCAAGGGCAAGGGGCTTGCAGTAGAAAGTGAAGATTCTTTGAGCCAAGATGACATGGAAGACATTGATGAACATTAAGCATTTCTTTCCAGAAGATTTGCCAAGCTCAAGTTCAAAAAGAACTTTGGAGCAGCCAAGCCAAATAGAAACATGGTGGATAAATCAAAATTCAAATGTTTCAAATATGGCTTGGCAGGGCACTTTGCCAGTGAGTGTAGGAAGTCAGATTCCAGTAAGAAAAAGTTTGAGCCTGTGGATTATAAGAAAAAATACTTTGAACTGCTCAAACAAAAGGAAAGGGCTTTCATTACACAAGAAAATGACTGGGCAGCAGATGGTCTGGATGAAGATGAAGATGTCAGCTATGTCAATCTAGCCCTAATGGCCAAGTCTGATGAAATAGAAACAAGTTCTTCAAGTAATCAGGTAATTACTACAAACCTTGCACATTTATCTAAAGCTGAGTGTAATGATGCTATAAATGACATGTCTACAGAGTTGTATCATTTGCGTGTTACACTTAAGTCTCTTACTAAATAAAATGCTAAAATCAAAGAAAACAATTTGTTTTTAAGTGAGAGAAATAATGTGCTAGAGTCTCAGTTCATTGATTTTGAAAAATTAAGAATTGAGTGTAAGATTGCCAAGGAGGAATTAACTTAGTCCTTGAAGAAAGAAGAAATTTTGAAGAAGCAGCTCGAGCGTGAACATGAGGTGATTAAGGCATGGAAAACATCTAGAGATGTCCATGCTCAAATTACCAAAGTTCAAGGAATCGAGTCCTTCTGTGATGCAGCCTGGAAAAAGAACAAAGAGAAACTAGAACCAAATTTGGTGGATGGAGTGCTAACAGATGTAGACTCGACGGATGATGAGGATCATCCGTCGGATAACAAAAAGGGTTATCCGTCGACTGATGAAAATCCTCATCCGTCGGCTGTAAGCAAGCCAATCAGTAAAGCCAAACTTGTTAAGATGAATGAAAAGTATGGATCTGTTTCCAAGAACTTTGTTTCAGGAGAATCGAGTCAAGTTAAGAAAGGTAAAAAGACTAATGTTGGTCACATGACTGTCAAACAGTTAAGTGACAGACTTGAAAAGATTGAGGTGAAAACAAAGGTTAAAAAGAAAAATAATAGAAATGGTAAAGTAGGGATTAACAAACACAATAACTACACACCTGATAAATATGCTCCTAGAGAAATCTGTGTCAAGTGTGGTAGTGTAAATCATTTGTCTGTTAATTGTAAATCTGTCATGCCTACTTCCATGTCCGTGCCACCTCACTTTCCTAACATGAATGCCATGCCTCCCATGCCTATGAATGCTATGTCTACACAGAATTTGAATGCACAGTTTACTAATATGCCATTAGCACCTAATCCCTATTATGCTGCATTTAGTTTGCCACAAATGCTGTTTAGCATGCCTTACTGGAGTAACATGTTCACTAATAGCATGCCATTCCCTATTGATTATAATATGCATGATAATTCTGTTGCAATGAATGGTTTCAAAGGCCCAACTCAAATGACCAAGGATGAATATGATATCCCTAAGTCAAATGAGATAAAGCCTAAGAAACAGAAAAAGAAAGCTAACAAGGCAGGACCCAAGGAAACTTGGGTACCAAAATCAACTTGATTTGATTTTGATGTGTGCAGGGAAACATAAAGAATCTTTGGTACTTGGATAGTGGTTGTTCAAGACACATGACTGGTGATTCTACCCTGCTCACAGAGTTCAAGGAGAGAGCTGGCCCAAGTATTACTTTTGGAGATGACATCAAGGGTTATACTGTGGGATATGGCTTGATTTCAAAGGACAATGTCATCATTGAGGAAGTTGCCATAGTGGATGGTCTCAAACACAACCTGTTGAGTATCAGCCAGCTTTGTGATAAAGGCAACTCAATAACCTTCAACTCAGAATCCTGTGTTGTGATTAACAAAAGAAGCAACAAAGTGGTTCTCACTGGTGTGAGAAAAGGAAATGTGTACCTAGATGATTTCAACTCATCTAATGCAGAATATGTTACTTCTCTTCTCAGTAAAGCAAGTCAGGATGAAAGTTGGCTATGGCACAAGAAGCTATCCCATTTAAACTTCAAGACCATGAATGAGCTAGTAAAGAAAGAACTGGTTAGAGGCATTCCTCTAGTGGAGTTTTCTAAGGATGGACTATGTGATGCCTGTCAAAAAGGGAAACAAATTAAAGCATCATTCAGGAAGAAACTTGATTCAACAATTGAAGAACCTTTGGAACTGCTACACATGGATTTAGTTGGACCAGTCAATGTGTTGTCCATCTCAAAGAAAAGATTTTTCCAAGTAATTGTAGATGATTTCTCAAAGTTCTCTTGGACATATTTCCTAAAGTCTAAAGATGAGGCTAGTGAAATCATCATCAGTCACATAAGGCAAGTCAATAATCATCCTGATTTCAAGGTTAGAAGAATCAGGAGTGATAATTGAACTGAGTTCAAGAATTCAGTCATGAGAGCATTCTGTGAGGGAAATGGGATTCTGCATGAGTTTTCAGCAGCAAGAACTCCACAACAGAATGGAGTAGTGGAAAGGAAGAACATATCACTTATTGAAGCTGCAAGGACAATGCTTGAAGAATCTAAACTGCCAACATATTTCTGGGTTGAAGCTGTAAATACTGCATGCTACACTCAGAATATTTCCCTGGTTATTCAAGCAAGATGCATGACTCCCTATCAATTGTTCAAGAACAAGAAGCCAACTCTAAATTTTCTTCATGTCTTTGGTTGTAAATGTTATATTTAGAGAAATCAAACTGATAAAAATGGAGAGTTTGATGCTAAAGCAGATGAAGGAATTTTTGTTGGATATGCTATTGGTAAAGCATATAGAGTCTACAATCTAAGAACCAACATTGTTGTGGAATCAATACATGTTGTGTTTGATGATTAAAAGATTGAAGGACTTCAAGATGGAGATTACCATGAGAGCCTCAAATTCGATAATGTGGAGATGGTTAGTGATGACAGTGATGATGAAAGTGATCAAGAAACAGTATCAAAGGATAATGCAGGAAAATCTACAACTAATAAAGCACAAAACTCAACCTGCGTCGGGAGGCAATCTGCGTTATCCGTCGGGAGACAACCAGCTTCATCCGTCGGTACTCAATATTCACCATCCGTCGGGTTATCAAAAGGAGCAGGAAGTCAGGATATATCACCTATAGAAAGTTTCCCTTTCTCAAATCAAAGATCCACAAACTCAGGGGGAGTTTCTAACAATCAAAACTCGATCACACATCAAGACAACAATATGCATCTTCATCTAGAGCTAATCTACCTCAACAAAGAAAATGGATAAAAGATCACCTCTTTGAGCTCATAAGTGGTGATATTTCTTCTAGAGTTCAAACCAGGAGAGCAAATCAAGAAGAATGTCTATACATCAGCTTTCTTTCCAAGGAAGAACCAAAGAAGGTAGAAGAAGCTTTGTTGGATTCTGATTGGATTTTAGCTATGCAGGAGGAGCTAAACCAATTTGAAAGGAATAATGTATGGAAGCTGGTACCCAAGCCTAAAGGAAAGAATCCAATAGACACCAAATGGGTATTCAGAAACAAGATGGATGAAAATGGCATAGTAGTTAGGAACAAAGCTAGATTGGTTGCTAAGGGCTATTGTCAACAAGAAGGAATAGATTTTGATGAAACGTTTGCTCCTGTTGCAAGACTTGAAGCCATCAGAATCTTCTTAGCCTATGCAGCCCATGCCAATTTCAAGGTCTATCAAATTGATGTCAAAAGTGCCTTTCTGAATGGAGATTTGGAGGAGGAAGTCTATGTCAGTCAACCTCCTGGTTTTGAAGATCCAAATTTTCCAGAGCATGTCTATTATCTTTTGAAAGCACTTTATGGATTGAAGCAAGCACCTAGAGCCTGGTATGACACTTTATCAAAGTTCCTTTTGGAAAATCATTTCATAAGAGGTACTGTAGATAAAACTTTATTCTTCAGAAATGTTAATGGCTCTAGTATACTTGTTCAAATTTATGTAGATGACATTATTTTTGGCTCTACAGATGAGAAACTTTGCAAAAAGTTCACCAAACTGATGCAAAGTAAGTATGAAATGAGTATGATGGGAGAACTAACTTACTTTCTTGGTTTGCAAGTTAAGCAAGTTAGTGATGGAATATTTATTAGTCAAACTAAATATATTTTTGATCTTTTAAAGAAGTTTGATCTAATGGATTGCACATCTGCAAAAACTCCCATGGCTACTGCAACTAAGCTTGAATTAAACACTACTGAAAAGTCTGTGGATATTTCAAGTTATAGGGGCATGGTTGGCTCACTTCTCTACTTAACAGCTAGTAGGCCAGATATAATGTTTGCTACATGTTTATGTGCTAGATTTCAGGCTGATCCTAGAGAATCTCACTTAATAGCTATTAAGAGAATTTTTAGATAGCTCAAGGGAACACCAAAACTTGGCATTTGGTACCCTAAAGATTCTGGTTTTGATCTAACTGGTTATTCAGATGCAGATTATGCAGGTTGTAGAATTGATAGAAAAAGTACAACAGGAACCTGTCAATTTCTGGGAAACAAGCTTGTGTCCTGGTTGAGTAAAAAGCAAAATTCAGTTTCTACTTCTACAGCTGAAGCTGAATATATTGCTGCTGGCAGTTGCTGTGCACATATTTTATGGATGAAAAATCAATTGCTAGACTATGGTTTGCAAGTTGAGAGGATTACTATTTTCTGTGATAACACAAGTGCAATTGCCATCACTGAAAATCCAGTACAATATTCAAGGACAAAGCACATAGATATCAAGTACCACTTCATAAGGGAACATGTAATGAATGGTACTGTGGAACTACATTTTGTTCCAAGTGAGAAGCAGCTTGCAGATATCTTTACCAAGCCACTGGATGAATCCACCTTTTCAAGGTTGGTAAGTGAGTTAGGTATGCTTAATTATTCTTAAATCTATATGAGATAATTTGCAAGTTGAAATGCATCCAGAAATTTAATTGATTTTTCAGTCTTGGATGAAATTTTGGCTAAGTCAAAATTTACATCTCGACGGATGATCCTTATCCATCGAGTTTGATCATCCGTCGGTATACTATTTGTTAACAAAAATCAATTATTTTACTGGAATATTTTATGACTTGACGGATAACTGTCTATCCTCATCCGTCGAATTGCTTTAATCTCAGCCGTTAATTCCCTGAACATTATCCATCGAGTATACTTACAGTTTGTAAGCATAACATGACGGATAATGGGTGGAATTTTTACAGTTTATTTTTTAAACGGCTATTTTAGGAAATTTTCATTGGTTACTTTATTTTACTTTATTATTTTTAGCAGTTATTTTTGAGATAGTATAAAAGCTTATTTTATTTCAATTGCTTTTCTTTTATCATTCTCAAATCAACTGCTCAAATTTCTTTCTCTTTCAAAGCACTTACTCTTTCTCTTCAAGCTCTCATTCTCTAACAATGGCGCCCGTTGTCAAGATTATATCTCAAACTGGGTTTATTTATGAGAAGAACAATTTCACTGCATTAGTAAACAAGGGTATTCAGCAATCTGGTGACTATCACAAGATGATGGACTTTGTGAAGAATTGCAAGCTTAGCTATGCCATGCTGGAATCTCCCACAATCTTTTGTGAAGTTGTTGAAGAGATGTGGACCACTGCTACATACAACTCAACATATAAGACAATCACACTCACCAGTAAAGGTAAATAATTTTGTATCAATAGTGATGTTATAAAAGTTTCAAGATTCCTGATAACACTGTGACCTCACCACACACTGACACTGATATAATTAATATGCTTAATTCCATGAACTATGCTCTTTCTACTTTTAAGTTAATTGACATTAGGAGATTGGGTCTTAGGAAAGAAAGGAGTTTTATGTGTGATGTAGTGACAAAGGTCTTTTCAGGTAAAGTCAGTAATTTTGATTCAGTCAATATCTCCATGCTTAACATGCTAGTTACAGATAAATTCTACAATTTCAGTGACCTTGTTTTGTTTGAGTTAGGTTTTAAACTAGGAGAGTTAAATAAGAGAGGTAAGAATGTGTATTATGCTAGATTCTTTATGATGTTAGCTAACTATCTCTCTGAGGGTATTGTGCTTGAGAACCCTAACAACAAATTAGATTGTTGGGTTCAAGAGAGAAGGCTCATTGCAGATTTGAACAGGGCCAATCACCACAAGGAGGTGCCACTGTTCTATTTCCCTGTAATGGAAGCTCCTCAGGTAAGTGAGGTAAGTTCATCTATTCCTACCACTATTCTAACCTCACTAATTTCTTTGAGTTCTAGTATGGCTATGGCAACTGTGTCAATGACCCAATAGTTGCCTACCCAAGCTACCAAACCTGCAAATATTTCAAAATCCAAATCAAAGAAATCCCCCTCTTGGTATCTCTCAAAAGATGCCAGTTGCAAAATCCACCAAAACCAAAGAGGGGAGTGTGCAGGTGGGTAAGACAGGTGAGGGAAGGGGTGAACATAAAAGAAACCCTAAGGATAAGGATGGAAAGTTGAATGGTTCCCAGCCTAGCCACACTGCAGCTTCCCAACAAACTGCAGTGCTTAAAAAGGATAAAAGCTCATTTCTAGCTGCATCCTCCCAAAAGGATGTAGTTATTGAACAAAGCTCTCAACCAAGAGCACATGCCAAGAGGGTTAGGGACACAAGCTCACCCCAAACTTATGCCAGAAAGAAGAGATCTAAAACCCTTGGGGATGCACAAGGTACACACACTGTGCAAACTGGTGCTACAGACACAGTCACTGCACCTTCACAAATTCAGTTTGATGTGGCTCCAATAAATATGGAGTCACAGCCAAAATCTCTAGTAATAGAAGCACCTCAAACACCAATCTCACCCACAAACTCACTGGATGTGGATATGATAAACACATCAATTCTTGATTCCCCTTCTTTAACTTTATTGGGGAAGCCAAAATCTAGTGCAAGTGAGCATCATCTTTTAGATGATTTATTGGCTCACTTGCCCATTCTTTCAGGAACTGTTGAATCATCTGTTCCCAAAATATCTTCAATCAGTACAGAGTCTACAATAGTTTCCATTCCTAGTTCATTCATTTCTACTCTCTCGATGGATATTGCTCATCCGTCGAGTAGTGATTCTATCCTGACGGATAAGCTTAACAGCAGTTATCCGTCGGATAGCAAAACCACTCACCCGATGGATATCACTCATCCGTCGAGTATCTCTGCACAACTTCAAACTTCATTTATTTCAAGTGCAGAAGAATTAATGGTTGTACAGTCACTATTAGGATTGAGAGAGAAGATTGTTTTGAGTGAGAGTCTGGGTTGCTTCCAGGAAAAAGGAGAGGAAATGAGTGAAATTATGCAATCCATTTCTTCAGGATTGGCAAAAGAAAGTGAGAGGAATCCCATCTTAGAAGGTGAAGGTGAGGGTGTGAGGGTGGGGAGCCAGGGTGAGACCCTAATGCAACAAAAGAGAGAAAATGAGAGAAATGCAGGTATTGGAGCTATAAGGATGGATGTCATTGCTAGTGAGTTAATGAATGTCCAGGATGCAGACAGGGAGGGACTATCTCAGCAACTTAAAGCTGTTATAGATTCCACCTCCCTTGATGCTGAGGCATTTACTCACCCTGTTCCAGCTTATCAACTTCTAGCTGAACAGGGCAATGACAATGCAGAAAGGATGCTCCATCTGGTGCATACCACACAGTCTATGATAAGAGCTAAGGATGCCATCACAGCTTTGCCTTCTACAACTGGTGATGTGGATTATGAGACTGGTGGCTCGGCTGATTTCTTTGGTGATGAAAATGGGGATAGTGAAGATAAAGCAATGGACATATGGGGAGAAGTAGGTTCCAGTTCAAGATCAGGTATGCCATCATGGGCATTTTTAAAGCACTGTGGTGAGCACTACTTCAAGACAACCCTGATCCAACTAATCAAACAGACAAATACTGCTCTTCAAACCACTTCAAATGCCAGCATCAAGAAGCTTCTTCAGGCACATCTAGCCTCTCTACAACTTCAACAAATTCAAGGCTTCCAACATGCTAGGGATGTAAACACCATCAAGGGTGATATTGAGGAGATGAAGAAGGCCATTTCAGAAAAAATGGACTCTAAGATTCCAGAAGCTACAATGCTTGACATCAAGAGGCAATTAAGGAAAAATTCTGATCTTGCAACCAAGATAGATGCATTGGACACAAGAATATCAGCCATGGAAGCATCTTTAACAGCCATTCATCTTCATCAAGCCCAACAGACAGATTTACTTCAAAAACTGGTGGCTGCTCAAACCCCCTCCTCTGCTCAACATGATGATAAAAAAAGGGGGAGAAAGGACCAAGTGAGGGGGAAAAGCTTCAAATTCAAATCAGTAAAGTGATTGTGCCTTCAATTACTATCTCAAAGCCACAAGTTACAAACAGTATAGATCTGATAAATGAAGCAGCAACCAACTTTAGAGCAGCTGAAAAGAAGAAGTTGAGTCCACTCAACTGGGAGAAGATTGATGAGGATATTCAGAGGAAGTTTGAACTAGTCAAGGAGCCAGTAAAGTCAGCCATCCATCACTCTCAAGTCAAGCAAATTTCTGTGAATGAGATGAGCATGGACTATCTGGAAAGGGGATAGTCATCCTGCATCAAATCTCCAAAGGCTGAAATAATTTTGAAACCAAGGGTAAATTATCCAAAATTATCATTGAAGAACCCTTTGGATACTGTGTATAAGACACCTAAGCCTGATTAAAAGAAGCTTCTGTCAAGATCAATTACTTTCTACAAAGATCCAGCTGATTCAGCTTCCAAAAAGAGAATTGCTAAAATTTTCAGGAATGGGAAAGAAATTTGTTTGGTGGCTGGACATCCTCAATTTGCTCAAGCAAAGAGAGAAGAAATGGCTAGATTGAAGCAGAAAAAGAAGTAAGCTGCTCTAGATGCTATAAAGGCTAAACAAAAGAGAGAGCAAATTCCTATCTTGGCTAAGCTACATGCTGTAAATTCATCACAACAAATTCCTGCTCAGCCATCTGAAATCATTGAATCTCAAGATCCAAAGAAACAAGTTGAACAACAGAAGAAGTCTCCAAGAATCAAGGAATTAGCTAAAAGAACCAAAAGGAAACTGGACATTGTTGATAAGGAATTGGAGAATCAGTTTCCCAAGGAGTCCACTTCAACTACAACTCAAGCATCAAAACCCTCTGTGGTATTTGAAGATATCAAGGTGGTGGATCCTTACAGGAACATTCATGGTGAACCTATTGTGCCTAAGGATGAACCAATAGAATGGGAAAATATACTAATTCCTGATTTCAATTTACCAATCCTCAGCAAGCCAAAAAGAACAAAGTCAAGATCAGTCAAGAAAGTGAAGTTGCCACCTCTCAAATCCAAATCTCCGGTCAAAGCTCAATCTAAAGTCAACAAAGGAGATTATCTGTACTTGCGTGACATCAAGGAGTTTTCTGATCTAAACCTCTATCTAGATAAACTAGATGAAGTGAGAGGAATTGATGCATACAGAAACCTACCTGAAAGGTTAGTGTTCAAGTACAAGGGAGGAAAGGAGATTCAGTGGCCACTTCACAGGATCCTTCTAGAAAGCTAAGTTGTACTGATTAAAGTTTATTCATCTTTCAAGAAGAACTTTGGGTTCAATGTTATTGCAAGAAGATTGGTACTGAAGAAGATTGAAGAACTAAGGAGTGTTAGAGCTAAAGATGCACTCCCAAAGACTCTAATCATCCCTTACATAGGGAGAAGAGTGTCTCTAAGGCCCTACTGGCTGATGGAGTTCATGGATGACAAAGGAGTGAGAAGATTTTTCAGATTAAAAGACCAATTGAGCATCTCTAGCAATGAGACTCTCTTGGAAATGCAAGAAAAGCTAAATCTCTCAGAATCTGATGAACTGTAATTCCATAGGCAGCTCCAAAATCAGATTGAAGAAAACAACAGAAAGCTTGGAAAGAGATCCAGACCTTCAAGAAACTAGATAAATCTGCTCAGGCTAGAGGAGCATCTTGAAAATGACTGTGAGCAAAACTTTGTACATTTTGTTAATTGAAGCACTTTTCAGTATTATCTACTTCTTTTTAAAGTTATATTTGTAGGGTGTTTTGTTATCATCAAGTATCTCTTAATTTATGGCTACAATTCCAGTAGACATAAATTAGGGGAGATTGTTGTGTATATGTTGTGTACTTGATGATTTCATGAACAAAACACCTTGGTAGATTTTACTTAGTGAAAATGTAGCACTCGACGGATAAGAATTATAGTCCCTACGGATAACTCATTTTAGTCCCGACGGATGATGACTTATTATCCATCGAGTGAGTAGCTTATGTAACAATAAGTCTGTAGAACATTTCTGCATACAAATTGTTTAGAATCTGTAGTAGTAATTAAGTCATGTTGACTTTAACTAGATATGCAGAATAGGTTGATTATTTGTACATAGATGATGTCTTGTAATTCTGCATAAATGAAATGAAGTCAAGTGCCTGATTGCTACCTGACAGATGAACAACAATGGATTCGACGGATGATAAACAACCCAACGGATGATCAATAACTCGAAGGATGATCATAAACCCGACGGATAAAGAATTCTAATATTTGTTGACAGTGACAACACAGTCACATGCATCGAGTGTATGCAAATGGAGTGTGGTATCCTATTCAACTGGGTTTTCGAGAACAAAGAAGCATTGCCATTTCCATGCTATTATGAAGATATTCAAAGATGCTGGAATATAGTAATGAAGTAGCATTGTATTAGACTTGATAGTTTTTGTTTTATTATCTTGTCTTATTACTTTGTAATCTTGGTGATATATAAACCAAGAAGCAGCAATAGAATAGGAACTAAGAAACTAAGCAACCAAGAGAGAAACATTTGTAAGCTATATTCTTAGAATTTCTTTCATTCGTAGTTCTTATCATTTTGTAAGCAGCTGTGAGCTTTTTGCACACAGAGTTCTCTCGATATATATTATATATCTCTGGTGGAATCATTTAAATCCACCAGAAAGTTTTTAAAGACTCTTGTTTTTAATTACTTGTGTTTTGATTCATTTGAAGTAACTATTCCACATTCTTCTAATCAATTCACACTTATATATATTTGAGTTAGAACATTTTTATTCAAGAAAAAATTTCAAGAATTCCATTCAACCCCCCTTATGTAATTCTTGTCATATTGTTAAGGGACTAACAATTGGTATCAGAGCAAGCTCTTGAAGAACAAAGAGTTTAAAGATCAAAACAATACAACAAGATGAACAAGAAGGATGTTGGAGTCAAGATTTCTTTTCTAGATAAAGATAATTACCATCATTGGAAGGTAAAGATGTTGGATTTTTAAACGCAGCGGGGCGTGGAAAAACACTTTTACACATACAAAATCCAAATAAAAGCATATAAATCGTGAATAATAATTCGAGGGATCGAATCTAACCTTTAAAAATAATTCGGAGACAACGATCAGAGATCCTTAGCAGTTGCTCCTCAAGTGTGAAGCACTCCACCGGTATCCACCAAGAAAACAATGTTAAGGAGGAGGAAGGAGGTGGAGAGAATTGGGTTTTCCAAACTTTTTGGGTTTTCGGGTTTGATGTGGGTTCAGAATAAAATTAGGGTCTATAATAGTGTATTTATAGGCAAAATTTTCAGCTGAAATTTTCCCATAAATATTATTATTATTATCCCATTTATTATTCTCATTAATAATTAAAACACCTTTTAATCATTAATCCTTTTTCTAAACACTTTAGAAATAATTCTCTCTCTTGATTAAATTTCCAAAAATTAAATCCTTTAATTAATAATATTAAGAACTTTTCTTAATTAATTTATAATCAATTAAATCTCATTTAATCAATTATTAAATTTTCCAATTAATTATTTATTTCATAAATAAATAATTATTAGCCATTATTAATTAATTCCTCCACCATTAAATCATTCTCTTTTTATGGTGTGACCCTGTAGGTTCAATATTAAGCCGCTAGTAGAAATAAATAATAATAAAACTATTTTATCATTATTTATATAAATTCTCTAATTTATTAAATATGATTAATTAATTAATCACATTTATTCTACATCGTGAGTGATGCTTCTCAACATATCGCGACTATCCGGATAATATGAATTCACTACTTAGAATACCAAGAACCTGTCAGTGAATAGTTACCGTACAATAAACTCCTTCTACCCTACAATATCCCGATTAAATACAAGGCATGGATCTCGTGTCAAGCCTATCTAATTCAATCACTTGCTTACCATTTACTATGCGTAGTTCTATGCAAATTAGAAACTCCTTTCTAATTTCATTTACTCTGGCCAGAGATTCCTGAACTAGCATAAGTGGATCAGCCTTGAACATTCGCTTCCTTCACTGGAAGGGGTAGATCCTTTATTGATCATACACTATCTTCGTGTACAAATTCCTATACCCAGAAGAGCCCTAATAATTGTCCCTGAAGACTAAGAACTAAACCAAAGCATAGTTCAGTGTACACAAGATGACTATGATGACCTCAAGTCTAAGGATACTTGTACAACTATCACTAAGCGAATAACTGCTGACACGTGAGTGAACTCCATCAGTTGTTCAGCTAGGCGAGTCATGTTCAGTGAACTTATTCCATAATAAGCACCTACATACTAGCTATAGTGTCACCACACAAATGTCTATGAGAACAGACATCCTTCATAATGAAGCAAACATAGTATGTACCGATCTTTACGGATTATTAATTACCAGTTAGTAATCCTACGACCAGGAACTATTTAGTTTAGAGTTATCATCTTTTTAGGTCTCACTATTATGATCTCATCATAATCCATAAAAAGCTTTACTCTAAACTATGGTATATCTTATTTAAACACTTAAATAGATAAAGCCCGTAATAAAAACAAAACAAGTATTTTATTAATATCAATGAAATCAAAACAGATTACATAAAAGTTATTCCTAAATCCTCATACATGATTGGACTTAGGACATATTCCTTTCAATCTCCCACTTGTACTAAAGCCAATCACTTTGGTATCTAATACCCATCCTGTCATTATGACGATCAAAGTGACTTTCATAAAGTAGCTTTGTGAGTGGGTCTGCTATGTCGTTATGTGTGTCAACTCTAATTCAATACAACACAAAAAATGTTATCGCGCTCCCACTAACCCTTTTGTAGACGCATGGTTCATCTACGTTTTTGATAAAATCAAACTCTTTGATTGTCTCATCAAAATGGATATTCCATCTACGAGAAGCTTGCTTTAAACCACATATGGTTCGCAGCAGCTTACACACTAGGTTTTCATTTCTCTTGGAAAGAAAACCATCTGGCTAATTGCCAGATTACATAGTCGTAGTAAGCAGCAATCGCAAGCAAAATCCGAACTGATTTTAACAGGGCTACAGGCAAAAGGTTTCATCAAAGTCATCCATTGCCTTTCTTTGAATCCTTTTCCAAAAGCCTGGCCTTAAAGGTCTCCACCTGGCCATCTGCTATAATCTATCTTTTGTATATCGTATACATAGATTCCATTCTGGATTTCATGGTACTTTGCCATTTCTCTGAGTCAACACTACTCATCGCCTCATTATAGGTCACAGGGTCGTCATCATCAATGATCGACAACTCATTGTCATTCTCAATGACAAGGCCATATTACCTCTCAGGTTGGCGAGACACTCTCCCTGACCTATGAATGGGCTGTTCCACAAAAGGTTGTTCAGTCAGAATAGGTGTTTCCACTTGATCCGTAGTAGTTTGTGCTTCTTGAACTTCATCAAGTTCAATTTTGCTCCCACTGTTTCCTTCAAGGATAAACTCCTTTTCCAAGAAGGTAGCATGTCTGGATACAAACACCCGATGATCGGTGTAAAAGTAATACCCTAAAGTCTCTTTAGGATATCCCACAAAACTACATTTTACGGATCGATATTCCAGCTTATTTGGGTCAACTTACTTGACATAAGCTGGACATCCCCAAATCTTAACGTGTTTAAGACTCGGTTTCCTTTCTTTCCATATCTCATACGGAGTTTGAGGAACAGATTTGGAAAGCACCTTATTCAGTAAATATGCTGAGGTTTCCAATGCATAACCCCATAGGAATACTGGAAGATTTGCATAGCTCATCATGGACCGAACTATGTCTAACAAAGTTCGATTTCTCCTTTCAGATACCAATCTGGAGGAGTCCACTGGGAGACTATACCATTTACTTTGAGATAATCTAGAAATACTCCATTAAAGTATTCACCACCTCGATCTGATCGAAGAGTTATAATACTATGTTTGGTTGTTTCTCCACTTCATACTTATACTCTTTGAACTTTTCAAAGGCTTCAGACTTGTGTTTCATCAAACACATATCCGAATCTAGATCTATCATCTATGAAAGTAATGAAGTATGAAAATCCACCCATGGCTTGCGTAGACATTGGTACACATACATCTGTGTGTACCATTCCTAGCAAATTTGCAGTCCTCTCTTTATGTCTACTAAATGGAGACTTCATTGCCACTATAAAGTGAGATTTTCATCATCTCTTTTCTTTTATTAGTTTGTTCAATCTGAAGTAAATTATGTCACATATAAACAGACCATTATTTAAAGTACCACGTCCATAAAGAATATTATCTCTAAGAATAGAACATTCATTATTCTCAATAATAAATGAAAATCCAGCCAAGTCTAACATGGGAATAATATTCCTCACAATCGAGGGAACAAAATAACAATTATTTCAAACAATAGTCTTGCCCGTAGGCATATGTAAATGAAATGATTCTACATCTTCAGCAGCAACTCTTGCTCCATTTCCCATCAGTAGAATCACCTCCTCTTCCTCAAGAGTCCTACTTCTCCTTGGTCCCTGCAACAAATTGCAGATTTGAGAACCACAGGCGGTATCTAATACCCAAGTAGAAATTTGATTTAATGACATATTCACTTCTATCATGAACATACCTGAATCAGAAGCGGTAGTCTCACTACCCTTCTTCTTCTTCAATTTTGCAAGGTAAACCTTGCAGTTCCTCTTCCAGTGCCCCACCTTGTTACAGTGAAAGCAAACAACTTTGTTCTTGGGGTCTTCAGCTTTTGGTGGAACCGGCTTTTCTTCACCTACTTTCTTCTTCTTGGAAGAGTTCCTCTTCCTTTTCTTAGGATTGGAACCTTCACCAATTAGAAGAACAGAACTCTTCTTAGGGGGAAAATTCGATTCCTTAGTCTTCAACATGTTGTGGAGTTCAGGCAGGCTGACATCCAACTTATTCATGGGAAAGTTCATGTAACACCCCCAAATCCGGGGTCGGGGATCCGGGTTGTCACGAGTTCCATTTCCCTTAATAACACCCAATCTTAATAATTAATCAACTACTCTGTACTGTGATCCCACAATAAACACACACACCACACGTTATAGTCTCAGAGATGAACATCCAAAAATAATCACACGTCATTTTATTCCACAATTATCTGCCAATACACCTTAAAAGGTTTTCTGAATAAATTTACATTTTCTTTGCCATTATTACAATTCATAAATTTACATAATCTGATACATCAAAAGTTGAAAGCCTAGCCTATTGGTAGTTCCTACCTCAGCTACAGCGACATCAACGCCTATAGGAAACTGCGGAACATTTCCTATCCGCTCGCGAATTGGGAGCTTGGTCCTGTTCATCTTGCCTATCTGATGTTGTGTGATGAAAGAAGAAAGAAAGGGTGAGCAGCAAGCCCACCAAAATAATATTTATAATAACTTACAATATATGAGCATTCTCATAGTACTCATGAAAGTCTTGGTCAAAAGAAATGAACCAAGTTTGATATCTTAATGCGATGAAGTCACAAAATATTCAATATATATATATATATACTTTTCAAAATATTGGAAGTCCTCTTCCATGCATAATACACACAGAGTTCCAGTGTATAACTGTATAAAAATACCGTTGCAAGGTGATCTCATATATCTAACCTTGTCTCAATGTTTTTCTGAAAATCTTTGTCATGCATAAGATAATCATTTACTAGATATAAGTTTAAAAGATGAAGTTACAAGATACTCCAATATACTTACATCTTTTCCAAATACTACTTGAACTACCACCGTTCAAGTTATAATTAGTTCAAAAGTTCATCACATAGATGAGACTACAAGATAATACTTGAATAGATTCAATCTTTGAAATATTATTGAATGAAATGAAGTTACGAGATACTTCATTAAGTCCCGATATATATATACACCTATATATATCTCTCATACATTTCCAGAAAACCTCTGTCATGTAAAGTATGAACAGAGTTGCAATATCCAATGAATTTGGAAAGAAAAGAAATTTTGGCATAAACCTGATATCTTGCTGATCAGTCAAAGATACCAATAAGTAACCTTTTCTACTAGTAGATGGATGAATCCCCCACCGGTCATCACCCTGACCTCATTAGGACCTTGTGCTGGACCGCCACCCGGCCTCTTACGCGTTGATGGACTGCCACCCAGCCACTTACACTTTGATAGACCGTACCCCGTCATGTCGCTTATGCCGACTCAATTAGATGGGCTTACTTCCCGAACGTTGGGTAAGTAATCAATTCATTTATTTTCTCAAAACAGCAACCACGTTGCGAATGTAAAATACACCACAGAGGTGGATCCCCCAGGTTTTGAGCGAGTATTTAAATCCCCTTTGAAAGGAAGATCTTAAATATAAAAATGAGTTTTGGGGTCCACTCTAACTTTAAAAATCATTTTGAAGACTCGAAAATATTTTTAAGAATGTTTGGAATACTGCTGATTTATTAAAATAAATCAGTCCCAATATATTAGAAATATCTGAATATTATTATTTAAATAATATTCTCATAAAGATAATCCTTATTAAAATATTCGAAGTAGAAGTTTTAAAACTCATACTTGAAATGGATAATAAATAACCAAAGATATACTTATACGAAAGTATGATCTTTATTTGAATAATCGAAAATAAGTTTGATTATCGAAACATTATTCTTTAATAAAATAAAGAATATTATTTAGTAAATAAGCGGAGTCATAAGTCCTCGAATGAATATTCAAATAATATTCATTAAATAAAATAAAGGAGTCATAAGTCCTCGGATGAATATTCGAAATAATATTCAATAATAAAATAAAGGAGTCATAAGTCCTCAGATGAATATTCGAAATAATATTCAATAAATAAATAAAGTTATCGAATAAACCTTATTCGATTAATAGTTTTGAAAACTATAACCATATATATATATATATATATATATATATATATATAATCTACTCGGGATCCTCGACTCCCAGTTTTAGAAAATGTTTTCACCTTGGGTCCCTATACTAAGGGTATATGCAAATTACCGCTATTCTCTAGCATAGGTATTATCAACTGAACCAACAGATATATATGGAAAGAATACGAAATAGGCATGCATATATATACCATATCAGCATGCTTCAATATATCGCAAAATTTGCTAATTAACCAACATGCATCTATCACAAGATAATGCATATACATATATACATCACAACAACAGTATAACGGGTAGAAAACTTGCCTGAGTGCTCCCGGATAGACTTAAGCTTAGAGTGGGTCCGATAACCTATGAACAACAACATAAGTCGGAATTAAACCCCGGTCGCTTAAGAAACTAGACTTTAACCATTTAGAGTCCTAATGTTCGCTTTCGCGCTTAACGATTTGCATTAATCGCTCGCGTACCCTCGACTCCACAAATTTTAATAAATTAACCGTTACGAATTTTAAGGCGACTCTTTTACGAGTACTTTACTAACTTCCTAATCCACCTTACATAATTGTTTCATACTTCAATTAGTCCTTTAAGGTCTTTAACCTATGTTTCAAAGTAAGGCGAGGGGTAAGGGTTCGTTCGCGAAACGTCATTACTTAAAACGGCCGTTTCTCCTAAACCGTTCATCGGAATCAAACGAACTACATATCAAAACGAAGCTCGTAACATGAACTATCTAAACATGGCAATGGTCATAATCTAGCAGGGAGTTCTCGGGTCCAAATGTTATGAACAAAAGCAGTCTAAAGTAAATCGGACAGTACGACGGCTATGTTTACGCGATTTCCCAAATTTAAACCATTCCAAAACCATCACAATTCAACCCCAATTCACAACCCAATCCAACTCCATCCAAAATACATTACAACAGCCCCAAACCAACTCATTATAATCCATTTACTTACTCCTAAAACTTGAATTTAAACTATACTACATTCTTTAACCAAATCTTAAGATTTCAACAAATCAATCACCACCATTCCAACCCAAACTCTTAAACAAACAAGTTTCATGCTTCACATATACTATACTACTCATAACCATTCCTAAATACTCAAAACTAAAGCTAGGGTTTGGAGTTTATACCTTCCTTGAAGCTTTTAATCCATGAAAGATCCTTGGAATGCCCATGGAAGCCTTGATCTATGCTTAAGCTACCTTGTCCTTACAAATAAAATCAAGAATCAAAAATTTGTTCTTGAAAGTTACTATTCACCCTAAACTTTTAGGAATTGATTAACTAGGTAAACCTTGGATTCTTGGATCCAAACTTATAGCATAACTAAGTTATGAATTATGGAAGCTAAAGAAACAAACCTTATAATTTTTGAAGGTGTGTAGCTTGAGTTTTTGAAAAACTCCTCCTTGTTTTTCTTTCAAAAGCCGAGAGCAAGATGATGAAGATGAAAAAAAATTTGTGTTTTGCTTTGATTGGTTTTGGTTGGTTGTTTTTAGCTTGCTTTTGGTTAATTACCTTTTTAACCATCAACTTTGTGTGGTCCTAAATGAACCACACCTCCTTCCCCCTCATGTCATGCTTTTGTCACATTTGTTATGTCATCATCCCTTACTTGCCCTCTTCTCACAATGGTTGGGTGACATCATCCCCTCTAATCTCTTTGATTAGCTTCCTAATTGTTTGCCTAATGACCGCTGATCTGTTATACGGTTCACTTAACTTTCGTTCTCGTTTCTCGTTTGAGGGATCATACCCGGGATCTTATTACTTAGGTTCCCTTAACCTTTCTCAATATATTATATTCCTTTTATGATCCTCTCTTATAATCCTTTAATTTAAATCCTTTTAATCATGTTACCTTATACTCAATTCTTTCCGTATCTAGTGGATTTCTGGGAAAAATCAAAGTGTTCGGAATTGGATTCTGACGATCTTTACATACACTTATATACCACATAGAGTACTAATAATATCCCAGAAGACCAATAACAGAACCCCTACATAGTGTGGCATGAAAAGTTTTCTCATTCAGCAAAACACTATTCATAAGGGTTTCAAAAATTTCCAAAAAAAATTGGGGGTTATTACAGTTCATAACAAACTGCGAGAACGAACTCGGAAGCGATTGCAAGACCAAGTCTTGGCTCAGCTCCCCATCCATGGCAAAACCAAGTTGTCCAAGATGTTCAATCAAATTGATCATCTTAAGTACATGGTCATTCACAGATGATCCCTCAGACATCCTACAACCGAACAACTCCTTCGATATCTCATATCGAGCTGTCCTCCCCGCCACATCATACAACTCTTGTAGATGTATGGGGATAGTGTGAACATCCATATGCTCATGTTGCTTCTGTAGCTCAATGTTCATGAAAGCTAGCATGATGCATTGAGCAACATTTGCATCATCTATCCACTTACGATACACAACATGTTCATCATTATCTGCATCACTAGCAGGTTCAGTAGGCTTAGGTGAGTCAATCACGTATTCCAGCTTCTCAATCCTGAGAACAATTCTCAAGTTTCGAAGCCAGTCAGCATAATTAGGACCAGTCAATTTGTGAGCATCTAGTATGCTCCTGAGTGATAGTGCAGAAGACATAACGTACAAAGTAAATCTTTAAATGATAAACACATAACAACACTTAGCAAATATTCGATTTCATTTCAAAACACTATATGAATCGGGTCTTTATTCATAAGTGGCTCCCACTAGTTTTCTTAATTTATTCAACCCCCTACATGAAAAATTAAGCATTCATAATGCTAGTGGGAATAGGGATCCTACATTCTATTACACGACCCCGGCTGGAGCACGAACCGCCATGCAATGTTCAATAGGCAGACAACTCTTGTCAATTACATCTCATGTTATTCCCTAATCAAACTTTAGCCTCTTGAATAATTGAGTCTCGGCTGTAGCACGACAAACTCAATATTTTAAGTCAAGTCTAACCCAACATTCCATACAGTTGAATCAGTCCCCAAAGGCCCACGGCTGTAGCACGTACCGACCTTTAGATTTTTATTCAATGTACACATCTCTATGTAATAGACAAGTATTTCTTAATTCGAAATCAAAGCCCTCGGCTGTAGCACGAACCGACAATGATTCAAAAATAAAAACTACTTTTCTATCATGTTGGAAGGCTATGACCGACACAAGCCCGTTGTGTCATTGGCCAATTACTACTTGATATTATTTAATTTTAGAGGGATTATATTACGTTACAATCATAATCATATTATAAAGAGATTCTTCCTTTTAAATTAAATATTTCAAATCAATAATCAATAATCAGACGATTCCCAGATCGGGTGGAGCATTGTCAAGAGGCGTCACTTAATAAACCTTTCTTACAGATAGAAATCTGTTGTTGACAGAATCATCCTTTCTCTCATATTGAAAATTCATATCCAATTACGTGTTTCACAAACACAAGAATCTCATGATTGTATTCATAATATTATTCTTAAGGTTATGAAACAATTTCACTATACTAGATTGTCTAACAAACGCCTTATGTTTATTTAAGTTCACCTAAATCTATCATCGCATGATAAACTAAGCATATATCACATATATAAACATGAATAAACATCAAGGTAGGCATGTTATATCATCTAGCACATTATTCTAAGCATTATGCATCTCTATGTATCACATGAAGCATTTAAAAGCAATTAAAACAGTCAAAAATAGCTTTAAAACACTTCATGGAAATATAAACAGTTCAAAACTTTTATATAAACCAAAATTGATCACTCCATTAGATCCGTCTCGGAAAAACGAATCCAACGGTATATTGCACGCCCAAAACGGAGTTACGAAACTCCAGGAAAATCAATTTTAAAATCAACAGAAGGGCTGTAACGCATTACAGGAACGCGTTACAGGACCTGTAACGCATTCCCGTGATGCGTTACACCCCTTTTAAGCCAAAAAGGGTGTAACGCATTCTACAAATGCGCAATAGGCCTTCTCGCGTGCGCTGCACGCGCCTGATCCTGTTCGCCGCTTATCTGACCATCCGCCTGACATCTTTCCTTGGAAAACGTGCATGTCTTTTCTTCCGTGCAGAACTCAAACAACAGCAGTAGATGCAGAGCAGAAGTGCAAATGTACAGATAATACAAATATATATATATATATACTATATATACACATAATTATACTTATTAAATTATGAATTTTAATTGCAACAACTTCAAAAATTCATAATAAAAAATCTATACATCCTAAAATTATGAAAAAAATACCCAGACGATCTACAACACTTGTAGAACCCAGATCAACAATCAAAATTATTTTGAGAAACAATTTCTCATCAGACAAAATTAATCCATGATATAACTTGTAAAAATCATAATTAATTCATACAAGCACATAAAATTCTGAAATTTTTACCACAGATCTATATGCATACAACCTATGCTCTGATGCCATTGTTGGATTTTTAAACGCAGCGGGGCGTGGAAAAACACTTTTACACATACAAAATCCAAATAAAAGCATATAAATCGTGAATAAAAATTCGAGGGATCGAATCTAACCTTTAAAAATAATTCAGAGACAACGATCAGAGATCCTTAGCAGTTGCTCCTCAAGTGTGAAGCACTCCACCGGTATCCACCAAGAAAACGATGTTAAGGAGGAGGAATGAGGTGGAAAGAATTGGGTTTTCCAAACTTTTTGGGTTTTCGAGTTTGATGTGGGTTCAGAATAAAATTAGGGTCTATAATAGTGTATTTATAAGCAAAATTTTTAGCTGAAATTTTCCCATAAATATTATTATTATTATCCCATTTATTATTCTCATTAATAATTAAAACACCTTTTAAGCATTAATCCTTTTTCTAAATACTTTAGAAATAATTCTCTCTCTTGATTTAATTTCCAAAAATTAAATCCTTTAATTAATAATATTAAGAACTTTTCTTAATTAATTTATAATCAATTAAATCTCATTTTATCAATTATTAAATTTGCCAATTAATTATTTATTTCATAAATAAATAATTATTAGCCATTATTAATTTATTCCTCCACCATTAAATCATTCTCTTTTTATGGTGTGACCCTGTAGGTTTAATATTAAGCCGGTAGTAGAAATAAATAATAATAAAACTATTTTATCATTATTTATATAAATTCTCTAATTTATTAAATATGATTAATTAATTAATCACATTTATTCTACATCGTGAGTGATGCTTCTCAACATATCGCGACTATCCGGATAATATGAATTCACTGCTTAGAATACCAAGAACCTGTTAGTGAATAGTTACCGTACAATAAACTCCTTCTACCCTACAATGTCCCGATTAAATACAAGGCATGGATCTCGTGTCAAGCCTATCTAATTCAATCACTTGCTTACCATTTACTATGCGTAATTCTATGCAAATTAGAAACTCCTTTCTAATTTCATTTACTCTGGCCAGAGATTCCTGAACTAACATAAGTGGATCAGCCTTGAACATTTGCTTCCTTCACTGGAAGGGGTAGATCCTTTATTGATCATACACTATCTTCGTGTACAAATTCCTATACCCAGAAGAGCCCTAATAATTGTCCCTGAAGACTAAGAACTAAACCAAAGCATAGTTCAGTGTACACAAGATGACTATGATGACCTCAAGTCTCAGGATACTTGTACAACTATCACTAAGCGAACAACTGCTGACACGTGAGTGAACTCCATCAGTTGTTCAGCTAGGCGAGTCATGTTCAGTGAACTTATTCCATAATAAGCACCTACATACTAGCTATAGTGTCACCACACAAATGTCTATGAGAACAGACATCCTTCATAATGAAGCAAGCATAATATGTACCGATCTTTGCGGATTATTAATTACCAGTTAGTAATCCTACGACCAGGAACTATTTAAGTTTAGAGTTATCATCTTTTTAGGTCTCACTATTATGATCTCATCATAATCCATAAAAAGCTTTACTCTAAACTATGGTATATCTTATCTAAACACATAAATAGATAAAGCCCGTAATAAAAACAAAACAAGTCTTTTATTAATATCAATGAAATCAAAACAGATTACATAAAAGTTATTCCTAAATCCTCATACATGATTGGACTTAGGACATATTCCTTTCAAAAGATGCATCTTCATTTGCTTTCTCAAGATGAGGCCTATGTGGACTGCATAGAAAGAGGCCCTCATGTTCCAATGAGAGCTGCAACTGGAAATGAGCCATTTGTCCCCAAGCCAAGGCATGAATGGTCTGATCTTGATATTGAACAAGTCAGGAAGGATAAAAAGGCTATGAATATCCTGTTTAATGGAGTTGATGGTGATATGTTTGACTACATTATCAACTGCAAAACTGCCAAGGATGTTTGGGATACAATACAGATCATTTGTGCTGGCACTGAGCAAGTTAGAGAAAACAAGATGCAGCTACTGATTCAGCAATATGAGCATTTTGATAATGAAGAAAGTCAGTCTCTCACTGACATTTTTAGTAGGTTTCAAAAACTGCTAAATGCTCTAAAGTTGCATGGAAGGGTCTATCAGACAAAAGACTCCAATCTGAAATTCCTTAGATCTCTTCCAAAGGAATGGAAACTAATGACAGTCTCATTAAGAAACTCATAAGATTATAAGGAGTTTACTTTGGAGAGACTGTATGGCATCCTGAAAACTTATGAGCTTGAAATAGAGCAAGATGAGAGGATGGAGAGAGGAAAGAAGAAAGGAGGATTTGTCAAGGATTTTTCTAAAATCGCCACGCCATTGACTAAGTTAACCAGTAAGAATCAGAAGTTCGAATGGAATGCAAAATATGAGGATAGCTTTCAAGAGTTAAAGCAGAGGTTGGTAACAACTCCGGTGTTAGTACTACCAGACGACCAATGAAACTTTGTGATTTTCAGTGATGCTTCACATAAAGGATTGGGCTGTGTGTTAATGCAACACAATAAGGTGATCATGTATGCATCAAGACAGTTAAAACCGCATGAATTGAAGTACCCTACGCATGACTTGGAACTAGACGCCATAGTATTCACACTTAAGATTTGGAGACATTACCTATACGGAGAAAAGTGTGAGATCTACACGGATCACAAGAGTTTAAAGTATATTTTCACTCAGAAGGAGCTCAATATAAGGCAAAGGAGATGGTTGGAACTAATTAAGGACTATGATTGTTCGATAAATTATCATCCTGGAAAGGCGAACGTGGTAGTCGATGCTTTGAGTAGGAAGGAAAGATTGAATATGATCGCAACACCAAAAGAATTATCTGAAGAGATTAAGAGGTTTGAATTGGAACTTTGTGATTATGGAATAATTGAAGAGGTTTATCGTACAATGACTTTTCAGCCAACGTTATTGGAAAAGTTAAGGAAATGTCTGGAAGAAGTAATGAAGAAAGAGAAAAATCAGCTAACTGGAGAAGAGATTGTACTCAAAAGGATGAGCAAGGTATACTAAGGTTTTCCTCAAGAATTTGGATTCCTCATGTACCTGAATTGAAGAATGAGATTTTGCAAGAAGCCCACAATTCAAGATTTTCAATCCATCCGGGAAGCACCAAGATGTATCGAGACTTGAAGCAGAACTTTTGGTGGCCAAATATGAAGCGAGAAGTGGCAGAATGGGTTGCGAAGTGCTATACATGTCAGAAAGTAAAGGCAGAACATCATAGACCTAGCGGATTAATTTAGCCCCTAAAGATTCCAGAATAGAAATGGGAAAACATTGCTATGGATTTTATAGTGGGACTACCGCGAACGAAATCCGGACATGACGCTATATGGGTTATAGTTGATCGCCTTACGAAGTCGGTGCATTTTCTTCCAATTAATGAGAAGTCGTCATTTGACAGATTGGTTCATCTGTATGTTCGTGAAATCGTACTAAGATATGGCGTGCCCGTATCGATAGTTTCAAACAGAGATCCCCGATTTAACTCGAGATTTTGGAAGCAATTTCAAGAGAGCCTTGGCACGAAGTTGAACATGAGTACGGCGTATCATCCGCAGACAGATGGTCAGAGCGAAAGAACAATTCAAACAATCGAAGACATGTTGCGCAGTTGTGTAATCGATTTTACAGGAAGTTGGGACGACCACTTGCCATTAGTAGAATTCTCCTGTAACAGCAGCTATCACTCCAGTATTGGCATGCCACCATACGAAGCTTTATACAGACGAAAATGTAGATCACCGACAAGTTAGGATGAAGTAGGAGAAGGAAAGATTCTTGGCTCAGAATTGGTATAACAGTTGCATGAAACAGTCAAATTAATTCAGAAAAGGTTGCTTGCTGCTCAAGATAGACAGAGAAAGTATGCGTAAGGATGTTAGATTCCAAGTAGGGGAAGCCGTTTTGCTGAAAGGGTCACCAAGGAAAGGGTTGTCTAGATTTGGCAAGAAAGGGAAGTTAGCACCTAGATATATAGGTCCTTTTGAAATTTTGAGTCAAGTAGGGAAGGTGGCTTACGAGTTAGCCTTACCACCTCAGTATCAGCATGTGCATAATATGTTCCATGTGTCATTGCTTAAGAAGTACAATCCTGATGCCAACCATGTGATAGAATATGAACCTGTAGAAATTCAGGCAGACCTGTCATTTATGGAACAAGCTGTTAAATTACTCGACTGGCAAGTAAAGAGTCTTAGGAATAAGTCGGTAAAGTTAGTGAAAGTACTTTGGAAGAACCCCAAGGTCGAAGAATCGACCTGGGAGTTAGAGTCTGATATGCATTCCCGGTATCCTCATCTGTTCTCTTAGATTTTGGGGACAGAATCCTTTAAGGGGGAGAGGAGTTACGACCGACATTTTGTGTAATATTATTTGTGAACTCTGTATCATATTAGAGTCGATTATAAATATGCAGAATGATTGTACATTTGTGTGAATGGAAATTTCTGCATTATAAATTGCTTTATGTAGCATATAAATTTTTTTCAAAGCAAGAGTTTTATTAATTGCCCTTATTTTTGATTTATAAAGAATATTCTATACCTTGTAAAATTATCTTTTAAAAATTATTTCACTCACAAATTTCAAAAGTGATCTCATAAAATTTCTAAAAATCCAAGTTATTTTATGGTATAAATTTTATAATTTTTGAACTTTTATTTTATTTTATAAAAGTAAATCTTTGAAAATTAGTTGTTTAATAATTAGCAAATTACATGGAAACCCTTACATGCAAATCATTCTTCCATTCAATTAAAGGGCAAAGAAGACATTTCCAACCCCACTAACTCACATTTTGTTAGCCAAATTACCTCCCTGACCTTGCATGCAAAATGGCCTAACTTTAGCTAGAGGGTTACTCTTGTCATTTCCTAAATCCACTCACATTTTAGTCAAGTCAAGGACATAAAAACAAACCAAAGAGTGATGATCACTCCATTCCACCCCACCACTTCACCCTCCCCTTTCTCCTTCTCCCTCCCTCTCAGCTTTTTCCCCCTCCCTCTCGACCATTCCATAGCCGAGGCCCCATTCCCTTCCTTTCTTCATTTATTCACTCAAACAATCATCCTATAATCAAGTAATCTTACTCCCTACATGTTGTTCTTATATATCTCAAAATTTTAGAGTGAAAAACTTATGTGTTGACCTTGCATGGTGGTGTTTTTGTTAAACTCAAAGTGAACATCCTTGATTCTTGTGAATCCAAGGCTTTTACCATGAGTTATAGTATCATATGGTTGAGAATGGGTAGACATGAGTGTGTTACACTTATGCAAATATTGTTTTCACCCTAATCCATTCGGCCATGACTTGATAGGAGCCGAATGGATGGTGTTTTGTTGCCTTATTTCATTTTTGTGTGCTTTTGTGATGATAACATAAAATTTGTAGTAAAAGCTTGGTAAAAACCTTTGCATACTAGGTGGTAATTTAGTTATAATCCATGTTAGGATTGCGTGTTGAATTATGATGAAAATTTATTTGGAAATCATGTTGTTTTGGCTTGTAAGATTCGAAGGCATGCATGCATGTAAAGCATTGAATTTTGGAAGTTCTTGATCATTTGGATTGATATTTTTGTTAGTAAACTTTAATTTCAGTTAAGTTAAGATATTAATTAAGATTTGTGCTCCTTAATATGTGATGTTAATTCGTTTATATTTATAAAGAAGGTAAAAGTTGTTGTCCTTGAAAACTTGATGACTTGTAATTTGTGTAATGTGATTACTTTTATTTTGCTATGTTGTACCTTAGGTAAGGATGATCTCCACTAAGACTATTTTGAGTGTAAGAGATTTAGTTCAGTAGATCAACTTAGTTAAGGATTGGTTTGGGTTTTTGGTTGTTGTTGGTTGGGTTTGTTAAGTAAGAACCTTGGTGAAAGGAGAGTATTAGTTTCTGCAGAAAATCAGTTTGGTACCCTGAGGTTTAGAGTGAGATTTGACCATGTCATTGTTGTGAACTTTGAGGCACAAGCCACTATAAGCTAGCACTTGGAGTATAAAATAGGTTTTAGGTTTTTTTTGGAGGTTTGTAAGACGTTTGGTTAGGTGCACGAGTGGAATCACAAAATCTGTCCAGCAGGGGACAGTTTTGTTGCAACTTAGAAATGGGAAGTTTTGACCATGTCATAGGTAGGCCCTCATTAGGACCTGTTGGGCCTTAGTTAGAGGGAGTGTCAGAGGAGTTTTTCCAGCCATAGTTCATAGGATTTGAGTTAGAATAATGTGTCACAAGTTAGTTCAAGTCAGGACCTTTTCTGGCCAGAAAAATAGGGGAACCATGGACTTTAAGCTTAGGCCTAGGGAGGCCCAAGCCAGGCCCTTGAGCCACATCAAGTTTTGGAGTTTCCTTATGATCCGAAGAGTCTAGTGTAGAAGTTTTGGAGGTAAAATTGAAGTGTAAGAGTGTCAAATGCACCCAAGAAACCATAGATATCATTCTGAAATTTACCATAATTAGCACATTCACTTACCACATACTTTTAGAGCACTTATGAGTGAGGCCTAGGTTGACCACTATGGTTTCAAGATAGAATAAAGCCATTATAGTGAAAGGCCCAAGTTAGGGTCAATAGGAATTGGATGGTTTAGTAAAGGCATTTCGAGTTAGGAAGCCAAAATTTGGAGATTTTGTCTAGTTTAGCAATCAAGTGACTTAAGTTGTGGAGCGAGATCATCCAAGCCTAGTGTTGCAATATGGTATGTGTGATATTATTTGGTACTTAAATATGGTATGTGAGCATATGTGGCTATGTGTACTATTATGTTTATAAGGTGATTAAAAATTGCGTGTATATAGGCCTAAGTGCCATTGTGTTTAATTTCGGTTTGCAAATAGGTTGAGTTGGTGAGAATATATTATAATGAGGTTATTATTATTTGTGTAGGATCTCAAGACAAGGGTAAACTTGCCATAAAGGTCGAGTATAGCTTCCAGTTGCTCCTACCTGCCAGTCCAGTCCAGCCTTTCTCAAGGTAAGTGATTCAACCTGCTTTTTAGTTTACACTGCAAATGTGTGATAACTAGTTCCTATATATGATGCGAGTATTCTGAATTATCTTGTTATACAAGAACCAAGTGGTTCTCAAACATATCTTCGTATTATATAGAAATGCCATGAACCCTCAAGTGTCTATTGCAAGTAATTTAGCCTCATTTGAAGATTTTTATGGAAGTAGATCAAATGTCATATTATGCTAGCATACCAAAGTAATTGTGATGTTGAACCATGTGTAAGTTATACTCAGTAACCTCATCTTGAAGCCTAGAATCCAGTCATTCCTTAAATATTGTTAATGATTGCTTGATAACCCTATCCTTACCCTAAAGCTTGATACTCTGTTATACCTTATGCTGATGATCACTTTCTTTGTATTTAATACCTATATCATACCTGGAACCAGTGATGCTATTCTTCTTGATATTTTAATACCTATACCTTATTGAAACCATTGCTTTAAGCCTAGTCTGGCATTACTCTTTCATATTATCCGATAACCTTACTAAATCTCCTTGTCAAAGTCCTTGTAAACAGAAACCTTTCAATTACCCTGATAGAGTAAAGTCTAGTGGATCATGGCCCTGGTGAATATATTCCCAGTTTTTCATAGTGGATTTATAACCCTTGATAAAGATATTTACTGTTTAAGAAATTAATTGTCAATCGACATCCGTTTTTGAAATGATTAAAAATTTGGATTTTCAGTCCTAAAGGGGGACAAATGTTTTCTTTAAATAGTGGATCTGGACTGAGACGCAAGTCTTTTCCACACTTAAATTGTAGGCTTAAAAGTTGCCTAGGGATCCCATTAATGTTTTACAACCCAACGAGGTTCGGGATTACTTCGCGGCTGAGCACCGGCTGTAATCCGTAGCGTCATAAAATGGTTTTTGATTAAGAAATGATTTTGGAAATGTTTTGATACAAACAATTGATGCCATCACCCAAAAGTTCATCTCTTATTATTATTAGCTCTATCTTCACATTGTTATTCTTTTATATATCTCGATTTATGTTTTCTACCGTATTGTTTAGCACTTGTTGAACATTTGGCTCACTACTTGCTTTCACCCTGATATTACAGCTAGCAGCTATGGTTAGATTCAAGCAAACATCATGTAAGACTTGTGATGCCGATGCGTATGTTTGAGCTCAGGTAGAATAAGAGATAGTTTTGTGTGAGGACTCGATATTAAAACTAGTTGTAATAGTTAATAGTGTTGGGCTGATCCAAACCCTAAACTGTAAGATCTTGGTTTCGGTTGTATTTACTTTCTTTTAACTATTGTAATAGTTTTTATATTATGTATTGTTAAGTTGGGGGTGTGACAAGAAGATTTGAACAAGGGTTAAAATTTTGGATTCAGAATAGAGTGGCCATGTTCGAGTTGACTTCTTATGTGGCAATGGTTCAGAAAGCAATGGTGATTGAAAGTGGGAGTGACACGTCTCAGAAAGAAAGGGACATGAAGAAAAGGAAAATAGAAACCTTAGGAGGAGGTCAGCATCAAGGTAATTTTCATGGCCGTTTCAAGAAAAGGCCAGAGTTTTAGGGTAACCAAAATGTGGGATTAAAGAAATCACAATCAGGAAATGAAGGACAAGGTAGCCATTTTCAGTGTTTAAATCAACAAAGGTCCAATCGTCCACCAATATCAGATTGCAAGTTTTGTAGTAGAAGGCATTTTGGGATTTGTAAGGCTAATGTGTTGTATTTTAAGTGCAATAAGAAGGGAAACTATGCTAATGAGTGTCGGAATCAGACTCCAATTCAAAAGTCAGGGACTGTGTATTTTAAATATGAAAAGATGGGCCATATTTCTAGGGACTTCCAGGAAACAGATCTGGTACCTAATATGGCAAGAATTGAAGGACTACCAGCAAAGAACCAGCCAAAGGCCAGGACATTCAACATGACTATGAAGGATGTTGTTCAGAGTTCTGACATGGTTGCAGGTACGCTTCCAGTCAACTCCGTAGATGCTAAAGTTTTAATTGATTATGGAGCTATAAGATCATTTATTTCTAAATAATTTCTCGATAAACTACATTGTAAAGTTGAATTATTAGAACAAGTGTTAATGATAGAACTAGCTAATAAGAATCAAGTTCTCGTCGACCGAGTGTGCCCGAGGTGTGACATTGAGATAGAGGGACATCATTTTTATGCCAACTTAATACCTTTTAAGTTGGGAGAATTTGATGTTATCTTAGGACTAGATTGGTTGTCAGAGTATAATGCTCAGATTGATTGCAACAATAGGAAAGTGAGACTTCAGACATTGGATAGTAAGAAGAAGGTGATATTCCGAGGAAGTAAGCAGGAAAATAAGTTCTTAACGATAGCTCAAGCGAATAAGTTATTGCGTCAGAATTGTGAGGCATATTTCGCCCATGTGATAGACACTAGCAAAGAAGTTCCCGTGCTTGAAGCAATTTCCATTTTCAATGAGTTTACAGATATCTTTCCAGACAATCTTCCAGGATTACCTCCCAATAGAGAGATTGAGTTTGCGATTGATTTAGCACCCCGAACAGAACCAACATCTAAGGCACCGTATCGAATGGCACCAGTAGAGATGAAAGAATTGGAAACTAAGCTGAGAGATCTTTTGGAAAAAGGAGTTATAAGACCAAGTGTATCCCCGTGGGGCGCACCGGTTTTTTTTGTCAAGAAGAAAGACGAAAGTATGCAGCTGTGTATTGATTATCGAGAATTGAATAAGTTGACCATTAAGAACAAGTATCTGTTACCAAGGATTGATGATTTGTTCGACCAACTGGAAGGCGCTATATGGTTTTCTAAAATTTACTGAGATCTGGATACCATCAATTGAAGATTAAGGCATATGATATTCCGAAGACAACATTCAAAACCAGATATGGACATTATAAGTTTTTGGTATTGGCATTTGGATTAACAAACTCTCCAACAGCTTTTATGGATCTGATGAATCGAGTATTCAAGAAGTATTTGGATAAATTTGTGATTGTGTTCATAGACGACATCTTAATCTATTCCAAGACGGAAGAAGATCATGCAGAGCATTTAATAATAGTTCTGGAGATACTGCGACAGGAGAAATTGTACGTGTAATATCCGGGACATAGCGTGTAATTATTATAATCAATAAATAATTATTATGTGATTATTATGTGGATTTTGGTGATCTGATGATTGATATTAATATTTAGATGTTTATGTGTGATAAAATGTGAGTATGTTAATTTTACTATGTCCAGAATAAAGTATAGATAATTATGGTATTTTCCTAGTAATTTTTGGATTGTTAAATGGTTTTATAAGAATTTATAAAGTTACTAATTATTTTCTGATAATTATAAAACTATTTTATAAAACCAGAAATCGTCCAACTTCAACCATTTTTGCATTTTTACAACACGAAACTCTTCGGAAAACTCTTTCCTAACCTAATATGATTATTCTGAATATTTTCCATGTTTTGACTTTTTCAACCGGAGTACGGTTTGACGCGTATGAGCCCCGGCGCAAAATTTTTGATACGATAATCATTTCGATACATCAATAAAACCCGTATTTTCAAAAGACGGGATATTATTGCATTATCTTCGTATAAAGTATTTTATAAGAAGCCCGGTTTTGATAATTATCCAAAACTGATATCAAATCGGATCATTTTTGCAGTTACTTTGCGTCGAAGTAACTTATTTTTCGATCCAATACGATCCAACGGGTATTAATATTCCATAAATATAAATAGCCTTTTTCTTATTTTATTTTATTCGTATAATCATAAACGAATAATAAAAACAGAGAATTTACAGAGAATAACCCGAAAACCCGTCGCGTTCTTGAGAATCGAACCTAAAAACGAAAGCGTTATCGAACTCGGAATCAAGCGTGCCATATACGGAATCGAAGATCTCGAAAAGCTCTAACAGAATCTACCATCAATTTCAGAGCATAAATCAATGTTCTATTCTTATTTATTTATTTTATTTCGAATTAATTAATGATTAAAATAGGAATTTTTGATGTTGATATTATTTATGTGATTTGATGGCTTAATCTTGTAGATAATTTTGTCATGGTCATTTTGATATATTATATGATGAATTTGGAGTTCAATATCATGTAGAAAAGTGGGTTTAATCTTCGAATTAATAAAATTAGGGTTTATAGGTATGAATGTTTGCAATTGAAATTTAGGCGTTTCTTTGTTAGGGGTTATTAGTTAAAATTGATTGTACCGGTGTGTAGATTGTTGAAAAAGGAATCGAATGGTGTATACGTGATGAACAGACGATAACTGGTAATGAGTAGAACGAAGGGTAGATAGAAGCTTGTAATGAGTAGCACGAGATGAGAATAAGTATTGATAAATACATGTGATGTGTAACAGAGGAAGCGAGACGTCGAAAGGGAAAACAAATGGTCAATGAGTGAGAATCAGTAGATACATATAGTGAAAGCAGATTCAGATAAGGCAAGTGTTTCTGCTCTTTCTTATTAAGCAACAAGAATTTCCCTTAATTATTGTTATACTACAATTATTCCTTGAACTATCTTGATATGTATTGAGATAGTTCTGTATTATATTGCAAGTACTTTGAAGTACTTAACCCTAAACCATGATTCTTATTGATCATGAGTCGCAGGCCTTATTCTTTGTAAACCATTGGTTATTGAATTCCCAAATACGAACCGCACATTTACGATATTACTCCACAAATACATATATACCACATACTGATCCTTGATATGAAATTGCTTAACCTACGAACCTTCATACCTTGTACAATAGAATACCAACCCTTGTAATCATTGAACCCTTGGTATTCTACTTTCTAATTCTTTCTTTGGCTGATAGCCAATCCTCATGTTTACCTTGTTATACCTTCGTAGTGGTATGAATTACCCTATATTCCGAGATAAATGTTGTTTATGATTCAACTTATTCATCTACATTGTTTATCATGTTATAATTATAGAATTGGATTGTTTTCAAATATGGACCATATTCGTGGCCAGACCTGATTCGTGGTCATGATAAGCCAATGTGTGCCTTGGATCCAGTATAAAGAGCAGATCTATGAGCCCTGCTCGGGGTTAGTGCGTGACTGATCAGCAGCCTAACCCTAGTTTTTAAAATAATAGTGGATATCCAATTCTAATTATTCCTTATCAGGAAACTTAATTCCTTATATCATTTTAATTGATTATTGTTAAATCTCAGTGTTGTCATTATGACTTGTTGAGCTAGTTAGCTCACTCTTGCAAATCTGTTTATGATTTTTTCCAGTTAAAAAGGAAATTGGTGGTGTTGAGGATCCCCTGACAAGTGCACGAGCTAGGTTTCCAGGTTAAACGGAATAAGCTAACATGGGGTGTTTGTCTTAGTTGTGTTTAAAGTTTGTAAGACTTTTTTACTTTTATTGTAAGTTAAATAAACTGGGATTTGGTATGTTTGTAATATAAATAAGGTTGTGGCTTATGGGCATACTTTAAACTGTTGCGATCCGTGGATATGGTAAGTAGGGTCATTGCATACATATTATTTCATAAACAAGTTTATAAATGATGGGTGTGTGTGTTGTGGACCCCAAACTTCTGACCCGGGTTTGGAGGGCGCCACAGATTTGGTATCAGAGCTACAATTTAAAAGTCACCGCCACAAGCCTAGATTGTCGGGAATGGGTATAGGGTTAAGATTAGGATTAAGAAATAGAAAAATATGACGTCGAGAGGTTGAGTGTGACTAAATGGTAGGTTTTAGTAAGATTCATGTTGAGATTCGAGATTCTTATCTAGCAGCGTGATTTTCAGATAGTAGCGATGACAGATTCCTTTATCTCGATATCATCTGATCATTCGGAGCCTTCAGTTCGAGGACAGTCATCTGATCCACGCCCTGCTCTTTCACCAGTGTCAGCTATAATACCGGTTGTGATTTTGCACCATTGCAAGCTATTCCACCTCCAGGTGTGAGACCACCTATTCGAGGACCCCCACCTGTTGATTCTGACTCTACTGGACATTTGGTGGCAGGTGAATCTTTCCAGTTTACTCCACACCCTGTTCCTTACCATAAGTATGAGGCTCTTCTTTTGGAGCGAGAGGCCCTGTTGGCTCAGATTCGGGAGCTATAACATATTATAAGGACTATAGATGTTGACAGGAAAGTGAGGGAGCTTCGGAATGAGATTCAGGTGACCCGGAAAATAATTGAGGCCAGACTTCATGGAGCTACTTACGAGTATACATTCTCAGATGCTCTTATTGGGTGGGCCAGAGAGGTATTGGAGGATTTTGAAAGGCTTGGTGGACCAGAGTTTCCCTGAAACTAGACGACAGAAATGATGTGACAGCTGATATATGTATAATAGCGTGTAATGTGTATTATCAAACTTTTGATGGGTATATAAATAAACTAGACTTACTAAATAATGATAGGCCTGTTGTAACTTTGCTTTTGCCAAAACGTCGCTTGTACTACCAAACTTTATATGTATAACAATACTTTTCCTTTTCCCGCATTATCATTTATATTACTATACCTGTTTTATCCTACTTATTGCACCAATTATAAACTCTTGTGATAACATGTGCCCTATTCCCTAATTGTTTACATTCTGTAAAAAAACATGCAATTTACTTAGTTAAACAATTGAAAATGTTTTCAAAAAGAGATATTTCTATCTTACAAAAACTTTTCATAAAAAGGGTTTTAATTTAAAGGCTAAATAAGTTGTTTAATTCTTTATAGAAAATGCCTCCCAGAAGAAGTAACCGTTCCACCAACCAGAATGAAGAGACTAACAACAACAACCAAGACAACAATAACCAGAATACGAATCCAGGTCCCATAGACCCAATTGTAGCCCAAATTCTTCAGATCTTGGCCCAATAAATAGTCCACCTAACTCAACAACAGCAGAGGCAGACCAATCCTCAAGTAACCTTTAAGACTTTGCAGACGCTGAATCCACCAGAATTTAAAGGTTATGTAGATCCTATTGAGGCAAGAGTCTGGTTGAAGGAAATTGAGTAAGCATTTGCCTTAGTAAAGGTGAGAAAGGAACAAAAAACTGAGTTTGCGAGTTACTATCTGAAAAATAAAGCCACCTACTGGTGGGAAACTGTTAAGAGTTGGAAGGTACAGATGATGTTATGTGGGACAGATTCAAGGAGTTATTTTTAGAGAATTATTTCCCTCATTTTGTTCAGGATCAAATGGAATTAAAGTTTCTGGAGTTAAAACAGGGAAATATGTTAGTGGCAGATTATGAAAGTAAGTTTGAGGAATTGTCCAGGTTTGTACCATCATATATGGACACTAATATGAAGAAAGCTAAGAGGTTTCAGCAAGGTCTTAGGCCTTGGATTCGAGGAAAAGTGGCCATATTTGAATTGAATACGTATGCGGGAGTTGTGCAGAAGGCTATGATCGCGGAGACAGAGAGTGAAATATCACAGAAGGAGAAGGAAAGTAAAAAGAGGAAGTTTGAAGGAAGTGAAGGACAGTCCTAAGCAGGGAAGTTTCCAAATTTTAATCAGAGGAAAGGCAAATTTCAGCCGAGAAGGAATCTTAACTTCAGAAGACAGAATGCAGGCAACGAAGGACAAGGAAACCGTCCAGCCACTGGGAATCAGCCAACCCAGCAGAGACCAGCTTTACCAGATTGCCAGGTATGTGGAAGGAAATATGGTGGAGTTTGCAACAAGCTTAATGTGGTCCGCTACAGATGCAACCAGATGGGGGCATTATTCAAGGGAGTGCGGTAACCAACCGGCCAGAGAACCAACAATTAAGGATCAACCTACCAGGAATCAGGCAGGCAATGTTCCAGCAATTGGGTTTACATGTTTCAAGTGTGAAATCCCAAGACATATAGCAAGGGATTGCAAGACGCGGGTTTCAGTCAATAATACACTGAGAATTATGGGAGCTACTCCAACAGTGAATGAACCTCCCAGAGCTAGATTTTATGACATGTCTGTAAAAGATGCTATCATGGACACTGATGTTGTGGCAGGTACGCTTACTGTGAATTCTTTATATGCAAAAGTGCTAGTAAATTCGGGAGCAACTCGATCATTTATATGTCAGATTTTGTTGATAAGTTGAATTGCCCAATTGAATTTCTAAGTGAGATTATGACGGTAGAATTAGCAAATCAAGAGCGTGTATCTATTAGTCAAGTGTGTACGGACTGTGAGATTGAGATTTTTGGTAATAAGTTTGGTGCTGACTTGATACCATTTAAGTTAGGAGAGTTTGCCATTATTTTAGGAATGGACTGTCTATCTCAGCACGATGCTCAGATAGACTGTCGTAATAAGAAAGTAATCTTAAAGACGCCAAATGAGAAAGTGGTGATGTTTAAAGGTGAGAGGCAAGAAAAGAAGTTCTTGACGATGATTCAAGCTAAGAAATTACTACGACAAGGATGTGAGCATTTCATTGCTTATGTGATAGATAGAAGTCAGGAGCCAGCAAAACTGGAAGATATTCCCGTGGTAAATGAATTTCCAGACGTGTTTCCGGACAAGTTACCAGAACTTCCTCCAGATATATAAATTGAGTGTTTGATCGACTTGGCACCTAGAACAGAACCAGTTTCTAAGGCCCCGTACACAATGGCGCCAGTTGAAATGAAGGAACTAGCAAAGAAATTACAAGAGTTATTGGAGAAATGAGTGATTCGACCCAGTGTATCCCCATTGGTGCACCGATACTATTTGTTAAAAAGAAGGATAGAAGCATGAGGTTATGTATCGACTATCGAGAACTCAATAAGCTTACGATTAAGAGCAAGTACCCATTACCTCAAATCGACGATTTATTTGATCAGATGAAAGGAGCTAAGTATTTCTTTAAGATTGATTTAAGATCTGGATATCACCAATTGAAGATAAAACCTGAAGATGTACCAAAGACAACTTTTAGAACAAGGTATTGTAACGCCCCCAAATCCGGGGTCAGAGGATTTGGTCATCACTATGAAATCTCAATCCAAATTAACCTGTTAAATCAATAAATAAATGCCAGCAACTGAAATATAGCATATGTGACCCCAAACCACACCATTGATCTTTTAAGGTTACAGTTCTAGAAACAAGAATTCCAAATTCCACCAATAAATTTCTCACTTTCTTTTAAAACTCTTTTCAATAATTTACAAACTCAAAACTAAACCCGCTAGTATAAGTTCGAAAAGAAGTATACTAGTCCCAACTATACAATACACAACTATAATATAATATAATATAAACAACTTTACATGAAAGAATTTACACTAATTCGCAAACCCTGGACCAACCACCTTCCAAAAGCTTCTTCCTTTTCTTTCTTGAATTATGCCGCAAAACCGGGCAATCTAATCCTCACCGGAGGTTAAATTTAAAAATAGGCAAGTATGAGTGAAAGAAATGCTCAGCAAGTTTATTATAGAATATATAAGGTCTTTTGATATAAAAACTGACATCTGCAATAGCACAGAACATTTTAAAATCATAATTGCGGAATCATAAAATTTTAGTTAAGGAATCCCATAATTGGTTCCTTAAATTAATTAAAAATTCTTTTAATTTTTTTGAGGGAAATGATTCAGCATCACTTTGAATCTTGACGAGAATAAAACTCGCAAAACAGTATTTACAGAAATATCGTGAACAACAAGAACATGAAACAATGATTATGGATTGAATCATAAACTTTATTCAAAATCGAACTCTTGATATTAATATTCATTTTTTTGTCATATCAAATTAGATATCAATACGAACTTTGATGCTCACAACATCCCATACTGAAGCCAACATCAATCATCTATACTAATACCACCTTTGATATTTAACAATAATATAAATATCACATCAATCAGGAACTGACTCAAAACTGTATTTCACCTTTTATTCAAAACTAAAACACTTGATAAATTATTTATTATAAGATTATCAAAAGTAATATAATAATTTAGATTGGAACCCTCGAACGGCGGTGTGTTGCCGTCGGTGATCAGCCGCAGAGCAACACCGGTATGCTGAAGCATATCCAACTAAACAAACCGGGCACCCAAGGCACATATTGGCCTATCGAGGTATTATATCCTGTATAATATATGGTTCTCCACTGGACCGCCGCCTCGGCGTCTTACGCAACCATTAACCATCCAATCTTAAAACATTTTATTGAAAGGGGTCATAATACTAGACACCCTTATAAAATTTATTATTCCCCCATTCACTTGGGCATGAATATTCGTAACCAAATCATTTTTCTCAGAGTATAAAACATTTATAAATCTAGTAATTGATAAGTAAAAACATTTAACTATTCTGAACATATAATAGCAGAGAGTACTTGCATAATAAGCATTTAGTTCAACGATATGTAAAATATTTATTTGTTTTGAACTGAGAATAGGGAAAGCAATACTTGCATAATAGGATTCAAAATAAACATCACTTGAACAATAAGTGATGATAGGGATACTTTCCTTTGGTTTTTAGTATTTAGTCACACCCGCAATAATATACTTATCTCAGTCTGACATCTCATGACCTCGTTGTCCTTCTATTTTAACAACTCACTGATATGCTGCTCCTACGATTGCTAGAAGCTTGAGAACTAACACCATTCCATTTTACTCTTTATCAAAGGTCTTGTCCTGATCAACTCGAATGATCCGCATCTATAATTAAAAGATACAACTTTAATCATCTAATTATAATTACTATACGAATTGCGCGTCAAAACCCTATCATCTACCCATACGATAGCCCACATATAAGTAAAATAGTCAAACACAAGACTCTCGACTCACGTACGCAGGGAATTCACATAATAGATAAACACATAATCCACGCATCACATAATTCATAAAACACATACCTCGGTTCGTCAAAAGGTTCGACTCAATACGTTTAAAACTGAAATCGGGTGAAAATACGTCTTTTTGCTAAATACGCGACCAAGAATTAACTTGCAAAATAAGCTACCTTCCGAAACAAAAGGATTTGAGTCTCGAAAGTATTTTTAATGAAAGCGGAATATTTTTCTGAGTCTATACGCGTTCGTTTCGTATTAAACGAACGAACAGTTTATTTATTACGAATAAAATAAAAATAAAATAGGAATAAATTAATTAATAATAATATTAATTGATTTTTAAATACCTAAATATATATTTTTAAAGCTCAAAAGTAATTTTTAGGAATTATTTGAATTTATTATAAATAAATATATTTTATATAACTATTTATAAATAAAATAATTGATTTCTTGAATTAATTAATTAATTAAATCCATAAATAATTAAGTAAAATAAATTATAAATAACTAAATCAAATTTTGGATTTTAAAAAATAATACAATAAAATAATTTTTGGAATTCAAGATAATTTAGTTAATTATTTAAAATAATTAACTAAATAATTTTTTGGAATTTAAAAACAATTTTCGGAAATAAAAACGAATTTTGAAATAATTTAAAAAATAAAATATGCAGAAACAATTAGGAGGATTTGGGTTAGGGTTTTTACAGATCAAACGGGGGAGGGGAGGTAGGGAATGACCGAATAATCCGGCCGGAGTCCGCAAGAATCTAGGAAGCAACCCAGAAACCGATTGACTTCACCAGTTGCGGCTAACACCCAGCGACGTCCCAAACCCCTTTGATTAGCCACCAAAACATTGCAAACTCAACCGTTTTTTTATGCCAATTAATCCTACTTTCATCCAGAAATCGATAACACACATCAACAACAACAAATAATTAACAGAACTCCGACTCCGATCATAATCGAAGCCACCGGAGGAAGAATTCGTCCAAAACTCGGACTTGAGTAATTCCACACCAAATTTAACGAACTATGTGCCGAATTGAAATCGTGATTACGTATAATTCATTCACATACCCAAAGTCAACAACAAAAACATGAATCAATCAGAAAATTAAAATTTAAAAATGGATAAATTGAAAAATTCGGCTATATCATTTCGGGAATCAAACGACACAAATTTATAACCAATTTGACTGTAAATCATCGCATAAAACTATTTGTTACATCAAAAACATCAAACAACCCTTAGAAACAAAACCCCAAATTTTGAACCATGAACCCTAAAAATGAAATCACAGAATATCCAACCTTAAATCGTGATTCTGGTACCAAAAGACCGGCCTCTTCAAGGGCTTAAAATCAGTTATTCGAGCATCAAAATTAGATTAGTACAACTCTCAAAATCATTGATTCTTTGATGAAGAACAATTTTTCACCCCCAAATATGTTCTTGATTTTTGTTTTTAATAACAATAAAAATAAAATAAAAAGAATAATAGGCTATTTATATTAATCATAAAATTATACCCCCAAAATTAATTAAGGGTGTTTTTATCCCCTAATTAAAATATTTAGGCCCAATATTAATAATTATGGGGAATAATTTTAAAAGCAATTAAATACAAAATTTAATGGATATTTGAATAATTCAAAAATGCAAAATAATGGGTATTTAAAATACGTATAATTCTATAAAAATAAAAACATAAATTTTATTCATGTCTCGGTGGGGTCCCGGTCCGTTTATTTTTGAGAAACCGAAACGCTTCCTAAATTAACAGTAAACCTAGAAAACACGTAAAATACATTCAAATGCACATGAAACGAGATAAAATGAGTACCTCGATAAAGACGCAAATAAACACGCGTCCAGATTGTGAGTAATTTCATATAAATGCATTTTAAACACGTAACAAGTATCCAAAAAATACTCTAGTCCTTACGGGACCACACATAAATCCATCGCATGGTAAATCATGGCAATACACATTTTTAAATAATACTAAACACATAATAGTTCATTTAACACGTAACAAAATTACTGTAAAATATTATTGTAATTTTTTTAATCCTCTGCCTACGCTCGGGTAAACACGGGAAAAATACCAAATAGTAGTTCTGACACAGATAAAACATTGAGGCGAGTAAAAAATCAACTCTATCCCCAAGACTAGAAAATACACTCAGTTTTTACCGATATCGATAAAATGATCGACTTTCAGATAAAATTTTGAAATAGTAAAAGTGTCTAAATACTTTCACACTACAAAAAGGGATTGACACGAGCTATCAATTAGCACATTAGTCCAATTAAAGACACGAACCCATAAAACAGGAATAAAATATCCACCATTTATTCCTTCTAAATTATAAAATCACATATATAAATAAAAATTATAATAATTCTAAAAATACGGGATATTACAATCTACCCCCTATAAGGATTCCGTCCTCGAAATCAGCAGAAGAAAGCGCTAAGGGTCTTCTTACCAACCTTCCAATCTTGCATATGTAACTTTTCTCAAAATTTCCAATAATACTGCAATTCCTTATACCACAAAATTATCACGGGAGCTTCACTCCGCACCATTGTTCCTTCCACATATCATTTGACCAATTTCTCAATATAATCACTTTCACTGATTGCGAGAAAGAAAAATAGAGAGAAAGATAAAGAGATAGAAAAAGAAGAAGAAAGAGATATAGAAATAAATAAAGAGAGATATAAGTAATAGATTAACTTCGTTATATACCACTAATATTTTAATCGCACCGCAATCCACTGTTGCTCTTGTAAATCCCATCACATAGCCTTACATTGACTCGACCATGATGACTCAGCTCAACTTGATTGGCATACCTTTGTATATTTGAGATAATAAAATCTTGGAATTTCAAAGAGAAAGGGATTTTATATCATAACACGTGTCCCACCATTGTGGTTACCAAAATTTGAATTTTTATGAAACTATTGTTGAAATGAAAGAATAACTGAGAGATCAATATGATCAAATGAACTTGGTATTGCATGTCCAAATTAAGACACTACTAAAGGTTTTTAACCTTCTTGTAGTCATAACACACACAAGTGATGGCATCTCATCCGACTCTTATCACACAGACAGTTATACCTTGTGTCCCTTATAGTTAGGGTTGTTCATCTCGGTCAGAATAAAAGTAATTCAAAATCAAATGAATAATTAAGGGTTTCTAATAAATGACTTGTTAATGTAATACTTGTATCAAAACTGAAAAGATTTTAAAAATGATATTTCTGGAGGAAATGGAATCCAGAAAACAAGATTCTGGCATAAAATGGCCAAGTGGTGTCATATCACCAATAAACTATCCACCATATAAGAAAGGTGGAAATTTCAATATTGCAATTTGAAAGAGCTATCAAAACCTGGAAAAAGGCTTCATGACAGCCCCTGGCACATTACGTGATTGAAAACGGGTGTTAGGAAATATATCCTCTAACAGATACCTCTTTTTGAGAGATTTTAAAAGAAGTTATAGAAAGAGAAGGTATTTCCAAGGTCTTAATACTTATCTTTTATTTGAACTCTTCAGTTGACTCGTCATCCTATTCTAGACATTACTTCATGTTATAAGGATATCAAAAATCTTCATCATCGTCGAACTGTGGTAGCCTCGGAAGATTCCACAATAGAAGTTTGCAATCATCTCAAACGAATACACCTATCTTAGCTTTCTCGTTAGTACTATATTCAATAGTCCAACAAGAACTCGATATGAGCTCAAGCGTCCTTACATAACTATATACACTCCTACACACTCTCGTTTCTAGTTTACTATAACCTCAGCTCTGATATTAACCTGTAACGCTTCCAAATCCGGGGTCAGAGGATTTAGTCGCCACTATAAACTCTTAATCCAAATTAACCTGTTAAATCAATAAATAAATGCCGGCAACTGAAATATAACATCTGTGACCCCAAACCACACAATTGATCTTTCAAGGTTACAGTTCTAGAAACAAGATTTCAAAATTCCACCAATCAATTTTTCACTTTCTTTTAAAACTCTTTTTAATAATTTACAAACTCAAAACTAAACCCGCTAGTATAACTTCGAAAAGAAGTATACTAGTCCCAACTATACAATACACAACTATAATATAATATAATATAAACAACTTTACATGACAGAACTTACACTAGTCCGCAAATCCTGGACCAACCACATTCCAAAAGCTTCTTCCTTTTCTTTCTTGAATTATGCCACAAAACAGTGCAAGATAATCCTCACTGGAGGTTAAATTTAAAAACAGGAAAGTATGAGTGAAAGAAATGCGAAGCAAGTTTATTATAACATATATAAGGTCTTTTGATATAAAAACCGACATTTGCAATAGCACAAAATATTTTAAAATCATAATTGCTGAATCATAAAATTTTAGTTAAAGAATCCCAGAATCGGTTCCTTAAATTATTAAAAATTCTTTTGATATTTTTGAGCGAAATGCTTCAGCAACACTTTGAATCTTGATGAGAATATAACTCGCAAAACAGTTTTTACGGAAATATCATAAACAACAATAACATGAAATAATGACTATGGATTGAATCATAAACAATGACTATTAATACTCATTATTTTGTCATATCAAATAAGATATCACTACGAACTTTGATGCTCATAACATCCCATACTGAAGTCAACATCAATCATCTATACTAATACCACCTTTGATATTTAACAACAGTCTAAATATCCACATCAATCAGGAACTAAATCAAAACTGCATTTCACCTTTTATTCAAACCAAAACACAGGATAAATCATTTCATATAATATTATAAAAAGAAATAAAATAATTTAGATTAGAACCCTCGAACGGTGGTGTGTTGCCGTCGGTGATCAGCCGCGGAGCAACACCGGTATGCCGAAGCATATCCAACTAAACAAACCGGGAACCCAAGGCACATATTGGCCCAGCGAGGTATTATATCCTGTATAATACATGACTCTCTGCTAGACCGCCGTCTCGTCCTCTTATGCAACCAGTAACCATCCCATCTTAAAACATTTTATTGAAAGAGGTCATAATACTCGACAGCCTTATAAATTTTATTATTCCCCCATTCACTTGGGAGAAATACTCGCAACCAAATTATTTTTCTAAGAGTATAAAACATTTATAAATCCAGTAATTGATAAGTAAAAACATTTAACTATTCTGAACTTAGAATAGCAGAGAGTACTTGCATAATAAACATTTAATTCAGCGATATGTAAAACATTTATTTATTCTGACCTGAGAATAGGGAAAGCAATACTTGCATAATAGGATTCAAAATAAACATCACTTGAACAATAAGTGATGATAAGGATACTTGACTTTGGTTTTTAGCAGTTAGTCACACCCGCAATAACATATTTATCTCAATCTGGCATCTCATGACCTCGCTGTCCTTCTATTTTGACAACTCACTGATATGTTGCTCCTGTGATTGCTAGAAGCTTGATAACTAACACCATTCCATTCCACTCTTTATCCAACGTCTTGTCCTGATCAACTCGAGTGATCTGCATCGATAATTAAAATATACAACTTTAATCATCTAATGATAATTACTCGACGAATTGCACGTCAAAACCCTGTCATCTACCCATACGATAGCCCACATATAAGTAAAACAGTCAAACACAAGACTCTCGACTCACGTATGCACGTAATTCATATAACATATAAACACATAATCCACGTATTACATAATTCATATAACACATGCCTCAGTTCGTCAAAAGGTTCATCTCGATACGTTTAAAACTAAAATTGGGTCAAAATACGTCTTTTTGGTAAATACACGACTCAAAATTAACTTGCAAAACAAGCGACCTTTCGAAAAAAAAAGGATTTGGGTCTCGAAAGTATTTTTAATGAAAGCGGAATATTTTTCTGAGTCTATACGTGTTCGTTTCGTATTAAACGGATGAACGATTAATATAGTACGAACAAATTAAGAATAAAATAAGAATAAATCAATTAATAATAATATTAATTGATTTTTAAATACCTATATATAAGTTTTAAAATCTCAAAAGTAATTTTTAGGAATTACTTGAATTAATTATAAATAATTATATTTTATTTAACTATTTATAAATCAAATTAATTGATTAAATGAATTAATCAATTAATTAAATCCATAAATAATTAACTAAATTAAATTATAAATAACTAAATCAAATTTTGGATTTCAAAAATAATACAATAAAATAATGTTTGGAATTCAAGATAATTTATTTAATTATTAAAAATAATTAAATAAATAAATTTTTGGAATTTAAAAACAGTTATTGTAAATAAAAATGAATTTTGAAATAATTTTAAGAACAAATATGCAGAAACAGTTTGGAGGATTTGGGTTAGGGTTTTTATAGATCAAATGGGGCAGGGGAGGTAGGATATGACCGGATAATCCGGCCGGAGTCCGCCGGAATCTGGGAAGCAACCCAGAAACCGTTTGACTTCGCCGGTTCCGACTAAAACCCGGCCACGTCCCAAACCCCTTCGATTAGCCACCAAAGCATCGCAAACTCAACGGTTCTTTATGCCAATCAATTCTACTGTAATCCATAAATTCATAACACACATCAACAACAGAAAATAATTAACAAAACTCCAACTCCGATAATAATTGAAGCCGCCGGAGGAAGAATCCATCCATCAACGAACTATGTGCCAAATCAAAGCCGGGATTACATATAATTCATTCACATACCCAAAATCAACAACAAAAACATGAATCAATCAGAAAATTAAAATTTAAAAATGAATAAATTGAAAAACTCGACAATATCATTTCGGGAATCAAATGACACAAATTTATAACCAATTCGACTGTAAATCATCGAATAAAAGTATTTGTAACATCAAAACCATCAAACAACCCTTAGAAACAAAACCCCCAATTTCGAGCCATGAACCCTAAAAATGAAATCACAGAATATCCAACCTTAAATCGTGATTCTGGTACCAAAAGATCGGCCTCTTCAAGGGCTTCAAATCGGTTATTCGAGCATCAAGATTGGATTAGTACAACTCTCAAAATCAATGATTCTTTGATGAAGAACAAATTTCCGCCCCCAAATATGTTCTTGATTTTTGTTTTTAATAACAATAAAAATGAAGTAAAAAGAATAATAGGCTATTTATATTAATCATAAAATTATACCCCCAAAATTAATTAAGGGTGTTTTTATCCCCTAATTAAAATAATTAGGCCCAAAAATAATAATAATGGGGAATAATTTTAAAAGCAATTAAATACAAAATTTATGTAAAAAATCCCCAAAATTTATGAATAATTCCAAAATTCAAAAATAATGGGTATTTGAAATACGTATAATTCTATAAAAATAAAAACATGAATTTTATGGGCTTTGACGTCCCGGTGGGGTCCTGGTCCGTTTATTTTTGAGAAACCGAAACGCTTCCTAAGTTAATAGAAAACCCCGAAAACACATAAAATACATACAAACGCACATGAAACGAGATAAAATGAGTACCTGGATAAAGACACAAATAAACACGCGTCCAGATCATGAGTAATTTCATATAAATTCATTTTAAACACGTAACGAGTATCCGAAAAATACTCTAGTCCTTACGGGACCACACATAAATCCACCACACGGTAAATCATGGCAATACACCTTTTTAAATTATACTAAACACATAATAGTTCATTTAACACATAACAAAATAACTATAAAATATTATTGTAATATTTTTAATCCTCTCCCTACGCCCGGGTGAACACTGGAAAAATACCAAATAGTAGTTCTGACACAGATAAAACATTGAGGCGAGTAAAATATCCACTCGATCCCCAAGACTAGAAAATACACTCAGTTTTTACCGATATCGATAAAATGATCGGCTTTCAGATAAAATTTTGAAATAGTAAAAGTGTCTAAATACTTTCACACTACAAAAAGGGATTGACACGAGCTATCAATTAGCACATTAGTCCAATTAAAGACACGAAGCCACGAAACATGAATAAAATATCCACCATGTATTCCTTCTAAATCATAAAATCACATATATAAATGATAATTATAATAATTCTAAAAATACGGTATATTACAGGTATGGTCATTAATAATTCTTAGTGATGTCTTTTGGATTGACCAATGCCCCAACAACATTTATGGACTTGATGAATAGAATTTTCAAGGAATATTTGGACAAGTTTGTAATTGTGTTTATCGATAATATTTTGATCTACTCAAATTCAACGGAAGATCACGCAGAGCATTTAAGGGTATCTTTGGAAATTCTGAGAAAGGAGAAGTTGTATGCCAAATTTTCAAAGTGTGAATTTTGGTTACAGGAAGTTCAATTCTTAGGGCACATAGTAAGTAATGAAGGGATCAAAGTGCACCCAACAAATATTAAAGCTGTTATGAATTGGGAAAGGCCAAAAACACTAACAGAAGTGAGAAGTTTCTTAGGATTAGCAGGATATTATCGAAGATTTGTTCAAGATTTCTCGAAGATTGCGACACCTTTGACAAAACTTACCAGGAAAAATGTGAAGTTTATATGGAACGAGAAGTGTGGAGAAAGTTTTCAGGAATTAAAGAAAAGATTGATCACGACACCTGTTTTGTCACTTCCAGATGATCGAGAATTTTTTTTAATCTATAGTGATGCTTCTCATAAGGAATTAGGTTGTGTTTTGATGCACCATGATAAAGTAATTGCATATGCATCTAGACAACTGAAACCTCATGAGCAAAAGTACCCTACTCACGACTTAGAATTAGCAACAATAGTATTTCCCATCATGATCGACTAAAGGAAAGTCGCACGTAGATATGCGCCTTGAAGATTTGGAGACATTATCTATATGGAGAAAAATGTGAAATTTATACGGATCATAAGAGTTTAAAGTACATATTCACACAAAAAGGAACTTAACATGAGACAGAGAACATGGTTAGAGCTGATCAAAGACTATGATTGCACGATTAACTATCACCCGGGAAAAGCAAATGTGGTGGCAGATGCGTTAAGCAGAAAGGAAAGATTGAACGTGTTAACAGTACCTGAAGAGTTATACAAGGAATTTCAGAAATTGGAATTGAAAGTCAGAATTTGTAAGCCTAATGAAGCAAAGATGTATAGTATGGCTTTTCAGCCAGAATTGTTAAAGAAGATAAACAAATGTCAAGTGGAAATAATGGATTAAAATATTAATCGATTGGTAGGAGAAGAGTTGTGCACTTAAAAGGATGATCGAGGTATCCTCAGATTTTCTTCCAGAATTTGGATTCCACCAGTAGCCGAGTTTAAAAATGAAATTCCACAGGAAGCTCACATCTGAAGGTATTCCATCCATCCAGGAAGTACCAAGATGTATAGGGATTTAAAAGAGAATTATTGGTGGCCAGATATGAAAAGAGAATTTGCGGAATGGGTTAGCAAATGTTACAAGTGTCAAAGAGTTAAGGCGGAGCACCAGAGACCAAGTGGATTATTACACCCGCTAGAGATTCCAGAATGGAAATGGGAGCATATTTCTATGGATTTTGTAGTCGGACTACCAAGAACGAAAGCAAACCACGATGCTATTTGGGTTATAGTGGACAGACTAACCAAATCAGCTCATTTTGTGCCTATTAATAAAAAAATTTCACTGGACAAGTTGGTTCACATGTATTTGAAGGAAATAGTAGTTTGTCATGGAGTCCCTGTGTCTATTGTATCAGTTCGAGATCCACGATTGAATTCAAGATTTTGGAGAAGTTTTCGAGAATGCTTGGGAAATAAATAGAATATGAGTACTGCATATCATCCACAGACAGGAGGCCAAAGTGAGAGAACGATCCAGACTATTGAAGATATGTTACGTGTTTGTGCCATTAATTTCAAAGGAAATTGGGATGAACATTTGCCCTTAGTAGAATTTGATTACAATAACAATTATCACGCCAGTATCGGAATTCCTCCCTATGAAGCTCTTTATGGACACAAATGTCGATCACCGGTATATTGGGATGAAGTTTGAGAGCGTAAAATACTTGGACCCGAGTTGGTGCAACAGACAAAAAAAGTTGTCGAAGTTATTCAGAAAAGGTTAATTGCAACACAGATGCGCCAAAGGAAATATGCACATCAATCCAGAACATATATGGAATTTAAAGAAGGAGATCTAGTGCTTCTGAAAGTGTCACCGTGAAAAGGATTGTCAAGATTCGGAAAGAAAGGAAAGCCGAGTCCTAGATACGTTGGACCTTTTGAAATTCTAAAACGTGTCGGCAAGGTAGCATATGAATTGGCGTTACCTCCGCATATGGAGCACATTCATAATGTATTTCATGTGTCGATGCTTAAGAAATAAAATCTAGACTCGAGGCATGTAATCGAGTATGAGCCAATAGAACTTCATGCAGATTTATCGTATGTAGAGAATCCAATAGAGATTCTAGAAAAGAAATAGAAGGTATTAAGAAATAAAGTTGTAACTTTAGTGAGAGTATTGTGGAGAAACCCAAAGGTTAAAGAGTCGACCTGGGAATTAAAAAGTGATATGTGAGAAAAGTACCCTCATTCGTTTACTTAGGAGATTCTGAGGACATAATCAGTTTAAAGGGGGAAGGATGTAATATCCGGGACATAGCATGTAATTATTATTATCAATAAATAATTATTATGTGATTATTATGTGGATTTTGGTAAATTATCTGATGATTGATATTGATATTTAGATGTTTATATGTAATAAAATGTGAGTATGTTAATTTTACAATGTCCAGAATAAATTATAGATAATTATGGTATTTTTCTGGTAATTTTTGGATTGTTATATAATTTTATAAGAATTTATAGAGTTATTAATTATTTTCTGATAATTATAAAACTATTTTATAAAACCGGTAATCGTCCAACTTCAACCGTTTTTACGTTTTTACAACCCGAAACTCTTCAGAAAACTCCTTCCTAACCATATCTGATTATTCTGAACATTTTCTTTGTTTTGACTTTTTCAATCCGGAGTACGTTTGACTCGTACAAGCCCTGGCGCAAAATTTTTGATATAATAATCATTTAGATAGATAAATAAATCCCGTATTCTCAAAAGACAGGATATTATTACATTATCTTCGTATAAAGTATTTTATAAGAAGCTCCGTTTTGATAATTATCCAAAACTGATATCAAATCGGATCATTTTTGCAGTTACTTAGCGGCTAAGTAACTTATTTTTCGATCCAATACGATCCAACGGGTATTAATATTCCATAAATATAAATAGTATTTTTCTTATTTCATTTTATTCATATAATCATAAACGAACAGTAAAAACAGAGAATTTACAGAAAAAAACCCGTAAACCCGTCGTGTTCTTGGGAACCGAACCTAAAAACGAAAGCGTTATCGAACTCGGAATCAACCGTGCCATATACCGAATTGAAGCTCTCAAAAAGCTCTATCAGTATCTACCATCAATTTCAGTGCAGAAATCAAGGTTTTGTTCTTATTTATTTATTATATTTCAAATTAATTAATGATGAAAATAGGATTTTTTGATGTTAATGTTGTTTATGTGATTTGATGGCTTAATCTTGTAGATAATTTTGTCCTGGTCATTTTGATATATTATATGACGAATTTGGAGTTCAATATCATGTAGAAAAGTGGGTTTAATCTTCGAATTAATAAAATTAGGGTTTATAGCTATGAATGTTTGCAATTGAAATTTAGGCGTTTTTTTGTTAGGGGTTATTAGTTAAAATTGATTGTACCGGTGTGTAGATCGTTGAAAAATGAATCAAATGATGTATACGTGATGAACAGACGATAACTAAAAGGGGCTGATCGGGAAACGAGTTGAAACGGCGGTGGGATTTTCAGACTGATTTTACATTCGATTCGTTGATGGTTTGGTCGATTTGTTGCTGTAGATGAATTCCTGGTAGCAAGAAGATCAAATTCTGTTAATTATCGATTTCTAGACAGTTTTACTGTTGGCCAAAAAAGCTCCAGTCGGTGTTAATGGCGACTGGTCGGCGGGCATCACCGGAGAAGACAACCGGAGGGTGGGGGAATTACAGTTTAGCCCCCGGTCGTTTTCAAAATTTTTAATTTCAGTATTTCAGTTTCAAAAACTTCAAAACTTGGATTTATGTTTTAAAATATATAAAACTCAGATTCCTTTTTATTTATTTTCAGAAATTATATTTTCTTTTTATAATTATTTTCTGAATATTTTTAATTATTTTAAAATTCCACAATTCCTTATTTATTTTCTAAAAATTATTTTTACTTTAAAAATAAATCTTAATTATTTAATTAATAAATTTTAGTTAAAAATTAATTATTTAATTAGTAATTAATTTAAATATTAATTGATTTAATTAGTTATTAATTAATTTGAATTGATTTTTTAATTAGATTTAATTGTTTATTTAAAGTTAAAAATTCCGAAAAATATTTTCGAGCTTTAAAATTATATTTTAAATTATTTTCAAGACTCGATAATGAATATTAAATAATTTTAAAGTTAGATTCGGGTGTTCGAACCATATTATTTAATTATAAAATGACTTGGAGACCCATTTTAATTCCGAAAAATATTCAAAAATTTGTATTAAATACCTGGAAAATCATTTTAACCCTGAATCTTCTTTTAAAAAATAGTTTAATCAAATATCTTACGTGTTATGTGCTATAGGTGATCAGATTGATGTGTAATATGCCTGTATGTGTATTGTTTGACTGTTTTATTCATAACTTTCAATCCTTAAGTCAGATTTGGGTGAAACGAAGGGTATATTATAGAAGCTTGTTATGAGTAAAACGAGATGAGAATAAGTATTGATAAATACATGTGATGTGTAACAGAGGAAGTGAGACGTCGAAAGGGGAATCAAGTGGTCAGTGAGTGAGAATCAGTAGACAAGTACAAATATAGTGAAAGCAGATTCAGATAAGGCAAGTATTTCTGCTCTTCCTTATTATGTAGCAAGTATTTCCCTTCATTCTTGTTATACTGCAATTATTCCTTGAACCATCTTGATATGTATTGAGATAGTTCTATATTATATTGCAAGTACTTTGAAGTACTTACCCTAAACCCTGATTCTTATAGATCTTGATCCGCAAGCTGTATTCTTTATAAACCTTTGGTTATTAAATTCCTAAATACGAACCGCACAATTACGATACTACTCCACAAATACATATATACCACATACTGATCCTTAATATGAAATTTCTTAACCTATGAACCTTCATACCTCATACAATAGAAGACCAACCCTTGTAATCATTGAACCCTTTGTCTTCAACTTTCTGATTCTTTCCTTGGCCGATAGCCAATCCTCATGTTTACCTTGTTATACCTTCAATGTTGCGAATTACCCTATGCTCCGAGATAAATATTATTTATGATTCAGCTTATTGATCTATATTATTTATCAGTTATTATTATAGAATTGGATTGTTTTCATATATGGACCAAATTCGTGTTCAGACGAGATTCATGGTCATGATAGGCCAATGTGTGCATTGGATCCAGTATAAAGAGCAGAGCTATGAGCCCTACTCGGGGTTATTGCGTGAAGGATCAGCAACCTAACCTTGGTTTTTAAATAAAAGTGGATATCCAATTCTAATCTTTGCTTATCAGGAAACTTAATTTCTTATATCATTTCAACTGATTATTGTTAAATCTCGGTGTTGTCATAATGACTTGTTGAGCTAGTTAGCTCACTCTTGCAAATCTGTTTATAATCTTTTCCAGTTAAAAAGGAAATTGGTGGTAGCGAAGATCCCTAGACAAGTGCGCGAGCTAGGTTTCCAGTTTAAACGGAATAAGCTAGCATATGGTGTTTGTCTTAGTTGTGTTAAAGTTTGTAAGACTATTTTACTTTCAGTTGTAAGTTAAATAAACTGGGATTTGGTACATTTATAATATAAATAAGGTTGTGGCTTGTGGACATACTTTAAACTGTTACGATCCGTGGATATGGTAAGTAGGGCCATTGCATACATATTTTTTCACAAACAGGTTTATATATGGTGTGTGCGTGTGTTGTGGACCCCAAATATATGACCCGACTTTGGAGGGCGCAACAGTAATTAAAGTTTTCCAAATGTAAATTTTGGTTAAAATAAGTATAATTTCTTGGACACGTGCTTAGTAATAAAGGAGTGGAAGTGGATCCGTTAAAGATTGAAGCTATAATCAACTTGGAGAGACCAAAAACACCAACAGTAGTAAGAAGTTTCATGGGATTGGTAGGTTACTAAAGAAGATTTGTACAAGATTTTGAGAAGATAGCTACACCATTGACAAAGCTCACCAGAAAGAACCAGAAATTTGAATGGAACGAGAAGTGCGAGGAGAGTTTCCAGGAATTAAAGAACAGATTAGTATCTTCCCCAGTGTTAGTCTTACCAGATGATCAAGGAAACTTTGTGATCTACAGTGACGCTTTGTACAAAGGATTGGGATGTGTTTTGATGCAGCATGATATGGTGATAGCCTACGCTTCAAGACAGTTGAAACCGCATCAAGAAAAGTATCCAACCCATGATTTACACGGATCATAAGAGTCCAAAGTATATCTTTACTGAGAAGGAACTGAACATGAGGCAGAGAAGATGGCTATATTTTGATCAAGGACTATGATTGTACCATTAACTATCATCCAGGAAAAGCAAATTTAGTGGCAGACGCTCTAAGCAGAAAAGAAAGATTAAACACGATAACTTCATCTGAAGAATTGATCAAGGAATTTGAGAAGCTTGAAATAGAGGTCAGTATTTCAAGTATGTCTACAGATATGTTGTGTGCAATGTCTTTTCAGCAGAATTATTGGAGAAAATAAGAAGGTGCCAAGAAGAAGTAATAAGCCATGGACAAGATGAGTTGACAGAAGAAGAGAAAGGGAGTCAAAAGGATGATAAAGGAATCTTAATATTTTCTTCCAGAATATGGATACCCAACGTGGCCGAGATGAAAAAAGAAATTCTTCGAGACGCTCACAACTCCAGATATTCCATTCATCCCAGGAATACAAAGATGTATAGAGATTTAAGAGAAAACTTTTGGTGAACAAGTATGAAGAAAGATATTGCTGAATGGGTGAGTAAGTGTTACACTTGCCAGCGAGTCAAAGCGGAACATAAAAGGCCTAGTGGATTGCTACAACCATTGGACATTCTAGAATGGAAGTGGGAACATCTTGCGGTGGATTTTGTAGTTGGATTACCGAGGACCAAAGCAAAACATGATGCTATTTGAATTATTATTGACAGATTGACTAAATCAGCACATTTTCTTCCTATCAATGAGAGATTCTCATTGGATAAATTGGTTCAATTATATCTGAAGGAAATTGTGGTTCGACATGGAGTTCCAGTATCCATAGTTTGAGATAGAGATCCTCCATTTAATTCAAGATTTTGGAGAAGTTTTTTAGATTTTCTCGGAACGAAGTTGAATATGAGTACCGCGTATCATTCGCAGACAGATGGTCAAAGTAAAAGGACAATTTAGACTATCGAAGACATGCTGAGAGTATGTGCTACAGATTTTGAAGGAAGTTGGGATGAACATTTGCCATTGGTTAAATTCTCCTACAACAATAGTTATCATGCAAGTATTGGAATTCCACCACATAAAGCCTTGTGTAGAAGAAGATGCAGATCTCCAATCTGTTGGGATAAAGTTGGTGAAAGAAAGATTTTGGGTCCAATATTGATCTAGCAGACAAAAGAAAAAGTAGAACTCATTCGGAAAATATTAGTGGTAGATCGTCAACGCAAATATGTTGGTCCTTCCAGAAAGGATATGGAATTTGAATTTGATGAAGCAAAGCTATTAAAGATTTCACCTTGGAAAGGTTTATCCAGATTTGGGAAGAAAGGAAAGTTGAGCCCGCGTTATGTTAGCCCTTTTAAGATTTTGAGGCATGTGGGAAAGGTCGTTTACGAACTAGCCTTACCACTACACATGTAGTATATCCACAACGTGTTCCATGTGTCAATATTAAAGCGTTATTTTCCTGATTCAAATCATGTGATAGAATACGAGCCAATCGAGATTCAACCAGATTTGTCTTTTATAGAGCGACCAGTGCAGATTTTAGACCGACATGAAAGAGTGCTTAGGAATAAGTCTGTATCTTTAGTGCGAGTCTTGTGGAGGAATCCCAAGGTTTAAGAATCGACATGGGAGTTGGAAAGCGAAATGTGAACCAAGTATCCTCACTTATTTTCCTACGCTGATTTGAAGACATAATCCTGTTAAAGGGGGAAGGATGTAATATCCGCGAAAATTATGTGAATATTTTGTGATAATAAATAAATATTAAGTGTTTAAATAGGTTTAAAATATTCATTTCCATGATAATACATGTTATAGTTGTTATCTGTGGCCCCGCAAGGACCATTTTTTTTTTGATTAATTGTTATATGTTTAAACTGCATTTATATGAATCGATCCGCAATTTGGATGTGTGTTTATTAGATTATTTATCGAGGTACTCGTTTTATCTCATTTTATGTTCATTTAAATGTATTTTATGTGTTTTTGGGGTTTCTTGTTAATTTTGGAATTATTTCGGTCTCTTACAAATAAACGGACTGGGACCCCATGGGGACGTCAAAGCCCACAAAATTCATGTTTTTATTTTTATAGAATTATACATATTTCAAAACCCATTATTTTTGCATTTTTGAATAATTCATAATTTTTGGGGAATTTTGATATAAATTTTATATTTAATTTCTTTAAAAATCATTCCCCATAATTATTATTTTGGGCTTAATTATTTTAATTAAAGGATAAAAACACCCTTAATTGATTTTGGGGTATTAATTTTGTTAGGTCACACACACACTATAGAAGGGGGTTGAATATAGTGTTTACTACAATCAAATCGAATATAAGAACTCAAGTGACAGAAAATAGATTTTATTCAACACAATAAACTCTGTTACAAAGAACTGTCCTCTCTCAATGATGAACAAATTATCACGAGAGCTACTAGGGTTACAATAATTAATAAACTCGATTATGATAACACATATAGTGTAAACCCTATGCCTGTGTTTATATACTACACAGTTACAAGATAATCTTCTAATTGATATCGAATACAATTCTGCTTCCTAATATATATCAATCATTTATCTTTTCTTCCAAGTATTATATTCCTTATAGAATTCTTCTCAATGCATATTTCTTCTTATGTTTGTCTTGATCTTCTTTCCTTTCAATCAGCCGCCTTCCTTATCTGAACGTCTCCTTAAGTCCTGATATTATCTCCTGATAACTTAAGTTCTGAGAACTTAAGTTCTGATATCTTAAGTCCCGACTTCAGTATAAGTACTGATTTCCAGTTAAGTACTGATTTGTCCTGTTAAGTAAGATCTGAAAACTAAACACAAATCATATTAGACATGACATCACAAATATATCTAACAATCTCCCCAACTTGTAAATTAGCATAATATACAAGTTTAACAGATATTTGATGATGTCAAAAATATTAAGTACAAATGCTTGAGAATTTGACTAGATAACTATAACTTACAGTCCTTATAGCTTTACCATCCTCAAGGTCTGATAACAGCTTCAGTCTGTATACACTTCAGAATTTAAGCAGTTGTAGATCTTTGACTTGGCTTCAATTTCTGATCTCTTTGATGTTAGGAGTTGTCCTGAGATAGTTCTTCAATAAACATCTCTCAACATATTCAAGTTCATTGATCATCCTCCTTTTAGCATTCTTCAATTCAACTGTATCTTTACCAGTTTGAAAGATAGCAACCCTGAGATCATTTATTTTAGCTTTCCTTATATCCTAATCTAGTCTGATTATGTAGGCTTTGTCAAACTCAAGATTGAATTCAAGTCCCTTAATACCAGAAAATGTAGTGATGATTTTAGCAGTATTAGGCTTCATTTCAACAATTTCTCCACTATGAGATCTTTTCTTGGTATAGTATGGCCTGTCAGACTTTACAGAGTGAAGCTTCTTCTGTCTTTGAATATTTGACTTTAAACACCCTGCATCGCCATCTGTTGATCTGTTTTTAACTTGAAGCAGAAATAGAACATGTTCCAGTTCTTCAAAATACTTCAATGAAATTGCATTCTCCCTGATCTGGAATACCCTATCATCTGTCATAAAGTATAACATGATGTCTTCTTTCAAAACAGAATGGTAAACCATTTGTACAGAATGGTATAAAATTCTCCAACTCTTGCTTCAAAACCACTTGATATAGTCTTTAAAGGTTGAGTCTGTTGAGCTTTGGTGAATCCTGGTAGTAACATCTTTGAAGGTTTAACATGAGCAATGTCAGAGGTTTCCTTTTCCTTATCTTCTGATATCAAGCCAACTTGAGCTATGTCAGAGGTTGTTTGAGAATTCTTCTTTTTCATCAGAGTAAAAGTAGCATCTTCTTCATTAATTATTTCTTCATCCATGATTGGCACATATACCTTTATAGGTTCATCAACTTTTTCTTTGCCATTGGATCTTGGATCTACCTCCACTTGTGATTTGGCTTTGGTTGCCTCAGAATTTATCCTTTCCTTAATTACAATACCCTTAAGTTTTGGAAGTTCCTTTTCAACAACAGAAGCTTTAGATTTGGAGTTGACTTTTTCTGCTTTAAGTCTAGCTTCTTCTTCCTTTAGACTTTCAAAGTCCATTCCAGGATTTTCTTTAAGAAATAATCTCCTTGAAATTTCTTCATCAAGTTCCAGATGTTCAGTAGAACTTATCCTTTTTACCAGTATCAGAACTTATTCTTCTCCCAGTATTAGAACTTGTTCTTTGTGTAGAAATTTCAGTTGTCTTTGATGAAGAACCTTTGCCACCTTTGCCTTGACCATGACCTCTACCCATTCCAGAGTTTCCCTGGTCATCATTTCCATCATCCTTTCCTTTCAGTGATTGAGTAGATTTGCATTTGGACTTAATTACTTTCTCCCCCTTTTTGGCTTCAGTAGGTAAAAGAAGAGAGACAAACAATTCCACTGAGGATTGGATCTCATTGAGTTAAGTTTGATGAGAAGCTTGATTATTTAGAATTTCATCAATCTGAGCTTGTTGCTTCTCCTGAGTTTTTTCAATATACCCAATTCTGTCAAAGGCTGGCTTGAAAAATCTGTTATTTTCCAATTTTATATTCATATCTTGCTAGATCAAGGATTCTTGAATTTTATTCACCATGTCATGAGTTATTGAGTGTTGACCTTGAAGGTGCCTAGTACTCATTGCAGTAACTCTCAGCTGTGCCTTGAAATCATCATTTATTAGCATGTCATCAGCTTTGGCAAGGTGCTCAACAAGAATTTTTCCAGTAGGAAGAAAACTAACTGAGTTCCATTCCTTAGTCCACTCCTGTCCTCTAGGAGTTTCACTCCAAGGTATTGGTGCATCCTCTCTAACAAACTTCTTTATCAAATCAGATTTGCATGGAAATTGTTGAGGTGCATGTCCTAATGGACCAGCTGCATCAGCATCTACATTTGTAACAGCTTTACCAGTAAGTTCAGTATTATCAGCATCAGAACTTACAGAGCCTGCAACATCAGCATCCTCTGATAAAAGAACAGTATGTGAGGCTATAGAGGCTTCCACATCATCCTCTAAGTCCTGATCTGCAGCTAAGTTCTGATCAACAGCCAAATCTTGATGCCCACCTAAAATCTGATTTTCATCATCCAGATTCAGAATTGGTGTGGTTGGAATATCTTCATTGAAATCAGCATCTAGAAGTGGTGTTGTTGGTGGAGTGAGTTGAGTTGGTGAAGCTTCCAAGTACAGAACCTCAGGCACAACCAAGTTATGAATATCAATTTCAGCACTTGTACCTGGGTCTTCAGTATGTACTGGATCAATTACAGGAGACACAGGAGGTGTAAGCACTTGCTCTGGAATATTCCCTTGTTCTTGAATATGAGACTTTTGAGCTGATTCAGCAGTATGAAGTAATTCAATTACTATAGGTTCTGTTGGGATCAGAGATTCCTGACCCCCTTCCTTAGCTGCTGCTTCCAGAGTTGCTTCAGAGTGTGATGATACACTTACAACCCTCATGGCTCTTTGCTTTTTAAGTCTCTTTGCAGAATTAGAGGCTTTGGGAGCTTCATCATCAGAATTTAGCTTTTTAAGCCTTTTGAGGGGCCTATAACTCCCAGTTTCAGTGTCTTTCTGAGAAGAGATCTTCTCAGATATGGGAACATGTTCCTCATTGTCTGACTCATCTCTCAGAACAATTCTCCTTCTCTTTTGTTGAGATTGAGGTACTATCTTAGTCCTCTTGGGTTTTGAAGATGAAGGCTTCACAGGATGTGCTGAAGTCTGAGGTTGAGATGATTGTGATGGTTTGAAATATGTCCTGATAGAGGGTTGAGTAGGTTGAGGTTGAGAAGGTTGAGAGTGATGAGAGATGGTAGGTTCTGATGGTTGTTGAGTTGGCTGTGATGTGTTGGTGGGTTGAACATCAGGATAAATAGATGTGTATGTTTGTGGATCAGCATTTACCAGAATTTGTTTTACTAACTGAGGAATTTGTAAGGGTCTCTGTACTGGTTTCTTAATGTCAGCATTTAACAAATCATTAAAGGCCCTTTTTGCAAGCTTAAAGGGTGGAATTAAATCACTGGTAGGCTGAGGTTCATCAGTACAACAAAATGTATATATAAGCTGATAGAATCTAGCAAAGTATACTACATTCCTATCCTCTGTCATCCTATCCCCTATGAAACCTAGTACATCACTTGCAAAATCAAAATAAGTTTGATGAATAAGGGCATACCCGATTTGTTGACTCATGATGGGAATAGCATCAAAGTTGGAGCACTTATTGGCAAATGCCTTAGTGATACAATCAAAGAAAAAGCTCCATTCCTTTTTGATATTTGCTCTTTTCAGTTGACCCAGCTTTCCCAAACTTTTCTCATAGCCCAAACTGGCCATGAGCCGCTGTAAGACAGGATCCTCCACTGTTGAGAACGTGCAATCTTCAGGTAAGTGGAGAGCTTTACGAACTGCTCCTGGAGTAACCACCATTATCAAAAAGCCCACTTCTCTAGAATGTCAGCACTTGTTGATTGGAAATAGTTTGAGGTTGGGTTTGAGCATACCCAATCTCACTATGAGCTAATAAATCTTGCACAAAGTGCAAATATGATGGAGCTTCAGCCTTAGTCAGGATTGTAGCATAATTATTTGGGACAAACTTGGCTCCATCAACAATTAAATCCTTAGGTGCCATCAGAAATAAGTGAGAAGTTAGAGTGCCTGTAAGGTGTTTGAGAAAATGTCTGTAAAGAAAACCGTCAGAAAATGTGAGAGAGAATAAGAAAAGAGAGAGAGTATAATAAAAATGAAAAGAAAATATTTGAAAATCTTTTATCTCTTTTACTTAGACACCCCACGTGACAATAATTAATAAGAAGTGGAACAAACCTTTACACCTGTCAGACATGCAACAGTTAAGGCAAAAGTTAATGGGCACGGTAAATAAGTAATAATTACAGTGCACGTTCAGTTTAAAAAAAAACTGTTCCCACTAAATAAATGATTATTACTGCCTTATCTCACATAAACCAATATTCTGTAAAAATATGACCGTTCAAGTAATGACCAAAAATAAACCAAGTAAAGAAATACTGCCACGTCAGCATCAGAACTTGACTCTTATCAGGATTTAAAAGTCATCAGAATATGGCTCCTTTACTCGAAAAGTGAATGTTTATTCCTGTTATACTTCGCACAAATACTGATATGGGTACATCAGAACTTAATCATCAGAACTTCCATCAGAACTTGTCCTAAGAATTTTGCAACTGACACTTAAATTGTTCATCCAAAATAACATTTATCACCACAGTAATTTTCATCATTCATATGGAGTGTATGTGTGTTCATTAAGCCTAATATCAGACATATAGTAAAGTCTGATTCACTTCAGTACATCTTAGAAATAAGGCATAACTAAGAACTTTGCTTAAAATCTGTCATTATTCAGAAGTCTACTATAAAATGAGTTCATGCATGAGTCCACCTCAACTGTTTTGTGCTCATTTTATGCATCTTTTGAAATTCCTTTTTACAGTGGCTTATCAGTGTAAGTGAGTCACAACTGCTTATCAGAATTTATGCTATTATTAGAGTATTTCTCCAGTAATCAGAGAATGTGAAAAGTCACCAAGATAATTTTATTTTGCTTTTCTAATGCATATTGATTAATACCAGCAATGCACTTGGGTCTTCCCTTCAACATATATTTTTCTCTAGATCTCAAAGGAGAACCTGATATTTATTACTTTTCTTTTCTTTTTCTTTTGATAAGTGAGGCTTATCAGCACTTAGTACATCCATCAGATTTAGTAACATTAGAACTTAACAGATAAGAAGCACTATTCTAGTTTTTGACTTAGTAATAAGATACACAAAGTAAACTTTAACCAAGCTCAATATCAGAATTTGCTTGTGTTAAAAGATTTCCACATAAATAATTACTTTAAACATGTGATTATTAGTATATTAAAGACTACTAGGTCAGCATCTAGCACAGTTATCCTCATTGGATTGAAGAGTCACAGAAACATTCATATCACTATCAGAGTTTAGAAATTCACATCAGACAACAATCAACACTTAGAATATTTTCAATTTAAGCACATAATACACAAAGATAGTAATATCTGTAAATACTGATCATAAAGTCTGATGTATCAGAACATAAACTAAGCAGATTTAGAGAAGGAACCTGAAACCATTCCAAGTTCATTTACCAATCTTGTAAAAGTAGCTTCACATAGTGGTTTTGTGAAGATATCTACTAGTTGTTGATCTGTTGGAACAAAATACAATTCCACTGTACCTTCATCCACATGTTCCCTTATGAAGTGGTACCTAATGCTGATGTGCTTTGTCATTGAGTGTTGAACTGGATTACCTGTCATAGCAATAACACTTTGATTATCACAGTAAATAGGGATTTTAGAATATGTTAACCCATAATCCAGTAATTGATTCTTCATCCAAAGAATCTGTGCACAACAGCTTCCTGCAGCAATGTATTCTGCTTCTGCAGTTGATGTGGAAATTGACTTTTGTTTCTTGCTAAACCAAGAAACTAATCTGTCAATTTTGCATCCTGCAAAATCTGCATCTGAGTAACCTATTAGCTTAAAGTCTGATTCTCTAGGATACCACAATCCCAGATCAGCTGTACCCTTAAGGTACTTGAAAATTCTTTTCACAGCTGTTAAGTGAGGTTCTCTTGGATCTGCTTGAAATCTTGCACAAAGATAGGTAGCATACATGATATCAGGTCTACTTGCAGTTAGATGGAGTAGTGAGCCAATCATACCTCTGTAATCAGTAATATCTACTGATGTACCAGTATCTTTATCCAATTTTGTTGCAGTGGCCATAGGAGTGGATGCACTTGAACAATCTTGCATCCCAAATTTCTTCAACAAATTTCCGGTGTACTTAGATTGACAAATAAAAGTTCCTTTTTCATTCTGCTTGACTTGAAGGCCCAGAAAACAACTAAGTTCTCCCATCATACTCATTTGATATCTTGACTGCATTAGCTTGGCAAACCTTTTACAAAGTCTGTCATTTGTAGAACCAAAGATGATATCATCAACATATATCTACACCAAAAGTAAGTCCTTTCCATGGTTGAGATAAAACAATATTTTGTCAATAGTCCCTCAGTTAAATTCACTTTCCAGAAGAAACTGAGCTAATATCTCATACCATGCTCTTAGAGCTTGCTTAAGGCCATAAAGTGCTGTATCAAGTTTGTAGACATGATTAGGAAATTTTGAATCAACAAAACCTGGAGGTTGTTTAACATATACTTCTTCTTCCAATTCTCCATTAAAAAAAGCACTTTTTACATCCATTTGAAAGACAGTAAACTTTTTGTGAGCATCATAAGCCAAAAATATCCTTATGGCTTCCAATCTAGCAAATGGTGCAAATGTTTCATCATAATCAATTCCCTCCTGTTGAGAATATCCTTTTGCAACCAGCCTTGCTTTATTCCTTGTAATTATGCCATCACTATCAGTTTTGTTTCTGAACACCCACTTTGTACCAATAACAAATCTGTTCTTTGGTCTTGGCACTAGGGTCCAGACTTTATTTCTTTCAAATTCATTTAACTCTTCCTGTATTGCTTGCACCCAATCAGCATCTTGAAGAGCTTCTTCCACTTTCTTTGGTTCAGTATGAGAAAGAAAAGAGTGATAGAGACATTTATTTGATGTTGTTGTTCTAGTTCTTATACCTACTTCAGGATCTCTAATAATCAAATCAGGTGTATGTGCTTTAGTCCACTTCCTTGCAGATGGAAGGTTATCTCTAGAACTGGATGCTCCCCCATGATCCATGCTGTCTCCATCAACATTTTATGATTCTCCCCCTGAAATTATGCTCTCTGAGTTGGATCCTTCAGAATTTGAGTTTCCAGAATTATCAGAACATGGCTCATCAGAAATTGATGAATCAGAACTTGAGGAGCCTGTTCTACATTCTGATGATTTTTGAGATGTGGTTGGATCTTCTATATGCTCCCCCTGCACAGATGTATTTTCCTTTGGCATAGTCACCATAGTTTCAATAACATCAGAGTTTAACCCATTAGAGTTTGCAGTATCAGGATTTAGACTGTCAAGATTTAGACTATCAGGATTTATAGAATCAGAATTTAAAACTTCATTCTCAAATCTCAGCTGATCATGATCATTGAAATCTTCAAGTCCAGTAATCTTTTTATCATCAAAAGAGACATTGATAGATTCCATGACAACCCTTGTTCTTAAATTGTAGACTCTGAAGGCTTTTGTGGAAAGTGGATATCCAACAAAAATTCCTTCATCAGCTTTTAGATCAAATTTGGATAGCTATTCAGGATGAGTCTTAAGAACAAAACACTTGCATCCAAACACATGAAAATACTTCAGATTTGGCTTCTTTTTCTTCACCATCTCATATGGTGTCTTTCCATGCTTGTTGATAAGTGTTGCATTCTGAGTAAAACAAGCAGTCTGTACAACTTTAGCCCAAAAATAGGTTGGTAACTTTGCTTCATCAAGCATAGTTCGTGCAGCTTCAATAGTTATTTCTTTCAACAACTCCATTTTGCTGTGGAGTTCCAGGAGCAGATAATTCCTGCTTGATTCCTTAGTCTTTGCAGAACTCTTCCATGATCAAATTCTTGAACTCAGTGCCATTATCACTTCTTATAATTTTCACAGAAGCTTTAACCACTTTATCCAGTTGTTTGACATGATCAATCAAGATAGATGCAGTTTCACTTTTTGTGTTCAAGAAATACACCCATGTATATCTGGTGAACTCATCCACTATGACCATAGCATATTTCTTCTTTGCAATAGACATGACATTCACTGGACCAAATAGATGAACATGTAGAAGGTGATAAGGCTCAAGAATTGAAGATTCAGTCTTGCTCTTTAATGAAGATTTTCTTTGTTTTTCCTTTTGACATGAATCACAAAGGCCATCAGGAGAAAATAATGATTTTGGCAGTCCTCTCACAAGATCTTTCTTGACTAGTTCATTTCTAATATTGAAATTTAAATGAGAGAGTTTCTTGTGCCAATTCCAGCTTTTTTCAATTGATGCTCTACTTAACAGAAAGATTGCAGAACCATCAGTACTTGTTGAAAGTTTGGCTTCATATAAGTTACCATGCTTGTATCCTTTCAGAACAACTTTTCCTGTAGATTTACTAACAACTTCACAATGTTCTTCAAAGAAATCTACATGATAACCTCTGTCACAGATTTGACTAACACTCATCAAATTGTGTTTAAGTTCTGAGACTAGAGCTACTTTTTCAATGATGACATTCCCAAGATTGATATTGCCATATCCCAGAGTTTTTCCCATGTTGCCATCTCCATAAGAAACACATGGGCCAGCTTTCTCCACAAAGCTTGATAGTAGGGCTTTATTTCCAGTCATATGTCCTGAACATCCACTGTCCAAAACTAGGATGTTTTTCCTGTTGCCCTGCAATCACAAAGACCACTAATGATTAGTTTTAAGGACCCAGACTTGCTTGGATCCTTTGGCCTTATTAAGTTTGTTAATATTTGCAGTGGATTTAGCATCAGAATTCATGTTAACAGTTTTCTTATCAGAATTTGCAATATCAGACTTTGCATCAGAACTTACACTAGAAGGAATAATGCTAACTTTCTTTAAAGAAGGTTTTATTTGAAAATAATCATAGTACAAACTATGATATTCCTTACAAGTATAAATGGAATGCCATAAACTACCACAATGAAAACAAGGATTTTGTGGCCTATATCTAACAGACTGACTTTTAACTCCTGATTTTGAAGGTAAGGAGTTTATGTTCTTATTTTTCCTGCAAAAAGAAGCCAGATGGTTAGAATTTCCACAGTTATTACATTTATTTCTAGGAGCATTAGGAACAGGCTTATAATCATTTCTTTTATTCACACCTACTTTTCCATTCCTATTTTTCCTAGGTGGTTTTACCTTGTTTACATTCTTAACATCTTTCAACTTATGCTTAATCTGCTTCTTTGTCGTTAAGCCTATGTTACTTCAGTTGACTTATCCTATTTTGCTTTGTCAGAAGTTAATTTCTCTTTAACTTCTGATTTATCAATATCAGACTTTACAGCTACAAACTTAACAGGATTTACCTTTGGCTTTTGTTTAACAACTATAGGCTCAATTTCTACAGTTCCTTCATCATTCTTATCATCCCCATAACCTAAACCCTCTTTCCAGTTTCCACTACTTAACAAATTCTGAGTTATTCTGCCAGAGTTAGTCCAAGTCCTGATAATCTCTCTTTCCTTTTCTAACTCAATTTTTAGAGATTGATTCAATTTTAACACTTCATCTCTAACATAAAAAACATCATCTCTTTCTTTCTGAGTTTGATGGAACATAACTATCTCCTTTTCTAAATAATCAATCCTCTTTTTATAAGCAAGATTTTCAGAAGTTAATCTTTCATATTTTAAAGTTTGATCTCTATAACTAATGAACATGGTTTTAAGATATCTTCTCAACTCATTAATATCATCAGTATGAAAAGCATAGGTTGTTTGAGGTACCTTTAACTCAGCAGCTTCAGAACTGCTATCAGCATTTTCCATCAAGGCATAGTTCACCTCACTTTCAGCATCTGAAGTGTGTGTCTAGCTTTTCTTCTTTGTGACAAGAGCTTTGCCTTTGTCACTTTTCACTTTCTTGCAGTCAGGAGATATGTGGCCTTTCTCACCATAGTTGTAGCATTTGACATTTGAGTAATCTCCTCTGTCAGACTTTCCTCCTTTGCCTTCAGATTTTCTGAAACCTTTCTTATCAGAACTTGCACCTTTCCTGGAAAACTTCTTTCCCCTTCTGAATTTCCTGTATGCAATCTTTGTGATTCCTTTTACCATAAGCGCACATAGCTTCATCATCTCTTCATCAGGGTCCATCTCAGATAGACTTTCAGTTTCTGAATCCTCATCACTATCAGGAATTGATGAATCAGTATCAGACTTTTTGATGAGCACCTTTCCTTTGCCTTTCTTTGAGACAGCCACTTTAGGGGATTCCTCCTCAGCCTTAAGAGCAACTGTCCATGACTTTCTCCCATGCCTCTTGCTTCTTTGATCCATCTCAAGTTCATGAGTCTTGAGCATACCATAAATTTCATCAAGAGTAGTTTCATCAAGAGCATAGTTGTCTCTTATAGTTATGGCCTTCAAATCCCAACTTTCAGGAAGAGCTAAAAGGAATTTGAGATTAGTACTTTATGATCATATTCCTTATACACCAGTGACAGATCATTCAAGAGTTTGACAAATCTATCATATAAACCAGTCAATGACTCATCAGGTTTTGAGTCAAAGTGCTCATACTCTTAAGTGAGTATAGTCCTCCTGTTCTTCTTAATTGAATCAGTTCCCTGGCATCTTGTCTCCAAGGCATCCTGATAAGTGGCATTTTATACCACTTAGAACGTCTTAAAATGGCTTAAATTGGTGTCTTGAAATCAAGTATTTTGTGTATTTGATGCGTTTTTCTAGTGTTTATGCATTTCAGGGTATTAGTTGCATTTCGGAGAAGGAATCGTCAAGAATAAGCCTTGGCATGTGTTCACCATTGCGAGAGGAAAAGAACGGGCAGATTACGGCGAAAAAACGGAGCAAACATGGAATTTTTCCAGAAGGGTCCTGCGCGCCCGCGCAGCAATGCTGAGCGGCCGCGCAGCAGCCTTGCGCGCCCGCGCAGAAATGCTGAGCGGCGCAGGGTCGGGGAAAAAGATATATTATTTTAGACTTCTACTTCTGTTTGGCTTCCAACTTCTATGTAATCTGAGTTTTATGGGACTATTATATAAGTAGATTTGAGACGTTTTTCACAGAGTATTAAGAGGAGATTATGTTTTAGATTGTGTTTTGCAAGAAGCGAAGGAGATAAGGAAGAAGACCGATTTAGCACACAGCAATGAAGAGGAAGCATATATTCTTGTGATTCTCTATACTGAGGCGTACAATCTTATTGAGATGATGGCTGCAAATGAGCATCAAAACCCAACTCAGAGGATGACATCAGGCAAGGTAGCAGGTATTCTGGAAGTTGATGTAGCCACCGCTATTGCAGCCCAGCTCCAAGCGCTATCAATGAAGGTTGATTCTTTGGCTACGTATGGAGTTAATCAAATAGCTATAGTTTGTGAGCTTTGTGCAGGTTCTCATACTACGGATCAGTGTTCTCTTGTCAACGAATCTGTTCAGTATGTGAATAATTATCAGCGACAACAGCAGCCTGTGCCAGCGACCTATCATCCTAACAACAGAAATCATCCAAATTTCAGCTGGGGGAATAATCAGAATGCTATTCAGCCACCATATCAGCAAGGAGTGAGTAAACAGTTTAACCCACCTGGATTCCAGCAACCACAGCAGTATGCTTCAAGACAATCATATCCTCAACAGGGAAGTGCAGCTGCACCTACTAGTGCTGATTTTGAGGAACTTAAGCTGTTGTGCAAGAGTCAGGCGGTTTCTATCAAGACCTTGGAAAATCAAATCGGTCAATTAGCCAATGCAGTGCTCAATCGTCAACCTGGCACTCTTCCCAGTGACACGGAAGTACCAGGCAGGAAGGAAGCTAAAGAGCAAGTCAAGGCTATTACCTTAAGGTCTGGAAAAGTAGCTGATGCTGAAAAGGCAAAAGAAGTCGAAGCTGAAGTTAGAGATGAAGAATCTAAGCAAAGGGAGAAAGCGGCGGAACCAAGGAAGACTACTGTTGAACACACTCTGCCTAAGGCTAATACAGGGGAGAAACAGCTCTATCCTCCACCACCTTTTCCTAAGAGACTGCAGCAACAAAAGCTGGATAGACAGTTCGGGAAGTTTCTGGAGGTGTTCAAGAAACTTCACATCAATATACCTTTCGCTGAGGCTCTGGAACAAATGCCTAGTTATGCGAAGTTTATGAAGACTATTCTTTCAAGGAAGGTGAAACTGGATGACTTTGAAATCGTTGCTCTCACGGAAGAATGCAGCGCTGTTCTGCAGCAAAAGTTACCACCAAAACTGAAAGATCCAGGAAGCTTCACCATTCCTTGCACCATTGGCAATCTAACTTTTGACAAGTGCCTTTGTGATTTGGGAGCAAGCATTAATCTGATGCCGTTGTCAATCTTTAAAAAGCTGGATCTGCCTGATCCAAAACCACATACATGTCGCTACAATTGGCGGACCGTTCCATTACTTACCCAAGGGGCATAGTTGAGGATGTGCTCGTCAAGGTGGATAAGCTCTTCTTTCCTGCTGATTTTGTTATTCTGGATTTTGAGGAAGATAAGAAGATTCCCATAATCTTGGGGAGGCCTTTCTTGGCTACTGGCCGTACCTTGATAGATGTGCAAAAAAGGGAACTTACTATGCGGGTTCAAGATCAGGATGTGACCTTCAACGTATTCAAGGCAATGAAATTCCCTACAGAAGATGAGGAGTGCTTAAAAGTGGATGTGATTGATTCTGCGGTTACTTCAGAACTCGATCACATGCTAATGTCTGATGCATTGGAAAAGGTCTTAGTGGGGGAATTTGACAGTGATGATGAAGATAGCAACGAGCAATTACAATATCTGAACGCTTCTCCCTGGAAGCGAAAGCTGGATATACCATTTGAATCTCTTGGTACTTCTGACCTTAAGAATGCTGAAGGGAAGCTCAAACCATCAATAGAGGAAGCACCTACCTTGGAGCTCAAACCATTACCTGAACACTTGAGGTATGCCTTTTTAGGTGATTCATCTACGTTACCTGTTATTATTTCAGATGACCTTTCAGGTAGTGAGGAAGACAAGCTCTTAAGGATTTTGAGAGAATTCAAATCGGCTATAGGATGGACCATAGCAGACATCAAGGGGATAAGTCCTTCATATTGTATGCATAAAATTCTGTTAGAGGAAGGTAGTAAGCCAACTGTGGAACAGCAGCGAAGACTGAACCCGATCATGAAGGAGGTGGTGAAGAAAGAAATTCTGAAATGGCTAGATGCAGGCATCATTTATCCTATTTCTGACAGCTCGTGGGTGAGCCCCGTGCAATGTGTACCTAAGAAAGGAGGTATCACTGTGGTCGCAAATGAAAAGAATGAGCTCATCCCTACTCGAACAGTTACAGGATGGAGAGTATGCATGGATTATAGAAAATTGAACAAAGCCACAAGGAAGGATCACTTCCCTCTCCCATTCATTGATCAAATGCTTGACAGATTGGCGGGACATGAGTATTTTTGTCTTCTGGATGGGTATTCCGGGTATAATCAGATTTGTATTGCACCAGAGGATCAGGAAAAGACTACCTTCACTTGTCCATTTGGCACATTTGCTTTTCGAAGAGTTTCGTTTGGGTTATGTGGCGCCCCGGCCACCTTTCAGAGATATATGATTGCTATATTCTCTGACATGATTGGAAATAACGTCGAAGTGTTCATGGATGACTTCTCCGTCTTTGGACACTCATATGATGAATGTTTGAATAATCTGCGCGCCGTACTCAAAAGATGCGTGGAAACTAATTTGGTGCTTAATTGGGAGAAATGTCATTTTATGGTGCGTGAAGGCATTATCCTTGGGCATAAGGTCTCTAGCAAAGGTCTGGAGGTGGACAAGGCCAAGGTGGGAGTCATTGAAAATCTTCCCCCACCTAATTCGGTGAAAGGAATCCGTAGTTTTCTCGGTCATGCGGGTTTTTATCGGCGATTCATCAAGGACTTTTCAAAGATATCTAAGCCGTTGTGCAATTTACTTGAGAAAGATGTGCCTTTCAAATTTGATGATGAATGTTTGGCAGCATTCGAGACTCTCAAGGAGAGTTTGATCACGGCACCAGTTATTACAGCACCAGATTGGACAGAACCATTTGAGATGATGTGTGATGCGAGTGACTATGCGGTAGGTGCAGTTCTGGGACAGCGCAAGAAAAATCTCTTCCATGTGGTCTACTATGCGAGTAAGACTTTAAATGGGGCCCAATTGAACTACACCACTACTGAGAAGGAGCTTTTGGCTATAGTCTTTGGCTTTGAGAAATTTCGATCTTATCTGCTTGGTACGAAAGTAACAGTATTCACTGATCATGCAGCTATTCGCTATCTGGTTTCTAAGAAGGATTCGAAGCCAAGACTCATTCGTTGGGTGCTTTTACTTCTGGAATTTGAGTTAGAGATCAAAGATAGAAAAGGTACCGAGAATCAAGTAGCTGACCATCTCTCTAGGTTGGAGAATCCCGATTCTACTTCACAAGATAGGACGTTAATCAATGAATCTTTTCCGGATGAGCAGTTGTTTACAATTCAGGAGGAAGAACCATGGTTTGCAGATATTGTAAACTATCTTGTCAGCAATATAATGCCTCCTAATTTGACATCCGCGCAAAAGAAGAAGTTTATGCATGAGGTGAAGTGGTATATGTGGGATGAACCATATTTGTTTAGACAGGGAGCTGACCAGATCATCAGGAGATGTATCCCGTTCTGTGAGACGGAGGGGATATTACGAGACTGCCATTCCACGGTTTATGGTGGACACTATGGAGGTGAGAAGATGGTAGCTCGTATTCTGCAAGCAGGTTTTTTCTGGCCCACCTTGTTCAAGGATGCTCATCAGTTTGTTTTAAGGTGTGATCGTTGCCAAAGAATGGGAAATTTGTCAAGGAAGGATGAGATGCCATTAAATGTGATGCTTGAAGTCGAGGTTTTTGATGTATGGGGAATCGATTTCATGGGGCCTTTTATCTCGTCTTGCAATAATCAGTACATCTTGCTGGCAGTCGATTATATCTCAAAATGGGTCGAAGTTAAAGCTTTACCGACAAATGATGCAAAGGCAGTGCTAAATTTTCTTCATAAGCAAATTTTCACAAGGTTTGGAACACCTCGGGTAATCATAAGTGATGAAGGATCGCATTTTTGCAACCGTAAGTTCACTTCTATGATGCAGCGTTATAATGTGAATCATCGAGTAGCTACTGCCTATCACCCGCAAACAAATGGTCAAGCGGAAGTGTCTAACAGAGAGATAAAGCGCATTCTAGGAAAGGTTGTTTGTCCGTCAAGGAAGGATTGGTCTTTAAAGCTCGATGAAGCTGTTTGGGCTTACAGAACAGCATACAAAACTCCACTTGGGATGTCACCGTTTCAGTTGGTGTACGGTAAGGGATGTCATCTACCGGCGGAGCTTGAGCATAAGGCCTACTGGGCATTGAAGAAATTGAACCTGGATTTAGATGCAGCTGGTAAGAAAAGAATGCTTCAGCTTAATGAACTTGATGAATTTCGACTTCAAGCGTACGAGAATAACAAAATGTATAAGGAAAAGGTGAAGAGGTGGCACGATAGGAAGCTACATCCTAAGTTATTTGTGCCAGGGCAACAAGTTCTGTTATTCAACTCTCGGCTCCGACTTTTTCCTGGGAAGTTGAAATCAAGGTGGTCTGGACCTTTTATTGTCAAAACTGTGTTTCCACACGGAGCGGTGGAAATTTTTGAGAATGATTCGGACCAAGCATTCAAGGTTAACGGTCAGCGGTTGAAGCACTACTATGGGGACATGGCAAACCGAGAGGTGGTTAGTGCCATTTTGTTGACTACGTGAGAAAGGTACGGAACGTCAAGCTAATAACGAAAAAGAAGCGCTGCGTGGGAGGCAACCCATGAATTGTTGTTACAGGAACCCTTAGAAGTTAATAACCTATCCAAAAACATAAAAAAAAATCAGAAAACAGGGGCTGAAAAAAAAAATTTCCAGAGACCCTCTGCGCGCCCGCGCAGCTATGCTGAGCGGTCGCGCAGCTTTCTGTGCGCCCGCGCAGAAATGCTGAGCGGCCGCGCAGGGGTCGAGTTCCAGAAAATTTTTTACAGTTCAGAAAAAAAAAAAAAACAAAAACACAAAAACCCATTACATCCCATAAACCCACGAATTCTTTTCCCATTACCCCATGATTTTATCCCTCAACCCCACTCCTAATCTAATTTAACCTACTCCACACCCTATATATACATACACCTATCCTACATATCTCCCACAACTTCCTACACTTAAACCCTCTCATAAACATCAAAAAAATCAGTTCTTACACACTTTTATTCACAAATCAATGGCACCCAAGAGAGCACGCACTATTGATAGCAGCATCACAGTTCCTACTGCTGATTCATCAAGGGGTACTGCTGCAAGGCCTCGGTTAACTGACAGAGCCACGGAGGAGGAGTACACTAGGCTGTTGGGGAAGCCGATTCTGAAGGAGAGGGGGTTTTTACCATCAGGGAGGGATGGTGAGTTGTTGCCCATGATTGCAGAGAAGGGGTGGATAGCTTTTTGTGAGTCACCCGAAGTAGTATCGATGAGTGTTGTTCGTGAGTTCTACGCGAACGCGAAGGCTGAAAAGAATGGGTTTTCTGTAGTTCGTGGGCTGACGGTTGATTATCATCCTGCGGTGATTCGCCGTGTGATTGGACAGCGAGAGAGGAAGCCCGAGGAGGAGAACTGGAATGAAAAGACTGCTGAGGATTTTGACTTGGATTTGATTTGTGCGACTCTCTGTCAACCGGGCACAGTTTGGAACCGCAGTCCAGCCAATAATGAGTATCGTCACTTTCCGGCGATCGCCATGAACAGGTATGCCCGTGCATGGAATGCATTTATATGTGCTAATATTTTGCCTTCTTCACATGCACACGAGGTCACAGTTGAGAGAGCACAGTTGTTGTGGGGAATTCTGAATGAGGAATACTATGTGGACCTTGGTGAGTTTATCTACCAAGGAATTCTGAAGTTTTTGAGGGGAGCAAAGCATATGAACATCCCTTATGCATCCACGGTTACGAAGCTATGCCGAGCAGTAGGAGTGAATTGGCCGGCTCATGAGCAGTTGCAGTTGCCAGCAGCTCCGATAGATTCTGGCACTCTGAATGGGATGCAGGAGTGGACCGGTGGTGAGCCTGAGGAGCATGGGCTGGGTTATCGTCTTCCAGGAGGGCGTCCAGCACGAGGTGCTACTATGGCTAGGCCAGGGCGTGGTGAGGCTGGTTCTTCGAGAGCTCAGGAGGGTGCTGGGATGGGTGATGTCCAGTATAGGAGGCTTTCACGGCGGATGGATGCCATGTATGAGACGCAGAGCAGGTTTGCTCAGGAGCTCACCCTTGCGTTAGGGACTGCTTTTCGAGGCCTTGGAGCTGATATCCAGTGGCCAGTTTTTGGTGAGGACTCTGCATACCCGCCGCCTGATACTCCACCCACTGAGGGTGATGATGATGATGACTCCGAGTAGGTATACCCTGTGTTCCTTTCTACTACCTTCACTGGGGACAGTGAAGATTTTAAGTTTGGGGGTGGTAGTTAAGGAATATTTTGTGTGTGTCATATAGCTGCATATTCATGATAGTTAGTTCATATAATTGCATAATTTTTGCCATATAGTTTTTTATATAGCTTTATTTGTTTGTCATATCATATAGCTCATGCATATACCATGATCCCTTTTGCAATGATTTATCGACTGAATTGTGATATTGATGCGAGTGTAGTGATAGCATTAAAGTGATATTAAGTTGTGTAGGTTGATATGCATGCTAGAAGCACTTGTATTGTCACTAAGTCTTAGAGAATGCTTAAGGACTAGATTGTTGTTATGATCTGATTATTTTCGAGGATAATCTATTTATTATGCTTAGAATTTGATAATAGGTTCTTAGTGGTAAAGGCATGAAAAAGAAAAAAAAAATGGAGTAAAAAATGGAATTTGTTGCTAGTTGTGGCTAGGCGTCAAATGGCTAGTAGTCGGCTCGCATGTTATGCGAGTAGTCTAGGGTTGAGCAAGATGGAGCGAAACGCACTTGCTCAGAGAAAAAAAAAATTTGCGTAATTGATCAAGAGTGGGCTCTTTGGTATTCGAGTTATTAAGTTCTTAGGGGACTTTGTGCCTAGTGACCTAAGGCTTTTAGAGTCTGGGATCCGCTAACCTAACGCTCGTTACATGGATACCATTGTATAAGTCTTTTGTGGACCTCACTCATTGCACGGTCAAATAAGCATTTGAGTTGTAAATAAAAAGCACGATTCCGTAGTAAGCTCCAGAGTTCTTGTAGTGTTGTATATCACTTTGTGCCTAGAATTTTTATTCTTTGTATAATCGTAGGATTGCCTTGAGGATAGTCTAGTCATAGTAATTGGTCTAGTTCCAAAGCATATCTGTTAAGCATTTGAACACACCACGTTTCTGGCGGTATGTCCGTTTGCATGAGTTTCTTGATCTTTAGTGTCTAACTGCATTCGTTGAGACGTGACAATTTGGTTGGTTAATTGTAGTAAGGGGGATCGTTGCATTTTCATATAGATTGCATTCATGCATATTTTTATTTGTTTTTGAGTCTGTGACGCTTGAGGACAAGCATCGATTTAAGTTTGGGGGTGTGATAAGTGGCATTTTATACCACTTAGAACGTCTTAAAATGGCTTAAATTGGTGTCTTGAAATCAAGTATTTTGTGTATTTGATGCGTTTTTCTAGTGTTTATGCATTTCAGGGTATTAGTTGCATTTCGGAGAAGGAATCGTCAAGAATAAGCCTTGGCATGTGTTCACCATTGCGAGAGGAAAAGAACGGGCAGATTACGGTGAAGAAACGGAGCAAACATGGAATTTTTCCAGAAGGGTCCTGCGCGCCCGCGCAGCAATGCTGAGCGGCCGCGCAGCAGCCTTGCGCGCCCGTGCAGAAATGCTGAGCGGCGCAGGGTCGGGGAAAAAGATATATTATTTTAGACTTCTACTTCTGTTTGGCTTCCAACTTCTATGTAATCTGAGTTTTATGGGACTATTATATAAGTAGATTTGAGACGTTTTTCACAGAGTATTAAGAGGAGATTATGTTTTAGATTGTGTTTTGCAAGAAGCGAAGGAGATAAGGAAGAAGACCGATTTAGCACACAACAACGAAGAGGAAGCATATATTCTTGTGATTCTTGTTTCGTTATAACGTTGGATGCTAGTTTTCTTGCTTGACTTATTTACTCTTGTGACGTACTCTGCTTTAATATAATTAGTTTAGTTATTATTTTCTTGTGTTTGTTATCATGATTTCATATGAACCCATGATGGCGATAAGTTCTATTATGGGTTAATCGTGATCATGGGGTTACAATGGATTTATTATGGAATTCTTTAGTTAATTGTTTAATACTTTAGTATGTGATGATTGCATGATATCTAGTATTGGTTGTGCGTATTCGTCTTATGTGCGTCGCGAACATATAAGATAGGGTGTTAATCTCTTGTGAAGCGACGGTGGATCTTGAGATTTAGAACTTGCCATGCTAGCATAGGTTCATGTACATTGTGCATGATTAGTGGGTAACTCTAACAGTTTTATTTGCCCTATGTAATCAAAAGGAATAACTTGTGCTTAAATTGTTGTGTTGTCAATTTCTGTAGACATATAGAAACTCAACATAATTGATGACTATTCAACTTCTATCTTAATTGTGGATGCTTGGTAGAATGGTATTAGTACAATGAAAGTTGGCTTTTATCAGTTTCATGTTATTCGATTAATATCATCACTGTCACATGCTAAAGGTAATAACTATGGCTATAGAAGGAAGTAATAATGAAGTTGTGATCTCATGAGTGTTTTATTATTGATAAATTGAAGTGTTAGTTAAGTGGTTAATTAAGTAGTTAATTATAGTTAATATTTAATCAACAATTTTAAGTGTTATTATCTTAACATTGAGAAGTAATCATACATTGGTGAGTGAGTTAAATTAGACAATAAATTAGTCTGAGTCTCTGAGGGAACGAACTAGAAAGTATTCTATATTACTTGCGAACGCGTATACTTGCGTGAATATTAGTGCGTGATTTCGCCCTAACACATCCCATATCTCTTTTGCAGTCTTGCAGTTAATTACCCTGTTTGACATGACATTATCAATGGCACTGTGCAGCAAATGTCTTACCTTTGCATCCTTTGCAATATATGAGATATCTTTAGCTGTATATTCACTTTTCTCCTTTGGTACAGTCTGTGCTGGCTGATCTGCAATTATAACAGAGAGCTTGGTTGGCTTGTGTGGTCCTTCATTAATTCTGTCAAGGTATTCTAGATCTGTAGCTTCCAGAAACATAGACATCCTCACCTTCTATATGGGATACTCAGAAGGTTTCAGTATGGGAACCCTAATTGTCTCATATCGATTATGGATTTGAGTCTTTGGAGTTTCTTCAGTTTTGGTGGGCTTGGTTGGAGTTTGTACTTCTTCAGACATGATTGTTTTTGGATCTTTACTATATGTATGTTAACAGATTGCTCTGATACCACTTGTTAGGTCACACACACTGTAGAAGGGGGTTGAATACAGTGTTTACTACAATCAAATCAAATATAAGAACTCAAGTAACAGAAAACAGATTTTATTCAACACAATAAACTCTGCTACAAAGAACTGTCCTCTCTCAGTGATGAACAAATTATCACGAGAGCTGCTAGGGTTACAATAATTAATAAACTCGATTATGATAACACATTTAGTGTAAACCCTATACCTGTGTTTATATACTACACAATTACAAGATAATCTTCTAATTGATATCGAATACAATTCTGCTTCCTAATATATATCAATCAGTTATCTTTTCTTCCAAGTATTCTATTCCTTATAGAATTCTTCTCCATGCATATTTCTTCTTATGTTTGTCTTGATCTTCTTTCCTTTCAATCAGTCGTCTTCCTTATCTCAACGTCTCCTTAAGTCCTGATATTATCTCCTGATAGATATCTCTTGATAACTTAAGTTCTGATAACTTAAGTTCTGATATCTTAAGTCCTGACTTCAATATAAGTACTGATTTCCAGTTAAGTACTGATTTGTCCTGTTAAGTAAGATCTGAAAACTAAACGTAAATCATATTAGACATGACATCACAAATATATCTAACAAATTTTTAGATAATATAAGTAGCATATTTATTTATTTTATTTCATTTCACTTTTATTATTAACAATTTTTTAGAACAATTTTGGGGGTGAAGATTAATTCTTGAACTTTGATTGATGATTTTGGTAGATTCAGGATACCAAATTTGATGTTCTAATAACCAAAATAATCCTTTCGAAGAGCCGGAACTTTTGATACCACTTTTGCGAATCGAGGTTAAGTATTTAGTAAAATCAATTTTTATGTTCTTGATCTTGAAATCATTTTTGATTTATGTTGGTTGTTGCTTGTTTTTGAGGTTATGAATAGCTTTAGGATGGTCAGGAGAATCGATTTATGTAGTTGTTTGATTTTTTTTTATTTTCGGAATGATCTAACCGAGTTCTTCGTTTTGTAAGTTCATATTTTTTGATTTTATTGATTACTGATAATAGGTTGAGTGATTTTTATTACATAAACAGATTAAAAATGATCTAAGCTTTGTTTTGGGATTTAATTCGTCGATTTTGGTTGAAGATTTGTTGAAATCGGATTATGGCCGGAGTTCGCCGGCATTCTTCGAGGTTTGTGATCGAAATATGAAATTCTGAGGTGTTATGGTATTATTCTTGTAGATTTTGAGCAGCAGGGTGTCAGGGAAGTGATTGGCGTCGAAACGAAGCCGATTGGGACAATTTCTGGGCTTGGTTGGAGGCTGGTCGGAAAACGGCAACGTTCGCCAGTTTCTGGGTTCATCCTCAATTTCCGGCCACCTTCATCCGTTTCCGGCAGCTCCCCCATCAGCCATTTCCGCCGTTTAATCCGAAATCCCCTTCCCTGTTTACAAAAAAAAATTGCAATTTCTTTTTATTTTTAATTCAAAATTCAATTTCTGTTTTTAGAAATTATTTCTTTTGAATTCAAGAAATTATTTAGTTAATATTTTAAATTCCAAAAATCATTTACTTAATTATTTTAAATTCCAAAAAAAAAATTCTTTCATTATTTTCAAAAATCCAATTTTATTTAATTATTTATAATTTATTTTAGTTAATTATTTATGGATATATTTAATTGATTAAATCATTTAATCAATTAATTTTATTTATAAATAGTTAAATAAAGTATAATTATTTATAATTAATTTAAATAATTCTTAAAAAAATTACTTTTGAGCTTTTAAAATTTATACTTAGGTATTTAAAACCAAATAATATTACTATTAATCAATTTATTCCTATTTATTCTTATTTTATTCGTAATAAATAAACCATTCGTCCGTTTAATACGAAATGAACGCGTATAGACTCAAAACAATATTCCGCTTTCAATAAAAATACTTTCGAGACCTAATTTCTTTTGTATTGGAAGGTCATTTAATTCGCGAGTCATTCTGAGTAGGTATCTAATCGGTAAATACCATTATATACCCGATATCAAATCTAAAAGTACTGAGTCTTATCTTTTAACGATCTTACTTATGTGTTACATGAATTACATGTTTACGTGAATATGAATAACATGATTACGTGATATGTGATATGCATGATATCTGTTTACAGTTTTAAAAGTGCCATGATTAGTTATAAACGATCGGGTAGATGTGAAGATGTATAGTTACGTCGATTGAGTTTGGTTCTGTTAATTAAGATAGTCCTTTTGTTTATAAAATCGAGTCACGAGGAATGTAGTCAAGTGTTAGACGGAGTTGGTAGCCAACAGTTATAAGCCGAGGTTATAGTGAGAAGTTATCGAGCATACCAGACAAGTTTTCTCACCGATTCTAAATTCAGAATAGAGTATTACTTTGTTTATTCATATACCAAATGCAACTTTATAAACTATTCTAATTTCAGAATAGTTTAACCTTTTACTTATCAGATTGTCTAATCTTAATCATGCAAGTATTTCTTCTTTATTCTAAGTTCAGAATAGTTAAATATTTTATATTTCACTGCAAATTACTCTATACATTGGAACGTTGAGATAAGATTAGCGAACAACTAATTGCTCTAGTTACTTCACCATCAGTTGTTGAGATGACTTCGGACCATGTGAAATGGGGAGTTATGTTGTTAAAGATGTCGTTTGATTCGGCTTCTTTGATTAAAAAATGTTTTTATGGATTGGATGGTTGTGTAGGAGGCCGTGGCGACGGTCCAGTGTGAAATCTGTATTATGCAGGATATAATACCTTGCTAGGCCAATATGTGCCTTGGGTACCCTTTGTTTAGTTGGATATGCTTCGGCAGATCATCGGCAGCAACACACTGTCGTTCAAGGATTCTAATTCAAAATGTATATGAAAGTATTATTTATTATCAAAACTTATATTAGTTTTTGATATTGCTCAGGTATTGTTGTCTGGTTTTGTTCTTCAAATATATTGTGGTGGTTATCTTAAATCATAAGCTATATATTTCTTGTTGAGCATTTATTTCGCTCATACTTGTTTATTATTCTAATCTTTCAGCTAGGCCAGAGCAGGCCTGAGTTCCAGGATTAATCAGGAGTGATGTGCTTGTAAATAGTTTGGTACGTTTTCAGGGTAGACTGTTTTGGGACGTTTGATTAGTCTAGAGGTTTGTAATAAAATTTGAATTTATAAAACTAACTAGACTTATGGGTTGTGATACTGGTTTGTATTAGTGTCTGTTTCATACTGTAATCTATGATCGATCCAATGGCATGAAAGGGGTCATATTTATTATTTTATTCCGCTGTGCATATTTAGTATTGTTTATCATGTAGTAACTTCCAAATATAGAACCCAAATTTGAGGGCGTTACAAAACTACCCTTTTATCTTGGTCAGAACGGATGGTTGAAGTGATGCCTCTAGAGTTGACTTTCCTGAAAATTGCAATTACGCGACTCACACTCTAACAATTTTAATAAATCAAGGAATTATTATTTAAATATGAAACCACTTCCAAACTCTTCTCGGTATTTTTAATATTTAACATAAAATTTTCATTTCAAAATTAAGAGTTTAACTCAACGAAAAATATTTAAAAGTTGAGTCTCCTACAGAGTTTTACTATTTGCGCCGCTTTCACTAAAATGATATTTTCTTCTAAACGGTAAATTGTCTTGACAAAATCCTTATATGGTTACAAACTAAAAGACAGTCTCTTTACATTCATGACCAGTGGTGCTTGAAAATAATCATTTTACAGTTTGGAAAATGTGCTAAAAAACAGCCTACAATGGGTAATGTTACGTGGACATTATGACGACTATAAACGGGACGTTTCCCGATATCAAAACTCAACCAAATCAACACCAATAAAAGACCAACTCACCATCCACCTTATACTCCCTCTACTCAATCAAATCCTCCATTAAACTCAAAACAAAATTCAAAACCCAATCTCCAAAACTCAACGACAACTCATCTAATCGCTTAAAACATCAACCATTAACATAAACAATACATACATGCTTTCATCTCTAAATTTCAAGAAATTTAATTTATGAAAACACCATTCATCAGACTATATAACATAAGAAAATATCATGCTATAGATGGTGGGTAGGATAGATTTTACCTTCAAAAGAACGAGTTTGCTTTCCTCTTCGTTTTAAGCTATTGAATGCGATGATCCATCAAGAAATGAGCAAGCTCCACTCCTTCTTCTTCCTCATCCTTTAGCTTAGGTTTCTTTATGAAAATTGGGGGGGGGGGGGCAGAATGGCTGCTTTAAAGGCCTTTTTTGTGTGTTATCAATTTATCACAAAGGTCTGATTAAAAAGCAAGTTAGTCACTCAAGTTTTCTTTCTCTTCAAAGCTTCTTCAATACACTTCACTTATCGTTTCTTCTTCGATCTAAGCTTCCTCTAAAATTGTAATTTATATGCCTCAGATACTCTTTCTAATTGCACACATAGTCACTATTTATCATCCCGGAAAATCCGCTGAAATATGGGATCAAACGGAGACCGGAAATTTTTACTATTCATCGCAGTTTTCAACTTGCTTATTTCCAAATTCTGACGAAGCCAACTTATGTTTATTTAATTCCTAGATTAAGAATATCTCTTTATAAATCCATATTGAGGAATTAAATATTATTAAACTCTTTTAGTTACTATAACAGTTCGATTTTCAGTCCAAATCCAAGTTGTGAATCTCTGAGATCTAACGTATTTACATACACTTATTTATAGTATGGATCACTAATACGGATTCCGAATTCCCTTCCGAGTCTTGCAACATAGGTGGCAAGATATATATTTACTTATATTGTGAAGTTACTATTCATTAACTTTACACCGGAAAAATTGATCCTCAATTACCGATAGAATATGCATTCATCTGAATCCCCAGTTATAACACCAAACGTTTAAAATCCTAAAAGGCATTAATATTACTACAAATATAACTTATATCTCTTTTATAATCCTTGGATTTATATCCTTCAACCTCAACGCATTAATTATGGTCGAACTCCTATACGTTTATATTCCATCATAAGCCTAGCGTCGGAGTTTTACGTTCGTAATATGGAATGTGAATCACATCATGACACGTTACAAATTCAGAGCAATATCAACTCCTATGACATTGCAAGAATTCAAGAGGTCAAATACAAGTCGGTTTAGCTTTCCCTTTCTTACTCAGCTTTATCGGTTATCTCTATGGGGATACTTTCAACAACATGAAATCTCCAACCATATATTCTTTATCCTTTCTGGTACGACCGACATATTTGCGTTGTCTTCCTTGAGCTGCTACGAGTCATTCTCGGTGGATCTTAATTCATCATTGTCCTCTCGGTTAATTTCGGTCTCTATACTTTCCGTTCGCCACCTTCGTCCTAACGTAAATAGAGATCGGTACTTCTTTCGGTACAAAGCTTTGTAATGAGGCGTCCCTCTACTGGCGTGGTAATTATAACTATATAAAAATACTATCGGTTCCAACTCCCCAGAAATCCAAGGCACGGGCGCTTAACATAACTTAAAATGTCTGAATAGTTCTCTTAATCCATCGGTTGATCTGTGGATCATAAGCTATGTTCATGATAAATCTCGTTCTCAACACTCTGGAACTTTATCCAAATATGGAATTAAATCTTGGGTCACAATTTCTATTGGAACTACATGTCAAACATCTTTTTCATAATTTATAATATCCTTTTATCTTTCTTACTTAAAATATCGGCCACCATATTGGCCTTTCCTGAGTGATAGTGAATTATATCATCATAGATCTCGATCAAACTCAACTATCTTTTCAAACTCATTTGTAGTTCTTTTTATTTCGATAATGTACTTAAGGCTCTTGTGAAAAGAATAATTTCACCATTTTCTCCATAAATTATTGTTTCCAATTTGTTAGTGCAATCAACATCACGGCTAACTCCAAGTCATGTGTTGGATATCTTATCTCATACTCCTTGAGTGGTTTAGACTCATATCAATCACATTTCCATGTTACATCTACCTACATCTTCAAACCTTAAGGGATCCATCACTTATAATTTTTAAAGTCCCCTTTACCAATCAGATCTTGCTAACACTGACCTATTACTAGTCTTTCCTTTAGTTCTTACAATCCCTATTCCTTCAATTCATAAAGACTTGGTAGCACCAACATCCATTAGAATATCCATACTGATAACATCTACTAGGAGCGTATCTTCAAGCACATAAGGATTCCCCATATCATTTTTTAGAAACACATTAAAGGTACTTATAACTTATTTTAAATATATTATTCATACAAAATAATAATTACATAACATAATATTCTGGCTGCACCATTGGTACTTTTAGTTTTCAATCTCATATTCGTGCAACGGTTCACAACTGTACCTCCCGTTCACCCGAAAATAATCACCCTTGAAAGAAATGATTTCAAAATATCAATGTCATTTAGACAATCTTAATAGGATTTCAACTGTTATTCCCTAACAATACAACAAGAATTACAGAAGGGGGGTTGAATGTAATTCTGGATTTTTTTTAGATTTATGAAAAATGGTTCTAACTCAATTTATATCTAATTGTTTGATTTGCAAAGTGCGGAATACAGAGTCAAGTTAATCAAACATACAGTAATAAAAACTCAGGTCTTTAAAAGTTTCTGGTAGATTTGAATGTATCCACCATATATATATATATGTATATATATATATAGCAAGAGAACCCTGTTAAGCTTGAATAGCTCACAGCTACTTTACAAGTGAACAAATAAACTGCAGAGAAATTCTACAAAATACAGCTTACAAATGTTTCTCTGCTAAAAATATGTTTACTTAGTTGGTTTGTTGTTGTTGTTCTACTTGCTACACTTGGTTTATATATCACCAAGTTTACATGATAATAAGACAAGATAATAAAACAAAACCTATCAAGTCTAACTCCATGTTGCTTCACTACTCTATTCCAGCATCTTTGAATATCTTCATAATTGCATGGAAATGGTAATGCTTCTTTGTTCTCAAAACCTTGCTAAATAGGCTGCCACATTCCTTTTGCAAACAATCGACGCATTTGACTGTGTTGTCACTGTCAACAGATATTTGAATTGTTCATTCGTCGGGTACATGCTTGTTATCCGCCGGGTAGCCTTGTTGATCATCCATCGGGTAGCTTTGTTGATCATCCGTCGGGTAGCCATTTATCACTTGACTCCATTTCATTTGTGCAGAATTACAAGACATCTTATATTTACATTTAATCAACTTATTCTGTACATCTTCTAGTAGTCTAAATGATTCATAAGCTACTATAGAATCTTATACAAAGTTGTTTGCAGAAATGTGCTACATGACTTATTATTACATAAGCTACTCACCCGGTGGATATCAATTAGTCATCCGTCGGGACTATATTGAATCATCCGTCGGGACTATAATTGATCATCCGTCGGGTGCTACAAAATTCACTAAGTTAAATCTACTAAGGTGTTTTGTTTAGCTTATCATCAAGTACACAACATATTCCTAACAATCTCCCCCAATTTATGTCTACTGGAATTGTAGCCATAAATTAAGTGAAACTTGATGATAACAAAACATCCTAAAGATAAAGATTGAAAAATAGTAGATAAAACTAATAAGTGCTGCAAATTGCTGAAAGTTGAACAATGCAAAGTACACAAAGAAATTGCTCACAATTGTCATCAAGATGCTCCTCTAGTCTGAGCAGATAGATCTATTTCCTTGATTGTCTGGATTTCTTCCCAAGCCTTCTGTTGTTTTTTTCAATTTGATTCTGAAGTTGTCTGTGGAATTCAAGTTCATCAGCTTATGAGAGATTTAGCATTTCCTGCATTTCCAAAAGAGTCTCATTGCTAGAAATACCCAATTGATCCTCCAGTCTGAAGAATCTTCTCACACCTTTGTCATCCATGAATTCCATCAGCCAATAGGGCCTTAGATGCACTTTTTTGCCTGGAAAGGGAATAGATAGAGTTTTTGGAAGTGCATCCTTGGCTCTAATACTCCGTAGTTCCTCAATCCTCTTTAGAACTATTCTTCTTACAGTCACATTGTATCCAGAGTTCTTTTTGAAGGATGAGTAGACTTTAATCAGAATAGATTGGCTTTCTTGGAGAATCCTGTGAAGAGGCCAAGTCATCTCTTTCCCTCCCTTGTATCTAAATACCAATCTTTCAGGAAGATGTCTGTAAGCGTCAATTCCTCTTACTTCTTCCTGTTCATCCAAGTAGAGATTTAAGTCTGAAAATTCCTTGATATCACAAATGTACATGAGATATCTCTTATTGACTGTGGGTTGGGATTTGGTTAGAGCTTTGGATTTGAGAGATACAGGCTTCACTTTCTTGCTAGCTCTAGTATTTGTCTTCTTTGTCTTGAAGATGGGTAAATTTAGCTCAGGAATTGGTAAACTATCCCAGTCTACAGGCTCATCCTTAGGAACAATTGGTTCACCATGAATATTTCTTGTTGGATCAACCACTTTGAATTCTTCAAATACCACCGAGGGTTTTGATATCTGAGTTATAGTTGTAGGCTTTTTGGGAAATTGGTCTTCCAATTCCTCATCATTAAAGTTCACTTTCCTCTTGGAATGGAGTTTGTATCTAAATATTCTTTTCTGCTGTGATTCTTCTTGCATTTTCAGATCCTTAGGTTCAATAATTACAGTTGGTTGTATAGGAAGTTCTTTTGGGTTTTTACAGCTTGAAGCTTGGCCAAGATAGCAGCTTGTTCTTTCTTTTGCCTTTGCTTCTTAGCATCCAAGGAAGCTTGCTTCTTTTCAAGCCTGATTCTTTCTTTCTCTTCCTTCTTAGCTTCTGTAAACAGTGGGTGTCCAACTACCACACAAATCTCCTTACCATTTCTGTAAATTTTGGCAATTCTTATTTTCAATGCTGAATCAGTTGGATCCTTGTAGAATGCAATAGACCTAGCCAGCAGCTTCTTCTCATCTGGCCTAGGTGTTTCAAACACTGTATCCATAGAATTCTTGTCTGTAAACTTAGAGTACTTCCTTTTGACCTTCATGATGAGATCTTTCTTTGGAGATTTGATGCATGAAGTTTGACCTCTTTCCAGATAGTTCATACTTATGTCATTCACATAAATTTTCATGACTTTACAATGATGATTGAAGACTTTGTCTCGCTTCTGAATTGGCCCAAACTTTTGTTGAATATCTGCATCTTTTTTTCTTTGTTTTTCTTTTATTTCCTTCTCTAGAGATGTAACATCAAACATCTTGCGATTTGATTTCAACTCAAGCTTTTCAGCTGCTCTTTGAATTAGATCAATGCTATCCAATACAGGTGGCTTTGTGAAAGCAATTGTTGGCACAATCACTTTGCTGACTTATATATTTAGCACTTTTTGCTCCCCCTCACTTCTTGATTCCCCTTGACTGAATAAGACAATTGAGCTTGCTTTCTCCCCCTTAGAAGAGGTTTCTTTCTCCCCTTTTTGTTATCAGCAAATTGAGTAGAAGAAGGGATTTATGCGACAACTAGCCTTTGAAGCAAGTCTGTTTACTGTGCATGATGTAGATGTATAGCTGTTAGAGAGGCTTCCATTGTTGTCATTCTTTTCTCCAAGGAATCCACCTTGGTGGCAAGATCAGTGTTCTTCCTTAATTGTCTTTTGATATCAAGCATTGTAGCTTCTGGAAGTTTTGCATCTAATCTACCAGCTATATCCTTCTTCACTTGAGTGATCTCTGTTTGAATAGAAGTGATATCCTGATTGTGTTGGAAGCCTTGGATTTGCTGTAGTTGGAGAGAAGCAAGATGTGTTTGCAGAAGCTTCTTGGTGCTAGCATTTTTGGATGATTGAAGAGCAGACTTTGTTTGACTGATAAGTTGGATGAGTGTGGTCTTGAAATGATATTCATCACATTTCTTGGAGAAGGCTCATGATGGCATGCCTGATCTGGAACAAGGGCCGACTTCTCCTCATGTGTCCAATGGCTCTTCTTCACTTTCTTCATCCTCACCACCAAAGAAATCTTCTGAACCACCAGTCTCATAGTCAATATCACCAGCTGTAGAGGGCAGAGCTGTGATTGCTTCCTTTTCTCTTTGCATAGACTGTGTGATGTGCACGAAGTTTAGCATTCTTTCTGCATTGTCATTGCCCTTTCCAGCTAGAAGTTGATATGCTCGAACAGGGTGAGTAAATGTCTCAGCATCCAAGGAGATAGAATTTATAACATCTTGACTTTGCTGAGATAGTCCCTCCCTGTCTGCATCCTGGACATTCATCAACTCGCTTGCAAAGACATCCACCCTTATTTCTCCTGTACCTGCATTTCTCTTAATATCTCTCTTTTCTTGCATTAAGGTCACACCTTGGATTCCCACCCTCACACCATCACCTTCACCATCAAAGGTGGGACTCCTCTCACTCACTTTTGCCAGTCCTGAAGAAATGGACTGCATTAGATCGCTCTTTTCCTCTCCTTTTTCCTGGGAGCAACCCAGACTCTCACTCAATTTACTCCCTTCCCTCAGTCCTAGGAGTGATTGCACTACTACTAAGTCTTCTGCACTTGTAAGAATTGAAGAAATTTGAAGTTGTGCAGAGACACCTGACGGATGAGAATATCCATCGGGTTAGCAGTTTGACTATCCGACGGACGACTGCTGTTAAGCTTATCCATCTGGATACAATCACTACTCGACGGATGATAAATATCCATCGGGATAGAAGAAATAATTGAGTTTGGAGTGGAGACTATTGTAGACTCTGTGCAGATTGATGAAAATTTTGGCACAGATGTCTCAACAGTCTCAGAAAGAAATGGCAAGTGAGCAACAAATCATCTAGAAGATGATTCTCACTTGCATGGATTTTTGGCTTCTCCAAGAGAGTTAAAGATGGAGAATTTGGAAGTGATGTGTTTATCATGTCAACATCAAATGAGTGTGTGGGAGAATTTGGTGTATCAGGTGCTTCAATTATGAGAGATTTTGGTTGTGACTCCATATTTATTGGAGCCACATCAACCTGACTTTGAGAAGGTGCAGTGACTGGGTCTTTTGCACCAGTTTGCACGGTGTGTGAGCCCTGTGCATCCCTAAGGGTTTTTGGTTTCTTCTTTCTGGTATAAGTTTGGGGTGAGCTTTTGTCCCTTACCCTCTTGGCCTGTGCTCCTGGTTGGGAGCTGGTTTCAATGGTAACATCCTTTTGGGAGGATGAAACCAGTAATGAGCTAATATCCTTATTAAGCACTGCAGTTTATTGAGAAACTGCAGTATGGCTAGGCTGGGAAACACTCACCTCTCCAACCTTATCCTTAGGGTTTCTTTGATTTTCACCCTGTCCCTCACCTTTCCTTCCCACCTTCACACTCCCCTCTTTAGGTTTAGTGGATTTTACAACTGATTTCTTTTGAAAGAAATCAGGGGGGCTTTCTTAATTTTGGATTTAGGAACTTGTTAGGAATATGTTGTGTACTTGATGATAAGCTAAACAAAACACCTTAGTAGATTTAACTTAGTGAATTTTGTAGCACCCGACGGATGATCAATTATAATCCCGATGGATGATTCAATATAGTCTCGACGAATGACTAATTGATATCCATCGGATGAGTAGCTTATGTTACAATAAGTCATGTAGCACATTTCTGCAAATAACTTTGTATAGTTTCTATAGTAGCTTATGAGTCATGGAGACTGCTAGTAGATGTGCAAAATAGGTTGATTAAATGTAAATATAAGATGTCTTGTAATTCTGCATAAATGAAATGGAGTCAAGTGATAAATGGCTACCCGACGGATGATTAACAAAGCCACCCGACGGATGATCAACAAGGCAACCCGATGGATAACAAGCATGTACCCGACGGATGATCAATTCAAACATCTGTTGACAGTGATAACATAGTCACATGCGTTGGGTGTTTGCAAAAGGAATGTAGCAGCCTTTCTAGGTAGGAAAATGGGAATAAAGAAGCATTACCATTTTCATGCAAGCTATGAAGGTTTTCAAAGATGCTGGAATAGAGTAATGAAGTAGCATAGAGTTAGACTTGATAGTTTTGTTTTATTATCCTGTCTTTTTGCTATGTAAACTTGGTGATATATAAACCAAGTGCAGCAAGTAGAATAACAACTAATTAGACTAAGAAAATACATTCTCAGAGAAATATTTGTAAGCTATATCCTTTAGCATTTCTCTACAAGTTTTAGTTGTTCATACTTGTAAGCAGCTGTGAGCTTATTTGAGCTATACAGAGTTCTCTCGATATATAAATATATATATATATATATATATATCTAGTGGATACATTCAAATCCACCAGAAAGTTTTAAATACTTGTGTTTTTATTACTTGTGTTTTGATTTATATAATTCTTTCATTCCGTACTTTGCAAATCAATCACATATATATTATTGAGTTAGAACCATTTTTCGTAAATCTTAAAAAGAAGCCAGAATTACATTCAACCCCCACTTCTATAATTCTTGTTGTATTGTTAGGGAATAACAGAACTTTTGTTGGTTTGGTAGCTTGGGTAGGCAACTGTTGGTTCATTGACACAGTTGCCATAGCTACACTAGAAAGCAAAGAAATTTGTGAGGTTGGAAGAGTGGAGATAGAAGAAATTACCTCACTTACCTGAGGTCCCTCCATTACTGGAAAGTAGTATAAGGGAACCTCCTTGTGATGGTTTTCTCTGTTTAAATATGCAATGATCCTTCTTTCTTAAACCCAGCAAATTAACTTGTTGGTTGGGTTCTCAATTACAATATCTTCAATAAGATGGTTAGCAAGCATCATAAAGAATCGAGCATAATAGACACTTTTACCTCTCTTATTGATCTCTCCTAACTTAATGCCTAACTCAAACAAAATCAAATCACTGAAATTGAAGTACTTATCAGTAACTAGCATGTAAAGCATGTTAAACATGTTAAGCATAGAAATGTTTATAGAGTCAAAGTTACTAATTTTACCAGAAAATACCTTAGTTACTACATCACACAGATAACTCCATTCTTTCCTAAGACCCAACCTCCTAATTTCACTTAGTTTAGAAGTAGTGAGTGCATAGCCCATGAAATTAAGCATATTAACAATGTCAGTGTCTGTGTGGAGCAGTTACAGTATTATCAGGAATCTTGAAGCATGCTTTAATAATATCACTATTTATGCAAAACTGCTTACCTTTCAGAGTGAATGTGATGGCCTTGTCTGTCGAGTTGTACGCTGCAGTTGTCCATATCTCTTCAACAACCTCAAAATAAATGGCAGGTGATTCCAACATGGCATAGTTGAGTTTGCAGTTCTTCACAAAATCCATCATTTTGTGATAGTCACCAGACTGTTGAATAACCTTGTTCACCAAAGCTGAGAAGTTATTTTTCTCATAGATATAACCGGTTTGAGACATGATTTTCACTACGGGTTCCATTGTTATAGATTTGGAATTTATAGAGAGAGAGTTTGCTTTTGAGAAGAAGGAAATTAGAGCAATTGAATCTTGAGAATGATAAAATAAATCAATAAAAGTGAATTAGCATCTATACTATCTCAGAAAATAACTGTCAAAATAATAAAGTAAAATAAAGTAACCAATAAAAATTTCCCAAAATAGCCGTTTAAAAATAAATAAACTGTAAAAATTCCGTCACTTATCCATCGTGTCCTGCTTAGAATCTGTAAGTATACTCGATGGATAATGTCCAGGAAATTAACGGCTAGGATTGAGATAATTCGACAGATGAGGATAAATCAGTTATCCGTCGAGTTATAAAATATTCCAGAAAAATAATTGATTTTAATGACAAATTGTATTCCGACGGATGATCAAACTCGATGGATAATGATCATCCGTCGGGATGTAAATTTTGACTTAGCCAAAATTTCCTCCAAAACAGAAAAATCAATTAAATTTCTGGATACATAACAACTTGCACAATATCTGAAATGATTCAAGAAAAATTTAGCATACCTAATTCACTTACCAACCTTGAAAAGGTGGATTATCCAAGGGCTAGGTAAATATATCTGCAAGCTGTTTTTCACTTGGAACAAAATGCAGTTCCACAGTACCATTCATCACATGTTCCCTTATGAAGTGGTACTTGATGTCTATGTGCTTTGTTCTTGAATGCTGTACTGGATTTTCAGTGATGGCAATTGCACTTGTTTTATCACAGAAAATAGGAATCCTATCCACTTGTAGACCATAGTCCAACAATTTATTTTTTATCCATAAAATCTGTGCACAACAACTACCAGAAGCAATATATTCAGCTTCAGCTGTAGAAGTAGAAACTGAATTTTGCTTTTTACTGAACCATGACACAAGCTTGTTTCCTAGAAATTGACAGGTTCCTGTTGTACTTTTTCTGTCTATTTTACAACTTGCATAATCTGTATCTGAGTAACCAGTTAGATCAAAATCAGAATCTCTAGGGTACCAAATGCCAAGTTTTGGTGTTCCCTTGAGATATCTGAAAATTCTCTTAATAGCTACTAAATGAGATTCTTTAGGATCAGCCTAAAATCTAGCACAAAGACAAGTAGCAAACATTATATCTGGCCTACTAGCTGTTAAGTACAGAAGTGAACCAACCATGCCCCTATAACTTGAAATATCCACAGACTTTTCAATAGTGTTTAATTCAAGCTTAGTTGCAGTGGCAATGGGAGTTTTTGCAAATGTGCAATCCATTAGTTCAAACTTCTTTAAAAGGTCATGAATGTATTTAGTTTGACTAATGAATATTCCATCACTTACTTGCTTAACTTGTAAACCAAGAAAGTAAGTTAGTTTTCCCATCATCCTCATTTCATATTTACTTTGCATCAATTTGGCAAACTTTTTGCAAACTTTTTCATCTGTAGAGCCAAATATAATATCATCTACATAAATTTGAACAAGTATACTAGAGCCATTAACCTTTTTAAAGAATAAGTTTTTATCCACAGTACCTCTTGTGAAGTGATTTTCCAAAAGGAACTTTGATAAAGTGTCATACCAGGCTCTAGGTGCTTGCTTCAGTCCATAGAGTGCTTTCAAAAGATAGTAGACATGATTTAGGAAATTTGGATCTTCAAAACCAGAAGGCTGACTGACATAGGCTTCCTCCTCTAAATCTCCACTCAGAAAAGCACTCTTGACATCCATTTGATAGACTTTGAAATTGGCATGGGCTGCATAGGCTAAGAAAATTCTGATGGCTTCAAGTCTTGCAACAGGAGCAAAAGTTTCATCAAAATCTTTTCCTTCTTGTTGACAATAGCCCTTAGCAATAAATCTGGCTTTGTTCCTGACCACTATGCCATTTTCATCCATCTTGTTTCAGAATACCCATTTTGTGTCAATTGGATTCTTTCCTTCAGGCTTGGGTACCAGCTTCCATACTTTATTCCTTTCAAATTGGTTTAGCTCCTTCTGCATAGCTAAAATCTAATTAGGATCCAACAAAGCTTCTTCTACCTTCTTTGGTTCTTCCTTAGATAGGAAGCTGCTATATAGACATTCTTCTTGAGTTGCTCTCCTTGTTTGAACTCTAGAAGATATATCACCAATGATGAGCTCATAGGGGTGATCTTTTGTCCATTTTCTTTGTTGAGGTAGGTTAGCTCTAGATGAAGAGGCCTCATTGTTGTCTTGATGTGTAACTGAGTTTTGATTATTAGAAACTCCCCCTGAGTTTATGGATCTTTGATTTGATGAAGGGGAACTTTCTGTAAGTGATCTATTCTGATTTTCAACTTCTTTTGATGACCCGACAGATAGTGCATTTTGAGTTCCGATGGATGAAGCTGATTATCTCCCGACGGATAAAGCAGATTGTCTATGGCACCCCCCAAACACGGGTCAGAAGTTTGGGATCCACACACACACACACACCTTATTTATAACCTGCTTATAATAATAATAAAAATAATAATAATATGCAGTGACCCTACTTACCAACTACCACGGACCGCAACAGGTTAAAGTATGTACACAAGCCACACACACACTTTATATTACAAACGTCCAAATTCCAACTATTGAAACTCATAACTGAGTATTAAACATTATTACAAACTTTTACAAACTTAAATTATCTCAAAAGATGCCTGCTAGCTTAACTCGATCAACCTGGACCCCTAGTTCTCGCACTGGATTGGGGATACTCGCTACCAACTGGTTCCTTCTTAACCGGAAAAGAACATAAACAACATCGCACAAATGAGCTAACTAGCTCAGCAAGTCTCAATGGCACGACTGAGAATAATGATCATCAAGTGGAAAGGGTTATGATATCAAGTGAACAATGAATTATGATTTAGAATTGGATATTATATTTTTATTTTAAAAGCCAAGGTTAGGTTGCTGATCAGTCATGCACTAACCCCGAGCAAAGCACACAACACTGCTCTAACTACTGGATCCAAGGAACACATTAGCTTAACTTGACCATTAATATGGTCTGACCACGAATCTGGTCCACAATTTTATAAAAACAATCCAATTCTAACATGATAACAGAATAAACAATGTAAAGCAATAACCAGAATCATAAATAGCAATGGATGTTTGATAATAAAATGGTTTCAATCTTCACAAAAGATCATTGTGGCAATTTCAAAGCTTGGCTGTTAAGTAATGAAAGAATTGGAAAACAAAGGAATCAATGTTTCAAGGTTTCAAGGATTTGGTCTCTCAAAGCATAAGGTACAATGGTTTGAATATGTAAGTAATCTGGTTCAGTGTTTGGTATTTAGTTTGTATGTATTTGTGGAGTAGTATCGTATATTTATGGTTCATATTTGGGTATACAACAATCAATGGTTTAGAAAGAATAAGGTTTACGGCTCAAGATCAATAACTGGAATCAGGGTTTAGGGTTCAGTTCTTCAAAGCACTTGTAATATAAAACAGGACTATCAATCAACTACAATATATCTCGAGAAAGTTCAGAACACTTGCCTGGTACTAGCTTGCTATACTGCACTAATTTTCAATTACAACCGTCTATTCCTCGACTATCTGTTTCCCTTTCCTACGCCTTGCCTCTTCTGCTCACATATCATAAGCATCTATCAATATTCAACTCATACGATTCTATTCGATACACACTTCTATCTACACTTCGTTTTACCCAAATCTGATTAACGGATTGAAAGTTACGCAATAAACAAGTAAACACCGAACATATAGACCGATAATCAATCAACAAGTCACATATAACACGCAATACGTCAAACAATCAATGATATATTATTTATAAAGGAGTCTCGGGTTGTAAACAGGCTTTCGGGTATTTAAAATGATTTGTAAAATATTTTTCGGAATTAAAACGGGTCGTTGGATAAATTTTAAAGCAATAACAGGGTTCGGTTGGCCAAATCTGGCTCCAAAACAATTTTATAATAATTATCGAGCCTTGAAAACAATTTAAAATAATATTTTAAAGCTCAAAACTATTTTTCGGAATTTTTAAATCATTTTTAAATAATTAAATCTAATTAAATAATTAATTAAAATCAATTAATAATTAATTAAATCAATTAATCAATTAATTTTCGAATTAATTGACCAATTAATTAATTAATTATTAACTAAAATTAATTAACTAATTAATTCAGATTTATTTTTGAATTAAAAATAAATTTTAGAATTAAAATAATAATTTTTGGAATTTTCAGAAATTAAAAATGAATTTTTATATTTAAAATAAATAGAAAATATGATTTTTAAACATTTTTAAAACAGGAATCCTTTTTTTGCAAACTCTGGAAACTTCAGGGACCAAACTGCATCGTCCCCAAAAGTTTAGGTATCAAACTGTAATTTTACAGGGGGGTCGCCGGAAAATGCCATGTCTCGCCGGAGAAAACGATTCAGGGATGCTCAGGCCACCACCAACTCGAGATATGATCTACACCACACTAGGAATCTAACCATGCCATCAAATCACACAACCCATCCCTGAGTTGGCCGGAATTTGGCCGAGAAGTTCGCCGGTTTCCGGCGAACTCGACGTGAACTTAAAATCACAACTCCCTTCGATTCACGGATCCTTTATTAACGAGTTATATACCAATCGATTGCAAATTTCATAAGGAACACAACCCACTATATATCAACAGCTAATAACCCCTAGATCAAAAAGCCCTAAATTTCAATTAAGAACATTCATACGGGTTATAAACCTTAATTTCAAAATTCGAAAATCAAACTCAATTTTGAACATGTTATTGAACTCCAAATCAGTCATATAATATATCAAAATCATCAGGAAAACAAGCTCTACAACATGCAATCATCAAATCATTCAACCAATCATCCGAACAAAAATTCATATTTTTAATTAAAATAATTCAAAAATAATAAAAATTATAGAAAAATAACCTTGATTTCTGCAGGTGTATGGATCACAGATTCTGAAAGTACTCCTCAAGACCTTCGATTTGGTTACTCGAGCTTTCCAAACAGAGATCACTAACACCTCGATTTGTTGGTTTGATTTTCAGAAAGATTTATTAATATTTGAATTTTCTCTGTAAAAACTGTATAACTACTGTTTGCAAATGATTTTCGGTACGAAAGAAAATACGGTAAAGGCTATTTATAATTACAGAAAATTAGTATCCTGTTGGATCATTCCGGATATAAAATGGTACGTTTATTTATAAAAACTGATCCAAACAGTACCGATTTTCGGGATAATTATCCAAATCAGTACAATTTGTACTGCGGTCTTGGTCTCAGCGCCTGGTTACACGTATTACGAGGTGATAGTTGTGATAGTTTAATAAAAAGATCCCATTTATCAAAAATACGAGTTTTATTTATTTACCGAAACGAATAATGTATCGAAAATATTGCGCCGGGACCCGCACAGGACAAACCGTACTCCGGATCGAAAAAGTCGAAACATGGAAAATGCTCGGAATATTGCAATTAGGTTAGGAAGGAGTTGTCGGAAGAGTTTCGGGTTATAAAAACGTAAAAACGGATGACGTCGGTTGGTTCCCGATTGTATAAAATAGTTTTTAAATACTCGGAAAAAGATTTTATAAAATCCATATATTTCCTATAAAATCATAACATTAAAATAAATAGGAAGATATGACAATTATTTATATTTTATTTTGGACATATAAAAATTAAAATACTCAATTAATATTATTTTTAAACATCCAACACATTTAACACTTAACAAATAATTCATAGAATAAATACTAAACATACATAATAATTATTTATTAGAAAAATAATTACACGGTATATCCTAGATATTACATTATCTCCCGACGGATGAAGCATTTTGCAACTCGACAGATGTTGAATTTTGTGCTTCATTAGTAGTAAATTTTTCTGCATTATCCTTTGCCATTGTTTCCTGATCACTTTCATCATCACTGTCATCACTAACCATCTCCACATTATCAAATTTGAGGCTCTCATGAGAACCTTCATCTTGCAGTCCTTCAATCTTTTTATCATCAAACACAACATGTATTGATTCCATAACAATGTTGGTTCTTAGATTGTAGACTCTATATGCTTTTCCCACAGCATATCCAACAAAAATTCCTTCATCTGCTTTAGCATCAAACTTCCCATGATGATCAGTTTGATTTCTCAAGATATAACATTTGCAGCCAAAGACATGGTGAAAATTTAAAGTTGGCTTCTTGTTCTTGAATAATTAGTAGGGTGTCATAGATTTTGCTTGATTAACCAAAGAAATATTCTGAGTGTAGCATACAATATTTACAGCTTCAGCCCATAAGTATGTTGGTAACTTTGATTCTTCAAGCATTGTCCCTGCAGTTTCAATAAGTGATCTGTTCTTTCTTTCCACTACTCCATTTTGTTGTGGAGTTCTTGTTTCTGAAAACTCATGCATAATCCCATTCTCTTCACAAAATGCCCTCCTAACAGAATTCTTGAACTCAGTTCCATTGTCACTCCTGATTCTACCAACTTTGAAATCAGGATGATTGTTGACTTGCCTTATGTGATTGATGATGATTTCACTAGCCTCATCTTTAGACTTTAGGAAATATGTCCAAGAGAACTTTGAAAAATCATCTACAATCACTAGGCAAAATCTTTTTTCTTGAGATGGACAACACATTGACTGGTCCAAACAAATCCATGTGTAGCAATTGCAGAGGTTCTTCCATTGTTGAATCAAGGTTCTTCCTGAATGATGCTTTAATCTGCTTTCCTTTCTGGCAGGCATCACACAGTCCATCCTTAGAAAACTCCACTTGAGGAATACCTCTAACCAGTTCTTTCTTGACAAGCTCATTCATGGTCTTGAAGTTTAGGTGGGACAACTTCTTGTGCCACAGCCAACTTTCATCTTGACTTGCTTTACTGAGAAGACAAGTGACAGATTCTGCATTTGATGAGTTGAAGTCAGCTAGGTACACATTTCCTTTTCTCACTCCAGTGAGAACCACTTTGTTGCTCCTTTTGTTTGTCACAACACAGGCTTCTGAATTGAAGGTTACTGAATTGCCTTTATCACAAAGCTGCTAATACTCAACAAATTGTGCTTGAGACCATCCACTAAGGCAACCTTTTCAATGATGACATTATCTTTAGAAATCAAGCCATATCCCACAGTATAACCCTTGCTGTCATCTCCAAAAGTAATACTTGGGTCAGCTCTCTCCTTGAACTCTGTGAGCAGGGTAGAATCTCCAGTCATGTGTCTTGAACAACCACTATCCAAGTACCACAGATTCTTTATGTTTCCCTGTAAACATCAAAACCAAATCAAGTTGATTTTGGTACCCAAGTTTTCCTGGGTCCTGCCTTGTTAGCTTTCTTCTTCTTCTTTTTTAGGTTTGATCTCATTTGACTTGGGGATATCAGATTCATCCTTAGTCATTTGAGTTGGACCTTTGAAACCGGTCATTAAAACAGAATTATCATGCACATTTTGATTAACAGGAAAAGGCATGCTGTTTGCAAACATGTTATTCCAGAAGGGCATGCTAAATGGCATGTGAGGCATACTAAATGTAGCATAATAAGGATTAGGTGCAAATAGCATATTAGCAAATTGTGCATTCATATTCTGTGCAGACATAGGATTCATAGGCATAGAAGGCATGACATTCATACTGGAAAAAGAAGATGGTACAGATATAGGAGTAGGCATAGCAAGTTTGCAATTAACAGACAGATGATTAACACTACCACACTTAACACATATTTTTCTTGGAGCATATTTATCAGGTGTGTAGTTGTTATATTTGTTAATCCCTACTTTCCCATTTCTATTGTTTTTCTTTTTAGTTTATGTTTTAACCTCAATCTTTCCTAATCTCTCATTCAATTGTTTGATAGACAGATGACCAACATTCACTTTCTTCTCCTTCTTCACTTGACTAGATTCTCCTAGAATAAAGTTTTTTTAAACTGATCCATACTTATCATTTAACTTGGCAAGTTTGGCTTTGCTCACATGTTTGCACATAGCCGACGGATGAGGATTTGTGTAACTCGATGGATAATCCTTTTGATTATCCGACGGATGACTCTCATCATCCGTCGAGTCCACATCTGGTAGAAATCCTTCAACCAAATTGGATTCCAACTTCTCCTTACTCTTTTTCCAGGCTGCATCACAAAAGGACTCAATACCTTGAACTTTGGTGATTTGAGCATGAACATCTCTAGATGATTTCCATGCCTTAATCACCTTCTATTCTCGTTCAAGTTGTTTCTTCAAAATCTCTTCTTTCTTCAAGGACTCAGTTAATTTCTCCTTAACAATCTTACATTCTATTCTCAATTTCTCAAATTCAATAAACTGAGACTCTAGCACATTGATCCTCTCACTTAAAAATAGATTGTTTTTTTTATTTTAGCATTTTCTTTAGTGAGAGACTTAAGTGTAACACGAAAATGATATAATTATGTAGACATGTCATTAATTGCATTGTTAGACTCATCTTTAGATAAATATGCTAGGTTAGTGGTGATCACCTGATTACTTGAAGAAGTTGTTTCTGTTTCATCAGATTTGGCCATTAAGGCTAGATTTACATAGCTGACATCTTCATCCTCATCCAAACCATCTGCTGCCCAGTCATTTTCTTGTGTAATAAAAGCCCTTTCCTTTTGTTTGAGCAACTCAAAATACTTCTGTTTATAATCCACAGGCTCCAACTTCTTCTTGCTAGAATCTGACTTTCTACACTCAGTGGCAAAATGCCCTGCCAAGCCACATTTGAAACATTTGAATTTTGATTTATCCACCATGTTTATATTTGGCTTAGCTACTCCAAAGTTCTTCTCGAACTTGAGCTTGGCAAATCTTCTGGAAAGGAATGCAAGATGTTCATCAATATCATCCATGTCATCTTGGCTCAAAGAATCTTCATTTTCAGCTACCATCCCCTTGCCCTTATTTTCACAGACCTTTGTAGTAGACCCAACAGCTTCTACCTTCACCTCTTTGTCTTTCTCCAACTCAACAACCAGTGCTATAGACCCTCCTTTCTTCCTTCCTTTCTCCATCCTCTCATCTTGCTCTATTTCAAGCTCATAAATTTTCAGGATGCCATACAATCTCTCCGAAGTAAACTCCTTGTAATCTTGAGAGTTTCTCAATGAGACTGTCATTGGTTTCCATTCCTTTGGAAGAGATCTAAGGAACTTGAGATTGGAGTTTTTTGTCTGATAGACTCTTCCATGCAACTTCAGAGCATTTAGCAGTTTTTGAAATCTACTAAAAATGTCAGTGAGAGACTCACTATCTTCACAATGAAAGTGCTCATATTGCTAAATTAGTAGCTGCGTCTTATTCTCCCATACATGCTCAGTACCAACACACATAATCTGAATTGTGTCCCAAACCTCCTTGGCTGTTTTGCAGTTAATGATGTTATCAAACATATCACCATCAACTCCATTGAATAATATATTCATGGCCTTCTTGTCTTTCCTGGCTTGCTCAATATCAGGATCTGACCATTCATGCCTAGGCTTGGGAACAGATGGTTCATTTCCTGTTGCAGCTCTCATTGGCACATGAGGACCTCCCTCTATGCAATCCACATAGGCCTCATCTTCAGAAAGAAGATGTAGGTGCATTTTCACCTTCCAATGGTGATAATTGTCTTTGTCCAGAAATGGAATCTTGACTCCAACATCCTTCTTGTTCATCTTGCTTTTTTGTTGTGATCTTTAAACTTTTTGTACTTCAAGAGCTCGCTCTCATACCAATTGTTATTCCCTAACAATATAACAAGAATTACAGAAGGGGGGGGGGGGGTTGAATGTAATTCTGGCTTTTTTGAGATTTTTGAAAAATGGTTCTAACTCAATTTATATCTAACTGTTTGATTTTCAAAGTACGGAATACATAGTCAAGTTAATCAAACATACAGTAATGAAAACTCAGGTCTTTAAAACTTTCTGGTGGATTTGAATGTATCCACCAGATATATATGTATATATATATATATATATATATATATATATATCAAGAGAACCCTGTTAAACTTGAATAGCTCACAGCTGCTTTACAAATGAACAAACAAACTACAGAGAAATTCTACAGAATACAGCTTACAAATGTTTCTCTGCTAAAAATATGTTTGCTTAGTTGGTTTGTTATTGTTGTTCTACTTGCTACACATGGTTTATATATCACCTAGTTTACATGATAATAAGACAAGATAATAAAACAAAACCTATTAAGTCTAACTCCATGCTGCTTCACTATTCTATTCCAGCATCTTTGAATATCTTCATAATAGCATGGAAATGGTAATGCTTCTTTGTTCTCAAAACCCTGCTAAATAGGCTGCCACATTCCTTTTGCAAACACTCGATACATGTGACTGTGTTGTCACTGTCAACAGATATTTGAATTGATAATCCGTCGGGTACATGCTTGTTATCCGTCGGGTAGCCTTGTTGATCATCCGTCGGGTAGCTTTGTTGATCATCCGTCGGGTAGCCATTTATCACTTGACTCCATTTCATTTGTGCAGAATTACAAGACATCTTATATTTACATTTAATCAACCTATTTTGCACATCTACTAGTAGTCTATATGATTCATAAGCTACTACAGAATCTTATACAAAGTTGTTTGTATAAATGTGCTACATGACTTATTGTTACATAAGCTACTCACCCGGTGGATATCAATTAGTCATCCGTCGGGACTATATTGAATCATCCGTCAGGACTATAATTGATCATCCGTCGGGTGCTACAAAATTCACCAAGTTAAATCTACTAAGGTGTTTTTTTTAGCTTATCATCAAGTACACAACATATTCCTAACATCAACATCGAATAATTCAAGAATAATAATGAGCCCTAAATATAAGGAGCCTCAATGCTCAAAAGATACAAGGACTGACAGAAGAATAAAAAGATTTATTTTTCCATGTCCATGAAATTTTACATTTTGATAATATAGAGAATATTCTTCAGAAGCAATTATGGCTGGATACGAATATCATATGGACAATCTTTTTAAGATTCCCATATTGGATGAATACTTTTCCTCTTGAACAATAAAAGGGAAATTCCCAAATAATTTCACTGATAAAAGTCAACCAATAAGGTCTTATCAATTATGTCAAACTGAAAAAGGAATTATGCTTCATGATAAATAATGAATAAAGCAATTTGTTGTTCAATTATTCATGATTTTGAATGAATCTTCGTTATATGAACGAAATAATAAAATAATCAAGTGAAACCAAGTTTGACAAAACTTGATGAAAATTCTGGTTGAGTGGGCGACCTGATTATGTCTCAATTAAATCATCATTTAGAAATTTCATCATTATACATTACTGTATATAACATGCATTGAATTTGTGAAAAGAAATTGATTGGAAGTTGGGCTAGTGAAGCAATAACCAATCCATTTCAAGAATCATTAATAATTATCTAAACCAAATCAGCTAGTTTCAATTAGTTCAAAATAGAATATCTATCTAGGAAAGTTAACTAGCTTTTCATTAAAAGATTAAAATTCTAACTACTTAAAATAACTAACTAGTCATCCATAAAAACATATATGACTAACCAGTTTTAAACTGCTAGCACAAAATCCCAATCTCATAGCCAAGAAAGAAAATCAATGTTTTGGCTATTCGGATATCAAATTAAAAAAAATAAGTTTAGGATGAACACGTAATTCAGAATATCAATATTAAATTGATATCTATTCATCAATTTCCTCGTCTAATATGCAAATCCTCTCTTGAAGAAAAGGAGTTAAAAGGAATACATGAATTAATAAAGCATTTATGTTTAAACAAATAGTTAGATCTTTACTAGCTCGACTGAGAAATACAGGTATGAGATAAGGAAATGATTATCAAATAATTATCGAAGAATATTTCTCAAATAATTAAGGGAGTATAATTTGAATGTTCTCTGAATAATTGAAAGAATTAAAAGTACAGACCTAGAAGGCTAGAAGAAATAATGGTTCCCCTTCTGGTCATCCTGGAGAATGAACAAAGCACTCTGATAAACAATGATAACTTAATTCTCCGTATTCAAACCTTAGAGGTAATGCGAGGAGAAGGAAAAGGAATCAAATGAATATATCAGTTATTTATGACATCCGACTTTTTAAGTAGAAAGCAAGAAGGGTTACCCGATATAAACTTAATCAATGTAACACAGTCCATAAATAAATACAAAAATAAGTTAATGGTCCTCGTCAAGTCTAACATTATCGGTACTAGGATGATCCCATCTACTCACCTTAATAATATAGGATACTAACTAAACAGTCCCTCAAAATTATCTCAAAGTTATTCACTGGATTTGGGTCCGCATATCTGTCATTCCCTTATAGTCATCCAACTTTGAGTCTTCCACGGCCGAATCGATATGTCCACCGAAAATGGAGGTGTCCTAGTCAATATATTCATCTTCGCTCGCTAGAGTCGTATCGAAAGAGTCCAATTCCAGATCGCTGTATTTCTCGTTGTAACCATATGCACTTCATTAAAGTCATGCCAACGATTTCCATGTTCTTGATATTTGAGCCTGTTATTCCCAAACAATCTAACAAAGAATTACAGATTGGGGGTTGAATGTAATTCTGGCTACTTTTAAAATTTTAAGAACAGTTCTACTATGAATATATAACAGTGTTTGATTTAGCTAAGGTGCGGAATGAAAGTATTGAAGAAATCAAACATAAAGTAATCAAATACAAGTACTTAAAAACCTTCTGGTTGATTGAATTTATCCACCAGAGATATATATTAGTATGAGAACTCTGTTATGCAAGATTTGCACACAGCTTCTTACAAGTTGAACTTACAAAGAACGGAGAAATTCTTTTACAGATATTGCTTTATCTATTTCTCTGGTAATTGCTTACTAACTTAGATACTATTCTACTTGCTACCCTTGGTTTATATATCACCAAGTTACATGATGAAAAGACAAACAAATAAGACAAAATGTTTCTAATCTAATTTCATGCTGCTTCATTTCTCAATCCAACATCTTTGAATATCTTCAGTTTAGCATGAATATGGAAATGCTTCTTTGTTCTCTAAAACTGGTAAATAGGCTGCCACATTTCATTTACATACAATCAACGCATATGGCTGTCAAGACACTATCAACTGCTCTTTTGAATTTATTCATCCGTTGAAACTTAGTTAGATCATCTATTAAAACTTTATTGGATCATCCATTGAGAGTCTGGTTGAAGATCCGTTGAAGCCTTAGTTGATCATCTGTTGAAGCCTTGTGGAACATCCATTGAGACTATCTTCATAGCAGTTAACTCTATTTCATTTATACAAGATTATAAGGCATCTAATATTTATAATTAGCCAACCTATCTTTCATATCAATCTAGTAGTCAACATGACTTAAAACATTCTACAACATCTAGTTCTCTAAGGCATTACAATATGCAGAAATGTGCTACTAAATTTATTAATACATAAGCTACCCTTTCAACGGATGTTATCCGTTGAAAGCTACAAAATCAATAAACTAAATCTACTAAGGTGTTTTGTTTAACTTATCATCAAGTACACAACATATTCCTAACAATCTCCCCCAATTTATGTCTACTGGAATTGTAGCCATAAATTAAGTGAAACTTGATGATAACAAAACACCCTATGATTACAGAATGATTTCTAGTTGATAACATTAACAAGAGCTGCAATTTTATTGAAAATTATGTAGAGGAAGGTTTACAGAGAATCTCACTAGACATTTTCAAGGTGCTTCTCTAGACAACAGATGTTGATTATTTCCTTGACTCTCTGAACTTATTTCCCAACTTCTCATTATTTTCATCAATATGGTGTTGAAGTTGCCTGTAGAATTTAGATTCATCCTCATTTGTCTGATCCAGTATTCCTTGCATCTTCATGAGAGTTTTATTTCTTATAATTTTTAGCTGATCTTCCAATCTGAAAAATCTTCTGGTGCATTTCTCATCTTTGAACTCCATCAACTAGGTAGGCCTCAAATGCACTCTACTTCATGTGTATGGAATTGTTAGGACTCTTGGGAGTGTATTTGGTCCTCTCCAGCTATTCCTTATCTCCTCAATTTTGTTTAGTATCATTTTCTTGGCAACTATGTTAAACCCAAAGTTCTTCTTGATTGAGGAGAAGATCTTCACCAAAACAGAATAACTTCATTGAGAATTCTGTGAAGAGGCCAAGTTAACTCTTTTCCACCCTTGTACCTAAAGACTAATCTCTCTGGAAGATTCTTGTAAGCATCAATGGCTCTAACTTCTTCTAGCTCATCCATATAGAGATTTATGTCTAAGACTTTCTTGATGTCACAGATGAAGAGTTGATCTCCCTTGTTGACAGTTGGTTTGGGCTTGGGTAATGTTTTGGATTGAAGTTTGACAGGCTTGACCTTTTTGATTGCTCTCTTCTTTATTTTCTTTGGCTTGGTTTGGATTGGAATGTTCAGATTAGGAAGTGGCAGGCTTTCCCAATCTATAGGTTCATCCTTGGGAATTATGGTTTCACCATGGAAATTCATGTCAGCATAAACCTTGAATTCAGCCTGCTCTATTGTGGGCATGGCTGTTTGACTTGAGGTAGTAGATTGGTTTGGCATATATTCATCCTTGTCTTTATTGAAATCCAGCCTCCTCTTTGGTTTGAGATTATATCTTTATTACTTAATCTGCTTTAGTTCTTCTTGCTTTTCTTCAATCTGAGTCTCAGCTGTCACAATGGACATTACAGAATATGTGGTTTCAGGCTTCTTAGCTTGGTTCTTGGCATCTAAAGTAGCTTTCTTTTATTATTGTTTGAGCCTCACCTTTTCTTCTTTCTTTGCCTCTGCAAACTGTGGATGTCCAGCCACCACACAGATTAGTTTGCCATTCCTATCAATTTTGACAATTATTTTCTTTAGAACTGAATCTCTGGGATCCTTCAAGAAAGCAATAGACCTTCCAAGCAGCTTCTTCTCATCAGGCTTGGGAGTTTCATAGGCTAGGTCCAATGGATTTTTTTCTGAGTTTTTTGGATTATTTCTCTTTAGCTGAAAAATCACACTGGCCTTTGGAGATTTGATTGTTGAGAGTTGACCCATTTCCATGTTCCCTAAGCTCATGTCATTTGCTGAAATTGGTCTTAATTGAGAGAAATGAGAGAAGACTCTGTCTTGTTTCTCAATTTGACCAAAAACAAATTCAATATTATCGTCAATCTTCTTCCATTTTTCACTCAACTCCAATTCAGTTGCTGCTATATTAATTAAATCAATGTTTTCTAGAATTGGTGGCTTTGTGAAGGAAATTGCTGGAACTATTACCTTGCTGACATTTATGTTGAGCACTTTCTCCTCCTCACTAGCTGACTCTCCCTGGCTAACTGGAATGATATAATCTTTCTCCCTTTTTTTGTTAGCATCAAGTTGAGCAGAGTTTAAGGTTTTTGCAGCCACCAACTTTTAAAGAAGCAGAGTTTGTTGAGCTTAATGGAGTTGGATTTGAGTAAGAGAGGTTTCTAGAGTCTTTAGCCTGGTGTCCAAAGAATCCACTTTGCTACTGAGTTCAGAATTCTTCTTGAGTTACCTTGTGATATCTAACATTGTAGTAGCAGGAAGTATAGGCTCCAATCTTTCAGAGATGTCCTTTTTGACTTGTCCAATCTCTGTCTTGATTTCAGACACATCTTGATTTTGCTTGAGAGATTGGATCTTGTACAATTGAAGGGACTCAAGGTGTGCTTGAAAAAGATACTTGGTGTTGGCATCTGTGGTAGCTTGAAGTGCTGTCTGAGTTTGATGAATTAGTTTGAAGAGAGTTCATTTGAAGTGGCGCTCACTGTATTATTTGGTAAACATCCATGATGGAGTGTTTGTACTTGAGCTAGGGGCTGTTTCCCCTCCCATGTTCATGAAATCTCCTTCATCATCTTCATCATCATCCCCAAAATTGTCTTCAGAATCACCAGTTGGATATTCAAAATCATCACCGGCTGTGGAGGGCATGGCAGTGATTGCATCATTAGCCCTTTGCATGGTGGCAGTTGTGTGCACCAAATTGAGAATTCTCTCAGCAGCCTCATTGTCCTATTCAACCAAAACTTGATAAGCTGGAACAGGGTGAGTAAATGCCTCAGCATTATAAGAAACAGAGTCTAAGACAGCTTGATAATCTTACTGAAATAGTTGTTTCTTTTCATCCTCATTGAGATCCCTTAACTCACTAACAATGGGCTCTTCCCATTCTTTAGTACCTGCTTTTCTCTCATTTTCTCTATTTTCTTGCATCAAGGGCTCCCCTTGGCTTCCCACCCTCACACCCTCACTTTCACCTTTTAAGGTGGGACTCCACTCACTCACTTTTTCCAAGATGGAAGAAACAGCTTGCATAGGTTCACTCTTTTCCTTTCCTTTTTCCTGAGTACAACTCAGCCTCTCACTTTGTTCACTCCCTTCCCTCAATCCTAGGAGTGATTGTACAACTACTAAATCATCCGCACTTGTAACAATAGTTGAGATTTCAAGTGGTGTAGTGATAGTCAATGGATGAGAAACATCCGTGGAGGTAGTAGTTGAGAGTTTCAACGGATGACTGCTGTTAAGCACATCCATCGAGATACAGTCACTAGTCAACGGATGAACGATATCCGTCGAGATAGTAGAAATGACAGAGCTTGGAGTGGAAACTACTGTAGAATCTGTGGTGATTAATTTGATATTTCGCACAGACTTCTCAGTAGAATCAGAAAGAAATGGCAAGTGAGCCAACAAATCATCTAAAAGATGATGCTCACTTGCTGTAGATTTTGGCTTCTCCATGAGAGTTAAAGATGGAGAATCAAGAATTGATGTGTGAATCAAATCCACATCCAAAGAATGTTTGGGTGAATTTTGTGTGTGAGGTGCTTCTATTATAAAGATTTTGGCTGTGACTCCACATTTACAGGAGCCACATCAACCTGACTTTGAGAAGGTGATGTAACTGAGTCTTTGACTATAGTTTGCACAGTGTGTGCACCCTGTGTATCCCTAAGTGTTTTGGATTTCTTCTGTCTTGTGTAGGTTAGGGGTGAGTCTGTGTACCTAACCCTTTTGGCATGTCCTCTTAGTTGAGAGCTTGTTTCAATACTGACATCCTTTTGGGAGAATGAAACTAGAAATGAGCTAGAATCCTTATTAAGCACTACAGTTTGTTGGGAAGCTGCAGTTTGGATGGGCTTGGTTACACACACCTCTCCATCCTTATCCTTAGGATTTCTTTTATGTTCACCCTGTCCCTCACCAGGCTCACTTCCCTTCACACTCCCCTCTTGGTTTTTAGTGGATTTGAAAACTAGTTTCTTTTGAGAGAAACTAGAGTGGGTTTTCTTTGACTTAGATTTAGAAATTCTTGATTTTGTGGCCTGGATAGGCACCTGTTTGGTCACTATAATAGGTTCCATGGCCACAGTTGTTGGAAAAGAAATTTGTGATAGAGAAGTAGCAGGGATAGAAGTGTTTACCTCACTTACCTGAGGCTGCTCCATAATTGGCATGTAGATTAAGGGAACCTCCTTATGGTGATTGGCCCTGCTAAGATCAGCAATAAACCTTCTCTCTTGGACCCAACAATCTAACTTGTTTGTTGGGTTCTCAATTGAGAGATTCCCAGAAACAAAATTAGCTATCATCATAAAGAATCTAGCATAATAGATTTTCTTAGACCTCTTCTTTATATCCCCTAATTTACTCCCTAATTCATACATCACAAAGGTGCTAAAATTAAAATACTTATCACTAAGAAGCATATAAAGCATGTTAACAAGTGAATAAGTTGAAAGGAATATGTCCTAAGTCCAATCATGTATGAGGATTTAGGAATAACTTTTATGTAATCTGTTTTGATTTCATTGATATTAATAAAAGACTTGTTTTGTTTTTATTACGGGCTTTATCTATTTAAGTGTTTAAATAAGATATACCATAGTTTAGAGTAAAGTTTTTTATGGATTATGATGAGATCATAATAGTGAGACCTAAAAAGATGATAACTCTAAACTTAAATAGTTCCTGGTCATAGGATTACTAACTGGTAATTAATAATCCGCAAAGATCGGTACATACGATGCTTGCTTCATTATGAAGGATGTCTGTTCTCATAGACATTTGTGTGGTGACACTATAGCTAGTATGTAGGTGCTTATTATGGAATAAGTTCACTGAACATGACTCGCACAGCTGAACAACTGATGGAGTTCACTCACGTGTCAGCAGTTGTTCACATAGTGATAGTTGTACAAGTATCCTTAGACTTGAGGTCATCATAGTCATCTTGTGTACACTGAACTATGCTTTGGTTTAGTTCTTAGTCTCCAGGGACAATTATTAGGGCTCTTCTGGGTATAGGAATTTGTACACGAAGATAGTGTATGATCAATAAAGGATCTACCCCTTTCAGTGAAGGAAGCGAATGTTCAAGGCTGATCTACTTATGCTAGTTCAGGAATCTCTGGCCAGAGTGAATGAAATTAGAAAGGAGTTTCTAATTTACATAGAACTACGCATAGTAAATGGTAAACAAGTGATTAAATTAGATAGGCTTGACACGAGATCCATGCCTTGTATTTAATCGGGACATTATAGGGTAGAAGGAGTTTATTGTACGGTAACTATTCACTGAATAGGTTCTTGGTATTCTAAGCAGTGAATTCATATTATCCGGATAGTCGCGATATGCTGAGAAGTATCCCTCATGATGTAGAATAAATGTGATTAATTAATTAATCATATTTAATAAATTAGAGAATTTATATAAATAATGATAAAATAGTTTTATTATTATTTATTTCTACTACCGGCTTAATATTGAACCTACAGGGTCACACCATAAAAAGAGAATGATTTAATGGTGGAGGAATTAATTAATAATGGCTAATAATTATTTATTTGTGAAATAAATAATTAATTGGCAAATTTAATAATTGATTAAATGAGATTTAATTGATTATAAATTAATTAAGAAAAGTTCTTAATATTATTAATTAAGGATTTAATTTTTGGAAATTAAATCAAGAGAGAGAATTATTTCTAAAGTGTTTAGAAAAAGGATTAATAATTAAAAGGTGTTTTAATTATTAATGAGAATAATAAATGGGATAATAATAATAATATTTATGGGAAAATTTCAGCTAAAAATTTTGCCTATAAATACACTATTATAGACCCTATTTTTAAGCGAACCCCAAAAACCGAAAAAGTTTGGAAAACCCAATTCTCTCCACCTCCTTCCTCCTCCTTAACATCATTTTCTTAGTGGATACCGATGGAGTGCTTCACACTTGAGGAGCAACTGCTAAGGATCTCTGATCGTTGTTTCCGAATTATTTTAAAGGTTAGATCTGATCCCTCGAATTTTTATTCATGATATGTATGCTTTTATTTGGATTTTATATGTGTATAAGTATTTTGCCATGCCCCAGCTGCGATTAAAATCCAACAATGGTATAAGAGCATAGGTTGTATGCATATAGATCTGTGGTAAAAATTTCAGAATTTTAGGTGCTTGTATGAATTAATTATGATTTTTACAAGTTATATCATGGATTAATTTTGTCTGATGAGAAATCGTTTCTCATAATAATTTTGAATATTGATCTGGGTTCTACAAGTGTTGTAGATCGTCTGGGTATTTTTTTCATAATTTTATGATGTATAGATTTTTTATTATGAATTTTTGAAGTTCTTACAATTAAATTCGTAATTAAATAAGTAAATATTTGTATATATAGTATATATATATATATATGTTTGCATCTGCTGTTATTGTCTGTGTGTTGTCTGTTGAATGCACGGAGACCAGAACAGAGAATGTCAGGCGCACGCTGATCGAGGCGGCGGCGGCTGCTGCAAAATAAAAAAAAATATATTGGGGTGTCGCGCATTCCGGGAATGCATTACATACTTGTGGCGCATTCACGGAATGCGTTACACCTTTTAATGGCTTAACAGGGTGGTAACGCATCACCGAAATGCGTTACAGGGCTTGTAACGCGTTCCTGTAATGCGTTACAGCCCGACTATTTACATTAAAATTGATTTTCTGGGAGTTTCGTAACTCCGTTTTAGGCGTACAATATACCGTTGGATTCGTTTTTCTGAGACGGATCTAATGGAGTGATCAATTTTAGTTTATATAAAAGTTTTGAACTGTTTATATTTCCATGAAGTGTTTTAAAGCTGTTTTGACTGTTTTAGTTGCTTTTAAATGCTTCATGTGATATATAGAGATGTATAATGCTTAGACTAATGTGCTAGATGATGTAACATGCCTACCTTGATATTTATTTATGTTTATATATGTGATATATGCTTAGTTTATCATGCGATGATAGATTTAGGTGAACTTAAATGAACATAAGGCGTTTGTTAGACAACCTAGTATAGTGAAATTGTTTCATAACCTTAATAACAATATTATAAATACAATCATGAGATTCTTGTGTTTATGAAACACGTAATTGAATATGAATTTTCGATATGAGAGAAAGGATGATTCTGTCAACAACAGATTTCTATCTGTAAGAAGGGGTTATTAAGTGACGCCTCTTGACAATGTTCCACCCGATCTGGGAATCATCTGATTATTGATTATTGATTTGCAATATTTAATTTAAAAGGAAAAATCTCTTTATAATATGATTATGATTGTAACGTAATATAATCCCTCTAAAATTAAATAATATCAAGTAGTAATTGGCCAATGACACAACGGGCTTGTGTCGGTCATAGCCTTCCAACATGATAGAAAGTAGTTCTTATTTTTGAATCATTGTCGTTTCGTGCCACAGCCGAGGGCTTTGATTTCGAAATAAGAAATACTTGTCTATTACATAGAGATGTGTACATTGAATAAGAATCTAAAGGTCGTTACGTGCCACAGCCGTGGGCCTTTGGGGACTGATTCAATTGTACGGAATGTTGGGTTAGACTTGACTTAGAATATTGAGTTTGTCGTGCCACAACCGTGACTCAATTATTCAAGAGGCTAAAGTTTGATTAGGGAATAACATTAGATGTAATTGACAAGAGTTGTCTGCCTATTGAATATTACATGGCGTTTCGTGCCACAGCCGGGGTTGTGTAATGGAATGTAGGATCCCTATTCCCACTAGTTTTATGAATGCTTAATTTTTCACGTAGGGGGTTGAATAAATTAGATAAACTAGTGGGAGCCACTTATGAATAAAGACCCGATTCATATAGTGTTTTAAAATGAAATCGAATATTTGCTAAGTGTTGTTATGTGTTTATCATTTACAGATTTACAATATATATTATGTCTTCTGCACTATCACTAAGGAGCATACTGGATGCTCACAAATTGACTGGTCCTAATTATGCTGACTGGCTTCGAAACTTGAGAATTGTTCTCAGGATTGAGAAGCTGGAATACGTGATTGACTCACCTAAGCCTACTGAACCTGCTAGCGATGCGCATAATGATGAACACGTTGTGTATCGTAAGTGGATAGATGATGCAAATGTTGCTCAATGCATCATGCTAGCTTCCATGAACATTGAGCTACAGAAGCAACATGAGCATATGGATGCTCACACTATCCTAATGCATCTACAAGAGTTGTATGATGTGGCGGGGAAGACAGCTCGATATGAGATATCGAAGGAGTTGTTCGGTTGTAGGATGTCTGAGGGATCATCTGTGATGACCATGTACTTAAGATGATCAATTTGATTGAACGTCTTGGACAACTTGGTTTTGCCATGGATGGGGAGCTAAGCCAAGACTTGGTCTTGCAATCGCTTCCGAGTTCGTTCTCGCAGTTTGTTGTGAACTTTCACATGAATAAGTTGGATGTTAGCCTGCCTGAACTCCACAACATGTTGAAGACTGCGGAATCGAATTTTCCCCCTGAGAAGAGTTCTGTTCTTCTAATTGGTGAAGGTTCCAATCTTAAGAAAAGGAAGAGGAACTCTTCCAAGAAGAAGAAAGTAGGTGAGAAAACCCCGGTTCTACCAAAAGCTGAAGACCCCAAGAGCAAAGTTGTTTTCTTTCACTGTAACAAGGTGGGGCACTGGAAGAGGAACTGCAAGGTTTACCTTGCAGAATTGAAGAAGAAGAAAGGTAGTGAGACTACCGCTTCTGATTCAGGTATGTTCATGATAGAAGTGAATATGTCATTAAATCAAATTTCTACTTGGGTATTAGATACCGCCTGTGGTTCTCATATCTGCAATTTGTTGCAGGGACCAAGGAGAAGTAGGAGTCTTGAGGAAGAGGAGGTGATTCTACTGATGGGAAATGGAGCAAGAGTTGCTGCTGAAGATGTAGAATCATTTCATTTACATATGCCTACGGGAAAGACTGTTGTTTTAAATAATTGTTATTTTGTTCCCTCGATTGTGAGGAATATTATTCCCATGTTAGACTTGGCTGGATTTTCATTTATTATTGAGAATAATGAATGTTCTATTCTTAGAGATAATATTCTGTATGGACGTGGTGCTTTAAATAATGGTCTGTATATATGTGACATAATTTACTTCAGATTGAACAAACTAATAAAAAAAAGGGATGATGAAAATCTCACTTCATAGTGGCACTGCAGTCTCCATTTAGTAGACATGGAGAGAGGACTGCAAATTTGCTAGGAATGGTACTTATGTGGACCAATGTCTACGCAAGCCATGGGTGGATTTTCATACTTCATAACTTTCATGGATAATAGATCTAGATTCGGATATGTGTTTGATAAAACACAAGTCTGAAGCCTTTGAAAGGTTCAAAGAATATAAGTATGAAGTGGAGAAATAACCAAACATAGTATTATAACTCTTCAATCAAATCGAGGTGGTGAATACTTTAATGGAATGTTTCTAGATTATCTCAAAGTAAATGGTATAGTCTCCCAGTGGACTCCTCCAGATTGGTATCTGAAAGGAGAAATCGAACTTTGTTAGACATAGTTCGGTCCATGATGAGCTATACAAATCTTCCAGTATTCCTATGGGGTTATGCATTGGAAACCTCAGTATATTTACTGAATAAGGTGCCTTCCAAATCTGTTCCTCAAACTCTGTATGAGATATGGAAAGAAAGGAAACCGAGTCTTAAACACGTTAAGATTTGGGGATGTCCAGCTTATGTCAAGAAAGTTGACCCAGATAAGCTGGAATATCGATCCGTAAAATGTAGTTTTGTGGGATATCCTAAAGAGACTTTAGGGTATTACTTTTGCACCGATCATCGGGTGTTTGTCTCCAAACATGCTACCTTCTTGGAAAAGGAGTTTATCCTTGAAACAGTGGGAGCAAAATTGAACTTGATGAAGTTCAACAAGCACAAACTACTACGGATCAAGTGGAAACACCTGTTCTGACTGAACAACCTTTTGTGGAACAGCCCATTCATAGAACAGGGAGAGTGTCTCGCCAACTTGAGAGGTAATATGGACTTGTCATTAAGAATGACAATGAGTTGTCGATCATTGATGATGACGACCCTGTGACCTATAATGAGGCTATGAGTAGTGTTGACTCAGAGAAATGGCATAGTGCCATGAAATCCGGAATGGAATCTATGTATACGGTATACGAAAAAATGATTAGAGCAGATGGCCAGGTGGAGACCTTTAAGGCCAGGCTTTAGGAAAAGGATTCAGACAAAGGCTGTGGATTGACTTTGATGAAACCTTTTACCTGTAGCCCTGTTGAAATCAGTTCGGATTTTGCTTGCGATTGCCTCTTATTACGACTATGAGATCTGGCAATTAGCCAGATGGTTTTCTTTCCAAGAGAAATGAAAACCTAGTGTGTAAGCTGCTGCGAACCATATGTGGTTTAAAGCAGGCCTCTCGAAAGATGGAACATTCGTTTTGATGAGACAATCAAAGAGTTTGATTTTATCAAAAACGTAGATGAAGCATGCGTCTACAAAAGGGTTAGTGGGAGCGCGATAACATTTCTTATATTGTATTGAATTAGAGTTGACACACATAACAACATAGCAGACCCACTCACAAAGCTACTTTATGAAAGTCACTTTGATCGTCATAAAGACAAGATGGCTATTAGATACCAGAGTGATTGGCTTTAGTATAAGTGGGAGATTGAAAGGAATATGTCCTAAGTCCAATCATGTATGAGGATTTAGGAATAACTTTTATGTAATCTGTTTTGATTTCATTGATATTAATAAAAGACTTGTTTTGTTTTTATTACGGGCTTTATCTATTTAAGTGTTTAAATAAGATATACCATAGTTTAGAGTAAAGCTTTTTATGGATTATGATGAGATCATAATAGTGAGACCTAAAAAGATGATAACTCTAAACTTAAATAGTTCCTGGTCATAGGATTACTAACTGGTAATTAATAATCCGCAAAGATCGGTACATACGATGCTTGCTTCATTATGAAGGATGTCTGTTCTTATAGACATTTATGTGGTGACACTATAGTTAGTATGTAGGAGCTTATTATGGAATAAGTTCACTGAACATGACTCGCACAGCTGAACCACTGATGGAGTTCACTCACGTGTCAGCAGTTGTTCACATAGTGATAGTTGTACAAGTATCCTTAGACTTGAGGTCATCATAGTTATCTTGTGTACACTGAACTATGCTTTGGTTTAGTTCTTAGTCTCCAGGGACAATTATTAGGGCTCTTCTGGGTATAGGAATTTGTACACAAAGATAGTGTATGATCAATAAAAGATCTACCCCTTCCAGTGAAGGAAGCGAATGTTCAAGGCTGATCCACTTATGCTAGTTCAGGAATCTCTGGCCAGAGTGAATGAAATTAGAAAGGAGTTTCTAATTTGCATAGAACTACGCATAGTAAATGGTAAGCAAGTGATTAAATTAGATAGGCTTGACACGAGATCCATGCCTTGTATTTAATCGGGACATTGTAGGGTAGAAGGAGTTTATTGTACGGTAACTATTCACTGAATAGGTTTTTGGTATTCTAAGCAGTGAATTCATATTATCCGGATAGTCGCGATATGCTGAGAAGTATCCCTCACGATGTAGAATAAATGTGATTAATTAATTAATCATATTTAATAAATTAGAGAATTTATATAAATAATGATAAAATAGTTTTATTATTATTTATTTCTACTACCAGCTTAATATTGAACCTACAGGGTCACACCATAAAAAGAGAATGATTTAATGGTGGAGGAATTAATTAATAATGGCTAATAATTATTTATTTGTGAAATAAATAATTAATTGGCAAATTTAATAATTGATTAAATGAGATTTAATTGATTATAAATTAATTAAGAAAAGTTCTTAATATTATTAATTAAGGATTTAATTTTTGGAAATTAAATCAAGAGAGATAATTATTTCTAAAGTGTTTAGAAAAAGGATTAATAATTAAAAGGTGTTTTAATTATTAATGAGAATAATAAATGGGATAATAATAATAATATTTATGGGAAAATTTCAGCTGAAAATTTTACCTATAAATACACTATTATAGACCCTATTTTTAAGCGAACCCCAAAAACCGAAAAAGTTTGGAAAACCCAATTCTCTCCACCTCCTTCCTCCTCCTTAATGTCATTTTCTTGGTGGATACCGGTGCAGTGCTTCACACTTGAGGAGCAACTGCTAAGGATCTCTGATCGTTTTCTCCGAATTATTTTAAAGGTTAGATCCGATCCCTCGAATTTTTATTCATGATCTGTATGCTTTTATTTGGATTTTATATGTGTAAAAGTATTTTGCCATGCCCCCACTGCGATTAAAATCCAACATAAGTTACAACATCAAAATTGCTAACTTTAACAGAAAATACCTCAATAAAAGAATCACACAGAAAGCTCCATTCTTTCCTAAAGCCTAGTCTCCTAACCTCGCCAAACTTGGTGGCAGTAAGAGCATAACATATAGAGATAAGCATGTTACCCACATCATTGTCTGTGTATGGTGCAAGAGTGTTATTTTCAGGTAATTTAAAGAATTTTTCAATAGAATCACAGTTTATGCAGTGTTCCTTACCTTTGAGAGAGAAGGTAATGGTTTTATCCTTGGAGTTGAACACAACCGGAGATGATTGGAGACTCAAGCATTGCATAACTCACTTTGCAGCTTTGAAAGAAGTCCATCATTTTGTGATAGTCTTCAGATGCAGGAATTTGCTTGTTAACCAAGCTACAAAGTTGTTCTTTTCATAGACATACCCAGTTTAAGACATGATTTTGACTACAGGTGCCATTGTTGTGATTGAAAGTAGTTGCAGAAAAGGGGTTTTTGCTTTGGAGATGAAGAGAGTTAGAGAAATTCCTTGAGAAAGATAAAAGTAAAAATGAAAATGAAATAAGCTTTTATACTTTCTCAGAAATAAATGGTTAAAAAGTAAAAGAAAAAATAAAGTAACCAATTAAATTTGCCCAAACTTGCTTAACTTGTAAACCAAGAAAGTAAGTTAGTTCACCCATTATGCTCATTTCATATTTACTTTGCATCAATTTGGCAAACGTTTTGCAAAGTTTCTCATCTGTAGAGACAAATATAATATCATCTACATAAATTTGAACAAGTATACTAGAGCTACTAATATTTTTATAGAATAAAGTTTTGTCAACAGTTCCTCTTGTGAAATGATTTTCTAAAAGGAACTTTGACAAAGTGTCATACCAGGCTCCAGGTGCCCGCTTCAGTCCATAAAGTGATTTCAAAAGATAGTAGACATATTCTGGAAAATTGGTATCTTCAAAACCAGGAGGCTGACTGACATATACTTCCTTCTCCAAATCTCCATTCAGAAAGGCACTTTTGATATCCATTCGATAGACTTTAAAATTGGCATGAGCTGCATAGGCTAGAAAAATTCTGATGACTTCAAGTCTTACAACAGGAGAAAATGTCTCATCAAAATCTATTCCTTCTTATTGACAATAGCCCTTAGAAACCAGTCTAACTTTGTTCCTGACAACTATGCCGTTTTCATCCATCTTCTTTCTGAATACCCACTTTGTGTCAATAGGATTCTTTCCTTTAGGCTTGGGTACTAGCTTCCAAACTTTATTCCTTTCAGATTGGTTTAGCTCCTCCTACATAGCTAAAACCTAGTAAGGATCCAACAGAGCATCTTCTACCTTTTTAGGCTCTTCTTATGATAGAAAGCTGATGTAAAGACATTCTTCTTGAGTTTCTTTCATAGTTTGCACTCTTGAAGATGCATCACCAATAATTAGCTCAAATGGGTGATCTCTAGTCCATTTTCTCTGTTGAGGTAGATTAGCTCTAGATGAAGAGGCCTCATTGTTGTCTTGATGTGTGACTGAGTTTTGATTAGAAGAAACTCCCCCTGAGTTTGTGGATCTTTGACTTGAAGTTGGGGTTCTTTCTGATTGTGATCTATATTGATTTTCAACTCATATTGATGGCTCAACGGATGTTGATCTTTGCCTTTCGACGGATGATGCAGACTATCTTTCAACGGATGATGCACTTGGTCTTTCGACGGATGTTGAATTTATGTGCTTCATTAGTTGTATATTTTTCTGTATTGTCCTTAGATATTGTTTCTTGATCACTGTCATCACAAATCATCTCAACATTGTCAAATTTGAGGCTTTCATGGAAATCTCCATCTTACAGTCCTTCAATCTTTTTATCATCAAACACAACATGTACAGATTCCATAACAATGTTGGTTCTGAGATTGTAGACTCTGTATGCTTTTCCAACTGCATATCCAACAAAAATGCCTTCATCTGCTTTGGCATCAAACTTTCCATGCTGATCACTTTGATTCCTTAAGATATAGCCTTTGCACCCAAAGACATGAAAAAAGTTTAATGTTGGCTTCCTACTCTTGAAAAATTGGTAGGGTGTCATGCATTTTGCTTGATTAATCAAAGAAATATACTGAGTGTAGCATGCAGTATTTACATCTCTGCCCAAAAATATATTGGTAACTCTGATTCTTCTAGCATTGTTCTTGCAGCTTCAATAAGAGACCTGTTCTTCCTTTCTACCACTCCATTTTGTTATGGGGTTCTTGCAGCTGAAAACTCATGCATGTTCCCATTCTCTTCACAAACAACCTCATCACAGAATTCTTGAACTCAGTTCTATTGTCAATTATGATTCTTCTAACTTTGAAGTCAGGATGATTGTTAACTTGCCTTATATGATTGATGATGATTTCAGTAGCTTCATCTTTGGATTTTAGAAAATATGTCCAATAGAACTTTGAGAAATCATCCACAATTACTAGGAAGTATCTTTTCTTTGAGATGGAAAATACATTGACTAGTCCAAATAAGTCCATTTGTAGTAATTGTAAAGGTTCTTCAATTGTTGAGTCAATCTTCTTTCTGAATAATGCTTTAATTTGTTTTCCCTTCTGACAGGCATCACACAAACCATCCTTAGAGAATTCCACTTGAGGAATACCTCTTACCAAATATTTCCTGACTAGTTCATTCATAGTCTTGAAGTTAAGATGGGACAACTTATTGTGCCATAGCCAACTTTCATCTTAACTTGCCTTGCAAACAAATTCTGCATTTGATGAGTTGAAGTCAGCTAGGTACATATTTCCTTTTCTCACTCTAGTGAGAAACACTTTGTTGTTCTTCTTGTTGGGCACAATATAGGCTTCAGAGTTAAATGTTACTGAGTTTCCCTTATCACAAAGTTGGATGATACTCAACAAATTGTGCTTGAGCCCATCCACTAGGGCAACTTCCTCAATGATAACATTATCCTTTGAAATCAAGCCATATCCCATAGTATAACCCTTATTGTCATCTCCAAAAGTGATACTTGGGCCAGCTCTCTCCTTGAACTCAATGAGCAGGGTAGAATCTCCAGTCATGTGCCTTGAGCACACACTATCCAAATACCAAAGATTCTTTATGTTTCCCTGCACACAACAAAATCAAATCAAGTTGATTTAAGTTTCCTTGGGTCCTGTTTTCTTAGCCTTTTTCTTAGGTTTCTTAGGCTTGTCCTCATTTGACTTAGGTATATGAGATTCATCCTTAGTCATTTGAGTAGGACCTTTGAAACCATTCATCATTACAGAATTATCATGCGCATGTTGATTTACATGGAAGGGCATATTTTATGCAAACATTTTATTCTAGTAAAGCATGCTAAATGGAATTTGAGGCATACTAAATGCAGCATAGTAAGGATTTTGTGCAAGTGGCATATTAGCAAATTGTGCATTCCAATTATGTGCAATCATAACATTCACAAGCATGGTAGGCATGTTAGGAAAAGAAGGAGGTGCAGAAATGGGTGCAGGCATAACAAGTTTGCAACTAACTTACAAATGATTAACACTACCAAACTTCATATAGATTTTTCTAGGTGCATATTTATCAGGTGTGTTATGTTTGTTAATTCCTACTTTCCCATTTCTATTGTTTTTCCTTTTATATTCTGCTTTAACCTCAATTTTCTCCAATCTGTCATTCAATTGTTTGATTGATAGATGGCCTACATTAACTCTCTTGTTCTTTTTCACTTAACTTGTTTCTCCTGGAACAAAGTTCTTGGAAACTGATCCATATTTCTCATTTAACTTAGCTAGCGGGGATTTGCTAACTAGCGGGGATTTGTTAAATGGCTTTCATTCACTCAACTGATCCATATTTCTCATTTAACTTAGCTAGCGGGGATTTGCTAACTGGTTTTCTATCACTCAGCTGATCCACATCCATTGAAAGTCCTTCCTCCAAGTTAGAATTCAGTTTCCCCTTGCTCCTTTTCCCGGCTTCATCACAAAAGGATTATATACCTTGAACTTTAGTAATTTGAGCATGAACATCTCTGGATGATTTCCATTCCTTAATTACTTCATGTTCTTGTTCAAGTTTCTTTCTTAAAATCTCCTATTTTTTTAAAGATTCAGTTAGTTCATCTTTAGCAGTCTTTCACTCTATCTTCAATTTCTCTAAATAAATTGAGTTTCTAACACATTGTTTCTTTCACTTAAAAACAGATTATTCTATTTGATTTTAGTATTTTCTTTAGTGAAAAATTTGAGTGTGACACGCAGAGGATTTAATTTAGATGACATGTCATTTATAGCATCATTACAATCATCTTTAGATAAATGTGCTAGATTAGTGGTGATTACCTGATTACTTGAAGATCTAACTTCTGCTTCATCTGATTTCACCATCAGGGCTAGATTGGCATAGCTTGTATCCTCATCTTCATCAAATCCATCAGCAGCCCAATCATTTTCTTGAGTTAGAAAGGCCCTTTTCCTTTTGTTTGAGCAAATCAAAGTACTTCTTTTTGTAATCCACAGGCTCAAACTTCTTTTTGTCAGAATTGAGCTTTCTTCATTCACTTGCAAAATGACCACTCAATCCACACTTGAAACATTTGAATTTTGACTTGTCAACCATGTTTCTGTTTGGCTTGGTTGCTCCAAAATTCTTCTTGAATTTGAGCTTGGGAAACCTTCTGGATAGAAAAGATAGATGTTCATATATGCCATCCATATCATCTTGACTAAGATGGTCTTCATGTTTAGCTACTAGCCCTTTTCATTTTCCTTCACAAACTCTAGGGTTTGGTGCAGATTCCACAGCTTCAACTCTTATCTCCTTCTCTTTCTCTTGCTCAACAACTAATGCAATGGATCCTCCTTTATTTCTTCCTTTCTTTAGCTTCTCATCTTGCTCAATTTCAAGCTCACAGGTCTTTAGAATCCCATACAGTCTATCCAAGGTAAATTCCTTGTAATCTTGAGAGTTCCTTAATGAGACTGTCATAGGCTTCAATTCCTTTTGCAGAGATCTAAGGAATTTGATATTTGAGTCTTTTGTTTGATAGACTCTTCCATGCAACTTTAGAACATTAAGCAGCTTTTGAAATCTACTGAAAATGTTAGTGAGTGACTCACTTTCTTCACTATAAAAATGCTCATATCACCATCAACACCATTAACACCATTAAAGAAAATGTTCATGGACTTCTTATCCTTATGAACTTCTTTAATATCTGGATCAGACCATTCTGCTCTAGGTTTTGGGAGGGATGGTTCATTTCCGGTAGCAGCTCTCATAGGGACATGAGGACCTTTCTCAATGCAGTCCACATATTCTTCATCTTGAGAGAGGAGATACAGGAGCATCTTCACCTTCCAGTGGGTATAATTGTCTTTGTGCATAAATGGAATCTTTACTCCCACATCTTTTCTGTTCATCTTGTTAGTTGTTGTGATCCTTAAACTCTTTGTACTTCAAGAGCTTGCTCTGACACCAATTGTTATTCCCAAACAAGAAATGAGCAAGCTCCATTCCTTCTTCTTCCTCATCCTTAAGCTTAGGTTTCTTTATGAAATGGGGGAGAAATGGTTGCTTCTAAGGCCTTTTTTGGTGTGTTATCAATTTATAACAAAGGTCTGGTCAAAGTGCAGTTAGTCACTCAAGTTTGCTTTCTTTTCAAAGCTTCTTAAATACACTTCATTTATCATTTCTTCTTCAATCTACGCTACCTCTAAAATTGTAATTTATATGCCTTGGATACTATTTCTAATTGCTTACATAATCACTATTTATCATCCTGGAGAATCCGCTGAAATATGGGATCAAACGGAGACCAAAAATTTGTATTATTCATCACATTTTTCAACTTGCTTATTTCCAAATTCTGACAAACCCAACTTATGTTTATTTAATTCCTAGATTAAGAATATCTTTTTGTAAATCCATTTTGAGGAATTAAATATTCTTACACTCTTTTGGTTACTAAAACAGTTCAATTTTCGGTCAAAATCTAAGTTGCGAATCTCTGAGATCTAACATGATTTACATACACCGGGTCTTGCAGCATAGGTGGCATGATATATATTTACTTATATTGTGAAGTTACTATTCATTAAATTTACACCGGAAAAACTGATCCTCAATTACCGATAGAATATGTATTCATCTGAATCCCAAGTTATAACACCAAACATTTAAAATTCTAAGAGGCGTTAATATTACTACAAATATAACTTATATCGCTTTTATAATCCTTGGATTTATATCCTTCAACCTTAACGCTTTATACTACTTTTACATATACTCAAATTCTTTACCGAACACTAATACAATCTCATAATTTCATTATTAGAACTCGTACATATGGTCATCTGAAAATATTCTGAATCAGAAAAAATACTATTCATCCAAAAAATTCAAATTCGTACAAAATTTCAGGTTATTATAGTCTCCCCTCCTTAAATGGATTTCATCCTCGGAATCTAATCAGAATAATGAAAATACTTTTCCATTGCAACACATTTTTATTCCCAAATTGACTCTTCAACCATTTTGTTCTCTAATGACACTCTCAGTAGCGCTATAGTCTTGTTTCTCAATACATGCTCCTTTCGGTCTACAATCACTACCGATTAATCTATACCGAAAAATTATGGTTGAACTCCTATACATTTATATTCCATCATAAACCTAGCGTCGGAGTTTTACGTTCATAATATGGAACGTGAATCACATCATTTCAAGTTTCAAATTCGGAGCAATATCAACTCCTATTACATTGCAAGACTTCAAGAGGTCCAATAAAAATCGGTTTAGCTTTCCCTTTCTTACTCAGCTTTATCGGTTCTCTCTATGGGGATACTTTCAACAACACGAAATCTCCCACCATATATTCTTTGTCCTTCCTTGTACAACAGACACATTTGCGTTGTCTTCCTTGAGCAGCTCCGAGTCATTCTCGGAGGATCTCAATTCTTCTTTGTCCTCTAGGTTAATTTCGGTCTCTATACTTTCCGTCCACCACCTTCGTCCTAACGTAAATAGAGATCGTTACTTCATTCGGTACAAAGCTTTGTACTGAGGCGTCCCTCTACTTGCGCGGTAATTATAACTATATGAAAATACTATTGGTTCCAACTCCCCAGAAATCCAAGGCACAGGCGCTTAAATTGTCTGAATAGTTCTCTTAATCCATCGGTTGATATGCGGATCATAAGCTGTGTTCATGATAAATCTCATTCTCAACACTCTGGAACTTTATCCAAATATTGAATTAAATCTTGGCTCACAATTGCTATTGGAACTACATGTCAAACATCTTTTTCATAATTTATAATATCCTTTTATCTTTCCTACTTAAAGTATCGGCCACCATATTGGCCTTTCCTGAGTGATAGTGAATTATATCATTATAGATCTCAATTAAACCCAACTATCTTTTCAACCTCATTTATAGTTCTTTTTATTTCGATAATGTACTTCAGGCTCTTGGGAAAAGGAAAATTTCACCATTTTCTCCATAAAATATTATTTCCAATTCGTTAGTGCAATCAACATCATGGCTAACTTCAAGTCATGTGTTGGATATCTTATCTCATACTCCTTGAGAGGTTTAGACTCATATCAATCACATTTCCATGTTGCATCATCTACCTACATCTTCAAACCTTAAGGGATCCATCACTTACAATTTTTAAAGTCCCCTTTACCATCAGATCTGGCTAACACCGAGCTGCTACTAGTCTTTCCTTTAGTTATTACAATCCCTATTCCTTCAATTCATAAAGACTTGGTAGCTCCAACATCCACTAGAATATCCATACTGATAACATCTACTAGGACTGTATCTTCAACCACATAAGGATTCCCCATATCATTTTTTAGAAACATATTAAAGGTACTTATAGCTTGTTCTAAATATATTATTTCTATAAAAGAATAATTACATAACATAATATTCTGGGTGCACCATTAGTACTTTTAGTTTCAACCTCATATTAGTGCAACGGTTCACAACTGTACCTCCTGTTCACCCGAAAATAATCACCCTTGAAAGAAATGATTTCAAAATATCAATGTCATTTAGACAATCTTAATAGGATTTCAACATCGAATAATTCAAGAATAATAATGACCCCTAAATACAAGGAGCCTCAATACTCAAAATATTACAAGGATTGGCAGAAGAATAAAAAAAGATTTATTTTCCATGTCCATGAAATTTTACATTTAATAATATAAAGAATATTCTTCAGAAGTAATAATGGCTGGATACGAATATCATATGGACAATCTTTGTAAGATTCCCATATTGGACGAATACTTTTCCTCTTGAACAATAAAAGGGAAATTCCCAAATAATTTCACTGATAAAGGTCAACCAATAAGGTCTCATCAATTATGTCAATCTGAAAAATGAATTCTACTTCATGATAAATGATGAATGAAGCAGTTTGTTGTTCACTAGACATTTTCAAGGTGCTTCTCTAGACAACAGATGTTGATTATTTCCTTGACTCTCTGAACTTATTTCCCAACTTCTCATTATTTTCATCAATATGGTGTTGAAGTTGCCTGTAGAATTTAGATTCATCCTCATTTGTCTGATCCAGTATTCCTTGCATCTTCATGAGAGTTTTATTTCTTAAAATTTTTAGCTGATCTTCCAATCTGAAAAATCTTCTGGTGCATTTCTCATCTTTGAACTCCATCAACTAGTAAGGCCTCAAATGCACTCTACTTCATGTGTATGGAATTGTTAGGACTCTTGGGAGTGTATTTGGTCCTCTCCAGCTATTCCTTATCTCCTCAATTTTGTTTAGTATCATTTTCTTGGCAACTATGTTAAACCCAAAGTTCTTCTTGATTGAGGAGAAGATCTTCACCAAAACAGAATAACTTCATTGAGAATTCTGTGAAGAGGCCAAGTTAACTCTTTTCCACCCTTGTACCTAAAGACTAATCTCTCTGGAAGATTCTTGTAAGCATCAATGGCTCTAACTTCTTCTAGCTCATCCATATAGAGATTTATGTCTAAGACTTTCTTGATGTCACAGATGAAGAGTTGATCTCCCTTGTTGACAGTTGGTTTGGGCTTGGGTAATGTTTTGGATTGAAGTTTGACAGGCTTGACCTTTTTGATTGCTCTCTTCTTTATTTTCTTTGGCTTGGTTTGGATTGGAATGTTCAGATTAGGAAGTGGTAGGCTTTCCCAATCTATAGGTTCATCCTTGGGAATTATGGTTTCACCATGGAAATTCATGTCAGCATAAACCTTGAATTCAGCCTGCTCTATTGTGGGCATGGCTGTTTGACTTGAGGTAGTAGATTGGTTTGGCATATATTCATCCTTGTCTTTATTGAAATCCAGCCTCCTCTTTGGTTTGAGATTATATCTTTATTACTTAATCTGCTTTAGTTCTTCTTGCTTTTCTTCAATCTGAGTCTCAGCTGTCACAATGGACATTACAGAATATGTGGTTTCAGGCTTCTTAGCTTGGTTCTTGGCATCTAAAGTAGCTTTCTTTTATTATTGTTTGAGCCTCACCTTTTCTTCTTTCTTTGCCTCTGCAAACTGTGGATGTCCAGCCACCACACAGATTAGTTTGCCATTCCTATCAATTTTGACAATTATTTTCTTTAGAACTGAATCTCTGGGATCCTTCAAGAAAGCAATAGACCTTCCAAGCAGCTTCTTCTCATCAGGCTTGGGAGTTTCATAGGCTAGGTCCAATGGATTTTTTTTCTGAGTTTTTTGGATTATTTCTCTTTAGCTGAAAAATCACACTGGCCTTTGGAGATTTGATTGTTGAGAGTTGACCCATTTCCATGTTCCCTAAGCTCATGTCATTTGCTGAAATTGGTCTTAATTGAGAGAAATGAGAGAAGACTTTGTCTTGTTTCTCAATTTGACCAAAAACAAATTCAATATTATCGTCAATCTTCTTCCATTTTTCACTCAACTCCAATTCAGTTGCTGCTATATTAATTAAATCAATGTTTTCTAGAATTGGTGGCTTTGTGAAGGAAATTGCTGGAACTATTACCTTGCTGACATTTATGTTGAGCACTTTCTCCTCCTCACTAGCTGACTCTCCCTGGCTAACTGGAATGATATAATCTTTCTCCCTTTTTTTGTTAGCATCAAGTTGAGCAGAGTTTAAGGTTTTTGCAGCCACCAACTTTTAAAGAAGCAGAGTTTGTTGAGCTTAATGGAGTTGGATTTGAGTAAGAGAGGTTTCTAGAGTCTTTAGCCTGGTGTCCAAAGAATCCACTTTGCTACTGAGTTCAGAATTCTTCTTGAGTTACCTTGTGATATCTAACATTGTAGTAGCAGGAAGTATAGGCTCCAATCTTTCAGAGATGTCCTTTTTGACTTGTCCAATCTCTGTCTTGATTTCAGACACATCTTGATTTTGCTTGAGAGATTGGATCTTGTACAATTGAAGGGACTCAAGGTGTGCTTGAAAAAGATACTTGGTGTTGGCATCTGTGGTAGCTTGAAGAGCTGTCTGAGTTTGATGAATTAGTTTGAAGAGAGTTGATTTGAAGTGGCGCTCACTGTATTATTTGGTAAACATCCATGATGGAGTGTTTGTACTTGAGCTAGGGGCTGTTTCCCCTCCCATGTTCATGAAATCTCCTTCATCATCTTCATCATCATCCCCAAAATTGTCTTCAGAATCACCAGTTGGATATTCAAAATCATCACCGGCTGTGGAGGGCATGGCAGTGATTGCATCATTAGCCCTTTGCATGGTGGCAGTTGTGTGCACCAAATTGAGAATTCTCTCAGCAGCCTCATTGTCCTATTCAACCAAAACTTGATAAGCTGGAACAGGGTGAGTAAATGCCTCAGCATTATAAGAAACAGAGTCTAAGACAGCTTGATAATCTTACTGAAATAGTTGTTTCTTTTCATCCTCATTGAGATCCCTTAACTCACTAACAATGGGCTCTTCCCATTCTTTAGTACCTGCTTTTCTCTCATTTTCTCTATTTTCTTGCATCAAGGGCTCCCCTTGGCTTCCCACCCTCACACCCTCACTTTCACCTTTTAAGGTGGGACTCCACTCACTCACTTTTTCCAAGATGGAAGAAACAGCTTGCATAGGTTCACTCTTTTCCTTTCCTTTTTCCTGAGTACAACTCAGCCTCTCACTTTTTTCACTCCCTTCCCTCAATCCTAGGAGTGATTGTACAACTACTAAATCATCCGCACTTGTAACAATAGTTGAGATTTCAAGTGGTGTAGTGATAGTCAATGGATGAGAAACATCCGTGGAGGTAGTAGTTGAGAGTTTCAACGGATGACTGCTGTTAAGCACATCCATCGAGATACAGTCACTAGTCAACGGATGAACGATATCCGTCGAGATAGTAGAAATGACAGAGCTTGGAGTGGAAACTACTGTAGAATCTGTGGTGATTAATTTGATATTTCGCACAGACTTCTCAGTAGAATCAGAAAGAAATGGCAAGTGAGCCAACAAATCATCTAAAAGATGATGCTCACTTGCTGTAGATTTTGGCTTCTCCATGAGAGTTAAAGATGGAGAATCAAGAATTGATGTGTGAATCAAATCCACATCCAAAGAATGTTTGGGTGAATTTTGTGTGTGAGGTGCTTCTATTATAAAGATTTTGGCTGTGACTCCACATTTACAGGAGCCACATCAACCTGACTTTGAGAAGGTGATGTAACTGAGTCTTTGACTATAGTTTGCACAGTGTGTGCACCCTGTGTATCCCTAAGTGTTTTGGATTTCTTCTGTCTTGTGTAGGTTAGGGGTGAGTCTGTGTACCTAACCCTTTTGGCATGTCCTCTTAGTTGAGAGCTTGTTTCAATACTGACATCCTTTTGGGAGAATGAAACTAGAAATGAGCTAGAATCCTTATTAAGCACTACAGTTTGTTGGGAAGCTGCAGTTTGGATGGGCTTGGTTACACACACCTCTCCATCCTTATCCTTAGGATTTCTTTTATGTTCACCCTGTCCCTCACCAGGCTCACTTCCCTTCACACTCCCCTCTTGGTTTTTAGTGGATTTGAAAACTAGTTTCTTTTGAGAGAAACTAGAGTGGGTTTTCTTTGACTTAGATTTAGAAATTCTTGATTTTGTGGCCTGGATAGGCACCTGTTTGGTCACTATAATAGGTTCCATGGCCACAGTTGTTGGAAAAGAAATTTGTGATAGAGAAGTAGCAGGGATAGAAGTGTTTACCTCACTTACCTGAGGCTGCTCCATAATTGGCATGTAGATTAAGGGAACCTCCTTATGGTGATTGGCCCTGCTAAGATCAGCAATAAACCTTCTCTCTTGGACCCAACAATCTAACTTGTTTGTTGGGTTCTCAATTGAGAGATTCCCAGAAACAAAATTAGCTATCATCATAAAGAATCTAGCATAATAGATTTTCTTAGACCTCTTCTTTATATCCCCTAATTTACTCCCTAATTCATACATCACAAAGGTGCTAAAATTAAAATACTTATCACTAAGAAGCATATAAAGCATGTTAACAAGTGAATAAGTTGAAAGGAATATGTCCTAAGTCCAATCATGTATGAGGATTTAGGAATAACTTTTATGTAATCTGTTTTGATTTCATTGATATTAATAAAAGACTTGTTTTGTTTTATTACGGGCTTTATCTATTTAAGTGTTTAAATAATATATACCATAGTTTAGAGTAAAGTTTTTTATGGATTATGATGAGATCATAATAGTGAGACCTAAAAAGATGATAACTCTAAACTTAAATAGTTCCTGGTCATAAGATTACTAACTGGTAATTATAATCCGCAAAGATCGGTACATACGATGCTTGCTTTATTATGAAGGATGTCTGTTCTCATAGACATTTGTGTGGTGACACTATAGCTAGTATGTAGGTGCTTATTATGGAATAAGTTCACTGAACATGACTCGCACAGCTGAACAACTGATGGAGTTCACTCACGTGTCAGCAGTTGTTCACATAGTGATAGTTGTACAAGTATCCTTAGACTTGAGGTCATCATAGTCATCTTGTGTACACTGAACTATGCTTTGGTTTAGTTCTTAGTCTCCAGGGACAATTATTAGGGCTCTTCTGGGTATAGGAATTTGTACACGAAGATAGTGTATGATCAATAAAGGATCTACCCCTTTCAGTGAAGGAAGCGAATGTTCAAGGCTGATCTACTTATGCTAGTTCAGGAATCTCTGGCCAGAGTGAATGAAATTAGAAAGGAGTTTCTAATTTACATAGAACTACGCATAGTAAATGGTAAACAAGTGATTAAATTAGATAGGCTTACACGAGATCCATGCCTTGTATTTAATCGGGACATTGTAGGGTAGAAGGAGTTTATTGTACGGTAACTATTCACTGAATAGGTTCTTGGTATTCTAAGCAGTGAATTCATATTATCCGGATAGTCGCGATATGCTGAGAAGTATCCCTCATGATGTAGAATAAATGTGATTAATTAATTAATTATATTTAATAAATTAGAGAATTTATATAAATAATGATAAAATAGTTTTATTATTATTTATTTCTACTACCAGCTTAATATTGAACCTACAGGGTCACACCATAACAAGAGAATGATTTAATGGTGGAGGAATTAATTAATAATGGCTAATAATTATTTATTTGTGAAATAAATAATTAACTGGCAAATTTAATAATTGATTAAATGAGATTTAATTGATTATAAATTAATTAAGAAAAGTTCTTAATATTATTAATTAAGGATTTAATTTTTGGAAATTAAATCAAGAGAGAGAATTATTTCTAAAGTGTTTAGAAAAAGGATTAATAATTAAAAGGTGTTTTAATTATTAATGAGAATAATAAATGGGATAATAATAATAATATTTATGGGAAAATTTCAGCTGAAAATTTTGCCTATAAATACACTATTATAGACCCTATTTTTAAGCGAACCCCAAAAACCGAAAAAGTTTGGAAAACCCAATTCTCTCCACCTCCTTCCTCCTCCTTAACATCATTTTCTTAGTGGATACCGATGGAGTGCTTCACACTTGAGGAGCAACTGCTAAGGATCTCTGATCGTTGTTTCCGAATTATTTTAAAGGTTAGATCTGATCCCTCGAATTTTTATTCATGATATGTATGCTTTTATTTGGATTTTATATGTGTATAAGTGTTTTGCCATGCCCCAGCTGCGATTAAATCCAACAATGGTATAAGAGCATAGGTTGTATGCATATAGATCTGTGGTAAAAATTTCAGAATTTTAGGTGCTTGTATGAATTAATTATGATTTTTACAAGTTATATCATGGATTAATTTTGTCTGATGAGAAATCTATTCTCATAATAATTTTGAATATTGATCTGGGTTCTACAAGTGTTGTAGATCGTCTGGGTATTTTTTTCATAATTTTATGATGTATAGATTTTTATTATGAATTTTTGAAGTTCTTACAATTAAATTCGTAATTAAATAAGTAAATATTTGTATATATAGTATATATATATATATATATATATATATATATATATATATATGTTTGCATCTGCTGTTATTGTCTGTGTGTTGTCTGTTGAATGCACGGAGACCAGAACAGAGAATGTCAGGCGCACGCTGATCGAGGCGGCGGCGGCTGCTGCAAAATAAAAAAAAATATATTGGGGTGTCGCGCATTCCGGGAATGCATTACATACTTGTGGCGCATTCACGGAATGCGTTACACCTTTTAATGGCTTAACAGGGTGGTAACGCATCACCGAAATGCGTTACAGGGCTTGTAACGCGTTCCTGTAATGCGTTACAGCCCGACTATTTACATTAAAATTGATTTTCTGGGAGTTTCGTAACTCCGTTTTAGGCGTACAATATACCGTTGGATTCGTTTTTCTGAGACGGATCTAATGGAGTGATCAATTTAGTTTATATAAAAGTTTTGAACTGTTTATATTTCCATGAAGTGTTTTAAAGCTGTTTTGACTGTTTTAGTTGCTTTTAAATGCTTCATGTGATATATAGAGATGTATAATGCTTAGACTAATGTGCTAGATGATGTAACATGCCTACCTTGATATTTATTTATGTTTATATATGTGATATATGCTTAGTTTATCATGCGATGATAGATTTAGGTGAACTTAAATGAACATAAGGCGTTTGTTAGACAACCTAGTATAGTGAAATTGTTTCATAACCTTAATAACAATATTATAAATACAATCATGAGATTCTTGTGTTTATGAAACACGTAATTGAATATGAATTTTCGATATGAGAGAAAGGATGATTCTGTCAACAACAGATTTCTATCTGTAAGAAGGGGTTATTAAGTGACGCCTCTTGACAATGTTCCACCCGATCTGGGAATCATCTGATTATTGATTATTGATTTGCAATATTTAATTTAAAAGGAAAAATCTCTTTATAATATGATTATGATTGTAACGTAATATAATCCCTCTAAAATTAAATAATATCAAGTAGTAATTGGCCAATGACACAACGGGCTTGTGTCGGTCATAGCCTTCCAACATGATAGAAAGTAGTTCTTATTTTTGAATCATTGTCGTTTCGTGCCACAGCCGAGGGCTTTGATTTCGAAATAAGAAATACTTGTCTATTACATAGAGATGTGTACATTGAATAAGAATCTAAAGGTCGTTACGTGCCACAGCCGTGGGCCTTTGGGGACTGATTCAATTGTACGGAATGTTGGGTTAGACTTGACTTAGAATATTGAGTTTGTCGTGCCACAACCGTGACTCAATTATTCAAGAGGCTAAAGTTTGATTAGGGAATAACATTAGATGTAATTGACAGGAGTTGTCTGCCTATTGAATATTACATGGCGTTTCGTGCCACAGCCGGGGTTGTGTAATGGAATGTAGGATCCCTATTCCCACTAGTTTTATGAATGCTTAATTTTTCACGTAGGGGGTTGAATAAATTAGATAAACTAGTGGGAGCCACTTATGAATAAAGACCCGATTCATATAGTGTTTTAAAATGAAATCGAATATTTGCTAAGTGTCGTTATGTGTTTATCATTTACAGATTTACAATATATATTATGTCTTCTGCACTATCACTAAGGAGCATACTGGATGCTCACAAATTGACTGGTCCTAATTATGCTGACTGGCTTCGAAACTTGAGAATTGTTCTCAGGATTGAGAAGCTGGAATACGTGATTGACTCACCTAAGCCTACTGAACCTGCTAGCGATGCGCATAATGATGAACACGTTGTGTATCGTAAGTGGATAGATGATGCAAATGTTGCTCAATGCATCATGCTAGCTTCCATGAACATTGAGCTACAGAAGCAACATGAGCATATGGATGCTCACACTATCCTAATGCATCTACAAGAGTTGTATGATGTGGCGGGGAGGACAGCTCGATATGAGATATCGAAGGAGTTGTTCGGTTGTAGGATGTCTGAGGGATCATCTGTGATGACCATGTACTTAAGATGATCAATTTGATTGAACGTCTTGGACAACTTGGTTTTGCCATGGATGGGGAGCTAAGCCAAGACTTGGTCTTGCAATCGCTTCCGAGTTCGTTCTCGCAGTTTGTTGTGAACTTTCACATGAATAAGTTGGATGTCAGCCTGCCTGAACTCCACAACATGTTGAATGACTGCGGAATCGAATTTTCCCCCTGAGAAGAGTTCTGTTCTTCTAATTGGTGAAGGTTCCAATCTTAAGAAAAGGAAGAGGAACTCTTCCAAGAAGAAGAAAGTAGGTGAGAAAACCCCGGTTCTACCAAAAGCTGAAGACCCCAAGAGCAAAGTTGGTTTTCTTTCACTGTAACAAGGTGGGGTCACTGGAAGAGGAACTGCAAGGTTTACCTTGCAGAATTGAAGAAGAAGAAAGGTAGTGAGACTACCGCTTCTGATTCAGGTATGTTCATGATAGAAGTGAATATGTCATTAAATCAAATTTCTACTTGGGTATTAGATACGCCTGTGGTTCTCATATCTGCAATTTGTTGCAGGGACCAAGGAGAAGTAGGAGTCTTGAGGAAGAGGAGGTGATTCTACTGATGGGAAATGGAGCAAGAGTTGCTGCTGAAGATGTAGAATCATTTCATTTACATATGCCTACGGGAAAGACTGTTGTTTTAAATAATTGTTATTTTGTTCCCTCGATTGTGAGGAATATTATTCCCATGTTAGACTTGGCTGGATTTTCATTTATTATTGAGAATAATGAATGTTCTATTCTTAGAGATAATATTCTGTATGGACGTGGTGCTTTAAATAATGGTCTGTATATAGTGTGACATAATTTACTTCAGATTGAACAAACTAATAAAAAAAAGGGATGATGAAATCTCACTTCATAGTGGCACTGCAGTCTCCAGTTAGTAGACATGGAGAGAGGACTGCAAATTTGCTAGGAATGGTACTTATGTGGACCAATGTCTACGCAAGCCATGGTGGATTTTCATACTTCATAACTTTCATGGATAATAGATCTAGATTCGGATATGTGTTTGATAAAACACAAGTCTGAAGCCTTTGAAAGGTTCAAAGAATATAAGTATGAAGTGGAGAAATAACCAAACATAGTATTATAACTCTTCAATCAAATCGAGGTGGTGAATACTTTAATGGAATGTTTCTAGATTATCTCAAAGTAAATGGTATAGTCTCCCAGTGGACTCCTCCAGATTGGTATCTGAAAGGAGAAATCGAACTTTGTTAGACATAGTTCGGTCCATGATGAGCTATACAAATCTTCCAGTATTCCTATGGGGTTATGCATTGGAAACCTCAGTATATTTACTGAATAAGGTGCCTTCCAAATCTGTTCCTCAAACTCTGTATGAGATATGGAAAGAAAGGAAACTGAGTCTTAAACACGTTAAGATTCGGGGATGTCCAGCTTATGTCAAGAAAGTTGACCCAGATAAGCTGGAATATCGATCCGTAAAATGTAGTTTTGTGGATATCCTAAAGAGACTTTAGGGTATTACTTTTGCACCGATCATCGGGTGTTTGTCTCCAAACATGCTACCTTCTTGGAAAAGGAGTTTATCCTTGAAACAGTGGGAGCAAAATTGAACTTGATGAAGTTAACACAAGCACAAACTACTAACGGATCAAGTGGAAACACCTGTTCTGACTGAACAACCTTTTGTGGAACAGCCCATTCATAGAACAGGGAGAGTGTCTCGCCAACTTGAGAGGTATATGGACTTGTCATTAAGAATGACAATGAGTTGTCGATCATTGATGATGACGACCCTGTGACCTATAATGAGGCTATGAGTAGTGTTGACTCAGAGAATGGCATAGTGCCATGAAATCCGGAATGGAATCTATGTATACGGTATACAAAAATGATTAGAGCAGATGGCCAGGTGGAGACCTTTAAGGCCAGGCTTTGGAAAAGGATTCAACAAAGGCAATGGATTGACTTTGATGAAACCTTTTACCTGTAGCCCTGTTAAAATCAGTTCGGATTTTGCTTGCGATTGCTGCTTACTACGACTATGAGATCTGGCAATTAGCCAGATGGTTTTCTTTCCAAGAGAAATGAAAACCTAGTGTGTAAGCTGCTGCGAACCATATGTGGTTTAAAGCAAGCTTCTCGAAAGATGGAACATTCGTTTTGATGAGACAATCAAAGAGTTTGATTTTATCAAAAACGTAGATGAACCATGCGTCTACAAAAGGGTTAGTGGGAGCGGTAACATTTCTTATTGTATTGAATTAGAGTTGACACACATAACAACATAGCAGACCCACTCACAAAGCTACTTTATGAAAGTCACTTTGATCGTCATAAAGACAAGATGGTATTAGATACCAGAGTGATTGGCTTTAGTATAAGTGGGAGATTGAAAGGAATATGTCCTAAGTCCAATCATGTATGAGGATTTAGGAATAACTTTTATGTAATCTGTTTTGATTTCATTGATATTAAATAAAAGACTTGTTTGTTTTTATTACGGGCTTTATCTATTTAAGTGTTTAAATAAGATATACCATAGTTAGAGTAAAGCTTTTATGGATTATGATGAGATCATAATAGTGAGACCTAAAAAGATGATAACTCTAACTTAAATAGTTCCTGGTCATAGGATTACTAACTGGTAATTAATAATCCGCAAAGATCGGTACATACGATGCTTGCTTCATTATGAAGGAGGGTCCTGTTCTTATAGACATTTATGTGGGGACACTATAGTTAGTATGTAGGAGCTTATTATGGAATAATGTCACTGAACATGACTTCGCAACAGCTGAACCACTGATGGAGTTCACGCACGTGTCAGCAGTTGTTCACATAGTGATAGTTGTACAAGTATCCTTAGACTTGAGGTCATCATAGTTATCTTGTGTACACTGAACTATGCTTTGGTTTAGTTCTTAGTCTCCAGGGACAATTATTAGGGCTCTTCTGGGTATAGGAATTTGTACACAAAGATAGTGTATGATCAAAAAGGATCTACCCCTTCCAGTGAAGGAAGCGAATGTTCAAGGCTGATCCACTTATGCTAGTTCAGGAATCTCTGGCCAGAGTGAATGAAATTAGAAAGGAGTTTCTAATTTGCATAGAACTACGCATAGTAAATGGTAAGCAAGTGATTGAATTAGATAGGCTTGACACGAGATCCATGCCTTGTATTTAATCGGGACATTGTAGTGGTAGAAGGAGTTTATTGTACGGTAACTATTCACTGAATAGGTTTTGGTATTCTAAGCAGTGAATTCATATTATCCGGATAGTCGCGATATGCTGAGAAGTATCCCTCACGATGTAGAATAAATGTGATTAATTAATTAATCATATTTAATAAATTAGAGAATTTATATAAATAATGATAAAATAGTTTTATTATTATTTATTTCTACTACCGGCTTAATATTGAACCTACAGGGTCACACCATAAAAAGAGAATGATTTAATGGTGGAGGAATTAATTAATAATGGCTAATAATTATTTATTTGTGAAATAAATAATTAATTGGCAAATTTAATAATTGATTAAATGAGATTTAATTGATTATAAATTAATTAAGAAAAGTTCTTAATATTATTAATTAAGGATTTAATTTTTGGAAATTAAATCAAGAGAGAGAATTATTTCTAAAGTGTTTAGAAAAGGATTAATATTAAAGGTGTTTTAAGTATTAATGAGAATAATAAATGGGATAATAATAATAATAGTTATGGGAAAATTTCAGCTGAAAATTTTACCTATAAATACACTATTATAGACCCTATTTTTAAGCGACACCCAAAAAACCGAAAAAGTTTGGAAAACCCAATTCTCTCCACCTCCTTCCTCCTCCTTATGTCATTTTCTTGGTGGATACCGTGCAGTGCTTCACACTTGAGGAGCAACTGCTAAGGATCTCTGATCGTTTTCTTCTCCGAATTATTTTAAGGTTAGATCCGGTGCCCTCGAATTTTTATTCATGATCTGTATGCTTTTATTTGGATTTATATGTGTAAAAGTATTTTGCCATGCCCCCTACTGCGATTAAATCCACATAAGTTACAACATCAAAATGGCTAACTTAACCAGAAAATACCTCAATAAAAGAATCACACAGAAAGCTCCATTCTTTCCTAAAGCCTAGTCTCCTAACCTCGCCAAACTTGGGTGGCAGTAAGAGCATAACATATAGAGATAAAGCATGTTACCCACATCATTGTCTGTGTATGGTGCAAGAGTGTTATTTTCAGGTAATTTAAAGAATTTTCAATAGAATCACAGTTTATGCAGTGTTCCTTACCTTTGAGAGAGAAGGTAATGGTTTTAATCCTTGGAGTTGAACACAACCGGAGATGATTGGAGACTCAAGCATTGCATAACTCACTTTGCAGCTTTGAAAGAAGTCCATCATTTTGTGATAGTCTTCAGATGCAGGATTTGCTTGTTAACCAAGCTACAAAGTTGTTCTTTTCATAGACATACCCAGTTTAAGACATGATTTTGACTACAGGTGCCATTGTTGTGATTGAAAGTAGTTGCAGAAAAGGGGTTTTTGCTTTGGAGATGAAGAGAGTTAGAGAAATTCCTTGAGAAAGATAAAAGTAAAAATGAAAATGAAATAAGCTTTATACTTCTCAGAAATAAATGGTTAAAAAGTAAAAGAAAAAATAAAGTAACCAATTAAATTTGCCCCAAACTTGCTTAACTTGTAAACCAAGAAAGTAAGTTAGTTCACCCATTATGCTCATTTCATATTTACTTTGCAATCAATTTGGCAAACGTTTTGCAAAGTTTCTCATCTGTAGAGACAAATATAATATCATCTACATAAATTTGAACAAGTATACTAGAGCTACTAATATTTTTATAGAATAAAGTTTTGTCAACAGTTCATCTTGTGAAAATGATTTTCTAAAAGGAACTTTGACAAAGTGTCATACAGGCTCCAGGTGCCCGCTTCAGTCCATAAAGTGATTTCAAAAGATAGTAGACATATTCTGGAAAATTGGTATCTTCAAAACCAGGAGGCTGACTGACATATACTTCCTTCTCCAAATCTCCATTCAGAAAGGCACTTTTGATATCCATTCGATAGACTTGTAAAATTGGCATGAGCTGCATAGGCTAGAAAAATTCTGATGACTTCAAGTCTTACAACAGGAGAAAATGTCTCATCAAAATCTATTCCTTCTTATTGACAATAGCCCTTATAAACCAGTCTAACTTTGTTCCTGACAACTATGCCGTTTTCATCCATCTTCTTTCTGAATACCCACTTTGTGTCAATAGGATTCTTTCCTTAGGCTTGGGTACTAGCTTCCAAACTTTATTCCTTTCAGATTGGTTTAGCTCCTCCTACATAGCTAAAACCTAGTAAGGATCCAACAGAGCATCTTCTACCTTTTTAGGCTCTTCTTATGATAGAAAGCTGATTAAAGACATTCTTCTTGAGTTTCTTTCATAGTTTGCACTCTTGAAGATGCATCACCAATAATTAGCTCAAATGGGTGATCTCTAGTCCATTTTTCTCTGTTGAGGTAGATTAGCTCTAGATGAAGAGGCCTCATTGTTGTCTTGATGTGTGACTGAGTTTTGATTAGAAGAAACTCCCCCTGAGTTTGTGGATCTTTGACTTGAAGTTGGGGTTCTTTCTGATTGTGATCTATATTGATTTTCAACTCATATTGATGGCTCAACGGATGTTGATCTTTGCCTTTCGACGGATGATGCAGACTATCTTTCAACGGATGATGCACTTGGTCTTTCGACGGATGTTGAATTTATGTGCTTCATTAGTTGTATATTTTTCTGTATTGTCCTTAGATATTGTTTCTTGATCACTGTCATCACAAATCATCTCAACATTGTCAAATTTGAGGCTTTTCATGGAAATCTCCATCTTACAGTCCTTCAATCTTTTTATCATCAAACACAACATGTACAGATTCCATAACAATGTTGGTTCTGAGATTGTAGACTCTGTATGCTTTTCCAACTGCATATCCAACAAAAATGCCTTCATCTGCTTTGGCATCAAACTTTCCATGCTGATCACTTTGATTCCTTAAGATATAGCCTTTGCACCCAAAGACATGAAAAAAGTTTAATGTTGGCTTCCTACTCTTGAAAAATTGGTAGGGTGTCATGCATTTGCTTGATTAATCAAAGAAATATACTGAGTGTAGCATGCAGTATTTACATCTCTGCCCAAAAATATATTGGTAACTCTGATTCTTCTAGCATTGTTCTTGCAGCTTCAATAAGAGACCTGTTCTTCCTTTCTACCACTCCATTTTGTTATGGGGTTCTTGCAGCTGAAAACTCATGCATGTTCCCATTCTCTTCACAAACAACCTCATCACAGAATTCTTGAACTCAGTTCTATTGTCAATTATGATTCTTCTAACTTTGAAGTCAGGATGATTGTTAACTTGCCTTATATGATTGATGATGATTTCAGTAGCTTCATCTTTGGATTTTAGAAAATATGTCCAATAGAACTTTGAGAAATCATCCACAATTACTAGGAAGTATCTTTTCTTTGAGATGGAAAATACATTGACTAGTCCAAATAAGTCCATTTGTAGTAATTGTAAAGGTTCTTCAATTGTTGAGTCAATCTTCTTTCTGAATAATGCTTTAATTTGTTTTCCCTTCTGACAGGCATCACACAAACCATCCTTAGAGAATTCCACTTGAGGAATACCTCTTACCAAATATTTCCTGACTAGTTCATTCATAGTCTTGAAGTTAAGATGGGACAACTTATTGTGCCATAGCCAACTTTCATCTTAACTTGCCTTGCAAACAAATTCTGCATTTGATGAGTTGAAGTCAGCTAGGTACATATTTCCTTTTCTCACTCTAGTGAGAAACACTTTGTTGTTCTTCTTGTTGGTCACAATATAGGCTTCAGAGTTAAATGTTACTGAGTTTCCCTTATCACAAAGTTGGATGATACTCAACAAATTGTGCTTGAGCCCATCCACTAGGGCAACTTCCTCAATGATAACATTATCCTTTGAAATCAAGCCATATCCCATAGTATAACCCTTATTGTCATCTCCAAAAGTGATACTTGGGCCAGCTCTCTCCTTGAACTCAATGAGCAGGGTAGAATCTCCAGTCATGTGCCTTGAGCACACACTATCCAAATACCAAAGATTCTTTATGTTTCCCTGCACACAACAAAATCAAATCAAGTTGATTTAAGTTTCCTTGGGTCCTGTTTTCTTAGCCTTTTTCTTAGGTTTCTTAGGCTTGTCCTCATTTGACTTAGGTATATGAGATTCATCCTTAGTCATTTGAGTAGGACCTTTGAAACCATTCATCATTACAGAATTATCATGCGCATGTTGATTTACATGGAAGGGCATATTTTATGCAAACATTTTATTCTAGTAAAGCATGCTAAATGGAATTTGAGGCATACTAAATGCAGCATAGTAAGGATTTTGTGCAAGTGGCATATTAGCAAATTGTGCATTCCAATTATGTGCAATCATAACATTCACAAGCATGGTAGGCATGTTAGGAAAAGAAGGAGGTGCAGAAATGGGTGCAGGCATAACAAGTTTGCAACTAACTTACAAATGATTAACACTACCAAACTTCATATAGATTTTTCTAGGTGCATATTTATCAGGTGTGTTATGTTTGTTAATTCCTACTTTCCCATTTCTATTGTTTTTCCTTTTATATTCTGCTTTAACCTCAATTTTCTCCAATCTGTCATTCAATTGTTTGATTGATAGATGGCCTACATTAACTCTCTTGTTCTTTTTCACTTAACTTGTTTCTCCTGGAACAAAGTTCTTGGAAACTGATCCATATTTCTCATTTAACTTAGCTAGCGGGGATTTGCTAACTAGCGGGGATTTGTTAAATGGCTTTCATTCACTCAACTGATCCATATTTCTCATTTAACTTAGCTAGCGGGGATTTGCTAACTGGTTTTCTATCACTCAGCTGATCCACATCCATTGAAAGTCCTTCCTCCAAGTTAGAATTCAGTTTCCCCTTGCTCCTTTTCCCGGCTTCATCACAAAAGGATTATATACCTTGAACTTTAGTAATTTGAGCATGAACATCTCTGGATGATTTCCATTCCTTAATTACTTCATGTTCTTGTTCAAGTTTCTTTCTTAAAATCTCCTATTTTTTTAAAGATTCAGTTAGTTCATCTTTAGCAGTCTTTCACTCTATCTTCAATTTCTCTAAATAAATTGAGTTTCTAACACATTGTTTCTTTCACTTAAAAACAGATTATTCTATTTGATTTTAGTATTTTCTTTAGTGAAAAATTTGAGTGTGACACGCAGAGGATTTAATTTAGATGACATGTCATTTATAGCATCATTACAATCATCTTTAGATAAATGTGCTAGATTAGTGGTGATTACCTGATTACTTGAAGATCTAACTTCTGCTTCATCTGATTTCACCATCAGGGCTAGATTGGCATAGCTTGTATCCTCATCTTCATCAAATCCATCAGCAGCCCAATCATTTTCTTGAGTTAGAAAGGCCCTTTTCCTTTTGTTTGAGCAAATCAAAGTACTTCTTTTTGTAATCCACAGGCTCAAACTTCTTTTTGTCAGAATTGAGCTTTCTTCATTCACTTGCAAAATGACCACTCAATCCACACTTGAAACATTTGAATTTTGACTTGTCAACCATGTTTCTGTTTGGCTTGGTTGCTCCAAAATTCTTCTTGAATTTGAGCTTGGGAAACCTTCTGGATAGAAAAGATAGATGTTCATATATGCCATCCATATCATCTTGACTAAGATGGTCTTCATGTTTAGCTACTAGCCCTTTTCATTTTCCTTCACAAACTCTAGGGTTTGGTGCAGATTCCACAGCTTCAACTCTTATCTCCTTCTCTTTCTCTTGCTCAACAACTAATGCAATGGATCCTCCTTTATTTCTTCCTTTCTTTAGCTTCTCATCTTGCTCAATTTCAAGCTCACAGGTCTTTAGAATCCCATACAGTCTATCCAAGGTAAATTCCTTGTAATCTTGAGAGTTCCTTAATGAGACTGTCATAGGCTTCAATTCCTTTTGCAGAGATCTAAGGAATTTGATATTTGAGTCTTTTGTTTGATAGACTCTTCCATGCAACTTTAGAACATTAAGCAGCTTTTGAAATCTACTGAAAATGTTAGTGAGTGACTCACTTTCTTCACTATAAAAATGCTCATATCACCATCAACACCATTAACACCATTAAAGAAAATGTTCATGGACTTCTTATCCTTATGAACTTCTTTAATATCTGGATCAGACCATTCTGCTCTAGGTTTTGGGAGGGATGGTTCATTTCCGGTAGCAGCTCTCATAGGGACATGAGGACCTTTCTCAATGCAGTCCACATATTCTTCATCTTGAGAGAGGAGATACAGGAGCATCTTCACCTTCCAGTGGGTATAATTGTCTTTGTGCATAAATGGAATCTTTACTCCCACATCTTTTCTGTTCATCTTGTTAGTTGTTGTGATCCTTAAACTCTTTGTACTTCAAGAGCTTGCTCTGACACCAATTGTTATTCCCAAACAAGAAATGAGCAAGCTCCATTCCTTCTTCTTCCTCATCCTTAAGCTTAGGTTTCTTTATGAAATGGGGGAGAAATGGTTGCTTCTAAGGCCTTTTTTGGTGTGTTATCAATTTATAACAAAGGTCTGGTCAAAGTGCAGTTAGTCACTCAAGTTTGCTTTCTTTTCAAAGCTTCTTAAATACACTTCATTTATCATTTCTTCTTCAATCTACGCTACCTCTAAAATTGTAATTTATATGCCTTGGATACTATTTCTAATTGCTTACATAATCACTATTTATCATCCTGGAGAATCCGCTGAAATATGGGATCAAACGGAGACCAAAAATTTGTATTATTCATCACATTTTTCAACTTGCTTATTTCCAAATTCTGACAAACCCAACTTATGTTTATTTAATTCCTAGATTAAGAATATCTTTTTGTAAATCCATTTTGAGGAATTAAATATTCTTACACTCTTTTGGTTACTAAAACAGTTCAATTTTCGGTCAAAATCTAAGTTGCGAATCTCTGAGATCTAACATGATTTACATACACCGGGTCTTGCAGCATAGGTGGCATGATATATATTTACTTATATTGTGAAGTTACTATTCATTAAATTTACACCGGAAAAACTGATCCTCAATTACCGATAGAATATGTATTCATCTGAATCCCAAGTTATAACACCAAACATTTAAAATTCTAAGAGGCGTTAATATTACTACAAATATAACTTATATCGCTTTTATAATCCTTGGATTTATATCCTTCAACCTTAACGCTTTATACTACTTTTACATATACTCAAATTCTTTACCGAACACTAATACAATCTCATAATTTCATTATTAGAACTCGTACATATGGTCATCTGAAAATATTCTGAATCAGAAAAAATACTATTCATCCAAAAAATTCAAATTCGTACAAAATTTCAGGTTATTATAGTCTCCCCTCCTTAAATGGATTTCATCCTCGGAATCTAATCAGAATAATGAAAATACTTTTCCATTGCAACACATTTTTATTCCCAAATTGACTCTTCAACCATTTTGTTCTCTAATGACACTCTCAGTAGCGCTATAGTCTTGTTTCTCAATACATGCTCCTTTCGGTCTACAATCACTACCGATTAATCTATACCGAAAAATTATGGTTGAACTCCTATACATTTATATTCCATCATAAACCTAGCGTCGGAGTTTTACGTTCATAATATGGAACGTGAATCACATCATTTCAAGTTTCAAATTCGGAGCAATATCAACTCCTATTACATTGCAAGACTTCAAGAGGTCCAATAAAAATCGGTTTAGCTTTCCCTTTCTTACTCAGCTTTATCGGTTCTCTCTATGGGGATACTTTCAACAACACGAAATCTCCCACCATATATTCTTTGTCCTTCCTTGTACAACAGACACATTTGCGTTGTCTTCCTTGAGCAGCTCCGAGTCATTCTCGGAGGATCTCAATTCTTCTTTGTCCTCTAGGTTAATTTCGGTCTCTATACTTTCCGTCCACCACCTTCGTCCTAACGTAAATAGAGATCGTTACTTCATTCGGTACAAAGCTTTGTACTGAGGCGTCCCTCTACTTGCGCGGTAATTATAACTATATGAAAATACTATTGGTTCCAACTCCCCAGAAATCCAAGGCACAGGCGCTTAAATTGTCTGAATAGTTCTCTTAATCCATCGGTTGATATGCGGATCATAAGCTGTGTTCATGATAAATCTCATTCTCAACACTCTGGAACTTTATCCAAATATTGAATTAAATCTTGGCTCACAATTGCTATTGGAACTACATGTCAAACATCTTTTTCATAATTTATAATATCCTTTTATCTTTCCTACTTAAAGTATCGGCCACCATATTGGCCTTTCCTGAGTGATAGTGAATTATATCATTATAGATCTCAATTAAACCCAACTATCTTTTCAACCTCATTTATAGTTCTTTTTATTTCGATAATGTACTTCAGGCTCTTGGGAAAAGGAAAATTTCACCATTTTCTCCATAAAATATTATTTCCAATTCGTTAGTGCAATCAACATCATGGCTAACTTCAAGTCATGTGTTGGATATCTTATCTCATACTCCTTGAGAGGTTTAGACTCATATCAATCACATTTCCATGTTGCATCATCTACCTACATCTTCAAACCTTAAGGGATCCATCACTTACAATTTTTAAAGTCCCCTTTACCATCAGATCTGGCTAACACCGAGCTGCTACTAGTCTTTCCTTTAGTTATTACAATCCCTATTCCTTCAATTCATAAAGACTTGGTAGCTCCAACATCCACTAGAATATCCATACTGATAACATCTACTAGGACTGTATCTTCAACCACATAAGGATTCCCCATATCATTTTTTAGAAACATATTAAAGGTACTTATAGCTTGTTCTAAATATATTATTTCTATAAAAGAATAATTACATAACATAATATTCTGGGTGCACCATTAGTACTTTTAGTTTCAACCTCATATTAGTGCAACGGTTCACAACTGTACCTCCTGTTCACCCGAAAATAATCACCCTTGAAAGAAATGATTTCAAAATATCAATGTCATTTAGACAATCTTAATAGGATTTCAACATCGAATAATTCAAGAATAATAATGACCCCTAAATACAAGGAGCCTCAATACTCAAAATATTACAAGGATTGGCAGAAGAATAAAAAAAGATTTATTTTCCATGTCCATGAAATTTTACATTTAATAATATAAAGAATATTCTTCAGAAGTAATAATGGCTGGATACGAATATCATATGGACAATCTTTGTAAGATTCCCATATTGGACGAATACTTTTCCTCTTGAACAATAAAAGGGAAATTCCCAAATAATTTCACTGATAAAGGTCAACCAATAAGGTCTCATCAATTATGTCAATCTGAAAAATGAATTCTACTTCATGATAAATGATGAATGAAGCAGTTTGTTGTTCACTAGACATTTTCAAGGTGCTTCTCTAGACAACAGATGTTGATTATTTCCTTGACTCTCTGAACTTATTTCCCAACTTCTCATTATTTTCATCAATATGGTGTTGAAGTTGCCTGTAGAATTTAGATTCATCCTCATTTGTCTGATCCAGTATTCCTTGCATCTTCATGAGAGTTTTATTTCTTAAAATTTTTAGCTGATCTTCCAATCTGAAAAATCTTCTGGTGCATTTCTCATCTTTGAACTCCATCAACTAGTAAGGCCTCAAATGCACTCTACTTCATGTGTATGGAATTGTTAGGACTCTTGGGAGTGTATTTGGTCCTCTCCAGCTATTCCTTATCTCCTCAATTTTGTTTAGTATCATTTTCTTGGCAACTATGTTAAACCCAAAGTTCTTCTTGATTGAGGAGAAGATCTTCACCAAAACAGAATAACTTCATTGAGAATTCTGTGAAGAGGCCAAGTTAACTCTTTTCCACCCTTGTACCTAAAGACTAATCTCTCTGGAAGATTCTTGTAAGCATCAATGGCTCTAACTTCTTCTAGCTCATCCATATAGAGATTTATGTCTAAGACTTTCTTGATGTCACAGATGAAGAGTTGATCTCCCTTGTTGACAGTTGGTTTGGGCTTGGGTAATGTTTTGGATTGAAGTTTGACAGGCTTGACCTTTTTGATTGCTCTCTTCTTTATTTTCTTTGGCTTGGTTTGGATTGGAATGTTCAGATTAGGAAGTGGTAGGCTTTCCCAATCTATAGGTTCATCCTTGGGAATTATGGTTTCACCATGGAAATTCATGTCAGCATAAACCTTGAATTCAGCCTGCTCTATTGTGGGCATGGCTGTTTGACTTGAGGTAGTAGATTGGTTTGGCATATATTCATCCTTGTCTTTATTGAAATCCAGCCTCCTCTTTGGTTTGAGATTATATCTTTATTACTTAATCTGCTTTAGTTCTTCTTGCTTTTCTTCAATCTGAGTCTCAGCTGTCACAATGGACATTACAGAATATGTGGTTTCAGGCTTCTTAGCTTGGTTCTTGGCATCTAAAGTAGCTTTCTTTTATTATTGTTTGAGCCTCACCTTTTCTTCTTTCTTTGCCTCTGCAAACTGTGGATGTCCAGCCACCACACAGATTAGTTTGCCATTCCTATCAATTTTGACAATTATTTTCTTTAGAACTGAATCTCTGGGATCCTTCAAGAAAGCAATAGACCTTCCAAGCAGCTTCTTCTCATCAGGCTTGGGAGTTTCATAGGCTAGGTCCAATGGATTTTTTTCTGAGTTTTTTGGATTATTTCTCTTTAGCTGAAAAATCACACTGGCCTTTGGAGATTTGATTGTTGAGAGTTGACCCATTTCCATGTTCCCTAAGCTCATGTCATTTGCTGAAATTGGTCTTAATTGAGAGAAATGAGAGAAGACTTTGTCTTGTTTCTCAATTTGACCAAAAACAAATTCAATATTATCGTCAATCTTCTTCCATTTTTCACTCAACTCCAATTCAGTTGCTGCTATATTAATTAAATCAATGTTTTCTAGAATTGGTGGCTTTGTGAAGGAAATTGCTGGAACTATTACCTTGCTGACATTTATGTTGAGCACTTTCTCCTCCTCACTAGCTGACTCTCCCTGGCTAACTGGAATGATATAATCTTTCTCCCTTTTTTTGTTAGCATCAAGTTGAGCAGAGTTTAAGGTTTTTGCAGCCACCAACTTTTAAAGAAGCAGAGTTTGTTGAGCTTAATGGAGTTGGATTTGAGTAAGAGAGGTTTCTAGAGTCTTTAGCCTGGTGTCCAAAGAATCCACTTTGCTACTGAGTTCAGAATTCTTCTTGAGTTACCTTGTGATATCTAACATTGTAGTAGCAGGAAGTATAGGCTCCAATCTTTCAGAGATGTCCTTTTTGACTTGTCCAATCTCTGTCTTGATTTCAGACACATCTTGATTTTGCTTGAGAGATTGGATCTTGTACAATTGAAGGGACTCAAGGTGTGCTTGAAAAAGATACTTGGTGTTGGCATCTGTGGTAGCTTGAAGAGCTGTCTGAGTTTGATGAATTAGTTTGAAGAGAGTTGATTTGAAGTGGCGCTCACTGTATTATTTGGTAAACATCCATGATGGAGTGTTTGTACTTGAGCTAGGGGCTGTTTCCCCTCCCATGTTCATGAAATCTCCTTCATCATCTTCATCATCATCCCCAAAATTGTCTTCAGAATCACCAGTTGGATATTCAAAATCATCACCGGCTGTGGAGGGCATGGCAGTGATTGCATCATTAGCCCTTTGCATGGTGGCAGTTGTGTGCACCAAATTGAGAATTCTCTCAGCAGCCTCATTGTCCTATTCAACCAAAACTTGATAAGCTGGAACAGGGTGAGTAAATGCCTCAGCATTATAAGAAACAGAGTCTAAGACAGCTTGATAATCTTACTGAAATAGTTGTTTCTTTTCATCCTCATTGAGATCCCTTAACTCACTAACAATGGGCTCTTCCCATTCTTTAGTACCTGCTTTTCTCTCATTTTCTCTATTTTCTTGCATCAAGGGCTCCCCTTGGCTTCCCACCCTCACACCCTCACTTTCACCTTTTAAGGTGGGACTCCACTCACTCACTTTTTCCAAGATGGAAGAAACAGCTTGCATAGGTTCACTCTTTTCCTTTCCTTTTTCCTGAGTACAACTCAGCCTCTCACTTTTTTCACTCCCTTCCCTCAATCCTAGGAGTGATTGTACAACTACTAAATCATCCGCACTTGTAACAATAGTTGAGATTTCAAGTGGTGTAGTGATAGTCAATGGATGAGAAACATCCGTGGAGGTAGTAGTTGAGAGTTTCAACGGATGACTGCTGTTAAGCACATCCATCGAGATACAGTCACTAGTCAACGGATGAACGATATCCGTCGAGATAGTAGAAATGACAGAGCTTGGAGTGGAAACTACTGTAGAATCTGTGGTGATTAATTTGATATTTCGCACAGACTTCTCAGTAGAATCAGAAAGAAATGGCAAGTGAGCCAACAAATCATCTAAAAGATGATGCTCACTTGCTGTAGATTTTGGCTTCTCCATGAGAGTTAAAGATGGAGAATCAAGAATTGATGTGTGAATCAAATCCACATCCAAAGAATGTTTGGGTGAATTTTGTGTGTGAGGTGCTTCTATTATAAAGATTTTGGCTGTGACTCCACATTTACAGGAGCCACATCAACCTGACTTTGAGAAGGTGATGTAACTGAGTCTTTGACTATAGTTTGCACAGTGTGTGCACCCTGTGTATCCCTAAGTGTTTTGGATTTCTTCTGTCTTGTGTAGGTTAGGGGTGAGTCTGTGTACCTAACCCTTTTGGCATGTCCTCTTAGTTGAGAGCTTGTTTCAATACTGACATCCTTTTGGGAGAATGAAACTAGAAATGAGCTAGAATCCTTATTAAGCACTACAGTTTGTTGGGAAGCTGCAGTTTGGATGGGCTTGGTTACACACACCTCTCCATCCTTATCCTTAGGATTTCTTTTATGTTCACCCTGTCCCTCACCAGGCTCACTTCCCTTCACACTCCCCTCTTGGTTTTTAGTGGATTTGAAAACTAGTTTCTTTTGAGAGAAACTAGAGTGGGTTTTCTTTGACTTAGATTTAGAAATTCTTGATTTTGTGGCCTGGATAGGCACCTGTTTGGTCACTATAATAGGTTCCATGGCCACAGTTGTTGGAAAAGAAATTTGTGATAGAGAAGTAGCAGGGATAGAAGTGTTTACCTCACTTACCTGAGGCTGCTCCATAATTGGCATGTAGATTAAGGGAACCTCCTTATGGTGATTGGCCCTGCTAAGATCAGCAATAAACCTTCTCTCTTGGACCCAACAATCTAACTTGTTTGTTGGGTTCTCAATTGAGAGATTCCCAGAAACAAAATTAGCTATCATCATAAAGAATCTAGCATAATAGATTTTCTTAGACCTCTTCTTTATATCCCCTAATTTACTCCCTAATTCATACATCACAAAGGTGCTAAAATTAAAATACTTATCACTAAGAAGCATATAAAGCATGTTAACAAGTGAATAAGTTGAAAGGAATATGTCCTAAGTCCAATCATGTATGAGGATTTAGGAATAACTTTTATGTAATCTGTTTTGATTTCATTGATATTAATAAAAGACTTGTTTTGTTTTTATTACGGGCTTTATCTATTTAAGTGTTTAAATAATATATACCATAGTTTAGAGTAAAGTTTTTTATGGATTATGATGAGATCATAATAGTGAGACCTAAAAAGATGATAACTCTAAACTTAAATAGTTCCTGGTCATAAGATTACTAACTGGTAATTAATAATCCGCAAAGATCGGTACATACGATGCTTGCTTTATTATGAAGGATGTCTGTTCTCATAGACATTTGTGTGGTGACACTATAGCTAGTATGTAGGTGCTTATTATGGAATAAGTTCACTGAACATGACTCGCACAGCTGAACAACTGATGGAGTTCACTCACGTGTCAGCAGTTGTTCACATAGTGATAGTTGTACAAGTATCCTTAGACTTGAGGTCATCATAGTCATCTTGTGTACACTGAACTATGCTTTGGTTTAGTTCTTAGTCTCCAGGGACAATTATTAGGGCTCTTCTGGGTATAGGAATTTGTACACGAAGATAGTGTATGATCAATAAAGGATCTACCCCTTTCAGTGAAGGAAGCGAATGTTCAAGGCTGATCTACTTATGCTAGTTCAGGAATCTCTGGCCAGAGTGAATGAAATTAGAAAGGAGTTTCTAATTTACATAGAACTACGCATAGTAAATGGTAAACAAGTGATTAAATTAGATAGGCTTACACGAGATCCATGCCTTGTATTTAATCGGGACATTGTAGGGTAGAAGGAGTTTATTGTACGGTAACTATTCACTGAATAGGTTCTTGGTATTCTAAGCAGTGAATTCATATTATCCGGATAGTCGCGATATGCTGAGAAGTATCCCTCATGATGTAGAATAAATGTGATTAATTAATTAATTATATTTAATAAATTAGAGAATTTATATAAATAATGATAAAATAGTTTTATTATTATTTATTTCTACTACCAGCTTAATATTGAACCTACAGGGTCACACCATAACAAGAGAATGATTTAATGGTGGAGGAATTAATTAATAATGGCTAATAATTATTTATTTGTGAAATAAATAATTAACTGGCAAATTTAATAATTGATTAAATGAGATTTAATTGATTATAAATTAATTAAGAAAAGTTCTTAATATTATTAATTAAGGATTTAATTTTTGGAAATTAAATCAAGAGAGAGAATTATTTCTAAAGTGTTTAGAAAAAGGATTAATAATTAAAAGGTGTTTTAATTATTAATGAGAATAATAAATGGGATAATAATAATAATATTTATGGGAAAATTTCAGCTGAAAATTTTGCCTATAAATACACTATTATAGACCCTATTTTTAAGCGAACCCCAAAAACCGAAAAAGTTTGGAAAACCCAATTCTCTCCACCTCCTTCCTCCTCCTTAACATCATTTTCTTAGTGGATACCGATGGAGTGCTTCACACTTGAGGAGCAACTGCTAAGGATCTCTGATCGTTGTTTCCGAATTATTTTAAAGGTTAGATCTGATCCCTCGAATTTTTATTCATGATATGTATGCTTTTATTTGGATTTTATATGTGTATAAGTGTTTTGCCATGCCCCAGCTGCGATTAAAATCCAACAATGGTATAAGAGCATAGGTTGTATGCATATAGATCTGTGGTAAAAATTTCAGAATTTTAGGTGCTTGTATGAATTAATTATGATTTTTACAAGTTATATCATGGATTAATTTTGTCTGATGAGAAATCTATTCTCATAATAATTTTGAATATTGATCTGGGTTCTACAAGTGTTGTAGATCGTCTGGGTATTTTTTTCATAATTTTATGATGTATAGATTTTTTATTATGAATTTTTGAAGTTCTTACAATTAAATTCGTAATTAAATAAGTAAATATTTGTATATATAGTATATATATATATATATATATATATATATATATATATATATATGTTTGCATCTGCTGTTATTGTCTGTGTGTTGTCTGTTGAATGCACGGAGACCAGAACAGAGAATGTCAGGCGCACGCTGATCGAGGCGGCGGCGGCTGCTGCAAAATAAAAAAAAATATATTGGGGTGTCGCGCATTCCGGGAATGCATTACATACTTGTGGCGCATTCACGGAATGCGTTACACCTTTTAATGGCTTAACAGGGTGGTAACGCATCACCGAAATGCGTTACAGGGCTTGTAACGCGTTCCTGTAATGCGTTACAGCCCGACTATTTACATTAAAATTGATTTTCTGGGAGTTTCGTAACTCCGTTTTAGGCGTACAATATACCGTTGGATTCGTTTTTCTGAGACGGATCTAATGGAGTGATCAATTTTAGTTTATATAAAAGTTTTGAACTGTTTATATTTCCATGAAGTGTTTTAAAGCTGTTTTGACTGTTTTAGTTGCTTTTAAATGCTTCATGTGATATATAGAGATGTATAATGCTTAGACTAATGTGCTAGATGATGTAACATGCCTACCTTGATATTTATTTATGTTTATATATGTGATATATGCTTAGTTTATCATGCGATGATAGATTTAGGTGAACTTAAATGAACATAAGGCGTTTGTTAGACAACCTAGTATAGTGAAATTGTTTCATAACCTTAATAACAATATTATAAATACAATCATGAGATTCTTGTGTTTATGAAACACGTAATTGAATATGAATTTTCGATATGAGAGAAAGGATGATTCTGTCAACAACAGATTTCTATCTGTAAGAAGGGGTTATTAAGTGACGCCTCTTGACAATGTTCCACCCGATCTGGGAATCATCTGATTATTGATTATTGATTTGCAATATTTAATTTAAAAGGAAAAATCTCTTTATAATATGATTATGATTGTAACGTAATATAATCCCTCTAAAATTAAATAATATCAAGTAGTAATTGGCCAATGACACAACGGGCTTGTGTCGGTCATAGCCTTCCAACATGATAGAAAGTAGTTCTTATTTTTGAATCATTGTCGTTTCGTGCCACAGCCGAGGGCTTTGATTTCGAAATAAGAAATACTTGTCTATTACATAGAGATGTGTACATTGAATAAGAATCTAAAGGTCGTTACGTGCCACAGCCGTGGGCCTTTGGGGACTGATTCAATTGTACGGAATGTTGGGTTAGACTTGACTTAGAATATTGAGTTTGTCGTGCCACAACCGTGACTCAATTATTCAAGAGGCTAAAGTTTGATTAGGGAATAACATTAGATGTAATTGACAGGAGTTGTCTGCCTATTGAATATTACATGGCGTTTCGTGCCACAGCCGGGGTTGTGTAATGGAATGTAGGATCCCTATTCCCACTAGTTTTATGAATGCTTAATTTTTCACGTAGGGGGTTGAATAAATTAGATAAACTAGTGGGAGCCACTTATGAATAAAGACCCGATTCATATAGTGTTTTAAAATGAAATCGAATATTTGCTAAGTGTCGTTATGTGTTTATCATTTACAGATTTACAATATATATTATGTCTTCTGCACTATCACTAAGGAGCATACTGGATGCTCACAAATTGACTGGTCCTAATTATGCTGACTGGCTTCGAAACTTGAGAATTGTTCTCAGGATTGAGAAGCTGGAATACGTGATTGACTCACCTAAGCCTACTGAACCTGCTAGCGATGCGCATAATGATGAACACGTTGTGTATCGTAAGTGGATAGATGATGCAAATGTTGCTCAATGCATCATGCTAGCTTCCATGAACATTGAGCTACAGAAGCAACATGAGCATATGGATGCTCACACTATCCTAATGCATCTACAAGAGTTGTATGATGTGGCGGGGAGGACAGCTCGATATGAGATATCGAAGGAGTTGTTCGGTTGTAGGATGTCTGAGGGATCATCTGTGATGACCATGTACTTAAGATGATCAATTTGATTGAACGTCTTGGACAACTTGGTTTTGCCATGGATGGGGAGCTAAGCCAAGACTTGGTCTTGCAATCGCTTCCGAGTTCGTTCTCGCAGTTTGTTGTGAACTTTCACATGAATAAGTTGGATGTCAGCCTGCCTGAACTCCACAACATGTTGAAGACTGCGGAATCGAATTTTCCCCCTGAGAAGAGTTCTGTTCTTCTAATTGGTGAAGGTTCCAATCTTAAGAAAAGGAAGAGGAACTCTTCCAAGAAGAAGAAAGTAGGTGAGAAAACCCCGGTTCTACCAAAAGCTGAAGACCCCAAGAGCAAAGTTGTTTTCTTTCACTGTAACAAGGTGGGGCACTGGAAGAGGAACTGCAAGGTTTACCTTGCAGAATTGAAGAAGAAGAAAGGTAGTGAGACTACCGCTTCTGATTCAGGTATGTTCATGATAGAAGTGAATATGTCATTAAATCAAATTTCTACTTGGGTATTAGATACCGCCTGTGGTTCTCATATCTGCAATTTGTTGCAGGGACCAAGGAGAAGTAGGAGTCTTGAGGAAGAGGAGGTGATTCTACTGATGGGAAATGGAGCAAGAGTTGCTGCTGAAGATGTAGAATCATTTCATTTACATATGCCTACGGGCAAGACTGTTGTTTTAAATAATTGTTATTTTGTTCCCTCGATTGTGAGGAATATTATTCCCATGTTAGACTTGGCTGGATTTTCATTTATTATTGAGAATAATGAATGTTCTATTCTTAGAGATAATATTCTGTATGGACGTGGTGCTTTAAATAATGGTCTGTATATATGTGACATAATTTACTTCAGATTGAACAAACTAATAAAAAAAAGGGATGATGAAAATCTCACTTCATAGTGGCACTGCAGTCTCCATTTAGTAGACATGGAGAGAGGACTGCAAATTTGCTAGGAATGGTACTTATATGGACCAATGTCTACGCAAGCCATGGGTGGATTTTCATACTTCATAACTTTCATGGATAATAGATCTAGATTCGGATATGTGTTTGATAAAACACAAGTCTGAAGCCTTTGAAAGGTTCAAAGAATATAAGTATGAAGTGGAGAAATAACCAAACATAGTATTATAACTCTTCAATCAAATCGAGGTGGTGAATACTTTAATGGAATGTTTCTAGATTATCTCAAAGTAAATGGTATAGTCTCCCAGTGGACTCCTCCAGATTGGTATCTGAAAGGAGAAATCGAACTTTGTTAGACATAGTTCGGTCCATGATGAGCTATACAAATCTTCCAGTATTCCTATGGGGTTATGCATTGGAAACCTCAGTATATTTACTGAATAAGGTGCCTTCCAAATCTGTTCCTCAAACTCTGTATGAGATATGGAAAGAAAGGAAACTGAGTCTTAAACACGTTAAGATTCGGGGATGTCCAGCTTATGTCAAGAAAGTTGACCCAGATAAGCTGGAATATCGATCCGTAAAATGTAGTTTTGTGGGATATCCTAAAGAGACTTTAGGGTATTACTTTTGCACCGATCATCGGGTGTTTGTCTCCAAACATGCTACCTTCTTGGAAAAGGAGTTTATCCTTGAAACAGTGGGAGCAAAATTGAACTTGATGAAGTTAAACAAGCACAAACTACTACGGATCAAGTGGAAACACCTGTTCTGACTGAACAACCTTTTGTGGAACAGCCCATTCATAGAACAGGGAGAGTGTCTCGCCAACTTGAGAGGTAATATGGACTTGTCATTAAGAATGACAATGAGTTGTCGATCATTGATGATGACGACCCTGTGACCTATAATGAGGCTATGAGTAGTGTTGACTCAGAGAAATGGCATAGTGCCATGAAATCCGGAATGGAATCTATGTATACGGTATACGAAAAAATGATTAGAGCAGATGGCCAGGTGGAGACCTTTAAGGCCAGGCTTTAGGAAAAGGATTCAGACAAAGGCTGTGGATTGACTTTGATGAAACCTTTTACCTGTAGCCCTGTTGAAATCAGTTCGGATTTTGCTTGCGATTGCCTCTTATTACGACTATGAGATCTGGCAATTAGCCAGATGGTTTTCTTTCCAAGAGAAATGAAAACCTAGTGTGTAAGCTGCTGCGAACCATATGTGGTTTAAAGCAGGCCTCTCGAAAGATGGAACATTCGTTTTGATGAGACAATCAAAGAGTTTGATTTTATCAAAAACGTAGATGAAGCATGCGTCTACAAAAGGGTTAGTGGGAGCGTGATAACATTTCTTATATTGTATTGAATTAGAGTTGACACACATAACAACATAGCAGACCCACTCACAAAGCTACTTTATGAAAGTCACTTTGATCGTCATAAAGACAAGATGGCTATTAGATACCAGAGTGATTGGCTTTAGTACAAGTGGGAGATTGAAAGGAATATGTCCTAAGTCCAATCATGTATGAGGATTTAGGAATAACTTTTATGTAATCTGTTTTGATTTCATTGATATTAATAAAAGACTTGTTTTGTTTTTATTACGGGCTTTATCTATTTAAGTGTTTAAATAAGATATACCATAGTTTAGAGTAAAGCTTTTTATGGATTATGATGAGATCATAATAGTGAGACCTAAAAAGATGATAACTCTAAACTTAAATAGTTCCTGGTCATAGGATTACTAACTGGTAATTAATAATCCGCAAAGATCGGTACATACGATGCTTGCTTTATTATGAAGGATGTCTGTTCTCATAGACATTTATGTGGTGACACTATAGTTAGTATGTAGGAGCTTATTATGGAATAAGTTCACTGAACATGACTCGCACAGCTGAACAACTGATGGAGTTCACTCACGTGTCAGCAGTTGTTCACATAGTGATAGTTGTACAAGTATCCTTAGACTTGAGGTCATCATAGTTATCTTGTGTACACTGAACTATGCTTTGGTTTAGTTCTTAGTCTCCAGGGACAATTATTAGGGCTCTTCTGGGTATAGGAATTTGTACACGAAGATAGTGTATGATCAATAAAAGATCTACCCCTTCCAGTGAAGGAAGCGAATGTTCAAGGCTGATCCACTTATGCTAGTTCAGGAATCTCTGGCCAGAGTGAATGAAATTAGAAAGGAGTTTCTAATTTGCATAGAACTACGCATAGTAAATGGTAAGCAAGTGATTAAATTAGATAGGCTTGACACGAGATCCATGCCTTGTATTTAATCGGGACATTGTAGGGTAGAAGGAGTTTATTGTACGGTAACTATTCACTGAATAGGTTTTTGGTATTCTAAGCAGTGAATTCATATTATCCGGATAGTCGCGATATGCTGAGAAGTATCCCTCACGATGTAGAATAAATGTGATTAATTAATTAATCATATTTAATAAATTAGAGAATTTATATAAATAATGATAAAATAGTTTTATTATTATTTATTTCTACTACCGGCTTAATATTGAACCTACAGGGTCACACCATAAAAAGAGAATGATTTAATGGTGGAGGAATTAATTAATAATGGCTAATAATTATTTATTTGTGAAATAAATAATTAATTGGCAAATTTAATAATTGATTAAATGAGATTTAATTGATTATAAATTAATTAAGAAAAGTTCTTAATATTATTAATTAAGGATTTAATTTTTGGAAATTAAATCAAGAGAGAGAATTATTTCTAAAGTGTTTAGAAAAAGGATTAATAATTAAAAGGTGTTTTAATTATTAATGAGAATAATAAATGGGATAATAATAATAATATTTATGGGAAAATTTCAGCTGAAAATTTTGCCTATAAATACACTATTATAGACCCTATTTTTAAGCGAACCCCAAAAACCGAAAAAGTTTGGAAAACCCAATTCTCTCCACCTCCTTCCTCCTCCTTAATGTCATTTTCTTGGTGGATACCGGTGCAGTGCTTCACACTTGAGGAGCAACTGCTAAGGATCTCTGATCGTTTTCTCCGAATTATTTTAAAGGTTAGATCCGATCCCTCGAATTTTTATTCATGATCTGTATGCTTTTATTTGGATTTTATATGTGTAAAAGTATTTTGCCATGCCCCCACTGCGATTAAAATCCAACATAAGTTACAACATCAAAATTGCTAACTTTAACAGAAAATACCTCAATAAAAGAATCACACAGAAAGCTCCATTCTTTCCTAAAGCCTAGTCTCCTAACCTCGCCAAACTTGGTGGCAGTAAGAGCATAACATATAGAGATAAGCATGTTACCCACATCATTGTCTGTGTATGGTGCAAGAGTGTTATTTTCAGGTAATTTAAAGAATTTTTCAATAGAATCACAGTTTATGCAGTGTTCCTTACCTTTGAGAGAGAAGGTAATGGTTTTATCCTTGGAGTTGAACACAACCGGAGATGATTGGAGACTCAAGCATTGCATAACTCACTTTGCAGCTTTGAAAGAAGTCCATCATTTTGTGATAGTCTTCAGATGCAGGAATTTGCTTGTTAACCAAGCTACAAAGTTGTTCTTTTCATAGACATACCCAGTTTAAGACATGATTTTGACTACAGGTGCCATTGTTGTGATTGAAAGTAGTTGCAGAAAAGGGGTTTTTGCTTTGGAGATGAAGAGAGTTAGAGAAATTCCTTGAGAAAGATAAAAGTAAAAATGAAAATGAAATAAGCTTTTATACTTTCTCAGAAATAAATGGTTAAAAAGTAAAAGAAAAAATAAAGTAACCAATTAAATTTGCCCAAACTTGCTTAACTTGTAAACCAAGAAAGTAAGTTAGTTCACCCATTATGCTCATTTCATATTTACTTTGCATCAATTTGGCAAACGTTTTGCAAAGTTTCTCATCTGTAGAGCCAAATATAATATCATCTACATAAATTTGAACAAGTATACTAGAGCTACTAATATTTTTATAGAATAAAGTTTTGTCAACAGTTCCTCTTGTGAAATGATTTTCTAAAAGGAACTTTGACAAAGTGTCATACCAGGCTCCAGGTGCCCGCTTCAGTCCATAAAGTGATTTCAAAAGATAGTAGACATATTCTGGAAAATTGGTATCTTCAAAACCAGGAGGCTGACTGACATATACTTCCTTCTCCAAATCTCCATTCAGAAAGGCACTTTTGATATCCATTCGATAGACTTTAAAATTGGCATGAGCTGCATAGGCTAGAAAAATTCTGATGACTTCAAGTCTTACAACAGGAGAAAATGTCTCATCAAAATCTATTCCTTCTTATTGACAATAGCCCTTAGAAACCAGTCTAACTTTGTTCCTGACAACTATGCCGTTTTCATCCATCTTCTTTCTGAATACCCACTTTGTGTCAATAGGATTCTTTCCTTTAGGCTTGGGTACTAGCTTCCAAACTTTATTCCTTTCAGATTGGTTTAGCTCCTCCTACATAGCTAAAACCTAGTAAGGATCCAACAGAGCATCTTCTACCTTTTTAGGCTCTTCTTATGATAGAAAGCTGATGTAAAGACATTCTTCTTGAGTTTCTTTCATAGTTTGCACTCTTGAAGATGCATCACCAATAATTAGCTCAAATGGGTGATCTCTAGTCCATTTTCTCTGTTGAGGTAGATTAGCTCTAGATGAAGAGGCCTCATTGTTGTCTTGATGTGTGACTGAGTTTTGATTAGAAGAAACTCCCCCTGAGTTTGTGGATCTTTGACTTGAAGTTGGGGTTCTTTCTGATTGTGATCTATATTGATTTTCAACTCATATTGATGGCTCAACGGATGTTGATCTTTGCCTTTCGACGGATGATGCAGACTATCTTTCAACGGATGATGCACTTGGTCTTTCGACGGATGTTGAATTTATGTGCTTCATTAGTTGTATATTTTTCTGTATTGTCCTTAGATATTGTTTCTTGATCACTGTCATCACAAATCATCTCAACATTGTCAAATTTGAGGCTTTCATGGAAATCTCCATCTTACAGTCCTTCAATCTTTTTATCATCAAACACAACATGTACAGATTCCATAACAATGTTGGTTCTGAGATTGTAGACTCTGTATGCTTTTCCAACTGTATATCCAACAAAAATGCCTTCATCTGCTTTGGCATCAAACTTTCCATGCTGATCACTTTGATTCCTTAAGATATAGCCTTTGCACCCAAAGACATGAAAAAAGTTTAATGTTGGCTTCCTACTCTTGAAAAATTGGTAGGGTGTCATGCATTTTGCTTGATTAATCAAAGAAATATACTGAGTGTAGCATGCAGTATTTACATCTCTGCCCAAAAATATATTGGTAACTCTGATTCTTCTAGCATTGTTCTTGCAGCTTCAATAAGAGACCTGTTCTTCCTTTCTACCACTCCATTTTGTTATGGGGTTCTTGCAGCTGAAAACTCATGCATGTTCCCATTCTCTTCACAAACAACCTCATCACAGAATTCTTGAACTCAGTTCTATTGTCAATTATGATTCTTCTAACTTTGAAGTCAGGATGATTGTTAACTTGCCTTATATGATTGATGATGATTTCAGTAGCTTCATCTTTGGATTTTAGAAAATATGTCCAATAGAACTTTGAGAAATCATCCACAATTACTAGGAAGTATCTTTTCTTTGAGATGGAAAATACATTGACTAGTCCAAATAAGTCCATTTGTAGTAATTGTAAAGGTTCTTCAATTGTTGAGTCAATCTTCTTTCTGAATAATGCTTTAATTTGTTTTCCCTTCTGACAGGCATCACACAAACCATCCTTAGAGAATTCCACTTGAGGAATACCTCTTACCAAATATTTCCTGACTAGTTCATTCATAGTCTTGAAGTTAAGATGGGACAACTTATTGTGCCATAGCCAACTTTCATCTTAACTTGCCTTGCAAACAAATTCTGCATTTGATGAGTTGAAGTCAGCTAGGTACATATTTCCTTTTCTCACTCTAGTGAGAAACACTTTGTTGTTCTTCTTGTTGGGCACAATATAGGCTTCAGAGTTAAATGTTACTGAGTTTCCCTTATCACAAAGTTGGATGATACTCAACAAATTGTGCTTGAGCCCATCCACTAGGGCAACTTCCTCAATGATAACATTATCCTTTGAAATCAAGCCATATCCCATAGTATAACCCTTATTGTCATCTCCAAAAGTGATACTTGGGCCAGCTCTCTCCTTGAACTCAATGAGCAGGGTAGAATCTCCAGTCATGTGCCTTGAGCACACACTATCCAAATACCAAAGATTCTTTATGTTTCCCTGCACACAACAAAATCAAATCAAGTTGATTTAAGTTTCCTTGGGTCCTGTTTTCTTAGCCTTTTTCTTAGGTTTCTTAGGCTTGTCCTCATTTGACTTAGGTATATGAGATTCATCCTTAGTCATTTGAGTAGGACCTTTGAAACCATTCATCATTACAGAATTATCATGCGCATGTTGATTTACATGGAAGGGCATATTTTATGCAAACATTTTATTCTAGTAAAGCATGCTAAATGGAATTTGAGGCATACTAAATGCAGCATAGTAAAGATTTTGTGCAAGTGGCATATTAGCAAATTGTGCATTCCAATTATGTGCAATCATAACATTCACAAGCATGGTAGGCATGTTAGGAAAAGAAGGAGGTGCAGAAATGGGTGCAGGCATAACAAGTTTGCAACTAACTTACAAATGATTAACACTACCAAACTTCATATAGATTTTTCTAGGTGCATATTTATCAGGTGTGTTATGTTTGTTAATTCCTACTTTCCCATTTCTATTGTTTTTCCTTTTATATTCTGCTTTAACCTCAATTTTCTCCAATCTGTCATTCAATTGCTTGATTGATAGATGGCCTACATTAACTCTCTTGTTCTTTTTCACTTAACTTGTTTCTCCTGGAACAAAGTTCTTGGAAACTGATCCATATTTCTCATTTAACTTAGCTAGCGGGGATTTGCTAACTAGCGGGGATTTGTTAAATGGCTTTCATTCACTCAACTGATCCATATTTCTCATTTAACTTAGCTAGCGGGGATTTGCTAACTGGTTTTCTATCACTCAGCTGATCCACATCCATTGAAAGTCCTTCCTCCAAGTTAGAATTCAGTTTCTCCTTGCTCCTTTTCCCGGCTTCATCACAAAAGGATTATATACCTTGAACTTTAGTAATTTGAGCATGAACATCTCTGGATGATTTCCATTCCTTAATTACTTCATGTTCTTGTTCAAGTTTCTTTCTTAAAATCTCCTATTTTTTTAAAGATTCAGTTAGTTCATCTTTAGCAGTCTTTCACTCTATCTTCAATTTCTCTAAATAAATTGAGTTTCTAACACATTGTTTCTTTCACTTAAAAACAGATTATTCTATTTGATTTTAGTATTTTCTTTAGTGAAAAATTTGAGTGTGACACGCAGAGGATTTAATTTAGATGACATGTCATTTATAGCATCATTACAATCATCTTTAGATAAATGTGCTAGATTAGTGGTGATTACCTGATTACTTGAAGATCTAACTTCTGCTTCATCTGATTTCACCATCAGGGCTAGATTGGCATAGCTTGTATCCTCATCTTCATCAAATCCATCAGTAGCCCAATCATTTTCTTGAGTTAGAAAGGCCCTTTCCTTTTGTTTGAGCAAATCAAAGTACTTCTTTTTGTAATCCACAGGCTCAAACTTCTTTTTGTCAGAATCGAGCTTTCTTCATTCACTTGCAAAATGACCACTCAATCCACACTTGAAACATTTGAATTTTGACTTGTCAACCATATTTCTGTTTGGCTTGGTTGCTCCAAAATTCTTCTTGAATTTGAGCTTGGGAAACCTTCTGGATAGAAAAGATAGATGTTCATATATGCCATCCATATCATCTTGACTAAGATGGTCTTCATGTTTAGCTACTAGCCCTTTTCATTTTCCTTCACAAACTCTAGGGTTTGGTGCAGATTCCACAGCTTCAACTCTTATCTCCTTCTCTTTCTCTTGCTCAACAACTAATGCAATGGATCCTCCTTTATTTCTTCCTTTCTTTAGCTTCTCATCTTGCTCAATTTCAAGCTCACAGGTCTTTAGAATCCCATACAGTCTATCCAAGGTAAATTCCTTGTAATCTTGAGAGTTCCTTAATGAGACTGTCATAGGCTTCAATTCCTTTTGCAGAGATCTAAGGAATTTGATATTTGAGTCTTTTGTTTGATAGACTCTTCCATGCAACTTTAGAACATTAAGCAGCTTTTGAAATCTACTGAAAATGTTAGTGAGTGACTCACTTTCTTCACTATAAAAATGCTCATATCACCATCAACACCATTAACACCATTAAAGAAAATGTTCATGGACTTCTTATCCTTATGAACTTCTTTAATATCTGGATCAGACCATTCTGCTCTAGGTTTTGGGAGGGATGGTTCATTTCCGGTAGCAGCTCTCATAGGGACATGAGGACCTTTCTCAATGCAGTCCACATATTCTTCATCTTGAGAGAGGAGATACAGGAGCATCTTCACCTTCCAGTGGGGATAATTGTCTTTGTGCATAAATGGAATCTTTACTCCCACATCTTTTCTGTTCATCTTGTTAGTTGTTGTGATCCTTAAACTCTTTGTACTTCAAGAGCTTGCTCTGACACCAATTGTTATTCCCAAACAAGAAATGAGCAAGCTCCATTCCTTCTTCTTCCTCATCCTTAAGCTTAGGTTTCTTTATGAAATGGGGGAGAAATGGTTGCTTCTAAGGCCTTTTTTGGTGTGTTATCAATTTATAACAAAGGTCTGGTCAAAGTGCAGTTAGTCACTCAAGTTTGCTTTCTTTTCAAAGCTTCTTAAATACACTTCATTTATCATTTCTTCTTCAATCTACGCTACCTCTAAAATTGTAATTTATATGCCTTGGATACTATTTCTAATTGCTTACATAATCACTATTTATCATCCTGGAGAATCCGCTGAAATATGGGATCAAACGGAGACCAAAAATTTGTATTATTCATCACATTTTTCAACTTGCTTATTTCCAAATTCTGACAAACCCAACTTATGTTTATTTAATTCCTAGATTAAGAATATCTTTTTGTAAATCCATTTTGAGGAATTAAATATTCTTACACTCTTTTGGTTACTAAAACAGTTCAATTTTCGGTCAAAATCTAAGTTGCGAATCTCTGAGATCTAACATGATTTACATACACCGGGTCTTGCAGCATAGGTGGCATGATATATATTTACTTATATTGTGAAGTTACTATTCATTAAATTTACACCGGAAAAACTGATCCTCAATTACCGATAGAATATGTATTCATCTGAATCCCAAGTTATAACACCAAACATTTAAAATTCTAAGAGGCGTTAATATTACTACAAATATAACTTATATCGCTTTTATAATCCTTGGATTTATATCCTTCAACCTTAACGCTTTATACTACTTTTACATATACTCAAATTCTTTACCGAACACTAATACAATCTCAGAATTTCATTATTAGAACTCGTACATATGGTCATCTGAAAATATTCTGAATCAGAAAAAATACTATTCATCCAAAAAATTCAAATTCGTACAAAATTTCAGGTTATTATAGTCTCCCCTCCTTAAATGGATTTCATCCTCGGAATCTAATCAGAATAATGAAAATACTTTTCCATTGCAACACATTTTTATTCCCAAATTGACTCTTCAACCATTTTGTTCTCTAATGACACTCTCAGTAGCGCTATAGTCTTGTTTCTCAATACATGCTCCTTTCGGTCTACAATCACTACCGATTAATCTATACCGAAAAATTATGGTTGAACTCCTATACATTTATATTCCATCATAAACCTAGCGTCGGAGTTTTACGTTCATAATATGGAACGTGAATCACATCATTTCAAGTTTCAAATTCGGAGCAATATCAACTCCTATTACATTGCAAGACTTCAAGAGGTCCAATAAAAATCGGTTTAGCTTTCCCTTTCTTACTCAGCTTTATCGGTTCTCTCTATGGGGATACTTTCAACAACACGAAATCTCCCACCATATATTCTTTGTCCTTCCTTGTACAACAGACACATTTGCGTTGTCTTCCTTGAGCAGCTCCGAGTCATTCTCGGAGGATCTCAATTCTTCTTTGTCCTCTAGGTTAATTTCGGTCTCTATACTTTCCGTCCACCACCTTTGTCCTAACGTAAATAGAGATCGGTACTTCATTCGGTACAAAGCTTTATACTGAGGCGTCCCTCTACTTGCGCGGTAATTATAACTATATGAAAATACTATTGGTTCCAACTCCCCAGAAATCCAAGGCACAGGCGCTTAAATTGTCTGAATAGTTCTCTTAATCCATCGGTTGATATGCGGATCATAAGCTGTGTTCATGATAAATCTCATTCTCAACACTCTGGAACTTTATCCAAATATTGAATTAAATCTTGGCTCACAATTGCTATTGGAACTACATGTCAAACATCTTTTTCATAATTTATAATATCCTTTTATCTTTCCTACTTAAAGTATCGGCCACCATATTGGCCTTTCCTGAGTGATAGTGAATTATATCATTATAGATCTCAATTAAACCCAACTATCTTTTCAACCTCATTTATAGTTCTTTTTATTTCGATAATGTACTTCAGGCTCTTGGGAAAAGGAAAATTTCACCATTTTCTCCATAAAATATTATTTCCAATTCGTTAGTGCAATCAACATCATGGCTAACTTCAAGTCATGTGTTGGATATCTTATCTCATACTCCTTGAGAGGTTTAGACTCATATCAATCACATTTCCATGTTGCATCATCTACCTACATCTTCAAACCTTAAGGGATCCATCACTTACAATTTTTAAAGTCCCCTTTACCATCAGATCTGGCTAACACCGAGCTGCTACTAGTCTTTCCTTTAGTTATTACAATCCCTATTCCTTCAATTCATAAAGACTTGGTAGCTCCAACATCCACTAGAATATCCATACTGATAACATCTACTAGGACTGTATCTTCAACCACATAAGGATTCCCCATATCATTTTTTAGAAACATATTAAAGGTACTTATAGCTTGTTCTAAATATATTATTTCTATAAAAGAATAATTACATAACATAATATTCTGGGTGCACCATTAGTACTTTTAGTTTCAACCTCATATTAGTGCAACGGTTCACAACTGTACCTCCTGTTCACCCGAAAATAATCACCCTTGAAAGAAATGATTTCAAAATATCAATGTCATTTAGACAATCTTAATAGGATTTCAACATCGAATAATTCAAGAATAATAATGACCCCTAAATACAAGGAGCCTCAATACTCAAAATATTACAAGGATTGGCAGAAGAATAAAAAAAGATTTATTTTCCATGTCCATGAAATTTTACATTTAATAATATAAAGAATATTCTTCAGAAGTAATAATGGCTGGATACGAATATCATATGGACAATCTTTGTAAGATTCCCATATTGGACGAATACTTTTCCTCTTGAACAATAAAAGGGAAATTCCCAAATAATTTCACTGATAAAGGTCAACCAATAAGGTCTCATCAATTATGTCAATCTGAAAAATGAATTCTACTTCATGATAAATGATGAATGAAGCAGTTTGTTGTTCAATTATTCATGATTTTGAATGAATCTTTGTAATATGAACGAAATAATAAAATAATCAAGTGAAACCAAGTTTGACAAACCTTGATGAGAATTCTGGTTGAGTGGGCGACCTGATTAGGTCTCAATTAAATCATCATTTAGAAATTTCATCATTATACATTACTGCATATAACATGCATTGAATTTGTGAAAAGAAATTGATTGGAAGTTGGGCTAGTGATGTAACGACCGAGAAATTACGCTTGTATTATATCATAATAAAGATAAATTATGTGTATTATTATGTGATTAAATGTGTTGAGTCATTAAACCCTAACTGCTATGTGTTACGTGTTGTTTGTTTTGATCCAACCGTGTTTTGGATATTTATTGAGTGTTCTATTGTAAGTTATATATTTTATATCAAAACCCGTACAGCTCAAAACCATGTTTTAAAAGCTCGTATTTCAAACAAAATCATTGGCCCTATTTTGCCAAATATGCCCTATACCATATCGCTATTCTGACCCCATAGACGTTTTACAAATTTACCTTTTTCGTGAAAAATGATTTTTCCGGACCCCTTCGGGTACCAAAAACCCTACAAAAATCACATTTTTATTTTTATATGATCATTAAATTATCATACATCATATTTCTTTGCATTTTTATAATATTCACAATTTTTGGGAATTTTTGACATTAATTTTGTATTTATTGGATATTTAAAAATTCATTATTAATACCCAAAAAAAATTATAAAAATTGGGGCCAAATATTTTTATTAGGAGTGTAATTAGCCCCTTAATTTTATTTGAGGGTATTATTTTGTATAAATATAAATAGCTAATTATTAGTAATTAATTAGTTAATTAATCATAAAAAAATCAGAAAATCAAGAAAATCCCCAATTCTCTGAAATTAGGGTTTGGAGTTCTTGGAATCAAAGCCAATTTTGATCGTGATTCTGTTAACCAAATCAGTCATGTGAGTATCCGTTTTGAAGCTGATTTATTGTATTTTTCGATTATGTAATCAGTTTTGTTGTTTGATTTCTTATTTTTAATTCGTAATTTTCGGGTTTATTGTTCAAATTCGAGTTGTGATTATGGCTGTTGTTTGATTGTTATGATGTTGGGGATGAATAGATCGTTAAGTTTAGAATCAAATGGCACCGGTTTCGTAGATTTTAGTTGAGGTTTTGTGCTCGCCGGAAAGCGGCGACGCCGTAGCTGTTCTTCGCGGTTCCGACGTCGGGTTGGACGAAGAAGGAACAGAAGGGGACGTCGTCTGTGTTGCTGAGGAACAAAAGCGGTGAAACGAGATCGAACCGGACGTTTTTGGGCCGATTATCTGCTCGCCGGAAATTTCCCCCGCCGTGCCGGTTTCTGGGCACGTGTTCTTCGTGTTCATCGTCGACCCGAGGTCGACCCGGTTTCCAACCCGGTTTCGACCCGGGTTTGATCCTAAAAACCCTAACCCTGTTCCTGTTGTTATGTTTCTGATATATTATTTATTTATTATATTTTATAAAATCAGAAAATTAGTTTTAGTAATTCTAAAAATTAATTAAAAATTAGTTTTAAATTCTAAAAAAAATTATAATTAATTTCTAAATTATTTTATTAAATTATAAATTCGAATTTAATTATTTAATTAATTATTCAATTATTTATCTAATTATTTATTAGTTATCTAATTAATTAATAATTAGGTAGTTAATTAATAATTAGGTAATTAATTAATAAATAAGGATTAAATAATATGATTAATAATCCGATAATTAGTTAATATTACGAGTAACTCGTATTCATACGAGTAGTGATTCGATAATGAGAATTATTATTCGAGCAATAATTTATTCGAAGGATTTCGTAATAATTATTCGTATCGAATAATTAAATACAGATAATTAAATGATTAATTAATCGTATAGGTATAGTAATAATAATAACAGTTCGATAGTAGTCGAGAATCGCAAGTAGCTCGTATTTATACGAGTAGTTAATCGTTGAGTTAGATTATAATTCGAGTAATTAGTATTTATTCGATAAATAGCATATCAGTTAGTTGTATCGATTGTTTATTTATAAATAATCGATCTTTTCGAGTAAGTATTATTAATTTTTAAATAATTGTAATAAATAGTAATTAATCCTAATAATTAGGGATTAATTATTTTAAAAATACAATAATTATTAGTTAATTATTTAAAGATGTAATTAAGGATTATTTAATTATAATTAATTATTTATAATTAATTATTAATTAATTAAATCTTGTTTAATTCATAATAATTAAACCGTTAGTCCGATTTGAGCGAAACGAGGACCCATAGACTCAGAAAAATGAATCGAATCCAATAAAAATAATTGTAAGTTATAATTTCTTCCGAAAGAGAGTGGTCTTGTGATAATTAATTGTTCATAGGCCCTATTAGAGGTAGAATCGAGTCAAATAAATCCCCAAAAATTGTAATAAAATCAGATAGGGTTAGTTATTATAAATATGAGTCTAGTATTGATTCTAAAAATAATTATAAGTCTATAAATTAATTATGTGATTTATGTGCTATGTGCTTTACATGGTTATGTGAACCTTACGTGCTATATAATTATATGTGTATATATGCGAGTCAGATAGAAACGCATGGGTAGATTGATAAGGTTACATGGTATCAATTCGAATTACACGTATATAGTAAGTTATCTAAACGACTATCTTTCTATGATTGGTTCAGTGTCAGCAAGGCAGAGCAAGTTAGAGACCGAAGGTGGTGAGTTGAACCAGGTTAAGTACGCGCAAGGAAAGTTTTCCCCTATTCTAAATTCAGAATAGTGAATTATATCTCATTTTCCCATATCAGTTATCTTTGATAAACTTTGTTCATATACACTATTACGAAATTATTGAATCTTGTTTCTATTTCAATTTGATTCTTGATTCCCCCCAATTTATTGAATCCTTTATTCGTATTCCTATACTTTTACCCTTGTTACATATACTTTGATATATCCTGGTATTGGGATACATCAAAAGCATTCCGATTGTTCCGGATGCTAAGCTTTGGACTGGATGGTTACGATGCGGACTGGGTTTTACCCAGACCTTTAATTAATAGGCCATGGTTGCCTGAGTACTCCTTATGTTGGTTTGGTCTATGCAGTTGGGTATAGATCCGCACTGTATCCTAACTGATCAGCAGGTTATAGTGCATATATTGGTTCTTGTTTCCAGTCTTGTTCATTTGGCACTCGCCAGTGTTGGCAAATTATTATCCTATACGAATACAGATGGTTGTTCAAACCAGCAGCTTATTGGTTCACTTATTTCTCTCTCTTTATACTATATATATATTGTTGTAGACTTGTTGAGCAATTTTGGCTCATCCCTTTTTATTGTTATTCCTATTGTTTTACAGTTAAGGTAGAGAATGAAACCCATCAGGACCCGCGTAGTCAAGAAGCGAGTCAAGCAGCGGGATCCTCTTATACCAAGAGTGTTCCTCCCTATTACCGAATAGAGCTTTGAGTTACGAGATCAGGAGTAACAGGATAAGTAGTAATGTTGGGTTGAATAAAAGTTTTGTGTGGTTTGAATAAAAGTTATGTGGTGAGAATGTAAATAGAATAAAGTTTTGTAACAAAGAGAGTTCTTGAGACAGATTGTTTTTATTTGAGTTTGTAATAAAGTTAGTGTGTGGTTCTTGTTTTTAACTCTTAACCTTAAAAGATCCTGAGTAGCAGTAGTTCGGGGTAATTATCATATTTATATTCCGCTTGTGCAGGTTTAGTTTGTAGTTGTTATTAATAATGCCCCAAATCTATACCCCGGATTTGGAGGGTGTTATAGTTGGCATCAGAGCTTAGGTTTTGACCCTTAAAAACAAGAACGTTAGGATTAAGATAAGATAGAAAGATCAGATAAGATAGAAGTAAGAGTGTTAGGATTGTCTGTTTATATGATTAGAAGTTATGAGTTTTAGGATTGTGATTTAATTGTTTTTGTGTTATTATTGTTATGTATATAAGATGGCTTCTTTATCATCGTCTACGGAGCGGACCGAGACAGATCCAGTGGTTGCACCAGTAGTGGCTCCAGTGTCAGAGCAGATCTTTCCTCCATTGCCACCAGCTCCACCATTGCCACCTGGACCAGTACCAGAGATGCCAGTTCCACCAGAGGTACCAGATTTTGATGATTATTTTCCATATTTTGAGCCAGAGATACCAGATTTTCCACCACTAGAGTTTTCGATGTTCGATATTCCTGACATGATTGATCTTCCGCAGTGGGAGGATCTAGAGCCCCAGATTCCTATGTCACCAGTCGAGATTCCAGAGATTCCACCGATGGAGCCTGAGGCAGAGCCACCAGTGTATGCACCTATGGAGCAGTCTGTCTTATTTCCTGCCCCTTTAGCTATCTATGCCCCTGTTTCAGGGGTATATCAGTTTCCACAGCCGGAGTTCATGGACGAGGTAGTAGTAGATGGGCCATTACCTTCTCGAGGTTCCTGCACGGATCTTCGTGAGCATCATACAGTTATATATCAGTGTTTTCAGGCAGAGAGAGAGGAGAGGATTCGATGGCAGAACCAGTGTAGAGAGATCCTTGGATTGATCGAGACCCAGGCGGATGGTCCCATTCGAGCACTTCACCCAGACTACATATTGAGGGAGAGGCTACGCCAGATTCACAGAGTTAGTTCTTAGCAGCTTACTGATCTGAGGCAGCAGGATATGAGTGCAGAGGTAGCATACCGTAGGGCGATGGGACTTACTAAGGCAGTGTTAGAGGCATTGCAGGAGGAGCTCAGCCATGTGCCATCGGGATTCTGAGACTAGCAGACGGAGGAGTGTTGTATCTTATATATTTTGTAGATGGAGGTAGCATAGTATTATATGACTAGTTTATATGAGTGTAGCAACTAATTTTGACTGATAGCAGTAATAGTACGACTGATATATCATAGGCTTTTGTATCAAGCATTGACACCTGCAGCTGGTGTGCTACCCATATATATATAAGATGAACCTTTTCACGTTTTCTTTATTTGCCGGTTATTTAAGCATTTACATTTATTTCACTGTTTTATCGTTACATATTTAAAAATGTTGTTTTATTTACAATCATGTTGTACCCTTTATGTTTTCAAAATTTTTAAAAGTACTTTAAAAATGATTTATTTACACATCGCGCTGTTTTATTCATTTAGATATTTAATAAATTGTTTTCTTTCCCCATATCAACTATTTTAACGATGTTTTAATATTATATAGACTATTTTCATTCCATAACACCCGTTTAGTATATTGTTATTAAGAGAACCCCTTAGTTTTATTATCAGAAAGATGGCACCCAAGAGAAAAGTACGACCCGACTCATCTAATGGAAATACCGAGGGCCAAAACAATAATAATCAGATGGATCAGATGTTCCATCTCATGCAACAGCAGATGCTAATGATGTAGCAACAGATGCAGCAGCAACAACAGCAGTTTCAACAATAAATGCTACAACAAGCCGCTCATCCAGAACATCAAGTACCTCCAGCAGCACCTGTAGTTACTTTCAAGCAATTTCAATCGGTAAAGCCTCCGGAATTTGTCGGTTCCACAGATCCTACAAAGGCAAGAGTTTGGCTGAAGGAGATAGAAAAGGCTTTTACGTTGGTGAAAGTTGAGGAAGAACAGAAGACGGATTTTGCCAGCTACTTTCTGAAAGGTGAAGCCAATTACTGGTGGGAATCGAAGAAAGCTTTGGAAGGGGAAGGTGTGGTGACCTGGGATAGATTCACTGATCTTTTCCTGGAAAAATATTTCCCTCGTTTTATGAAGAACCAGATGGAGATCAAGTTCCTGGAACTGAAACAAGACAACTTATCGGTCGCGGATTATGAGACCAAGTTTACTGAATTGGCCAGATTTGTTCCTGAGCAAGTGGATACGGATGAAAAGCGGGACAAGAGATTCCAGCAGGGACTGAAGCCATGGATTCGTAGCAGAGTAGCTGTATTTGAGCTAATGACTTATACGGCTATTGTTCAGAAGGCCATGATCATTGAAGGTGAGAGTGAAGCAGCTCAGAAAGAGAAGGGACCAGGAAATTTCCAGAACCGTTTTAACAGAAGGCCGGGATTTCAAGCATACGGGAATTTGCAACAAGCCAAATGTCACGTGTTTCAAGTGCAAGCAAAGGGGACACTACTCTGGAGAATGTCCGATGGGAAGAGCAGAGGTCACTTGTTTCCAGTATGGAAGAAAATGACATATTGTCAAGGACTGCATAGGAGTTGCAATGGCCGCTAGTATTCCAAGGGTTTTAGCATTACCTCCACCTCCACTACCACCACCAAATCAGCCCAGGGCAAGGACTTTTAACATGTCAATGAAGGAAGCAGTACAGAGTTCGAATGTGGTTGCAGGTACGCTCCCTGTGAATTCCGTAAATGCTATAGTATTGATTGATTCCGGAGCTACTAGATCTTTTATTTCTAAAGATTTTATCCCTAAGATAGACTGTGAAACTCAGTGGTTAGACGAAGTGCTTGTCATAAAATTAGCAAATGATGATCAGGTTATGGTAGATCAAGTATGCCCAAGTTGTGATATTGAGATAGGGAGATGTCATTTCTCAGTTGATTTGATACCTTTCAGGTTAGGAGAATTTGATGTTATTTTAGGAATGGATTGGCTAGCTAGTAATAATGCTCAGATTGATTGCGCAAATAAGAAAGTGAAATTGCAAACTGAAGAAAATAAAACGGTAACATTTAAAGGTGAAAAGCAAAAGCAGAAATTCCTAACAATGATGCAGACGAGACGATTGTTACACCAAGGATGTCAAGCCTATTTAGCCTACGTATTGGATACCAACAAAGAAAGTCTGAAGATTGAATATATTCCTGTAGTTTGTGAGTTTCCCGATGTCTTTCCAGATGAACTTCCAGGACTTCCACCAGATCGAGAAATTGAGTTCACTATTGATTTGGCGCCAGAGACTGAACCAATTTCGAAACCTCCATATCGAATGGCACCTGTTGAAATGAAAGAATTAGCAAAGCAGTTGCAAGAACTTCTCGATAAAGGAATCATAAGGCCAAGTGTATCTCTATGGGGCGCACTAGTATTGTTCGTGAAAAAGAAGGACGGTAGTATGCGACTGTTTATTGATTATCGTGAGTTGAACAAGTTAACTATCAAGAATAAATATCCTTTACCTCGCATCGATGACTTATTTGATCAACTAAAAGGAGCAACATGGTTTTCAAAAATCGACTTACGATCAGGCTATCATCAGCTAAAGATCAAGGCAGAAGATATTTCAAAGACTGCGTTCAGAACGAGATATGGACACTACGAATTTCTTGTGATGGCTTTTGGATTGACGAATGCACCTGCAGCGTTTATGGATTTGATGAATCGAGTATTCAAGAAGTATCTGGATAAGTTTATCATTGTATTTATTGATGACATCTTGATTTATTCAAAGACGGAAGAAGAACATGCAGCGCACTTAAGAACGAAACTGGAGATATTACGAAAGGAGCAGCTTTATGCGAAATTTTCAAAATGTGAATTTTGGTTGAAGGGAGTATAGTTTTTAGGACACATCATTAGTATTGAAGGAATTCAAGTGGATCCCGCAAAGATTGAAGCTATTTTAAATTGGGAAAGACCAAAGACGCCAACTGAAGTCAGAAGTTTCTTGGGATTAGCCGGTTATTATAGAAGATTCGTTAAAGATTTTGCAAAGATAGCCACACCATTGACGAAGTTGACGTGAAAGAATGAAAAGTTTGAATGGAATGAGAGATGTGAAGCAAGTTTCCAAGAATTGAAGAATCGACTAGTAACTGCACCTGTGCTTGTGTTACCTGATGATCAAGGAGACTTTGTCATATACAGCGATGCTTCGTATCGAGGATTTGGATGTGTTTTAATGCAACATGGAAACGTGATCGCATATGCTTCTAGACAGTTAAAGCCGCATGAACAAAAATATCTGATGCACGATCTTGAACTAGCAGCAATTGTGTTCGTAATAAAGCTTTGGAGACATTATCTGTACAGTGAAAGATGTGAGATTTATACAGATCACAAAAGTTTGAAGTACATTTTTACCCAGAAGGAACTTAACATGCGACAACAACGTTGTCTAGAGTTAATTAAGGATTACGACATTTTAATCAATTATCATCCAGGAAAGGCCAATGTAGTAGCAGATGAGTTAAGTTGAAAGGAACGATTGAACCTGTTAACGTCTTCAGAGGACTTAATCAAGGAATTCGATAAATTGGAGATTGAAGTTCGTGTACCAGAAAGTTCTTCCAAAATGAATTACGCTATGACTTTTCAGCCAGAACTATTGGAGAAAATAAGAAGGTTTCAGGAAGAAGTAATGGACCAGGATATCGAGAATTTAACAGGAGAAGAGATTACCAGTCAGAAGGACGCTAAAGGAATTTTTCGTGTTGCTTCGAGAATCTGGATACCTAACGTACCAGAACTAAAAGCGGAAATTTTACAAGATGCTCATAGTTCAAGATATGCGATTCATCCCGGAAGCACAAAGATGTATAGAGACCTGAAGGAAAATTTTTTGTGGCCGAATATGAAGAAAGAGATAGCGGAATGGGTCAACAAGTGTTATACGTGCCAAAGAGTGAAAACTGAACATCAACGTCCGAGTGGACTATTACAACCATTAGATATTCTCGAATGGAAATGGGAGCACTTAGCTATAGATTTTGTAGTGGGACTTCCAAGGACGAAAGCAAATTACGATGCAATTTGGGTTATCATTGATCAAGTGATGAAATCAGCACATTTTCTTCCGATTAATGAAAGATTTTCACTGGACAAGTTAGTGCACTTATATCTCAAGGAAATCGTAATGCGTCATGGAGTACCCGTATCGATTGTATCGGATCGAGATCCCCGTTTCAATTCAAGATTTTGGAGACAATTCCAAGAATGTCTAGGAACGAAGTTGAACATGAGTACTGCTTATCATCCACAAATGGACGGGCAAAGCGAAAGGACAATTCAAACAATCGAAGATATGCTACGTGTATGCGCAATAGACTTTGAAGACAATTGGGACGAGCACTTACCGCTAGTGGAATTTTCTTACAATAACAGTTATCAAACGAGTATTGGGATGCCACCTTATGAAGCTCTATATGGAAGAAAATACAGATCACCTACCTGTTGGGATGAAGTGGGAGAACGTAAAATTCTAGGTCCAGAACTGATTCAGCAGACCAAGGAAAAAGTAGAACTGATCCGCAAGCGACTTGAAGTAGCGTAGAATTGACAGCGTAAATATGCAGATCTATCTAGAAAGGATATGGACTACCAGGAAGGAGAGCATGTATTGCTAAAGGTATCACCATGGAAGGGATTAGCTAGGTTTGGCAACAAAGGCAAATTGAAACCTCGCTACGTCGGACCATTTGAAATTTTGAAGAAAATTGGGAAGGTTGTGTAAGAATTAGCTTTACCACCCCATATGCAGCATATTCACAACGTATTTCATGTATCTATACTTAAGAAGTACAACCTTGATACAAGGCATGTAATAGAGTATGAACCAATAGAACTTCGGGCAGATTTGTCGTATATAGAACAACCGATAAGAATTCTAGATCGACAAGAGAGGGTATTAAGAAATAAGTCTTTGTCATTAGTGAGAGTTTTGTGGAGAAACCCAGTGGTTGAAGAATCAACCTGGGAGCTCGAGAGTGAAATGTTAGAAAAGTATCCTCAGTTGTTTGCATAGTGTGATTCTGAGGACAGAATCCTGTTAAGGGGGGGGGGGGAGAATGTAACGACCGAGAAATTACGCTTGTATTATATCATAATAAAGATAAATTATGTGTATTATTATGTGATTAAATGTGTTGAGTCATTAAACCCTAACTGCTATGTGTTACGTGTTGTCTGTTTTGATCCAACCGTGTTTTGGATATTTATTGAGTGTTCTATTGTAAGTTATATATTTTATATCAAAACCCGTACAGCTCAAAACCATGTTTTAAAAGCTCGTATTTCAAACAAAATAATTGGCCCTATTTTGCCAAAAATGCCCTATACCATATCGCTATTCTGAACCTCTAGACGTTTTACAAATTTACCTTTTTCGCGAAAAATGACTTTTCCGGACCCCTTCGGGTACCAAAAACCCCACAAAAATCACATTTTTATTTTTATATGATCATAAATTTATCATACATCATTTTTCTTTGCATTTGTGTAATATTCACAATTTTTGGGAATTTTTGACATTAATTTTGTATTTATTGGATATTTAAAAATTCATTATTAATACCCAAAAAATATTATAAAAATTGGGGCCAAATATTTTTATTAGGAGTGTAATTAGCCCCTTAATTTTATTTGGGGGTATTATTTTGTATAAATATAAATAGCTAATTATTAGTAATTAATTAGTTAATTAATCATAAAAAAAATCAGAAAATCAAGAAAATCCCCAATTTTCTGAAATTAGGGTTTGGAGTTCTTGGAATCAAAGCCAATTTTGATCGTGATTCTGTTAACCAAATCAGTCATGTGAGTATCCGTTTTGAAGCTGATTTATTTTAGGTTTCGATTATGTAATCAGTTTTGTTGTTTGATTTCTTATTTTTAATTCATAATTTTCGGGTTTATTGTTCAAATTCGGGTTGTGATTATGGCTGCTTGTTTGATTGTTATGATGTTGGGGATGAATAGATCGTTAAGTTTAGAATCAAACGGCACCAATTTCATAGATTTTGGTTGAGGTTTTGTGCTCGCCGGAAAGCGGCGACGCAGCCGCTGTTCTTCGCGGTTCCGGCATCGGGTTGGACGAAGACGAAGAAGGAACAGAAGGGGACGTCGTCTGTGTTGCCGAGGAACAAAAGCGGTGAAAAATGAGATCGAACCAGACGTTTTTGGGCCGATTATCTGCTCGCCGGAAATTTCCCCCGCCGTGCCGGTTTCTGGGCACGTGTTCTTCGTGTTCATCGTCGACCCGAGGTCGACCCGGTTTCCAACCCGGTTTCGACCCGGGTTTGATCCTAAAAACCCTAACCCTGTTCCTGTTGTTATGTTTCTGATATATTATTTATTTATTATATTTTATAAAATCAGAAAATTAGTTTTAGTAATTCTAAAAATGAATTAAAAATTAGTTTTAAATTCTGAAAAATATTATAATTAATTTCTAAATTATTTTATTAAATTATAAATTCAAATTTAATTATTTAATTAATTATTAAATTATTTATCTAATTATTTATTAGTTATCTAATTAAATTAATAATTAGGTAATTAATTAATAATTAGGTAATTAATTAATAAATAAGGATTAAATAATATGATTAATAATCCAATAATTAGTTAATATTACGAGTAACTCGTATTCATACGAGTAGTGATTCGATAATGAGAATTATTATTCGAGCAATAATTCATTCGAAGGGTATCGTAATAATTATTCGTATCGAATAATTAAATACAGATAATTAAATGATTAATTAATCGTATAGGTATAGTAATAATAATAACAGTTCGATAGTAGTCGAGAATCGCGAGTAGCTCGTATTTATACGAGTAGTTAATCGTTGAGTTAGATTATAATTCGAGTAATTAGTATTTATTCGATAAATAGCGTATCAGTTAGTTATATCGATTGTTTATTTATAAATAATCGATCTGATCGAGTAAGTATTATTAATTTGTAAATAATTGTAATAAATAGTAATTAATCCTAATAATTAGGGATTAATTATTTTAAAATATAATAATTATTAGTTAATTATTTAAAGATGTAATTAAGGATTATTTAATTATAATTAATTATTAATTAATTAAATTTTGTTTAATTCATAATAATTAAACTGTTAGTCCGATTTGAGCGAAACGAGGACCCCTAAACTCAGAAAAATGAAACGAATCCAATAAAAATAATTGTAAGTTATAATTTCCTCCGGAAGAGAGTGGTCTTGTGATAATTAATTGTTAATAGGCCCTAATAGGGGTAAAATCGAGTCAAATAAATCCCCAAAAATTGTAATAAAATCAGATTGGGTTAGTTGTTATAAATATGAGTCCAGTATCGATTCTAAAAATAATTATAAGTCTAAAAATTAATTATGTGCTTTATGTGCTATGTGCTTTACGTGGTTATGTGAACCTTACGTGCTATATAATTATATGTGTATATATGCGAGTCAGATAGAAACACATGGGTAGACTGATAAGGTTACGTGTTATCAATTCGAGATACACGTATATAGTAAGTTATCTAAATGATTATCTTTCTATGATTGGTTCAGTATCAGCAAGGCAGAGCAAGCTAGAGACCAAAGGTGGTGAGTTGAACCAGGTTAAGTACGCGCAAGGGAAGTTTTCCTCTATTCTAAATTCAGAATAGTGAATTATATCTCATTTTCCCATATCAGTTATCTTTGATAAATTTTATTCATATACACTGTTACGAAATTATTGAATCTTGTTTCTATTTCACTTTGATTCTTGATTCCCCCCAATTTATTGAATCCTTTATTCGTATTCCTATACTTTTACCCTTGTTACATACACTTTGATATATCCTGGTATTGGGATACATCAAAAGCATTCCGATTGTTCCGGATGCTAAGCTTTGGACTGGATGGTTACGGTGCGGACTGGGTTTTACCCAGACCTTTAATTAATAGGCCATAGTTTCCTGAGTACTCCTTATGTTGGTTGGGTCTATGCAGTTGGGTATAGATCCGCACTGTATTCTGACTGATCAGCAGGTTATAGTACATATGTTGGTTCTTGTTTCTAGTCTTGTTCATTTGGCACTCGCCAGTGTTGGCAAATTATTATCCTATACGAATACAGATGGTTGTTCAAACCAGCAGCTTATTGGTTCACTTATTTCTCTCTCTTTATACTATATATATATTGTTGTAGACTTGTTGAGCAATTTTCGCTCATCCCTTTTTATTGTTATTCCTATTGTTTTATAGTTAAGGTAGAGAATGAAACCCATCAGGACCCGCGTAGTCAAGCAGCGGGATGCTCTTATACCAAGAGTGTTCCTTCCTATTCCCGAAGAGAGCTTTGAGTTACCAGATCAGGTCTAACAGGATAAGTAGTAATGTTGGGTTGAATAAAAGTTTTGTGTGGTTTGAATAAAAGTTGTGTGGTGAGAATGTAGATAGAATAAAGTTTTGTAACAAAGAGAGTTCTTGAGACAGATTGTTTTTATTTGAGTTTGTAATAAAGTTAGTGTGTGGTTCTTGTTTTCAACTCTTAACCTTAAAAGATCCTGAGTAGCAGTAGTTCAGGGTAATTATCATATTTATATTCCGCTTGTGCAGGTTTAGTTTGTCGTTGTTATTAATAATGCCCCAAATCTATACCCCGGATTTGGAGGGTGTTATAAGTGAAGCAAGAACCAGTCCATTTCAAGAATCATTAATAATTATTTAAACCAAATCAGCTAGTTTCAATTAGTTCAAAACAAAATATCTATCTAGGATAGTTAACTAGCTTTTCATTAAAACATTAAAATTCTAACTAGTTAAAATAACCAACTAGTCATGCATAAAAACTATATAACTAGGCAGATTTAAATTTCTAGCACAAAATCCCAATCTCATAGCCAAGAAAGAAAATCAATGTTTTGGCTATTCGGATATCAAATTAAAAAAAAATAAGTTTAGGTTGAACAAGTTATTCGGAATATCAATATTAAATTTATATCTATTCATCGATTTCCTCATCTAATAAGCAAATCCCCTCTTGAAGAAAAGGAGTTACAAGGAATATTTGAATTAATAAAGCATTTATGTTTAAACAAATAGTTAGATCTTTACTATCTCGACTAAGAAATACAAGTATGAGATAAGGAAATGATTATCAAATAATTGTCGAAGAATATTTGTCAAATAATTAAGGGAGTATGATTTGAATGTTCTTTGAATAATTGAAGAAGTTAAAAGTACAGACCTAGAAGGCTAGAAGAAATGATGGTTCCCCTTCTAGTCATCCTGGAGCACGAACAAAGCACTTTGATAAGCCATGATAACTTAATTCTCCATATTCAAACCTTAGAGGTAATGCGAGGAGAAGGAAAATGAATCAAATGAATATATCAGTTATTTGCGACATCCGACTTTTTAAGTAGAAAGCAAGAAGGATTACCCGATATAAACTTAATTAAGGTAACACGGTCCATAAATAAAATTTAGATGGGATAGTGCACCAGCCAGTAGATACCAAAATAAGTTAATGGTCCTCGTAAATTCTAACATTATCGGTACTAGGATAATCCTATCTCCTCACCTTAATAATATAGGATACTAACTAAACAGTCCCTCAAAATCATCTCAAAGTTATTCACTGGATTGGGGTCCGCATATCCATAATTCCCTTATAGTCATCTAACTTTAAGTCTTCCACAGCCGAATCGATATGTCCACCGAAAATAGTGGTGTACTAGTCAATATATTCATCTTCACTCGCTAGAGTCGTATCGAAAGAGTCCAATTCCGGATCGCTGTATTTCTCGTTGTAACCATATGCACTTCATTAAAGTCATGCCATCGATTTCCATCATTCTTGATATTTGAGCCTGTTATTCCAAAACAATCTAATAAAGAATTATAGAAGGGGGGTTGAATGTAATTCTGGCTACTTTTAAAATTTTAAGAACAGTTCTACTATGAATATATAACAGTGTTTGATTTAGCTAAGGTGCGGAATGAAGGTATTGAAGAAATCAAACACAAAGTAATCAAATACAAGTATTTAAAATCTTTCTGGTGGATTGAATTTATCCACCATAGATATATATTAATATGAGAACTCTGTGATGCAATATTTGCACACAACTTCTTACAAGTTGAACTTACAAAGAACAGAGAAATTCTTGTACAGATATGGCTTTATCTATTTCTCTGGTAATTGCTTACTAACTTAGATACTATTCTACTTGCTACCCTTGGTTCATATATCACCCAGTTACATGATAAAAAGATAAATAAATAAGACAAAATGTTTCTAGTCTAATTTCATGCTGCTTCATTTCTCAATCCAGCATCTTTGAATATCTTCACTTTTGCATGGAAATGGAAATGTTTTTTTATTCTCTAAAACCTGTAAATAGGCTACCACATTCCATTTGCATACAATCAACGCATGTGACTATCAAGTCACTATCAACTGCTCTTTTGAATTCGTTCATCCGTTGAAACTTAGTTAGATTATCCGTTGTAACTTTATTGGATCATCCGTTGAGAGTCTCATTGAACATCCATTGAAGCTTTAGTTGATCATCCGTTGAAGCCTTATGTAACATCCGTTGAGACTATCTTCATAGCAGTTAACTCTATTTCATTTATACAAGATTACAAGGCATCTAATATTTACAATGAGCCAACCTATCTTGTATATCAATTTAGCAGTCAACATGACTTCAAACATTCTACAACATCTAGTTCTCTAAGGCATTACAATATGCATAAATGTGCTACTAAACTTATTAATACATAAGCTACCCTTTCAACGGATGTTAAAGTGATCATTCCTTAAAAGCTACAAAATCACTAAATTAAATCTACTAAGGTGTTTTGTTTAACTTATCATCAAGTACACAACATATTCCTAATAGAGCCGAACCATCATGGCCTATTGTACGAAGCGTATTTGTGACGTCATCCAGCATGTTGGCCTTAAGATAACATTCTCCTAATACATACATATACGTCTTCCTCAAGGCAACAAAATCCTCAATGACGTAGTAGACACTATCTCTAATTAAATCCCTGTTCATGGGGAATCTAATCTCACAGACAAGTCAACGTCTTGAACTAATTCATGTACTAAATAACCCTACTTGCGTAATGAATTTTAAACGTCTTGGCTCTCACATATTCTACCTCCTCTTGGAAACTATGAAGAACTATGGGTGACATGTTTCTTTCTAATAAATTCAATCAGTGGTATTGGAAATACCGCCTCTACCTTCACTCCTCTAGAGTCTCTGCTCTGCTTTCCATATCAAAGTCCTTAATAATTCATGTACGATCCAACCACTTTTCCTATCATTATAACGGTCTTGTAAAGATTCCATTGGTCCAAATATATGACCTCAAGTCAATCAATTCATTCACCAATCTGATAAAGGTTGCTTCACAGAGTGGTTTGGTGAAGATGTCTGATAATTGTTAATCTATTGGTGTTAGATATTGAGTGCAACACAAAGGGGGGTGAATGTGTTTTCTTGATTTTTAAGCTTTTTAAATTTGATTTGGAAAGGTGGTTGTTATTCCCTAAAAATACAACAAGAATTACAGAAGGGGGTTGAATATAATTATGGCTACTTTTTCAAATTTAAAGAATGTTCTAACTTGATAAATATAATAGTGTTTGATTAACAATGGTGCGGAATAAAAGAATGATAGAAATCAAAACACTAAGTAATAAAAACACAAGCTTTTAAAACTTCTGGTGGATTTGAAAGTATCCAATATATATATATATATATATATCAATTGAGAACCCTGTGATACTTTGAATAGCTCACAGCTGCTTTTCAAGTTTGAACAAACAAAACTACAGAGAAATGCTTACAGAATACAACTTGATATGTTTCTCTGAAAATAAGCTTGCTTAGTTAATAGTTCTACTTGCTACACTTGGTTTATATATCACCAAGTTTACATGACGGTATGACAAGATAATAAAACTAAACTTATCTAGTCTAACTCCATGCTACTTCACTACTCTATTCCAGCATCTTTGAATATCTTCACATTTGTATGGAAATGGTAATGCTTCTTTGTTCTCAAAATCCTGCTTAACAGGCTGCCACATTCCTTTTGCAAACACCCAACGCATGTGACTGCGTTGTCACTGTCAACAGCTATTTGAATTAGATCATCCGTCAGGATATTTTTGATTATCCGTCGGGACATTGTTGATCATCCGTCGGGAGCCTTTATGAACCATCCGTCGGGAGCCTTTTCTGTCACTTGACTCCGTTTCATTTATACAGAATTACAAGACATCTTATATTTACAATTAGTCACCTTATTCTGTATATCAACTAGAAGTCAGCATGACTTATATACTCCTACAAAATTTACACATTGTTGCTTGCAGAAATGTGCTACAATCTTATTGTTACATAATCTACACTCTAGATGGATGTCAAATTGTCATCCGTCGGGACCATAAAGTTCATCTACCGGGACTATATTAGATCATCTGTCGAGAGCTACAAAATTTCACTAAGTTAAATCTACTAACGTGTTTTGTTTAACTTATCATCAAGTTCACAACATATTCCTAATAGTGGTGAACAAAGCAGCTTATTTGTAGAGATACTACGTTTAGCAGAATATAAAGAACATGCACAATAAACACAGTATTTCAAAACTCACTTAATTTGTATTAAAATTAAGTATGTCTTGCTACAAATTCCTGGGTTCTTAAGAATATAAGAACTCAACTTCTTCCTTGAAAGAGTACAAAAAAAGTTAGATCCGTTTGTTACACTTTAAAAAAAGGACTAGTTTTACTTTATAAATTAGTAAACACAAGTTTACACAACATGTAATAAGATGTACTAAACCCTACTTTAAGTTATCTCTAAATCTTTCCATTTCTGTCTTAGTGAATCCTTGCAAATTTTGTATGCCTATGACCTTCCTTTGTTAGTTAATATTGTCCCTTGATCTTGCACTCTTCAAGCTGCTTTTGTAGACTTTTTAATCTAAGTGATTAGATCATTTATTGATTGATAATCTTGAATCTTTAACTTTTCTGCATTATGTACATGAGGTTCATATCGAGATCTCCAGTTTGTTGTATAGAGAACTGACATCTTGATAAGTATAATGGCTTATCGAGATCTCTGAGTTCTTTATAAGTGTCTTTGACTTGTTGAGGTCTCTGAATTCTCTAAAGTGAACTTGGCTTTTCGAGGTCTCTAAAGCTCTGCATGTAGAAATGGCTTGTCGTTATCTATGAGATCTCTATATGCATTTTGACTTGTCGATATCTCTGAGATCTCTAATGAGAAACTGCTTTATCGATATCTCCAATCTTCATATCTTCATTATGACTTGTTGATATCTCTGAGTTCTCTATATGCAAAAATGATTTTTCGATATCTCAGAGATCTCTATATACATTTTGACTTGTAGATATCTCTGAGATCTCTAAAGATAATTTGACTTATCGATATCTCCGATCTTCATATCTTCATTTCACTTGTCGATATCTCTGAGATTTCTCTATAAGCCATTTTGGACTTCTCGATAAGTCATTCTGGATTTTTTGAATGACCTCCTATATGACTTGTTATGTGACTTTTAGATATCTTTACTTAGAACATTTTTTCTAAAACAGATTTATTCCACTCCAAGCTTCTTTACCTATTCTCTGAGGCATGATCTTGTTGATCTTCTTCCAGAGTTTATTCTTAGGCTTGAGACTATTCACAGAAAAATACTCCAGACTAATCTTTAACATTTTTACCGACTCAAGTAATACAATATAAAATATAAATTTATAGTATCATACGACTAATTCTTAGGGCTGTCAATTTGACTTAGTCTTGTTATAATATAGGCATGTCTTGCACAACAATCTCCCCTAATTTGTAACTGCTTATCACAAATTCATGCCTGATAACAAGACCAACCCCAAGCTAAAATAAAATACATAAAAATTGACAAACTTGACAAATTACAACATTTATACATTGAGAAATTACATGAGTTCAATAGTACAAAAATTAGGTGAAATCTTCATAACCTGGTTATTTCCTAATGAGGACTTTTAGATTTACAAGTACTTGAACTTCTTCAATAATTGGTGTCCCTCTCAAGGCTTCTACCAGTCTGAGCCAATCATCTAGTTTGTAACCATTGAGGTTATTAACTTTGAATCTTGAGTAAATTCCAATCTTTATATTTAAGAAGTGTACATCCTTTGAAATTCTAATCATCTCCTTTGCCTTGAGCTCATTTGATCTTTGTTCAAACATGAAAATTTCTTCCGTATACTTCATATCCCATTCTTCTTTTTCATCCTTTGTTTTTGCTCTTCTTTCATCTCTTACTTTCAGCCATACACACATCACATCCCTTTATGCCCTTGTACTTGTGTCCTTATCCTTCATTAAACTAATCACCCTCTTAACTTCTATGGTTGAAAGTGTATCCATCAATTTCCTGCCAAGTGAGTGAAGGAGCCATCCTAATAATAGATTCTGACTTCTCTCAATGATACAACCCAAAATTTGACTATTTCTTCAGCAAATTGTTGAAAATAGTCATCATCTCTGACACACCAGTTTAATGGTACAAAATCAGTCTGATTAAAGTAATTCCAGATAACCCCCTCTTCAACTTACAGCTTCTTTGGTTTTCTCCCAACTGTTTTGAAATTAATTTTGATTGGTGGCTTAAATGAAGGTAGGTTTGAGATTTTCTTTATGGTAGTTTTGCCTCGAAGTGATTGGTACTTTGAGTAGAGTGTTTGCAATTTGTTTGTACAAAAGTTTAGGCTTAGAGGTTAAGGATAGTTGAGTGTTTGAGTTTGTAGGCTTAGTGGTTTGAGTTTGTGATATTTGGGTTTGTTAGAGATTTTTCTTTGTACCTTCACCATCTTCCATCTTCTTCCTTCTTCTTTCATCTCCGTTCTTCTTGTCATCCATTTTCTTTTCTTCTACTTTACTGCCAGTTGCCTTGGAAGATTGACTTGGATTTGAGCCAGAAGGTTTTTGCTCATTGTTCTTCTGCTCATCATCATCATTGTCAACTGTTGTATTGAACTGTGTAGTTGGAAACATGGTCTCAGCATTCTTTAGGTATCTTCCCAGCATCCTAGTCATCTCCTCATCTTCAGTTGTTTTGAAGTTCTTCCTCTTTAGAATAGTTTTTAATGTCACAATTAATCTTGTATTTCCCCTTACACAGTTTTTGGGTACTGTGAAGTATCTGCACTATTTATTTTATGGACAAATGTAGGCCACCCCTAGCTTGGATGTAGATAGGCTTCAGGAAAAGCACCTACTTGAGCTATATTGAGTTCTTTGAGCAATTGGGTGTCCTCTGGAATTACTGGATTAACTCTATCAATTATTACATCTAGCTCAAATGCTCTCATACTTTGTAGATTTGAGAGAGACACCTGCAGACATTTGTACAAACTATAGTCATCGACATTGGCTACTATCCTCTTCTTCAAAATGTTATCAACGTTTACTATTACCATTCTTAAGAAGTTGATGTTGTTGGCCAAAGCTCTCTTGTAACTGATGTAGTTGTTGGCTAGAAAGACTCTTAGAACTGCCAGTAGCTCATTGAACTCATTAACTTGACAGGGTCCTACTGCAGCTTTCTGGAGCCTATCTTTACTAACATCTTGAGAGAGTTTTAATTGTATAGAACTTGGACCAGAGTGAGTAGTAGACTTTCCAGCCTCTTTAGATTGATTAGATTTACCAGCTTCCTTGGACTGTTAAATCCTCGCTTCTATCTCCCCCTTAGTCTTGTTGGTAGGCAGGAGTAGTGGATTTGGAATTTCTGGCCTCACAGCTTCAGGAAGAGCAGGTAAAGGAGCATTCAAGGCACCCATGATAGCTCCCAAAGAAACTGAGTTCTGTATTTGAAGATGTTTGTGGGAGTCTACCAGGGTCCTGATGTCATTCTGTTGACTCTGCACTAGAGAAGTGAGAGCATTGACCTGAGCTATGAGTGAGTTATTTGAGGCTTGGAGAGTTGAAAATTGTTGTTGTATAGATTGAATCTGGAGATTTGTTGAGGTAGAAGGAGGTTGGTGGGAGCTTGAAGAGATAAGAGCACCAAAAGTAGCTTGAATTATTTCCTTGATCCCTTGCATTACAAGAGCAGATGGTTCATATCTAGCTTGATGAAGTTGATCCAGTTTGACCCTTGTGTCAGTGTTACTGGTGATGTGATTTTGGACAACTTCATGCAAAGCTATAAAAAATTTCTTCCGTTGCTTGATGTTTTCCTCCATGCTCGACATATCAAACCTTGCTATTTGGTCAGCAAATTTCTGAACTTTGTTCTTGATTTTTACCTGAGTTTGCAGAAGGTCATCCAGCTTGTCTTTCACCAATCTTCTAATTTTGTCTTGATGACTATTCAGAGTCTGTTGCAATGCTTTACCAATAAGATGAAGAGCTTAAAGTTGTGCCTTGTAAACCTCTATAACAGCATCATAAACTTCCTGGGGACTGCGAGTTTTGGCATTGCTTCCCAAGATAGTTACATACTCCTCTCTAAACCTAGCCAAAACCTCATCCATCTCTAGACCGAAGTCTTTGTCTAACCAAGCATCCATATTCCCATCTTGTTCAGCTTCATTGACAATTTTCTGCTACTGTTCTTCAACATCTATTTTGTAAGATAGCAAGATTGCTTGACAGTTGGCAAGCAAGAAGCCAAATGTATATTGTAAGAAGCTGTTGTGTGATGTTGGCAAGTCCATAGAGTTGATCTACCAGAAGGTCATTCATGGTGATTGGTTGAGCCTGAGCATCCTGTAGCCACTGGGAAATTAGTTGTGAGGGTTGTTGAGAAAGGTTTGATGTAGAATGGATGTCTGTTGGGTTCGATATAACGACTCGTATATTTTTAGTATTATTTAAATATATAATTTCTGAATAATTAAATAAATAAAATATGTATATGGGTTCTGTCAGCGAGTTATTGTTTTGTTATGGTGTATATGTGATTACTAGTGAGTGGGATTGAAGTGCGTGGTTAGTTATTCGGTTATATGATTTTGTTTCGCTTTTAAAAAGTGATTTTATTACAGTTTTATCTTTCATAATTATTTGGATTGTTTCTAAAAATTGTTTTTATGGTTCTATAATTAAAATAATTGTTTATGGGATTTTACAAAATTTAGAAATCAATATTTCATCAATTATTTAGCCCTGTATGATTTTCTGATCGCATTTATTTGTAAAATCCGTATTTAATTCCAGAATTCCTTAAAAATTATGAAATTCATATTTATTTAAGTTTGGATATTCCGAGAATTTTAAAATTATTTTGGAAATTTTTGGGATGAATTTCACCTGCGCGTTGTTTCGTTAATTGATAAGAGAGGGTATAAATTGTGTTTTAGAAAGTATTTTAAAATTACAAAATTTATATTTTTTTAAAATTCGGGATATTTGTAACATTTCAAGACTATTTTTGTGATTTTATGAATTTGTTTAAAGTGCAGCTCGGTTCGCTAATTTTGGATTGCGTGTATGTCGCGTGTTTCGAAAATGTTTTAAAAATTAGGAAGATTTTATTTTATTAACTTTTAATTATTTCGGGAATCTTAAAAGAATTTCGGGAATTTGTCGGTGTATTTTTGCGCGTACCTCGATTCGTTTAATTGATAAAAACGAGTCGGAAATTCAGTCTCAAGGATTACCAGAACACGTGTTCAATTTATATTGAATTGTAATACACATGGCAAGCAATTGGTGGGGGAGAAATAAATAAATAAATAAAACCAGACACAACAACGCTGCCATTCACTTTTCTGTATAATCTCCTGAGCCCGTCTCCCTCCCATGTCTCTGTAATTCCCCTAATTTCCGCCCAAATCTGTTTTCCCCAGATTCTGTTAAGGCCACCATCATTTTTCCCCTTTTCTGCTATGCTTCGGCCGCCTTGATGCCTCCAGTTTTTCGACGAGGTATTCTGGTGCGGTGGTGAGTGTTATGCGTGTAATTGTATATGTCGTGTGTGTATACAACTGTGTGTGTCGTGTAAATTGTATGTGTGCACAGGATTTGGTCGGGTGTCCATACTGTGGCTTTGTTCCTTCATTTTTCTTTTGTGGTCTCCGTGATTCTTCCCGGCCGCGCGTGGCGCCTGGCGAAGAGGGGCTGTGCTGTCAATTGTTCATTATATTTACTAACTGCACTTTTAATTTTGCAGATTAAATGATTTAAAGTTTCGTGAATTAAAAAGATTGTTTTGCAGAATTATACGATTTAATCGATGTAATTCGCGAAGGATGTCCGATATATTTGGAAACCCGTGAATTTTATCGCCATCGGCGATGAGCCTCGGCGAGCCGACGGTGGACGATGATGATGTTGTTAGATATATTTGAGATGTCATGTCTAATATGATTTGTGTTTAAACTTCATAACTTAACAACAGGACATATCAGGACTTACTGAAGTCAGAACTTAATATCAGAACTTAAGATACATATCAGTACTTAAGTGCGGGAAGACTTTCAGATAAGGAATGAAGCTGATTTATAGGAGAAGATTGAGACTAAAATAATAGAAGATATGCACGGAAAAAGTTAGAGGACTAGAAGGCTTGTAGAAGATATCTGATTGATATATTTTAGGAGATAAAATTATATTCAATATCAATTAGAATATATCTTGTAACTGTGTGCTATAAAACACAACTTAGGGTTTACACAATATGTGTTACCATTATCAAAAAGATTATACAGTGTAACCTAGCAGCTCTTAGTGTTATTTGTTCATCACTGAGAGAGAACAACAGTTCATATTGTAATAGAGTATATTAAATATACTTGATCTTTGTTACATACTTGTGTTGAAATTGATTTGATTGTATAAACACTATATTTAACCCTCTTCTATAGTGTTGTGTGACCTAACAATTGGTATCAGAGCTTTTCTGTTAACACACACAGAGTAAAAATCCAAACAATCATATCTGAAGAAACACAAACCCCAACTAAGCCCACCAAAACTCAAGAAACTCAAAACACCCAAACCCATAGTCGATATGAGACTATTAAGGTACCCATACTGAGACCTTCTGAGTATCCCATATGGAAAGTGAAGATGTCTATGTTTCTGGAAGCTACAGATCCAGAATACCTTGATAGGATTAATGAAGGACCATATAAGCCTACCAAGCTCTCTGTTGCAGTTGCTGATCAACCAGCAAAGTCCATACCAAAGGAGAAAGGTGATTACATAGCTGAAGACATCTCATCTATTGCCAATGATGCAAGTGTAAAACATTTGCTGCATAGTGCCATTGATAATGTCAAACAGGGTAATTAATTGCAAGATTGCAAAAGAGATATGGGATGCTTTGGAGACAAGATGTCAGGGAACTGATGCAATCAAAAAGAACAGGAGGATTATACTCACTCAAGAGTATGAGCACTTTGACTCAAAAGCTGATGAGTCATTAACTGATTTATATGACAGGTTTGCCAAACTCTTGAATGATCTGTCACTAGTGGACTAGGAATATGATCTTGAAGATTCAAATCTAAAATTCCATTTAGCTCTTCCTGAAAATTGGGATTTGAAGTCTACTACCATAAGAGACAACTATGACCTTACTGAAACTACTCTTGATGAAATTTATTGTATGCTCAAGACTCATGAACTTGAGATGGATCAAAGGAGCAAGAGGCATGGAAGAAAGTCAAGGACAGTTGCTCGTAAAGCTGAGCAGGAATCTCCTAAAGTGGTTACCTCAAAGAGGGGCAAAGGAAAGGTTCTCATCATAAAGTCTGATTCAGAGTCATCATATTCTGATAATGATGATTCAGAAACTGAAAGTTTACCTGAAATAGATGTTGTGCAGAGATGATGCAACTATGTGCTCTTATGATGAAAGGTATAACAAAGATAACCTACAGGAAATTCAGAAAGGGTAAGAAGTTTTCCAGGAAAGGTGGAAGTGCTGATAAGAAAGGATTCAGAAAGTCTGAAGGCAAAGGAGGAAAATATGACAGAGGAGATAACTCAAATGTCAAATGCTACAATTCTGGTGAAAGAGGCCACATATCTCCTGACTGCAAGAAAGGAAAAAGTGACAAAGGAAAGGCACTTGTCACAAAGAAGAAAAGCTGGACATACATTTCAGATTCTGAAAATGAGGTGAACTATGCCTTGATGGCAAATGCTGATAACAATCCTGAAACTGCTGAATTGAAGATACCTCAAACAACTTATGCTTTTAATACTGATGATATTACTGAGTTGAGATTATATCTTAAAACCATGTTCATTAGTTATATAGATCAGACTTTAACATGTAAAAGATTAATATCTGAAAATCTTGCTTATAAAAATAGAAATGACTATTTAGAAAAGGAGTTGGTTTTTCTTCATCAAACTAAGAAAGAAAGAGAAGAGGCTTTGTATGTTAGAGATGAAGTACTAAAATTGAATGAATCTCTAAAAACTGATTTAGAAAAGGAAAGAGAGATTATCAGAACTTGGACTAACTCTGGTAGAAAAACTCAGAATTTACTAACTAGTGGAAACTGGAAAGAGGGCTTAGGTTATAAAGATGATAAAAGTGAGAAAGGAACTGTGCAAATTGAGCCAATTGTTGTTAAAGAGACTGCTAAGCAAAAGGTAAATCCTGTTAAGTTTGTAGCAAAAACTGTAAAGTCTGATTCTTAAAAGATGAAAGAGTCTAGGACAGAAGTCAAAGAAAAGTCAACTTCTGACAAATTAAAACAGGATAAACCAGCTAAAGTAAACATAGGATTAATGACAAAGAAGCATGTGAACAAGGTAAAGGAAGCTAGGAAAAATAGGAATAGAAAAGAAGGTGTGAATAAAAGCAATAATTATATGTCTGTTCCTAATGCTCCTAGAAAGAAATGTTATAACTGTGGAAACTCTAACTATCTTGCTTCTTTTTGCAGGAAAAATAAAGATATAAACTCTTTACCTCCTAAATCAGGAGTTAAGAGTCAGTCTATTAGGTTTAAGCCACAAAATCCTTGTTTTCATTGTGGTAGTTTATGGCATTCCATTTATACTTGTAAGGAATATCATAGTTTGTACTATGATTATTATCAAATAAAACCTTCTTTAAAGAAAGTTATTATTATTCCTTATAGTGTAAAGTCTGATGCAAAGTCTGATATAAATTCTGATAAACAGCATGTCAGCATAAACTCTGAAATTAAATTCGCTGTAAATGCTAACAAACTTAAAAAGGCCAAAGGATCCAAGCAAGTCCGGGTCCTTAAAACTAACCAATAGTGGTCATTGTGATTACAGGGCAATAGGAAAAACATCCTAGTTCGGGATAGTGGATGTTCAGGACATAAGACTGGAAATAAAGCCCTGCTATCAGACTTTGTGGAGAAAGCTGGCCCAGGAGTTTCTTATAGAGATGGCAACATGGGAAAAACTATGGGATATGGCAATATCAATCTTGGGAATGTCTTAATTGAAATAGTAGCTCTTGTCTCAGGACTTAAACACAATCTGCTAAGTGTGAGTCAAATCTGTGACAGAGGTTATCATGTGGATTTCTTTGAAGAACACTGTGAAGTTGTAACATTTATGAAGCCAGACTTTCAACAAGTTCTGATGGTTCTGCAATTTGTCTGTTGAGTAGAGCATCAATTGAAGAAAGCTGGAATTGGCACAAAAGACTCTCTCATTTAAATTTCAACAACATAAATGAGCTAGTAAAGAAAGATCTAGTGAGAGGACTTGCAAAATCAGTATTTGCTCCTGATGGCCTTTGTGATTCATGTCAAAAGGCAAAACAAAGAAAATCTTCATTCAAGAGCAAAACTGAATCTTCAATTCTTGAGCCTTATTACCTACTACTTGTTGATCTATTTGGTCCAGTCAATGTCATATCTATTGCAAAGAAGAAATATGCTATGGTTATAGTGGATGAGTTCACAAGATACACTTCGATATATTTCTTGCACAAGAAGAATGAAACTGCATCTACTCTAACTGATCATGTCAGACAACTGGATAAATTAGTCAAAGATTCTATCAAAATTATAAGAAGTGATAATGGCACCGAGCTCAAGAATTCAATCATGGAAGAGTTCTGCAAAGAACATGGAATTAAGCAGGAATTTTCTGCACCTGGAACTCCAAAGTAAAATGGAGTCCTAGAAAAAAAAGAACAGGACTCTCATTGTAGCTGCATGAACTATTCTTGATGAAGCAAAGCTGCTAACCTACTTTTGGGCTGAAGCTGTGCAGACTGCTTATTTTACACAGATATCTACACTCATAAACAAGCATGGAAAAACACCATATGAGATGGTGAAGAAAAAGAAGCCAAATCTGAAATACTTTCATGTATTTTGTTGTAAGTGTTTTGTTCTTAAGACTCATCCTGAACAGCTGTCAAAATTTGTTTTAAAAGCTGATGAAGGAATTTTTGTTGGATATCCACTTTTCACAAAAGCCTTAAGAGTCTACAATTTAAGAACAAGGATTGTCATGGAATTTGTCAATGTATCTTTTGATGATAGGAAGATTACTAGACTTGAAGATTTCAATGATCATGATCAGCTGAGATTTGAAAATGAAGATTTAAATTCTGATTCTGTAAATTCTGATGAATTAAATCCTGATCCTGTAAGTTCTGATGTCATTGAAACTGTGGTAATTACTCCAAGGGAAAATGTACCTGTCCAGGGGGAGCAAGCTGAAGATCCTACCACAACTCAAGACTCTCAAGAAGTATCAGAACCTGTCACTAGTTCTTCAAGTTCTGATGAACAAAATTATGATAATTCTGAAAACTCTGATTCTTCAAATTCTGAAGGATCCAACTCAAATTCTGAAGTCTCAGAGAGCATAACTACAGGGGGAGCATTAGAAAATGCTGATGGAGACAGCATGGATCATGAGGGAGGATTCAGTTCTAGAGAACAACTTCCATCTGCAAGGAAGGGCAAAGATTAGCCCTGGATCTAATTGATGAAGTATGAGATATGGATCTAATTGATGAAGTACGAGATGAGGCACATGCGAAGATACTGGAATATCAGAAAAAGGCTTCATTCTACTACAACCTAAGGGTTAAGGAAAGGTTCTTCCAGAAAGGTGACCTTGTTATGAGGAAGGTGGAAGCTTCCGGTGTTGGGCAGAAAGGGAAACTTGCCCCAAATTGGGAAGGGCCATACAAGGTCAAAAGTGTTCAAGGAAGAGGAACCTACAAGCTGGAGACTATGGATGATTTTGAAGTCCCGAGACCTTGGCATGCACAAAACCTGAATATTTACTATGTGTAAAATGGTTGAGCACGATTCACACTTGTCAAGATGACAAGTAGGTTGAAAAGCACCTTGAAGCTTTGCTTGCTTAGGATTTACATGTTTTAGTTTTATTTTGAGGTTTATTAAGACTTTTGTAAGGGATGAATCCCAACAGTTTATGAAATTTAGAAAGTTTTTGAAATATGTTTAAATCCCTGTGGCATGGCAAGTGAACTAAGTGCATGAGATGAAAGCATAAAGTTCGATAAATAAAACTGGTTCAAATAAATAGTACAAAGTATGATAAATAAAGTCTGAAAGGCAAAGTAAAATAAATAAGCCACGCAGGGCTAGAAAAGCTCTAAGGAGTAGAGGTGCCCTCAGCATCCATATCATCATCCCCGCCACTCTCGCAGGATGTCTCAGTGGTCCCGGAGGAAGAAGACCTATCATCTGTAGAAAGCCTGGAAGATGACTCGGGAGGAGGAAGAAGCGGGTCCTGAGGGCTACGATCTGAGACAACCACTCGGGTACGAAACCTCTGTAGTAAAGCCTCGTCGTCAGGGTAGACATACTCCGTTTGGTTAATATCAGGACAAGCCTCATTCACGGTCCCAAGGGCCGTGTCCCAGCCAGTCCTAAAAAACCCAGGGAACACCGAGTCGTCCCTCACCCTTATAGACTGGGTGAACTCCTCCGAATCCAAGTAGTTGTCGATCGCCTTGTCCTTCTCAGCCCTTAGCACAACTAGCTTAGCATTAGACTCTCCGAGCTCTTCCTCCTTACGCTTCAACTTTCACTCCAAAGAGGCATACTTCCTCTGCTGCTTCCTGAGGGCATTGTCAGCTTTGTCTAAATCCCTCTTCCATGATTCAGCTTGTCATACGGCGCCATAGAAGTAGGCGTTAGACTGAAACGAAACAATAAAAAAAGGTATAAGGCAAGTGAATGCTACAAGTAAAATGAGAGTAAAGTTGTAAGAAAGAGTCGTACCGAGGCCAAGGACTAAGCTCCCATGAGCTTTATCCTCTCCGGGTCTGGGGAAGCCACAACATCAGTGAAGTCCTTGGGGATTACACTCTGGTAAGACCAATCCCAAGCATGCTTTGTGGATCCAACCACAGTATCCCCTCGACAGAATCCCCAAAGAGGCTGGAAAGCGCCAGTGGCAGCAGAGGCAAGAGCAACAGCAGAGATAGAGGCATTTTGGGCTTCAGTTCCTTCAGCAGAAACATCCATCATGGGCTCCTTATGCTTCTTTAAGAAGCTAGGCTCTGTAGCCTTCCCCTCGGTCTCCAGCCCCGCAAGCCGGTCCTTCGTCGTCCTCGCGGTCTCCTCAACAATAGGCACGTTATCCTCATTAATTTCCTTAGCAGCTGCAAAAAAAAGAGAAAAACAAAAATAAGTGGTGTTAATAATGCATAGAAGAGAGTAAAAATAAGAAGGGATGAAAAATACCCTGTTGAGAAACTGAGGAGAGCCCCACGTGAATAAGGGAAAACTCCTCTAAAAGAGTCCATCTAGTAGTGGCACCATCATCCCGGGTGAGCTCATCATAAATGATAGTTTCCTCGGGGGTTAGGTGAATGGATTTGAGGCTACCATCGCTAACCTTCCTGAAGGAAGATCTGAAGAGGGTGCCGCAGTCCCCATTCTCCCACCTTAACCCGACAAAACTACTCCTCCAATGTTGGTTTATGTCGGGATTGGAAGCACTATTAAAAATATGTTTACACTTGGGCCTTTGTTTAATATAGACCCAACCACAAAGACTCTGAGAACTGTTATAACACTGGAAGATTTTCCTAAAAAGTGCTACTGATAAAAGAAAACCTCCCCTAAGACAACAAACCATGAAACATAAAATGTTCCTCCAGACATTTGGAGGAAGCTGATAGGGGTTGATTTTCAAGTCTGCAAGAAAGTGAGGGATGAAATCATGGAAAGGAAACCTAAGCCCAGCCTAAAGGGCATCTGTGTAAATGAAAATAGTGTCTGGTTTCCAGTGGCAAGTACGATCACCACCGCTAACATGAACTAACCTAAGGGGAGGACGAACGTTATAAAGTGCGTTCATTTTTTCAAAATCTATATTATGCCAGGTGTTGCAATAATCAAACGAATCAAGATGTGCATTAAAGGGGTACTCGTCCCCTCTAGTGTTAATCATATCTAGTAAAGACATGTAAGAATAGCGGATTTCAATATCGTTACCTCATTTCGAAGCTGAAGCAATCTTGGACGCTCTCTTAGCACCCTTGTCTGCCATTAATGGAGGAAAAAGAAGGCTTGGAAGCTTGGGGAGATGAAAAAATGGCCGGAAAATTCCTAGAGAGGGAGGAGTGTTGAGATTGTGGAGAGGAGAGTGTTTGAGAGTTTGAGGAGTGAAATGAGAAGTGTGAGGAGATCACACTCCCACCTCACTCTTATATAGCCACTTGGAAGGCAAGTTGGGCTTGGAAAAGCCCATTTGGGCCCAAGAAAAGAACATTCTGGAATTATCCAGAAATATCTAAAAATAAAATTTGGAAAATTCCAGCAAAAACCTCAGAAATTCCAGAAGATTCTGGAAATTAGGCTTAAGTGTAACACCCCCAACCGGGGTCGGGGATCCGTTTGTCACGAGTTCCATTTCCCTTAATAACATTCAATCTTAATAAACAACCAACTACTGTGTACTGTGACCCCGCAATATACACACACACACCACAAGTTATAGTCTCAGAGATGAATACCAAAAATAACACAAGTCATTTTATTCCACAATTATAAGTCATTATACCACAAAAGGGTTTCTGAATAAATTTACATTTCCTTGCCATTATTATAATTCATATAGAGACATAAGTGTGGGGCATCAAAAGTTGAAAATCTAGCCTATTGGTAATTCCTACCGCAGTTGCTGCGGCATCAACGCCTCCAGAAAACTGTGGAACGTTTCCTAACCGCTTGCGAATTGGGAGCTTGGTCCTGCTCATCTTTTCTATCTGTTGTTGTGTGATGAAAGAAGAAAGCAAGGGTGAGCAACAAGCCCACCGAAATAATATGTATAATAATTAACAATATATGAGCATTCTAATAGTACTCGTGAAAGTCTTGGTCAAGAAGAAATGAACCAAGTTTGATATCTTAACGCGACGAAGTCATAAAATATTCAGTATATATATACATATATACTTCTCAAATCTTTGAAATCCTCTGACATGTATAATATACACAGAGTTCCAGTTTATAACTGTATAAAATATCGTTTCAAGGTGATCTCATATATCTAACCTTGTCTCAACGTTTTTCTGAAAATCTTTAACATGCATAAGATAATCATTTACTGGATATACGTTTAAAAGATGAAGTTACAAGATACTCCAATATACTTATATCTTTTCCGAATACTACTTGAACTACCACCGTTCAAGTTATAATTAGTTTCAAAAGTTCATCACACTGATGAGACTACAAGATAAGACTTGAATAGATTCAATCTTTGAAATATCATTTGAAAGAAATGAAGTTACGAGATACTTCATTAAGTCCCGATATATATATACACCTATATATATATACATTTCATACACTCCTTGGAAACCTCTGTTATGAAAATTATAAACAGAGTTGCAATATCCAATGAATTTGGAAAGGAGAAAACCTTGGCATAAACCTGATATCTTGCTGATCAGGCAAAGATACCAATAAGTAACCTTTTCTACTAGTAGATGGATGAATCCCCCACTGGTCATCACCCTGGCCTCATTAGGACCTTGTGCTGGACCGCCACCCGGCCTCTTACGCGTTGATGAGCTGCCACTCAGCCACTTACACTTTGATAGACCGTACCCCGGCCTGTCGCTTATGCCGACTCAATTAGATGGACTTACTTCCCGAACGTTGGGTAAGTAATCAATTCATTTATCAAAACAGCAACCTTGTTGCGAATATAAAATACACCACAGAGCCGGATCCCTCAGGTTTTAAGCGAGTATTTAAATCCCCTTCGAAAGAAGGATCTTAAATATAAAAAAATGAGTTTTGGGATCCGCCCTAACTTTTAAAAATCATTTTGAAGACTCGAAAACATTTTTAAAAATGTTTGGAGTAATGCTGATTTAATAAAATAAATCAGTCCCAATATATTAGAAAATATCTGAATATTATTATTTAAATAATATTCCCATAAAGAATAATCTTTATAAAAATAATTGAAGTAGAAGTTTTAAAACTCATACTTGAAATGAATATTAAATAACCAAAGATATACTTATACGAAAGTATGATCTTTATTTGAATAATAGAAAATAAGTTTGATTATCGAAACATTATTCTTTAATAAAATAAAGAATATTATTTAATAAAAGAAGCGGAGTCATAAGTTCTCGAATGAATATTCAAAATAATATTCATTTAATACAATAAGCGGAGTCATAAGTCCTCGAATGAATATTCAAAATATTATTCATTTAGTAAAATAAAGTTATCGAATAAACCTTATTCGATTAATAGTTTTTAAAACTATATATATATACATATATATATATAATATACTCGGGAACATCCCCTCCCGGTTTAGAAAATGTTCACCTTTGGGTCCCCTATACTAAGGGTATACGCAACTACTGCTTATCTCTACCATAGGTATTATGCAACTTATACGCATGAATCAACAATTAGATATCAATATTATGAAACAGGAATGCATATAAACCATATCAGCATGCTCCAATATATCGCAAGATTTGCTAATTAACCATCATGCATCTATCACAAGATAATGCATATACATGTATACATCACAACAACAGTATAACGGGTAGAAAACTTGCCTGAGCGACTGGGGGTGGTAAAAGGCTTGGGACGAGTCTGGTAACCTATAAACAACATTGTTAGGAATATGTGTATTAGGTTGATGATAAGTTAAACAAAACACTTAAGTAGAAATATAGTGTTTGTAGCCTCAACGGATAAGACCATTTTTGGCTATCCGTTGAAGGAGTAGCTTTACTTAGAAATAAGTTTGGTATTGTAGCACATTTCATTCTCTGTATTTAAGTTGTAATTCTTAGATGTTGTGGGAAACTATCAGTCATGTTGACTACTAGTGGATATGCAAATAGGAGGGCTAATTGTAAATATTTCATGCCTTGTAATTTTGTATAAGTGAAGTAGTATCAACTGATATTAAAGGCCTTCAACGGATGAGAAACAAAGCTTCAACGGATGTCTCTAAAGCTTCAACGGATAACATCCATGAACGGATGAGTGCTTCAACAGATAAAGCTTTAACTGCTAATGCATCAACAGATAAAGCTTCAATGGATAAAGCTTCAACGGATAAAGTCATCAACGGATGAAAGCTTCAACGGATGCTTAGTTCAATAGCAGTTGATAATGACAATTCATAAGCTGACAGAGGCACATGGGTTGACAGAGACAAACTGGAATGTGGCAGCCTCTAGGAGGAATCAAGAAAATACAGCATTTCCATTCTGGTGCAAACAAGGAAGTATTCAAAGATTCACAGCTAAACCTAAATTGCATTGGATAGAGAAATGAAGAAGAAACATGTGAAGAATCTTTTAATTATATTTTACAGTTTTGTCTTCACTTGTAAACTTGGTGATATATAAACCAAGTAGCAGCTAGTAATTAGATGGTGAATTTTCCAGAGCTGTTTTAGAAAAATCCAGAGAGAAAATCATCTAGTTTGTACTAGGACGCAGTTGTGATTTAATTCTTTGAATCACAGATTTTCTGAAATAACACATCTCTGGTGGAACAACAAATCCACCAGAAAAGTTTTTAAGTTCTTTGTGTTCTTTACATTTGTGTTTGAATATATATATGTCTATATTAGCTTCAAGCAATTCACACACATTTGTTCATTAAAACATTTAGCCTTAGAAACTGCTCATAACTTGAAAAGTTTTGAGATTTACATTCAACCCCCTTCTGTAAATCTCATTGTTAGTCCACTGGGAATAACAATTGGTATCAGAGCAAGCTCTTAACATACAAAGAGTTTAAAGGTCTATTCTGCTAACATCATGAGTAAGAAGGATATTGGTGTAAAGATTCCAATCCTGGAAAGAGATAACTATCATCACTGGAAAGTGAAGATGTATTTACATCTTCTCTCTCAAGATGAGAGCTACATCAACTGCATTGAAAATGGTCCTCACATCCCTCACAAGGTGGCCACAACTGCTACTACAACAGTTGATGTTCGACAGTCCATTCCCAAGCCAAAAGCAAAATAGACTGTTGAAGATATTGAAGAGGTTCACAAGGACAAGAAAGCCATGAACATTCTGTTTAATGGCCTAGATCAAGATATGTTTGACAGTGTCATTAACAGCCAAACAGCTAAGGAAATATGGGATACTGTGCAACTTATCTGTGAAGGTACTGAGCAAGTTAGAGAAAATAAAATGCAGCTTCTCATTCAACAGTATGAATATTTTCATTTTGAAGAAGGAGAATCATTGAATGATACCTTCAACAGATTTCAGAAACTGTTGAATGGATTGAAGCTGTATGGCAGAGTGTACCAAGTCAAGGACTCTAATTTAAAATTTCTGAGGTCTCTACCAAAGGAATGGAAGCCTATGACTGTTTCTCTAAGAAATTCTCAAGATTATAAGGACTTCACACTTGAAAGTTTATATGGAATTTTGAAGACCTATGAACTTGAGATGGAGCAAGATGAGTTGTTGGAAAAGGGAAAGAGAAAAGGAGGATCAGTTGCACTTGTAGCTGACAATGAGAAGATTGAAGCCAGGAATGAGGAAAAGACAATGCCAAATCTCAAAATTGGCACAAGCAAATCAGAATCAAGCAAGGGAAAGGAGCAAGTAGCTGAAGATGAAGACAATTCCAGTCAAGATGACTCTGATGATGTTGATGAACATCTGGCTTTTCTGTCCAGGAGATTTGCAAAGATGAAATTCAGGAAAAATGCAAAATTCACTAAGTCAAACAAGAACATGGTGGACAATCTAAGTTCAAATGTTATAACTGTGGCTTAAGTGGACACTTTGCAAATGAGTGCAGAAAACCATCCTCTGATAAGAAGAAATTTGAGCAAGTTGATTACAAAAAGAAATATTTCGATTTGCTCATACAAAAGGAAAGAGCTTTTCTGACTCAAGATGATTGGGCAGCAGATTGAGCCAATGAAGATGATGATATGAAATATGTCAACCTAGCCCTGATGGCTAATTCTGATGAAAATAAAACTAGTTCATCAAGCAACCAGGTAATTACTACTGATCTCTCTCAGCTTTCTAAGATTGAATGCAATGAAGCCATAAATGATATGTCCAATGAATTATATCATTTACGTGTTTCCCTTAAATCACTAGCTAAAGAAAACACAAGAATCAAAGAGAATAATTTGTTTTTAAGTGATAGGAATGCTGTGTTAGAGAATCAGGTAATTGAGCTTGAAAAGATTAAAATTAAATGCTTGACTGTTGAGAGTGAACTAGAAGAAGCTGTTAAGAAAGTAGAAATTCTTTCTAAACAGTTAGAAAGTGAGCAAGAGGTAATGAAGGCCTGGAAAACATCTAGGGATGTTAGTGCTCAGATTGTCAAGGTTCAGGGAATTGAATCATTCTGTGAGAATGCCTGGAAGAAAAACAAAAAGGAGTTAGAATTAATTGATGGATTGTCAACGGATGTGGAATCAACGGATGATGTAAGTTATCCCTTGAAGGAAGAAAAAGAGCATCCGTTGAAGGCTCATCAATTAAAACAGGCAAGTGATTCTAAGAAGAAAAATCTCAATAAGAAGGTTGGTTCAACTTTCAAGAACTTTGTCAAAGAAGGAGCTAGCACATCCAAAGATTCCAGTAAGGTGAATATAGGACACATGGCTTTAGATCAGTTGAAAAATAGGCTTAAATTGGTTGAGGATAAAAAGGAAACTAAAAGAAAATCTAATAGAAATGGGAAGGTAGGGATTAACAAACATAACAATTACACACCTGATAAGTATATTCCTAGAAAAAGCTGTGTGCATTGTAAAAGTGTTAATCATCTATCTGATAACTGCAAATCTGTTAAGAATGCTCCCATGCCTTTAACTCCCTCCATGCCTAACATGTCTATGTCACCTCTGCATGCTATGCCTGTTATATCTCATCAGAATCCTCATGCACATTTTGCAAACATGCCATATATTAATAATCCTTATTTTACTGCATTCAGTATGCCTCAGATGCCATCCAACAGGCCTATGTGGAATAATATGTTTGCATAATCTATGCCTTATCAAATTCAACCAAATGTGCTAAATGATTCTGTGACTAACCCTACACCTCAACCAACTACATCTGAGACCAAGGTTGACCCAAAGTTACCTAAGTCAAAAGATGCAAGAGGAATGAAGTCTAGGAAAAAGACTAACAAGGCTGGACCCAAGGAAACTTGGGTACCAAAATCAACTTGATTGATTTTGTTGTGTGCAGGGAAAAATAAGGAATCTATGGTACTTGGACAGTGGTTATTCAAGACACATGACAGGAGATTTCACCCTGCTCACAGAGTTCAAGGAGAGAGTTGGCCCTAGCATAACCTTTGGAGATGACAGTAAAGGGTTCACTATGGGATATGGCTTGATTTCAAAAGAAAATGTCATCATTGATGAAGTTGCATTAGTTGATGGTCTCAAACACAATCTATTGAGCATCAGTCAACTATGTGATAGAGGGAATACTGTTTCCTTCAATTCTGAAGCCTGTGTTGTCACAAGTAAGAAGGACAACAAAGTGGTTCTAACTGGAGTTAGAAAAGGGAATGTGTACTTAGCTGACTTCAACTCTACAGATTCGGAATCAATTACTTGTCACAAGAAGCTGTCCCATATGAATTTCAAGACAATGAATGATCTAGTCAAAAAGGACTTAGTTAGAGGAATCCCTCTAGTGGAATTCACAAGGGATGGACTATGTGATGCTTGTTAGAAAGGAAAGTAAAAGAAAGCATCATTCAGTAAGAAGCTTGAATCAGCAATTGATGAACCATTACAACTGCTACACATGGATCTTTTTGGACCAGTCAATATATTGTCAATTTCAAGGAAAAGATATTGCCTAGTGATTGTAGATGATTTCTCAAAGTTTTCATGGGATTATTTCCTTGGATCAAAGGATGAAGCTAGTGAAATCATTATCAATCATATCAAGCAAGTCAACAATCATCCAGATTTCAAAGTAAGGAATATCATGAGTGACAATGGAACTGAGTTCAAGAATACAACCATGAAGTTGTTCTGTGAAGAAAATGGGATCATGCATGAGTTCTCAGCTCCAAGGACTCCACAACAAAATGGTGTGGTGGAAAGGAAGAACAGATCACTAATTGAAGCTGCAAGAACAATGCTTGAAGAGTCAAAACTCCCAACATACTTTTGGGCTGAGGCTGTTAACTGTGCATGTTACACTCAGAATATTTCTTTAATTAATCAGGCAAAAGGCATGACTCCCTATCAATTGTTCAAGAGAAGAAAACCAACTTTAAACTTTCTGCATGTCTTTAGTTGCAAATGTTACATTCTAAGGAATCAACCTGATCACAAAGGGAAGTTTGATGCAAAGGCTGATGAAGGAATATTTGTTGGTTATTCTGCTGGAAAATCATATAGAGTCTACAATCTAAGAACCAACATTGTCATGGAATCTGTGCATATTGTGTTTGATGATAAAAAGATTGACGGGCTAACAGATGAGGGACATCATGAAGGACTCAAATTTGACAACATTGAGATATATTGTGATAATAGTGAAGATGAGAATGATGGAGAAGGCACCTCGAAAAGAATTCAAAATCTGCCTTTGGATAATGCACAGAATGCTGCATCCGTTGAAAGTCATAATTCAGCTTTCGTTGGTAGAAGCAATGCAACATCCATTGAAAGACAAAGGGCATCATCCGTTGAAGTTCATAATGAAGCATCCGTTGATCACAGTCTGTCAACGGATAATCATTTCACTTCATCAGTTGATAAAACTCCCAATTCCTTTCAAAGGATCAGCAACTCAGGGGGAGTTTCAACCAATCAACATTCTATCTCACATCATGACAATACCGAGGCAACCTCATCTAGAGCTAATCTACCACCTCAAAGGAAATGGACCAAAAATCACCCTTTTGAACTGATCATTGGTGATGCTACATCTAAAGTGCAAACTAGAAGAGCTACTCAAGATGAATGTCTGTATAGTACCTTTCTATCACAGGAGGAACCTAAGAGAGTGGAAGAAGCTCTATTGGATCCAGATTGGATTTTAGCAATGCAAGAGGAGCTAAACCAATTTGAAAGGAACAAAGTATGGAAGCTGGTACCCAAGCCAAAGAACAAGAGTTCTATTGACAGAAAATGGGTATTCAGAAACAAGATGGATGAAAATGGCATTGTCATAAGGAATAACGCCAGATTGGTTGCTAAAGGCTATTCTCAACAAGAGGGAATAGATTTTGATGAGACATTTGCTCCAGTTGCCAGACTTGAAGCCATCAGAATCTTTCTACCCTATGCATCCCATGCCAATTTCAAAGTCTATCAAATGGATGTCAAGAGTGTATTTCTGAATGGAGAATTGGAGGAAGAAGTTTATGTAAGCCAACCTTCAGGATTTGAAGATCCAAATTTTCTAGACTATGTGTATTATCTGTTGAAAGCACTCTATGGACTAAAGTAAGCACCTAGAGCCTGGTATGAGACTTTGTCAAAATTTCTGCTAGATAATTACTTCACAAGAGGTACTGTTGACAAAACTCTTTTCTTTAGAAATGTTAATGGCTCTACTATACTTGTTCAAATTTATGTAGATGATATTATATTTGGATCTACAGATGATAAGCTTTGTAAAAAGTTTGCTAAGTTAATGCAAAGTAAATATGAAATGAGCATGATGGGGGAGCTAACTTATTTTCTTGGTTTACAAGTTAAACAAGTTAGTGGTGGAATTTTTATTAGTCAAACTAAATATATTTATGACCTTTTAAAGAAATTTGACTTAATGGATTGTTCATCTGCAAAAACTCCCATGGCCACTGCCACCAAGCTTGAATTAAACAAGACTGAAAAGTCTGTGGATATTACAAATTATAGAGGCATGGTTGGCTCACTTTTATATTTAACTGCTAGTAGACCTGATATAATGTTTTCTACATGTCTCTGTGCTACATTTCAAGCTGACCCTAAAGAGTCTTACTTAGTGGCTATTAAAAGGATTTTCAGATATCTCAAAGGGACTCCAAATCTAGGAATTTGGTACCCTAGAGAGTCTGGTTTTGATCTAATTGGCTACTCAGATGCAGATTATGCAGGTTGCAAAATAGACAGGAAAAGTACAACTGGCACCTGTCAATTTCTAGGGAATAAGCTTGTATCATGGTTCAGCAAGAAGCAAAATTCTGTTTCTACTTCAACAGCTGAAGCTGAATACATTACTGCTGGTAGTTGCTGTGCACAAATACTATGGATGAGGAATCAACTATTTGACTATGGACTAACTATTGACAAAATTCCTATATTCTGTGACAACACAAGTGCCAATTCCATTACTGAAAATCCAGTGCAGCATTCAAGAACCAAGCACATTGACATCAAGTACCACTTCATAAGGGAACATGTGATGAAAGGTACAGTGGAACTTCATTTTGTTCCAAGTGAAAAGCAGATTGCAGACATATTTACCAAGCCACTTGATGAATCAACATTCACAAGATTAGTAAGTGAGCTAGGTACGCTTAATTATTCATAAATTCATGTCCTCATTATAATTTGCATTGGAGCCTGAAATGAATTTATTACAAGAACAAAGTTGGCTTTAAGTAAAGATTATTCTATCAATGGATATTCCCTATCCATTGAAAGCCAAAATTGTTCTATCAACGGATGTTCATTATCCGTTGAAAGACAAACACATTTATGGTAATTTTATCCTTCAACGGATAAAAACTGTGTTAATCTTCAACGAATAACTATTTACCTCATTCGTTAAAGTGTCACATTAGTTACTTTAAGTGAGTCACAGCCGTTGATTCGTTTACTTAACCGTTGATACATATATACACAGTTGTATGTATTTGTATTAAAGACAGTTTTCAAAATTTCTACAGTTTTCTTTGTTCTCAAATGGCTGTAATTTACTTAAAAGTATCAGTTAATCATTTTATTTATGTTTTAATTCGAGAAAGTATAAAAGCCCCTTGAATTCTTATTTTCACTTTACACTTTCTCGTAAGTTTTATTCTCTTTCTCTCCCAAAACTCTCAATCTTTCTCTGCAACCTCTACTCACAACAATGGCACCAGTAGTCAAGATTATGTCTCAGTCTGGATTTGTCTATGAAAAGAATAATTTCGTAGCTTTGGTGGAAAAGAATGAAGCCCACTCAGATTATCACAAAATGATGGACTTCATCAAGAACTGCAAACTAAGCTATGCAGGAAGCCCCAACTATCCATTGTGAGGTAATTGAGGAGATTTGGACAACTGCAGAGTTCAATTCCACATATATGACCATTACTTTCTCGCTCAAAGGTAAGGATTACTGTATTAACTGTGATGATATACAGTCTTGCTTTAAGTTACCTGAGAATAATGTCATGACACCACACACTGATAATGATGTATCTGCTATGTTAGATTCCATAGGCTACTCTTTTGATTCTGCTAGTTTAGGGAGCATTAGAAGGAAGGGCCTTAGGAAAGAATGGAGTTTTCTTGGAGATGCCTTTATCAAGGTTTTCTCTGGGAAGATTAGCAATTTTGATGCCATAACTTCATCTCTTGTTAATATGCTCTATATGCTAGTTTCTGATAGGTACTTTAATTTTTGCAACTATGTCATGCTAGAATTAGGTTCCAGGTTTGGTAACAAAGCTAATAGACCTCATAAAATCTACTATGCTAGATTCTTTATGTTATTGGCTAACCATGTTGCTGAAGATTTGGTCATAACTAATGAGAGCAATAAACTCAAATGCTGGGCACAATAGAAAAGGGTCCTTGCAGACCTTGTGAGAATTAACCTCAACAGCCAGGTGCCATTGGTATATTTGCCAATAATGATTGCACCTCAGGTAAGTGAGGTAAATACTTCTGCAACTCCAACTTCTTCCAACCCTATTGTTTCTTTTCCTTCTAGTGTGGCAATGGAATCTGTGTCTTTGTCCCAACAGATTCCTACCAAAGCCACCAAAACTAAAATTCCAAAACACAAGTCAAAGAAAACCACCTCTGTTGTTTCTCAAAAGACAACAATTGTAACAACTACCATAAACCCTGAAGGGAGTGAACAGGGCGTGAGTGGTGAGGGGAGGGGTGAACATCAAGAAACCCCCCAGGATAAGGTGGGAGAGGTGAGTGGTACCCTAGTCAGCCAAGCCACAGTTTCTCAAAAGACTGTGGTGGTTCAAAAGGATTCAAACACATCCCTAGTTGTATCCTCCCAAAAGGATGCAGCTATTGAAAATAGTCCCCAACCAGGGACACAGAACAAAAGAGGGAGGGACACTGAAACCACACATTCACCTATCAAAGCCTTTTCAAGAAGAAAGAAGGCTAAAACCCTAGTTTCAACACAAGGGGCACACACTGCACAGATACATCCACCTGTATCTTTGCCTTCTCAAATTCAGCTTGATGTGGCTCCAGCAAATGTGGAGTCACAGCCCCATTCTCTCATAATAGATACACATCAATCACCAAATTCTACATCACCATCTCTGGATGTGGATATGATATTCACATCAATTCCTGATTCTTCCTCTTTAAAACTCAGGGTGGAGCCCCACTCAAATCCTGGTGATCATCATCTTTTAGATGATTTGTTGGATCATCAGCCAATTTTTTCAGACTTAGTTGAAGAATCTGTGTCACCTCACTTAAAATCAATTCACACAGATTCAATAATTATGTCACTTTCAATATCTACATCTTTTCTTTCTTTAACGGATATCTCTCATCCGTTGACAAGTGGTTGTTCTTGCACAAGAAGAATGAAACTGCATCTACTCTAGCTGATCATGTCAGACAGCTGGATAAATTAGTCAAAGATTCTATCAAAATTATAAGAAGTGATAATGGCACCGAGCTCAAGAATTCAATCATGGAAGAGTTCTGCAAAGAACATGGAATTAAGCAGGAATTTTCTGCACCTGGAACTCCAAAGCAAACTGGAGTTGTAGAAAGAAAGAACAGGACTCTCATTGAAGCTGCACGAACTATTCTTGATGAAGCAAAGCTGCTAACCTACTTTTGGGCTGAAGCTGTACAGACTGCTTGTTTTACACAGATATCTACACTCATAAACAAGCATGGAAAAACACCATATAAGATGGTGAAGAAAAAGAAGCCAAATATGAAATACTTTAATGTATTTGGATGTAAGTGTTTTGTTCTTAAGACTCATCCTGAACAGCTGTCAAAATTTGATCTAAAAGCTGATGAAGGAATTTTTGTTGGATATCCTTCAGAGTCTACAATTTAAAACAAAGGTTGTCATGGAATCTATCAATGTATCTTTTGATGATAAGAAGATTACTGGACTTGAAGATTTCAATGATCATGATCAGCTGAGATTTGAAAATGAAGATTTAAATTTTGATTCTGTAAATTCTGATGACTTAAATCCTGATCCTGTAAGTTCTGACGGGTTAAGTTCTGGTATTATTGAAACTGTGGTAACTACTCCAAGGGAAAATGCACCTGTCCAGGGGAGTAAGCTGAAGATCCTACCACAACTCAAGACTCTCAAAAAGCATCAGAACCTGTCACTGGCTCGTCAAGTTCTAATTCATGAAGTTCTGATGAGCTAAATTCTGATGATTCTGAAAACTCTGATTCTTCAAATCTTGAAGGTTCCAACTCAAATTCTGAAGTCTCAGAGAGCATAACTACCAGGGGAGCATCAGAAAATGCTGATGGAGACAGCATGGATCATGGGGGAGGATCCAGTTCTAGAGAATAACTTTCATCTACAAGGAAGTGAACTAAGGCACATACACCTGACTTAATAATTGGAGATCCTGAAGCAGGTGTCAGAACTAGAACAACAACATTAAATGAATGTCTCTATCAATCTTTTCTATCTCAGACTGAACCAAAGAAAGTGGAAGAAGCTCTTCAAGAAGCTGATTGGGTGCAAGCAATGCAGGAAGAGTTAAATGAATTTGAAAGAAATAAAGTCTGGACCCTAGTCCCAAGACCAAAGAACAGATCAATTGTTGGCACAAAATGGGTGTTCAGAAACAAAACTGAATGTGATGGCATAATTACAAGAAACAAAGCATGGTTGGTTGCTAAAGGCTACTCTCAATAGGAAGATATTGATTATGATCAGTGTTTACAGATTGTCTTATCTTCATGTAATTTGTGCTTCAATTATAATACATTAAATATTGATTGTTATCTGATATGGATCTATATACTCTGATAGTGTTTTGAATGTTCTGCGACTATTCAATCCAATGAGGATAAATGTGCTAGATGTTGACCTAGTAGTCTTTAACATACTAGAAATCCCATGTTTGAATTAGTTGTTTATGTGGAAATTCATTAACACAAGCAAATTCTGATAATGAACTTAGTCAAATTTACATTGTGTATCTTATTACTAAGTCATAAACTAGATTCTTGCTTTTTATCTGTCAAATTCTGATGTCAGTAAATCTTAAGGATGAACCACATGCTTGATAAGCCTCACTTATTTGAAGAAGAGAAAAGAAAAGAAAATTGAAGTCAGGTACTCCTTTGAGATCTAGAGTAATTATGTGGAAGGGAAGACCCAAGTGCATTGCTGGTATTAAGTTATATGCATTAGAAAATAAAATAAATTTTTCTTGGTGACTTTTCACATTCTCTGATTACTAGAGAAATTCTCTGATAATAGCATAAATTCTGATAGCAGTTGTGACTCACTTACACTGATAAGCCACTGTAAAAAGAATGTTAAAAGATGCATAAAATGAGCACAAATAGTTGAGGTGGATTCTTGCATAAATTTGTTCTATAGTAGACATCATAATTAATGACAGATTTTAAGCACTTTTCTTAGTTATGCCTTATTTCTAAGATTTACTGAAGTTTATCAGACTTTAATCTTTATCTGATATTTTGCTAAAATGCACATACTCTCACTCCATATGAACAATGAAAATTACTGTGGTGATTAAGTTGTTTTAGATAAACAGTTAAATGTCATTTTGCATAAATTCTGAGGACAAGTTCTGATGGAAGTTCTGATGATTAAACTCTGAAGAAACAAGTCAGTATTTGTATGAAGAATCACAGATACAAACATTCACTTTTTGAGTACAGAATCCATGTTCTGATAACCGTTAAATTCTGATATTAAATCCCGATGCAAACTCTGATGCTTATGTGACATTATTTATTTACTTGACTTATTTTTGGTAAATACTGTAACGGTCATATTTTATCAGAATATATTTAGGTGAGATAAAAATAGTCATAATCATTTAGTAAGTGGGAAGTGTGTTTTCCTTAAAACACTGCATGTGCACATTTATTACTGCTTATTAGCCGTGCCCACTAATAATGTTTTGACTAATGATATGCTGCCAGGTGTCTAAAGTTTGTTCTGCTTTAATCATAACAGTTATCAAATAGAGAGTATAAATATGGGAGTTAAAAGATATTATAATCTTTTACCTACTTTTCTTTCTCTAATCTCTCTTATTCTCTCTCTCACTAATATTCTCTGAAGTTATTTTCTTACAGAACTTTTATCAAACACCTTGTGTACACTCTATTTTCTCACTTATTTTTCACAAAAATGGCACCAAAAGACATCATTTTCAATGGATCCAAGTTTATTCCTAACAACTACTTGGCTATACTCAGCAAGGATGAAGCCCCATCAGAACTTCACTTCATCCAAGACTTTTTGTGTTGAAGTGAAATAGGATATGCACTGACCCAACCAGAAGCAATCTTAGGAACTCAAGTGCTGAAATTCTGGAGGACTGGTGTGTATGATGATGGTGGTGCACATGGGTCCCCTAGTATTATCCTCACAACAGGAGAGGATGAACATGTGGTGGCTGTGGCTACAGTTCGCCAAGCACTACAATTTCCAGAAAACTACACTTATTCAACAGTTGAGGAGCCAGCTCTTCAACAGCTAATGGCCAATCTGGTCTATGAGAAAAGTTTGTCAAAGCTTGGGAAGTTGAAGAGACCCTACATCAGGAGGGAATGGAGTTTCTTCTTTGACTGCATCACCAAAACTTTTGCAAATAAATGTTCAAACTTTGATGCAATTCCTATCCTAAGTCAGCAAATTGGGTATGCTCTGATTACTCAATCTCATTTTAATTATGCTACTGTTGTACTAGCATTCATAGGGAATTGGATGACAGAAGATAGAAATATTGTATATTTTGCTAGATTCCATCAACTTATTTACATTTTTTGTAACTCTAATGCACCCCAACTAGCAAGTGAATTGATTTCACCATTTAAACTTGCTAAGAGAGCATTTACTGACTTATTATCTACTGATAATAAGAAAACTATTCTAAGACCCCTCTAAATTCCACAATCAGTCAAATAGTTTTTAGTAAACTCTGACCCAGCCACATACACTGCTAAATATCCTGATGTCCAACCATCCCAACCTCCATCAGCACCTCCAACCACTACACAACCAACCACCTCTCAACCTTAACGAACTCAACCTACCATCAGACGATACTTCCAACCAGCTCAATCCCAACAGCAACAACCATCAGCACCTACCATCAGACCTTCATCTTCCAGGCCAAAGAGAGCAAAGTCTATTCCTAAATCTCCACCAAGGAGAAGAAGGATGATTTTCAGGGATGAATCTGATAATGAAGAGGAGCAAGTACAAGTTCATGCATCAGAACTTGTGAGTGTTGAAGCTGAAAATGTCAATTTTCAGAAAGAAGAAGCTAAACGGTCAACCCATCAGAATTTAGATGAAGCTGCGTGTTCAGGTAATTTGAAGAGGAAAACTGTAAGTTCTGATGCAGATCAAGCAACTCCTTCACTATCAAGGAGATTAAAGAAAATGAGGGTAGGAAGGTATAACACCCTCCAAATCCGGGGTATAGATTTGGGGCATTATTAACAACAATTACCAACTAAACCTGCACAAGCGGAATATAAATATAATAATTACCCCGAACTATCACTACTCAGGATCTTTTAAGGTCTGAGTTTGAAAACAAGAACCACATACTACATTTTATTACAAACCCAACTAAATAAAACCTGTCTCAAGAACTCTCTTTGTTACAAAACTTTATTCTATCTATAATCTCACTACACAACTTTTATTCAAACTACACAAGACTTTCATTCAACCCAACATTACTACTTATCCTACTACACCTGATCTGGCATTTCAAAGCTCTCTTCGGGAATAGAAAGGAACACTCTTGGTATAAGAGGGTCCCGCTGCTTGACTCGCTTCTTGACTATGCGGGTCCTGATGGGTTTTATTCTCTACCTTAACTGTAAAACAATAGGAGTAAAAATAAAAAGGGATGAACCAAAATTGCTCAACAAGCCTGCAACAATATATATAGTATAAAGAAAGAGAAATGAGTGAAACAATAAGCTGCTAGTTGGAACAACCATCTGAATCTGTATAGAATAGTTATTTGCCAATGCTAGCGAGTACCAAATGAACAAGACTGGAAACAAGAACCAACATATGCACTATAACCTGCTGATCAGTCAGAATATAGTGCGGATCTATACCCAACTGCATAGACCCAACCAACATAAGGAGTACTCAGGCAACTATGGCCTATTAAATAATGGTCTGGGTAAAACCCAGCCCGTATAGTAACCATCCAGTCCAAGGCTTAGCATCCGGAACAATCGGAATGCTATTGATATATCCCAACACCAGGATATACCAGAGTATATGTAACAAGGGTAAAGGAATTGAAATATGAACAGGGAATTCAATAAATTGGGTGAATCAATAATTGAAATGAAATTGGAAACAAGCAATAATAAATGGGTAACAGTGTATATGAACAATGATTATCAAAGAGAACTGATACGATAGAAAAGAAATATAAATCACTATTCTAAATTTAGAATAGGGGAAAAACTTGCCTTGCGCGTAATTAACCTGGTTTAACTCACCGCCTTCTGACCCTAGCTTGCTTTGCCTTGCTAACACTGAACAAATCATGGAAAGATAGGCGTTTAGATAACTTACTATATATATGTATCTTGAATTGATATCACACAACCTTATTAGTCTACCCATGCTTTTCTATCTGACTCGCATATATACACATACATTTATACATCACATCTATTCACATAATCACATAAAGCACGTAGCACATAAAGCACATAATCAATTTCTAGATTTATAATTATTTTTAGAATCAATTCTAAACTTATACCTGCATTACTAGTCTTATCTGATTTTATTATAATTTTTCGGGATTTATTCGGCTCAATTATACCCCTATCAGGACCTACGAACTATCAATTATCACCCAACCACTCTCTTTTCGGAAGAAATTATAACTTACAACTATTTTTATTGGATTCATCTCATTTTTCTGAGTCTAGAGGTCTTCATTTCGCTCAAATCGGACGAACGGTTGAATTACTATGAATTAAACAAGATTTAATTAATTAATAATTAATTATAAATAATTAATTATAATTAAACAATCCTTAATTATATTTTTAATTAATTAATTAATAATTATTGTATTTTAAAATAATTAATCCCTAAATATTAGGAATTATTATTATTTATTACAAATTATTATTACTTATTCGATCATATCGATTATTTACAAATAATCAATCAACTTAATTAACCGATACGCTATTTATTGAATAACTACGAATTACTCGAATTATAAATCACTTAACGATTAATCACTCGTATACCTACGAGTTACTCACGATTCTCGCCTAATTATCGAACTATTCTATTATTATTGAAACTCTTACGATTCGCTAAACAGATAATTACCGATAACTATTATACGATACGAATAATTATCACAATATTATTCGAATAACTAACACTCGAATAATAATTCTAATTATCGAATCATTATTCGCACTATTAACTAATTATTAGATTATTAATCACCTCACTTAATTATTTCTAATCCTTATTTACTAATTAATTACCTAATTATTAATTAATTATCCAATTATTAATTAATTAGATAAATAATAAATAATTAGATAAATAATTAAATAATTAATTAAATAAATAAATTCGAATTTATAATTTAATAAAAAAATTCAGAAATTATAAATACTATTTTTCAGAATATAAAACTAATTTTTAATTAATTTTTAGAATTATTAAAACTGATTTTTAATTACTAAAATATAAATAAATCATTAATTTAATCAGAAACACAAAATCAGGAACAGGTTTTGGGTTGCAAGGATCAAACTCGGGTCGAAACCGGGTTGCAACCGGGTCGTCCCCAACCCAAACGGGTCGAGAAGAACACCGCCTGCACTCTCAGAATTCAACGCCGGCGGAAAAATATTCCGGCGAGACGGAAACACTTGATTCCAGTTCGCATCTTCGGTGTTTTCGAAACCCAGCAACAAAACGATGCTCTCCCTTCCTTTCTCCTTCGTCCTCGGCGACCACAACGGCCGGAAACGCGATGAACACGGCGGCGGCGGCGAAACTCCGGCGAGCTCGAAACGGACTCCAACAATCACAAACCCGGTACCAAATGACAGGAAAAACGACGATCTACACGACTATGCTAACAGAATCATCAAACAATCAACAGAAATCAAAACCCGAATTTAAAGATTAAACGCGAAATAACAAATCAAAAATCAAGAAATCAATCAACAAAAACGTTGACATAATCATAAACTACGAATCACCAGCTTCAATTTGACTACTTACATGAACGATTTGGACTCCGGAATCACCTTCAAATTCACGATTAATTCTGCTGCCCTGTTCTTCACCAAAAACCCTAACCCTAATTCCTTTTCTGATTTTCTTTTTATTTTCTGATTTTTAAGTATAATTAACTGAATTAATTACTAATAAATCAGGTATTTATATTTATGAAAATAATACCCCTAAGTAAAATTAAGGGTCTAATTACACTCCTAATAAAAATATTTGGCCCCAATTTTTATAATTTTTTGGGTATTAATATTGAATTTTTAAATATCCAATAAATACAAAATAAATACTAAAAATTCCCAAAAATTGTGAAAATTACAAAAATACAAAGAAAATGATATATGATAATTTCATGATCATATAAAAATAAAAATGTAATTTTTGTGGGGTTTTTGATACCCGAAGGGGTCCGGAAAAGTCATTTTTCGCGAAAAAGGTCAATTTGTAAAACGTCTAGGGGTTCAGAATAACGATATGGTATAGGGCCTTTTTAAATAAATAGAGCCAATGATTTTCTTTGAAATACGGGCTTTTAAAACATAATTTTGAGCTGTACAGGTTTTAATATAATATATATAACTGACGATAAAACGCTCAATAAATATCCAAAACACGTTTGGATCAAAACAGCCAACACATAACACATAGCAGTTATGGTTTAACGACTTAACACATTTAATCACATAATAATACACATAATTTATCATTATTATAATATAATACAAGCGTAATTCCTCGGTCATTACATTCTCCCCCCTTAACAAGATTCTGTCCTCAGAATCACACTATGCAAATAACTGAGGATACTTTGCTAACATTTCACTTTCAAGCTCCCAGGTTGATTCTTCAACCACTGGGTTTCTCCACAAGACTCTTACTAATGACACAGACTTATTTCTTAATACCTTCTCTTGACGATCTAAAATCCTTACCGGCTGCTCTATATACGACAAATCTGCCTGAAGTTCTACTGGTTCATACTCTATTACATGCCTTGTATCAGGATTGTACTTCTTAAGCATAGATACATGAAATACGTTGTGAATGTGCTGCATATGGAGTGGTAAAGCTAACTCGTACGCAACCTTCCCAATTTTCTTCAAAATCTCAAATGGTCCAACGTATCGTGGCTTCAATTTCCCTTTATTGCCAAATCTGGTCAATCCTTTCCATGGTGATATTTTGAGCAATACGTGTTCTCCTTCCTGATAGTCCATATCCTTCCTTGCTTGGTTTGCATATTTGCTTTGCCAGTTTTGCGCTGCCTCGAATCGTTTTCGAATAAGTTCAATCTTTTCTTTTGTCTGCTGAATTAATTCTGGACCCAAAATCTTGCGTTCTCCAACTTTATCCCAATGCACTGGTGATCTGCATTTCCTCCCATATAATGCCTTCTGAATCATTCCATTTGAACATTGTTTAACCTCAATTATCATTATTATGACTTGCTGAGCTAGTTAGCTCACTCTTGCAAATCTTTTTATGTATTCTACAGTTAAAAAGGATATGGTTGATAGCATGGTTCCTCAGTCCAGACTACGAGCTAGGATTCCTGATTGAGTTGGATCGAGCTAGCAGGAGATTTATATGGTAGTGAGATAGTAAGATTGTAAAAATAATTTCATTATCGGTTGTAAGTCAAATTCATGGGATTTGGGTATGTTGTAATAAAAGTTAAGGTTGTGGCTTGTTTTCATACTTTAACCTGTTGCGATCCATGGTTGTGTAAAGCGGGGTCATTTCAAATAATATTTCATTTACAGGTTTATATATTTTGTGTGTGTGTGTGTTGTAGACCTCAAACTTCCGACCCGGATTAGGAGGGCGCCACAGGTTGGTATCAGAGCTACAGGTTATAAGTCACTGAAACAAGCCTAGATTGTCGGCATTGGGTAGAGGGTTAGGATTAGGAATAGGAAATAGAAAGATAGGACGTCGTGAGGTTGAGTGCGACTGTATAGTAGGTTTTCGGTACGATTTTTGTTGCGATTCGAGATTCTTAGCTCACGATGTGATTTCCGGATAACAGCAATGGAAGATCCTGTTTTCCCTGTATCATCTGATGGTTTGGAGCCTTCCGTTTGAGGATCATCATTTTATCCCATATTTGACTCGCATATTGTTCTCCCACCAGTATTAACTGTATTACCTCCTGTTATAACAGCTGCACCCCTTCAAGCTATTCTACGCTATTTTACCACCTCTTGATATAAGACTACATATTTAAGAACCTCTATCTGTTTATTCTTGTTTGACTAGACATTCGGCTGTGAGTATATCTCTTCCGTTTACTCTACACTCTGTTCTATACCCCAGTTCAAAACTTGTCCTATAAAGCAACAGTACTTATGAGGATGGATTCGAGAGCTACAGTAAATGGTTAGTACCTGAGATATAAATAAAGGTGAGAAGAAGTTTAGAAAGAAGATTTAAGTGTTCCGGAGGATAGCTGATGCCAGGTTACAAGAAGCCATTAGTGAATATGCCACCCATGATTAGCCTGTGGAAGGGATTAGATGAGTTTTGAAAGAGAATTAGAGAAAAGTATGGATTTGGAACTCTCTTGAAGTTAGATATTGGTGTTATGACGATGGGATATATATATTGTAACCAAGATGTGACATCAGCCGACTTGTTGACTATTGGATAGCCTGTTCTATTTAACGACTGCAAAGATGATGATAGAGGTAATACTGGTATGGAAGCTTTGATGTGAAGCTACGAATAAGATAACATGCAACAACAACTGAATTTTCGTCGGTTAAGGAAGACAAATGGAACCAATAAAGGAGAAAAGGAAGATTGAAGTGAATGGACCTTTTTGTGATCGTTTCTTTAATTTGGTACCTTGTTATAGGTAGGATGGACAACAACCAACTCATATAGTAATGACAACCAGATGTACGATTTTCAAAATTTTTAAACAAGTTTTTGAAAAAGATTTTCCCTTACAAAATTTCTAAAAGCCTTTTTGAATAAAATAAGTTTTAAAAATTGGTTGTCAAGGCACTACTTGAGTTTCTTATTTGTTATAAGACCAGATTACTTAGAAAGTACGTGTTCTAGATATTAGTATGGTTGATTCCGAGGGCCAAATGGACCCGCTATTACGAGGAAGTTTCGATTAATCCTAACAGCAAAATGTGAATCTTATTTGATGAGATTAACAACATAACCGGAGTACGGAAAAGCTATTCATCTAGTTGTAGAGACCATTAAAGTTTAAAGAATTCATTGATTTAAAAGGAGCTTGGGCATAACCGAAGAAGATTGGGAAGATTTTCAGACTTTTCTAAAGGAAGAACATTCTTAATAAAAGAATCATCATTTTAAGTGGAATAAATAAAACTTGAAGTTACCTGGTAAGAGCGCACTTATGATAGAATTGTTAGAGTATTAAACATGCAGGTACGAAGCTAAAGACATAAATAAGTAAGATATTATCCTTGAGCTTAAATTACGATGACATTTCAGCAGACTTTCTGAAGTTATTAAATGAATCAAATGGGATTTATTGATTGAACCATCTCAGAAGAAGAACAGGGGTGAAATGTGGATGGTGACCAATAGTATCATTCTTTATGCAATATTCCAGTATATATTCTCTTTTTGAATCCTAAATATGTATGAACTTCTTTCCTTGAAAATTCTTTACGATGATAAGAAAAGGATGATGTTTCATTCCTTTTAAATTTAATTTATTTCCCTCAAGTTTGCTCTCTGATTAGGACGATCAGTATTACGGTGAGACGCTTTGTCGAGATGACAAAGAGTCGGGTGGGACGCCACCTAATCATGTGCTGTATGCCATATGGTACAAAAGACTGGCCATCTTAAGTACCAATGTGGTTGTCTCATTCATATTCAAATCATTACTTCTTTTCAACTCTAATTTTGTTAAATTGTGAATCCTTCTAGTTGTTTCATTGTACTGTCATTCTTTTCAAGAGTTTTTCAAAAAAAATCAACGTATTATGAACCAAGCGGGCAAGGTTCCATCTACCTCTCATGCATGGAAAGGAAACAAAGGCATATGGCGAGGATTGCAAATCACTAGCCCCAGTCAGGGATGCACTAAGAGTCAAGGGAATCTACTCTAATAAGGAATACGTCTCCGAGAAAAAAGAGTTTGTGATTTTCCTGTGAAATATGTTATTTAGAATACGGATGTGAGATGTGAATGATTATTGTGGATACCTTATGTGTTAAAGTATTGAAAGATGTGGGAGCAACTTGATCGTTTATCTCTCAAGGTTTTGTTGATAAGATGAATTACCCTATTGAATTGATAAGATTATGACTAAAGGACTAGCAAGTCAAGAATGTGTAATTGTTAAATAATTGAGTACCAATGGTGTAATTGAGATTTCTAGCAATAAGTTGTGAATAATTGATATCATTTAAGATAAGAGGATTTGACATTATTCTAAGGAATGGATTAACTATTTAAGCGTGATGCCCAGATAGACCATCGTGATGAAAGATAGTTCTGAAGACGCCAAAAGAGAATGTGATGAGGTTCAGAAGATGAAGGAAGGTAAAGAATTTGTTAATAATGACTTAAGCTAAGAGGTTATGGTGACCAAGAGGTAAGCACTACGGTGATTATGAATTTGAAGGTTTTATTGTAATTAATGAGTTTCAAGATATGTTTCCAGACAAGTTACCAACATTTCCTCTAGATAGAGAAATTTATTTCATGATTGACTTAGCATCAGAAACGAAACAAATGTCCAAGGCCCCGCACAGAATGGCGCCAGTTAAAATGAAGGAGTTAGAAAAGCAAATGCAAGAGATGTTAGAAGAAGGAGCGATTAGACCTAGTGTACCCCATATGGTGTACCGGTATTATTTGTTAATAAGTAAGATGGAAGTAGGAGATTATGTGTCAACTAGTTAAAGCTCAACAAGTCTACTATCAAGAGAAAATATTCGTTACCTTGAACTAATGATTTGTTTAATCAGATGAAAGAAGCAGAGTATTTTCTAAGATTGATTTAAGGTTTGGGTATTATCAATTGAAGATTAAACCTATGGACATATCAAAGATAATTTTCAGAACTAGGTACTGTTGTTATAAAATTCTAGTATTGTCATTTGGATTAACCGATATACTAGTAATATTTAAACTTGATGAACAGAATCTTGAAGGAAGATCCGAATAAGTTGTATTTATGTTACTTAAAGTCAAAGAAGGACCATGCAAAGTATTTAATGATAGCTGGGAAGTTGAAGAAGAAAGAAGTTGTATGAAAAGTTTAAAAGGTGAAAGTTTTGATGATAGGAAGTATAATTCTTAGCATAAATAGTCAGTGAGGAGGAGACTAAAGGGGATCCAACAGAAATTAAAGTTAATATGAATAAAGAAAGACCAAAATCACCAACAAAAGTAAGAAGTTTTATTATTGACCGATTTTTATCTGAAATTTGTTCAAGATTTCTTGAAAGTTACAATACCTTTGACGAAGCTAACCAGAAAAACCAAGAATTTTATATGAAATGGAGAAGGGTGAAGAAAGTTTTGCGGAGCTAAATGAGAGAATGGTTACATCACCTGCTTTATCACTTTGAAAGTATCAAGGAGATTTGGTAGTTTATAGTGATACTTCTCATAAGGGAATAGGATGTGTGTTGATGCAGCACAATAAAGTTATTGTATATGCATCCAGAGAACCGAAACCTTATGAGCAGAAGTACCCTACTCATAATTTGGAATTAGCAGTAATAACAATATTCGCTTTGAAAGATTGGGAAATATTACATGTATGGAGGAAGGTGTAAGATCTATACGGACCATAAGAGTTTGAGTATGTATTCACAAGGAAAAGCAAATGTAGTGGCAAACGATAAGCAAAAAGGAGAAAATAAACATAGAGACTGCATCGAAAAAAATTACCTATGGAATTTCAGAAGTTGAAGTTGGAAGTCAGATATATAATCCAATGGAAACAAGGATGGGTAGTATGGCCTTTCAGTCAAAGTTGTTAAGAAAAGATAAAGAGATCTCAAGAGAAGATAATGGATCACGATGTTAACAGTTAGTAAGAGGAAATTTATGCACTCAGAAGAACGATCACGATATTCTCAGGTTTTCTTCCAACACTTGGATGCTACAAGTAAAAAGAATTAAGAAATGGGATCCTATAGGAAATTCACAATATAAAGTATTTAACTTATTTAAGAAATGCCAAGATATACAAAAATTTAAAGAAAATAGTGATAACCAAGTATAAGAAGGAAATTTCAAAATGGATTAGGAAGTGTTAGACATGTCAAAGAATTAAGGCGAAGTATCGGAAGCCTAATGGACAAGGCATACAAAGGAGTGATTTTACAAGAAGCGAATCATAAAGTGTACCAGTGATGTTGTTAGAGATGAAATTACGAGATTGTGTACTGATTATCGGGAGTTTAACAAAACAACAAATAAGAATAAATGACCCCTATAAAAAATTGATTACTTACGAGACCTAATTCAAGAAGTGTGTTATGTTTCGGGGATTAACTTAATATCCGACCTGAGAACATATCAGAGATTATGAATAAATTAAGTTATGAGCATTGTAAGCTCTGGTAATATTATGTGAAATAACAAGTGTATCAGTTAAATATAAGGAATTAAGGAACATGGTGTATAAGGAGTAATCGGATAAGCAAATTGTATTTTTTGATAACATCCTCAACTATTCAAAGAATAAGAAAGTCTGAGTGGAATGCCCAAGGATTTTCCTCCAAAGATTAGAAGAAAAGCAACTATACGTTGAGTTTTCAAGTATGAAATTTTGACCGAGGTTAACAAAAGATTCTGATTAATCCATTAACAACTACCTAAACAAAGCTGTATGGTAACAGATGCCTGGTGTCGAAAGAAAGGATTGGATGTAAGTAAGACCACTGAGGAGTTAATAAACGAATTGGAAAGAATGGAATATGAAGTTCAAATACCTAAAGGTGATAATAAGTGAATATATGAGATTACTTTTCACCCTTTACTAAAATGAAATAATAAACGAGGATATAATAAGGCAAGAAAATGCTACAAGTAAAAATAAAGAAAAATTTCAAGGAAGGGTCATACCAAGGCCAGGGACTGAGCTCCCATGAGCTTTATTCTCTCCAAGTCAGGGGTGGCAACCACGTCAGTAAAGTCCTTGGGGGTTACGTCATGGTAGGACCAATCCCAAGCGTGCTTTGTGGATCCAACCATGGTATCCCCTCGGCGGAATCCCCAAAGTGGCTGAAAGGCACCCGTAGCAACAGAGGCAGGAGCAGCAGTAGTGATAGGGGCACTGAAGGCCTCAGCTCCCTCAGCTGGAACCTCCACCATGGGTTGCTTGTGCTTCCGTAGGAATATAGGCTCCGTAGCCTTTCCTCGAGTATCCAGACCCACAAGGCGAGCCTTCTTCATCCTGGCAGTCTCCTCAACGAGAGGCACATTATCCTCGTTGATTTCCTTAGCAGCTGCAAAATAAGAGAAAAGCCAAAATAAGTGGTGTCAATAATGCATGAAAAAAAAAGTAAAAACGAGAAGGGAAGAAAAATACCCTGTTAAGGAATAGATGATAGCCCCACATGGATGAGGGAGAACTCCTCTAAAAGAGTCCAGCTGATAGTGGCACCATCATCCCGAGTAAGCTCATCATAAATGATAGTTTCCTCGGGGGTTAGGAGAATGGATTTGAGGCTACCATCACTAACCTTCCCGAAGTAAGATCTGTAGAGGGTGCCCCAGACACCATTCTCCCACCTTAACCCGACAAAACTATTTCTCCAATTTTGGTTATTATCGGGAATGAAGGCGCTGTTAAAAATATGCTTACACTTGGGCATTTGTTTAATGTAGACCCAACCACAATTACCCAAAGAATTGTTATAACATTGAAAAACCTTCATAAAAACAACTACAGATAAAGGAAAACTTCCCCTAAGACAGCAAACCATTAAACATAAAATGTTCCTCCAGGCGTTTGGAGGAAGCTGACAGGGGTTAATTTGCAAATCAGCTAGAAGGTGAGGAATGAAGGGATGAAAAGGAAACCTAAGCCCAGCATCTAGGGAATCTATGTAAACGAAAAGAGTATCGGGGTTTCAGTGGCAAGTATGGTCGCCACCAGAAACTGGAACTAGCCTAAGGGGAGGACGAACATTATAACTTGCATTTAATTTATTGTAATCTATATTATGCCATGTGTTACAATAATTAAAGGAGTCGAGATGTGTAGTGGAGGGATATTTGTCCCCCTAGTATTAATCATATCTATCAAAGACATGTAAGAAGAGCGGATCTCAACATCCTTACCTCATTTTGAAGCCGAGGCAATCTTGGCCGCTCTCTCAGCACCTTTGTCTGCCATTAATGGAGAATGAGGAAGGCTTGGAAGCTTGAAAGAAGGCCGGAAAATCCCTAGAGAGGGAGGAGTTTGGAAGGCTGGAGAGAGGAGAGTGAAGAGAAGGAAAGTTTTGGAGAGTAGAAAGTGTTTGAGGAGTGAAATGAGAAGTGTGGAGAGTCACACTTCCACCTCCCTCTTATATAGGCACATGGAAGGCATATTGGGCCTGGAAAAGCCCATTTGGGCCCAATATCAAGAAAGTATGGAAAGATATACAGAGTTTTAGAAGATTTTTGATTTAAAATATATGTTTGAGAACATTCTGGAAGTATCCAGAAAAATCTAAAAACATAAGGAAAAACCTCAGAAATTCCAGAAAATTCTGGAAATTGGGCTTAAGAATGAAGGCCCAACCCAAATTTTAGTGGGCCTAAGGATATGAGAAGCCCAGTAAAGGGTTGGCCCAAAAAGCCCAGGAAGTAAATGGGCTCAAAAAGGAGATTATATAGTAATAAAAATCCTGATCCAATTCGATCAAGATTTTAATTGGATTTTTGGTCGAACAACTGAGGTCGGAAATGACTACGACAAGGGCTGGAAAATTAGGATAAAATGATCAGAACCTGACCCAATTCGACCAGAAATGATATAGAAATTCTGGTCGAATTGCTTGAGGTCGAAGTGGCTTCGATCAGGGCTAACAAAGAGGGTTAATTCGGTCAAAAAATGAATCCTGACCGAAAATTCGTGGTCGAAAAGGGGAGAATTTAAAAAAAAATTATATATAGTATAAAATCCTGGTCGAAATTCGACCAGGAAGTGAGGTCGAATAATCATGCTCGAAAACCTGTCGACCAGGGCAATTAGAGGGCTAATTCGACCAGGATCCTGGTCGAACAGGATTCCTGGTCGAACCAGGTATAAAAAAAGGATGGAAATTCCTTAAAATATTTTCTGAAAAAATAAATATTTTCAGAAAATGAGATATAAATCCAAAAAATTAAGGACAAATCCCAGAATTAAGGGAAAATCCATAAATTTTAAGTTAAAATCCCAGAATTAAGCGAAAAATCTAGAAAATTAAGGAAAAATCCCAGAACTAAGGGAAAAATCTAGAAAATCAAGGAACAAATCCCAGAATTGAGGGACAAATCCATAAAATTAAGGAAAAATCCCTGAATTCAGGGAAAATTCCTGGAAATTAAGATAATTCCTAAATAATAAGGATCTAAGCAAATCATTGTAAATGTGTAGGTCGCTCCACACTTTACGCAAAACGATACCCTGTAAGGGAACGAATGAACTTAACTTCTGCGAAACCTAGTCACTGTTTCCCAAAAGTTGGGGGCAAATGATAAGGAATAAATAAATCCTGATTATGTATTAATATTATATTAATTACACATGATTTGGGCTACAATGTCCAATAAGAAGATGTATGACATTCAGACCAAAAAGGTTAATACGTTGATCAGGCCTGATGGACCAGATCAGGCCTGATGGAACAAAGAAGGCCCAAAACCCAAAATATTAATTAATTTTGTAATTAATTGATAAGGGATAAGTCAGCTGATAAGATGAGTCCTATTGGAGAAATAAATCCTTGTAGATTGGCCTCCAAGGAATCTGGTGGGATAAGGAATCAGCTTTCTACTTCTTAGGACTCAAAAGTCTATTCTAATTCTGAGACTTGCCCACCAAGTCTCCTAACCCAAGTCCAATTCAAGGACTCCCAACATCTATATAAGGGGCCTCACCCCATAAATCAGAACGACATTTTTTGACTTGATCCTTGACAATCATCAAGGTACGTAGGCATCTTGTTAAGGCAGATTGAGTCACGAAACACAAGAGCAGTCAAATCAATCCTCGAAGCTCATGTTTCTTAGTGATAAACACATCAATTATTATACCTTAGTTTTTGATCCATAACAGTAGTGAGATAGTAAGATTCTAAGAACAATTTCATTATCAGTTGTAAGTCAAATTAGTTGGGATTTGGGTACGTTGTAATATAAGTTAAGGTTGTGGCTTGTTTTTATACTTTAACCTGTTGCGGTCCATGGTTGTGTAAAGCAGGGTCATTTCAAATAATATTTCATTTACAGGTTTATATATTTTGTGTGTGTGTTATGGACCCCAAACTTCCGACTTGGGTTAGAAGGGTGCCACATTCGAGGTGGAGGGTTGTGGTTCAGGGACAACACCCGTGACAGATGCCACAGTTTGACTCATAGTTGGAACTGTGGTTGTGACAGTGTGTTGTTCACCAACAATGGGAACCTTTAATTGAATTGGAGAGGATTTGACTAGGTTACTATCATGTTCCATGGCCTCAAACCCTTTCTCTTCTTGCAAAGAGCTGGCACTTGATTGTGCTAAGCTTGCCTCCCCTACAACAGGCTCATTGGCAATTGGACTCCTAGCTTCAGTTGTTAAGGCAATTTTAGCTAGGGTTTTAAGGGGAGTTGTCCCTACATGAGGAACCTCTAATTGAATTGGAGAGGATTTAGATAGCTCCCCCTCAGGAGTACTACCCTCAAACCTATCAATCTGTGAAGATTGTTTAGCAAATGAAGGTGCTTAAGAGACTACCACAGGGTCTTCGGTAAAAACTGATGAAACCCCTGTGTTTGTGTTTGTGTCATCAAGGTCTACCGCAGAGTGTAGCCTCTCACCAACTAAATGTGGTTCCTGGGTGGTGAGCATAGTTTCATGAACCATGTCACTTGATTTTGACAACACTTGAGAATTAGATTCAAGTGTTTCATTGTATGAAGAAGAAATTTTAGATATAAGATTAGTAATTTCAGGATTGAGTGTTGGCAGCCCCCCTGAATAGAAGAGGAGCTTCAAAAGATGTGCTCTATATGTGTGTGCCATTCTTATTCCTTCTTTCATACACTTCAATGTGTTCAAGTGTCTGTGCAGAATCTTTACAAGGTGCACTAGGGAGAGTGCTCTTTTCAATAGAGACATATTGTTGAGAGGATGCCTCTAGAGTCTGTTTTATGCCCTCTTTTGCAACTACATCCTTTTGGGAGGATGCAGAGGTAGCCAAATGAGTGGTCAGCTCAGATTTCTTTTCCTTCTTTGGTTTCTTGACCAGGTTGGACTCTATTGGAATTTGATCCTCACCACTCACATTTATCACAGTAAGGGTTGCCTGCTTTCTCTTCTTTTTACTTACTTCACCCTTTTGAGAGGATGAAGTGGTTGGTTTCCTAGCTTCTAATGGTAATAAAGGAAGGGTCTCGGTTTGGGAAGGCCCCTGTTAGTGTTCTTGTGCTTGTTCTTCCACAGGGACAGGAGTCATAATTGTACTAGATTGAACAGTTGATCTCATATCAGTCATTGGGTAAGAGTAAGTCTTGAATCTTTCCAACATAAATGGAGTGATTCTAAGACGTAAAGGTACCTTTTTTTGGGTAATAAGTGAGCCAAAGAGAACTTTGGACACTTGCTTACAGTTGCATATTTTTGTCCTGTCTATACCATTAAGTAAATGATTGTCATGCACTTTATGATTTAAAGCAGACATTATAAACCTAGGACGGAAGATTTCCTTACCTCTTGATGCCAAATGCATTGTGAGCCCGGTGCTAAGCTCCTTCATTATTAGTAGTCCTACATTGAGGTGTCTGTTGTGAGCCATGGAGAACACTGGATTCTGAACATCACTTGAAATGTTGTCATACCCAGTCTTCCTGCAGGTGAAAGCCCTCACAATTGAGTCAAAAAAGGAAAGACAATTCCCTCCTCAAATACTTCTTGTTCAGGCTTGCCAAGTTGATTCTCTCACTGTAGTTGATGAAGTCCATGAACTCGGCTAGCTCATCTTGAGTTGGAACCTCCACCGGATTGTCAGTAGGGGTGTCCAAAGCCAGATTGATATAATTCTCAGAAAACTTCACTTGTTGGCCTTGAATGGAGCAGTTAACCACCATAAAAATAGCATGATTCTCATGCACCACTGTCCTCACCGTAGCTGTGTTCCAGAAATAACTGAGAACATCCAAGTACAATATGGGATTTGCAGTAAGAGCACCTGTAAAGTATTTCTTAGAAAGGAACTTCACAAAGCTCCTGAAGCTATTAGGAGCTTGGTTTGCATTCCGTAAATGCAAGATAGTTGATGCCCTCTTTTAGGATAAAAGCTCTAACTGTGTTTGATGCCATTTTAAGTGTTTGAATTTGAGTGGGTAAGAAAAACTAGAGAGAAAGACTTTGAAATGAGAGAAAACGACAAGGATTTGGAGAAATTAGGTCACTTAGAGATCTCGAAGGCGTAATGAGGTGTATGTCGAGATGTCTAGGTATTTATAGTAAAAGGTAAATGACTTATCGAGAACTTAAAATAAACATTTGGAATTGATTATCGAGAAGTTATATTGAGAGAACAAACACATATCGATATGTCATTTTCCTGACTATTATCGAGAACTAGAAAATGACTTATCGAGATGTCAAATAAATACCCAGTTTGTCCTGAATGGACTGAATTTATCAATTTTTATTTGAATAAATCAAAATAAAATCAGAATGATTTTATCAAAAATATTTTACCAAAATAATTTATTAAATTAAATTATCCCAGTTCTAAGTTATTGATAAGTCTAAAATTTATACTTGTAGAGAACTCTATGAATTATCACTTATCGAGATCTCTACAATGACTTATTGAGAAGTCATAAGAATGCTTGGCGAGAAGTCCTTTAAGAAGTCAGAAAAATGACTTATCAAGAACTCACTCGAGAAGTCTCAAAATGACTTGTCGAGAAGTCAGTTAGACCTATCGAGAATTCAATTATTTATATACTTTTTTCTTTTTGATTATGTCTTACGCTAATTTCACATATTGAAAATGTAAATTAACATTTAGACAGTTTTCTCAGAATTGAAAAATTCCAAGCTAAATTTTGAATTTTGAAAAATAAATGTATAGAGATGTCTGAAATATTTATAACTCATATTCTTGTTAATTTTCAATTAAATCAAATTAATTTTGATTTATTAGAAAACAATATGCTGCAAAACATTAGCCGGGTTCTTGTCTTTAGGATGAAGAATTTAATATTCCAATTTCACCAACAAGTCTAGTGAAAGTTTCTTCATCCAAAGGTTTAATAAAAATGTCAGCTAATTTCTTTTTCTGTTGGAACAAAAATGAGCTAATTGATACCATTTGCAACATGTTCTCTAATAAAATGGTACCTTACATCAATGTGCTTTGTTCTAGAATGATTAACTAGATTAGCCATAATAGATATAGCACTACTATTGTCACACATAATTGAAATTTCGTGTAATACTAGGCCATAGTCCATTAGCTAATTTCTAATCCAAAGCATTTGAGCACATTAACTTCGAACAACTCTGTATTCATCCTCAGCCGTGGAAGTTGACACAGATTGTTATTTATTTCTATACCATGATACAAGTCTTTGTCTAAGAAATTGACAACTTCCACTAGTGCTCTTTCTGTCAACCCTGCATCCAGCAAAATCTGCATCTGTGTATCCAAGAGCTTCAAATCCTGTTCCCTTAGGATACCATAATCCCAAGTTTGGAATCCCCTGTATCTAAAAATTTCCTTCACAGCCATCAAATATGATTCTTTTGGATTGGCTTGAAATCCTGCACATAGACATGTTGCAAACATAATGTCTGGTCTACTAGAAGTCAAATATAGCAAAGATCCAATCATTCCTCTATAACCTGAAATGTCTACACTTTTTCCCTTTTTATCTTCATCCAACTTTGTAGTTGTAGACATAGGTGTTGATGCAGGTGAATAATCAACCATACCAAACTTCTTTAATAAATTTTTAACATACTTGGTTTGGCTGATGAAGATTCCATAACTTCTTTGACTGACTTGAAATCCAAGAAAGTAATCTAACTCTCCCATCATACTCATTTCATATTCACTCTGTATGAGTTTTAAAAATCTTTGACATAGATTTTCATTAGTAGAACCAAAATTGATATCATCCACATAGATCTGAACTAGGATCATATCACCATCATGTTATTTGTAGAAGAGAGTCTTATCAATAGTTCATCTACTGAATCCATGTTTAAGCAAAAATTCTGACTGTGTGTCATACCATGCTCTAGGTGCTTGCTTTAGTCCATAGAGAGCCTTTAGAAGTTGGTAGACAAAATCTAGAAATTCAGGATCTTCAAAGCCTTGTGGTTGTTGCACATAAACTTCTTCTTCTAACTCATCATTTAGGAATGTACTCTTTACATCCATTTGATACACTTTAAAGTTTGAGTGTGCAGTAAATGCAAGAAAGATTTTTATTGCATCAAGTCTTGCAACTAGAGCAAAAGTTTCATCATAATCAATTCTTTCTTCCTGTGAGTAGCCTTTTTAACCAACCTTGCTTTGTTTCTTTTTACAATCCCATTTTCATCCATTTTGTTCATGAACACCCACTTTGTTCCAATTACACTTCTGTTCTTTCGTGCAGGAACCAACTTCCAAACTTTGTGTCTTTCAAACTGATTTAGCTCCTCTTGCATAGCAGATATCTAATCAGGATAAACTAGAGCTTTCTCAGTTTTCTTAGGCTCAACTTATGAAAGAAAGAATCCATGTAGACATTCATTAGCACTTGCACTTCTAGTCCTCACTCCAGCATTTGGATCACTTGCTTCTCTTTTGTGACTCCTACCTCATTTCCTGGTGTGAGTTTGTTGACTTGATTTTTTTGCATCTTCTTCATCATTGGCATGACTTGTAGAACTTTCTCCTCTTTCTCCCCATGAGTTTGTGCTATCAAATTCAGGTTTTTAAGATGAGCTTCCATTCTCATGATTCACTTGTTCAGTTGACTCTTCATCCATTTTGTTGCTTGTATTGACTTTAACTTCATCTTGAAACTCACTATCAATGTTGAGATTTTTATATTTAAGGGCCTCAACTCATTATCATCAAGGAATTCCAAGCCTGGACACTTGTCATCATCAAAAGTCACATATGTGCTTTCCATAATTTTCTTTTATTCAAGCACATAAACTTTGTAGGTAGTTCTCTCTAATGAATATCCCAGAAAAATTGCTTCAAAAACCTTAGAGTTAAATTTTCCCACATATTCAGAGTTTTCTTTTAGAACATAACACTTGCTTCCAAACACATGAAGATGCTTCACAGTAGACTTCGTTTTTTGATAAGATAGAGTAGGGTGATTTGCCAAGATTCTTGTTAATGAGATATCTGTTTTGAGTATAGCATGCAGTGTCTACAATTTCTTCCCAAAAACTTGTTAGCAATTTGGCATCTTGCAACATTGTTCTAGCAGCCTCTACTAGTGTTCTATTCTTTCTCTCAACTACCCCATTTTTCTAAGGTGTTCTAGCAGCTGAGAATTCTTGAACAATGCCCTTTTTTTGGAGAATTCAGCTAAAGTTGCATTTTTGAATTCTGTGTCATTGTCACTCCTCAATCTCTTCACATAATTTTGATATTCATCCTGCTTCTCAATCTTCTTGATGTGTTCAATTATGATGTGTGGAGTTGCATCCTTAGAATGCATAAATTCTACCATTATGTACCTTGAGTAGTCATCCACCATCACAAGTGCATATTTCTTCCTTGAAATGGATAAGACATTAACTGGTCCAAGTAAGTTCATGTGGATAAGTTACAAAGGTGCACTTATGGAATTCACAATTTTGCTCTTGTGACCTGATCTCTTCATTTTGCCTTTTTGACAAACCTCACAAACTTCATTTTGAGCAAACTCCATATTTGGCATGTCTCTCACTAACTCCTTTTTCACCAGGGTGTTGATTGCCTTGTAATTCAGGTGAGAGAGGTTTTTGTGTCACAACTTGCTTTGCTCTACATATGCCTTGGTGTAGAAGCAACAGATTCCTTCCTTATTTGCCGAGTGTAAATCTGTAACAAACAGGCTTCCCACTCTTGCTCCTTTCAGAGCAACTTCACTAGTCATTTTGCTGATGATTGAGCATTCTCCTTTGTCAAATGAATAATGAATCCTGTATCTGTGTGATATTTCGTATTTATCAGAATTATTATTATTATTATTTGAATATGTTTATGTGATTTTCTGATTAGGCGGAATAAAATTCTGGATATTTTATTCCTGTTTGATGAGTTGGTAATATTAAATGGTAATGTACTAATTATTAAGTGTTATATCGATCCTTATTAATTTCTGAAAATATTTATTTAAATATATTATTTTCTAAAAGTTATTGAAAGCCGATCTTATTGATATCGATAAATTGAAAATATTTTAAAATATCCGGGAAATATTGTGCAATTATTTTTTATCAATAAATAATTATTATATGATTATTATTGGATTTTTTATGAATTATCTGATGATTGATATATTTATATTTGGGTGTGTATATATGATAAAGTGTAAGTATTTTTGATTTTTAATATGTCCAGGATAAAGTGTAGATAATTATGGTATTTTTCTTGTAATTTTTGGATTGTTATATGATTTTATAAGAATTTGTAGATTTAATAATTATTTTCTAAGTAATTATAAAAACTATTTTATAAATTTGGGAATCGTCCAACCTCAACCGTTTTTGCATTTTTACAACCCGAAACTCTTCATAAAAATCCTTCTTAACCTAATATGATAGTTCCAGACATTTTCCGTGTTTTGACATTTTTGATCCAGATTACGGTTTGACCTGTGCGCGTCCCGGCGCAAAATTTTCAATATGATAATCATTTCGGTAGATCAATAAAACCCGTATTCTCGGGAGACGGGATATTTGTACATTATTTTCTCACAGGGTGTTTTATAAGAAGTTCGGTTTTGATAATTATCAAAATCTGGTATTAAATTGTATCATTTTTACAGTTACTTAGCGGTTAAGTAATCTATTTTTGGATCTGATATATAAGTATAAATTCAGCATTAAATTTCAGAATGTTTCAAAAATCATGAAACTTATATTTTCTTAAGTTTTGAATATTTTGAGAATTTTAAAATTATTTTGGAAAATTTTTTGGATTATATTTACCCGCACGTTTGTTCTTTAAATTGTAAAATGCGGATATGACGCGCGATTTATAAATGTTTTAAAAATTATGAAAATTTTATTTTATTAGTTTTTAAATATTCCGAGAATTTTAGAAATATTTCGGTTTCATAAAAAGTTATCGGACCGGGCCCCTACCGGGACGTCAAACCCCACAAAAATCAGATTTTTATTTTTATAAAATTGTGGGACTTCCAAATATTTTATATTTTCGCATATTTGGAATATTCATAATTTTTAGGAAATTTTGATATAAATTTTATATTTATTTGATTAAATATTATTCCCCGCTAATAATTAATTTTGGACTAATTGTTTAAATGTTGTATTTAATTTTAGTTTATAAAAAAAACAAAAAGAAAAAAATGTACAAAGAAAGAAACCCTACCCCCACCCCCACCTCGCGCGCCTACCCTCCCCCTTATTTTCTTTTCTTTCCCGCAGTTCTCTTTCTACCCTCTTCCCTCTGTCTCTCTTCTATCTCTCTGTCGTATATATTTTTATACTTTTAATTTTCAAAAATTCATATCTTCAAAACCGTTCATCCAAATTTCAATTATTATATATATAAACGATCAGTGCTTCGATACCTACGCATAGGTATATATATTGCGATGTTTTGAAAAGAAAATTTACGGAGCATATTTTTCATTTTAATTTATTTTCGGGGCATAGAAAAGGAGTTTGGCGGTGTTGATTAGTCCACATGGCATCTCAGCTTGTATATGTCTATGGCAATTAACTTCGGATTTTTCTGGAGATATTTTCTGGACATCAGATATTCTCTTCGGGGTGATCAGAATTTATTTTGGGTAACGATTTCAAAATTCCGCCTTCGTACTTGTGTATATTATAACATGTTAGTGTTTATATATTTATTTCATAAATTTCAGAAGTTGTTGTAGAAGTCATTTTTGGCCATGTTTTTCATTTCTGACGTGTTTATACGTGCACATATAAATTATTGTGTGTTTTAAATTTATTGTTTTTATTTTAGTACAGTCGAATTGTGTTGTTTGAGATTGATTTTGAGGGGTATGACCCCGGGAAAAGTCCATTTTACAAAGACGTTATTTCGAAATTTTTTCTAAAATGTTTATTTCAATTTCAAATTATTATCTTTTATTATTTTCGAAAATCATAATTTGATTCAATTATTTATAATTTTTTTGATTTATTCTTATTTTATTCGTAATAAATAGATCGTTCGTCCGTTTAATACGAAACGAACTCGTACAGACTCAGAAAAATATTCTGCTTTCATTAAAAATACTTTCGAGACCCAAATCCTTTTCTTTTGAAAGGTCTCTTGTTTGCAAGTTAGTTCTAAGTCGATTTTTGAACGATAAATCATATTTTTCACCCGATATCAGTTTTAAGTGTACCGAGTCGAACCTTTTGACGAACTGAGTCATATGTGATATAAATTATTTGATACGTGTCTTATGTGTTTATATGGTATGTGAATTACGTGTGTACATGAGTCAAGAGTCTTGTGCTTGACTGTTTCCTTTATGTGTGGGCTATCATATGGGTAGACGTTAGGGTTTTGACGCACAGTTCATCGAGTAATTATCGTTTAGACGATTAAATTTATATCATTTAATTATAGATGCGGATCATTCGAGTTGATCAGGATAAGATGTTGGATAAAGAATGGGATGAAATGGTATTGGATATCTGGCTTCTAGCAATCGCAGGAGCAGCATATCAGTAAAGTGTTGAAAAGAAGGACAATGATGTTTTGAGACAGAATGTCACAATAGATGTGTCATTAAGAGTGTGACTAACTGCTAAAAAACCAAAGGCAAATATCCCTATCATCACTTATTGTTCAAGTGATGTTTATTTTGAATCCTATTATGCAAGTATTGCTTTCCTTATTCTCAGTTCATAATAGATAAATGTTTTCGTCTAGCTGAATTATCATGCAAATACTCGTCAACTATTCTATGTTCAGAATAGTTAAGTGAATTTACTTATCAAATGAATGGATTTATAAATGTTTTGGGTGTTGAGAAAAATGAGTTGGTTTTGCGAGTATTCATGCCCAAGTAAATGGGGGAATAAAAGTTTATAAGGGTGTCGATTATTATGACCCCTTTCAATAAAATGTTTTTAAGATTGGATGGTTGCGTAAGAGACCGTGGCGGCGGTTCAACGTGAGCTATGTGTTATACGGGATATAATACCTTGTTAGGCCGATATGTGCCTTGGGTGCCCCATTTACTTAGTTGGATATTCTTCGGCCTACCAGTGTTGCTCCGCGGCTGATCACTGGCGGCAACACACCGTCGTTCGAGAATTCCAATCTAAATTATCATAATGTTTTTTATAATCATAGAATAAATGATTTATCAACTATTTCTATTTTGGATTAATGGTGAAATGCAGTTTTGATTCAGTTTCTGATTTGTGCTGATACTAACTTTGTTATTATATATCAAAGGTGGTATTAGTATAGATGATTGATGTTGACTTCAGTATGGGATGTTGTGAGCATCAAAGTTCATATTGATATCTAATTTGATATGACAACAAAATGAGTATTAATATCAAGAGTTCGGTTTTGAATAAAGTTTACGATTCACTCCATAATCATTGTTTCATGTTAGTGTTGTTTACAATATTTCCGTAAACACTATTTACGAGCTTTGTTCTCGTCAAGATTCAAAGTATTGCTGAAGCATTTCGCTCGAAAATATCAAAAACAGTTTTGAGTACAGTGAGAAACAATTATCTAATTCTTTAATAAATTTATGTTTCAGCAATTATAATTTTAAAATGTTCTGCGCTATTGCAGATGTCAGTTTAATATCAAAATGACCATATATATTATAATGAACTTGTTGAGCATTTCTTTCGCTCATACTTGCCTGTTTTCAAATTTAACATCCAGTAGGGATTAACTTGCGCTGTTTAGCCGCGTATTTCGAGGAAGCAAAGAAGAAGCTTTTGAAAGGTGGTTAGTCCAGGGTTTGCGGATTAGTGTAAGTTTTATTGTATAAAGTTGTATATATTATATTATATTATATTATAGTTGTGTATTTTATAGTTGGTCCTAGTATACTTCTTTTCGAAGTTATACTAGCGGGTAAGTTTTGAGATTGAAAATTGTTGAAAAGAGTTTTAAAAGAAAGTGAAAAATTTATTTATGGAATTTGGATATCTTATTTCTAGAATTGTAACTTTAAAAGATCTTGGATTCATTGGGGTCATAGATGATAAATATCTTCCGCTGGCATTTATTTATTGATTTAACAGGTTATTTTGGATTGACGTTTCATAGTGACGACCAAATCCTCTGACCCCGAATTTTGGGGGCGTTACAGGTTGGTATCAGAGTTGAGGTTATAGTAAACTAGAAACGAGAGTGTGTAGGAGTGTGTATAGCTATGTGAGGACGTCTGAGCTCATATCGAGTTGTGGGACTATTGGATATAGTACCAACGAATAAGTTAAGATAGGCGCATTCATTTGAGATGGTTGTGCTGGGCTGGATGGAACTCCTGTCAGCTGCAAATATCTATTGTGGAATCTTCCGAGGCTACTACAATTCGATGACGATGGAGATTATCGATATCCTCAGAACATGAAGAAGTGTCTAGAATCGGATGACGAGTCAAATGAAGAGTTCAAATAGAAGATAAGCATTAAGACCTTGACAATACCTTCTCTTTCTATAAATTCTTTTGTCATCTCTCAAAAAGAAGTATTTGTTAAATGACATAGTCCATAACACCCGTTTTCAATCACGTATTGTGCCAGAGGTTGTCATGAAACCTATTTTCAGGTTTTGATAGCTCCACCAAATTATGATAATTTAACTTCCACTTTTCTTATATGGTGGATAGTTTCTTGGTAATGTGACACCACTTGCTCATATTGTGCCAAAATTTTATTTTCTGGATTTCATTTCCTTCAGAAATATCATCTTTAAAATCTTATTAGTTTTATTCATTTAATTTTGGATTCCTTTGATATTCTTTTATTCTATTACGACCGGCATTTTATGTAATATTATTTGTGGATTTGGTATAATATTAAAGTCAAATGAAAATATATTCAATGATTGTACGCTAGTGTGAGTGAAAATTTCTGCATTATAAATTTGCTCTGTGTAGTATATGATTTTTCAAAGCAAGAGTTTATTTAATTTATTTATTTTTTATTTATAAGGAATATTCTAAGCTTTGGAAAAAATTTCTTTTAAAAGGTATTTTGTTCACAAATTTTGAAAATGATTTTATAAAGTCTCTTAAAATCCAAGTTATTTATGGTATAAATTTTATAATTTTTGAACTTGTATTTTATTTTATAAAAATAAATCATTATAAATTTTAGTTGTCATATTTAGAAAATTACAAGAAAGCCCTTGCATGCAAACCACCCTCTCATTCTTTTCAAGGACAAAGAGGACAATTCCAACCCCACTAACTCTTATTTCTCTAGCCAATTTCCTTCTTTACCCTTGCATGCAAAATGCACCAAGTATAAGTGGAGGGATAGACTTGTCAATTCTCCTTTCCACTCACATTTTGTCAAATCAAATACCATAAAAACAAGCAAAGACATGATCATTTTCACTCATCACCCACACTACACTTATTCTTCTCTCCCTCCTCCTCCCTCACTCTCGGCCCTCTCTCTCACTCTCGGCCTTTAGCCGAGAACCACCCCTCCCCACTTTTCTTCATTTCTCCACCAAGCTTCTACTCTTTATACAAGTAAATGTTATCTCCCATACCATGATCATTCATATTTCAAAGAGTTTTGAGTAGAAAGTTTAAGTTTAAAGGTTGCATGTAAAGGTTTTAGTGAAACTCAAAATATAATCTTGATTCTTATGGATTTAAGGTTGTTTTTGAGAGGACTACAATGAATGGATAAGTGCCAAGTCATGAAAAGGAAACTCTTGATGATTTAATGGAAATTTCCATCCATTTCATTCGGCCATGACCATATGGGAGCCGAATGAATGGTCCTTGAAATCATTTTTGTTGTTTTGATCAATTTTTGCATGTTTATGTGATAATGACTTGAATGTTTTGGTGAAAATTTGATAAACCTCTTTGCATGCTAAGTGATCATCTAGGTATACCTTATGCTAGGCTTGCATGTCAATTTTAAGATGGAATATATGTAGAAAATGTGTTGTTTTGGTTTGAAAAACCCGAAGGCATGCATGCATGAGGATTTCTCTTAGAATTTTGTAAGATTTTGATCATTTGGAAAGATTTTTTTAGTGAGCCTTAATTTCAGTAGGTATAATGTGTTAATATTGATTTATGCTTCTTGTTGCATGGTAATAATTCGTGATTATCTTTTATAAAAATGCATACCTTGTTGTTTCAAAAGCATGAAGATTTGTGATTTGTGAAGTGTAGATTCTCTTGTTTTGCCATAATTGTACCTTAGGTAAGGATGATCTCCCCAAGGTTATTTTGAAAATAAGGGAGTTAGTTCAGTAGAATACCATGTATAAGTCTTGGTTTAAGTATTGAGTTGTTGTTAGTTGAGTTTGTCAAGTCAAAAACCTTGGAAAATGAGAGTTATAGTTTCTGCGGAAAATCAGTTTAGTACCCTGAGGTTTAGAGTGAGTTTTGACCATGTCATTGGTGTGCACTTTGAGGCCCAAGCCACCAGAAGTTAGTATTTGGAGTATACAAAAGGTTTTAGGAGTTGGTTGGAGGTTTGCATGTCATTTGGTTAGGTGCACAAGTAGAATAACAAAATATGTCCAGCAGGGGACAGTTTTGTTGCAACTTAGAAATAGGGAGATTTGACCATGTCATGGGTAGGCCCTCATTAGTCCCTATTGGGCCTTAGTTAGAGGGAGTGTCAGAGAAGTTTTTCCAACCATAGTTCATAGGATATGAGTTAGAACCATGTATCACAAGTTAATTCAAGTCAGGGCATTTTCTGCATAGAAAAGCAGGGGAACCTTGGACTTTTAGCTTAGGCCCAAGAAGGCCCAAGCCAGGCCCTTGAGCCACATCAAGTTTGTGAGATGCCCTTAGGTCAGGAGAGTCTTGTGTAAAAGTTTTGAAGGAAAACGTATAGTTTAAGAGTGCCTAATGCACTCAAGAAACTATAGTTGTCATTCTGAAATTTGCACCAGTGAGCACTATCACTTATCACATAGTTTTAGAACACTTAGAAGTGAGTATTAGGTCAACCACCATAATTGTAAGATGGTATAAGGTCAGTAGAGCAAAAGGCACAAGTGAGGGTCAATAGGTTTTGGATAATTTAGGAAAGGCACATCGAGTTAGGGAGCCAAAATTTGAAGACTTTGTCTAGTTTAGCGACCAAGTGACTTGAGTGATGAGTCGAGATCATCCAAGCCTAGTGTTGCATTATGGTATATATGATGTTATTTGATATTAATATACGATATGTGATTATGTGGCTACGTGTGTACATTTGAAATATAAAGGTGGATATAAATTAGGTGCGTATAGGCCTAAGTGCCATCCATGTTTAATTTCGGGTTGTAAATAGGTTAAGATGGTAAGAATATATTATAATGAGGATTATTATTATTTATGTAGGATCTCGAGACGAGGGAAAACTTGCCAAAAAAGTCGAGTCAAGCTCTAGTTGTTGCTCTTACCAGTCAGACCAGACCAGCCTATCTCAAGGCAAGTGATTCAACTTGACCTTCGTATTTACTATAAACAGTTTATATATATCGATGCAATTATCCTGAGTCATTTTGATATGTTTAAATCAAGCGTATCTCTCGCTTATCTTTGAATTATATAGAAATGCCATGAACCCTCGAGTATGTATTGCAAGTAGTTCAAAAGTCTTTTCATGATAGTTAAATGCCATGATAAAATAAAGAGTTGTTATATTACTTGATTGATCCTCTTGATTAACATGCTGATGATTTCTAAGTATTGATATCTCATCCTGATACTGAACCCCTATAGAACCTTACCTTGAATTCTGATAGTCAGAAACTTACCAACATGATTCCTCATTGATTGATACCCTCTTTCCTATCCTAAAGCTTGACAATTCTGATATATATTTACATCCTGAGCTAGAGATCATTACCTTAACACCCATAGTATTCGTGAAGCTTATCTTCTTAATGATCCAACACCTGTACTTTGACGAGAAACCATTGCTTTGAGCCTAGTTTGGCATTACCCCTTCATATTATCCATTAGTCTCACCATATTTTCCTGTCCAAGTTCTGACATATGAAAACCTTTTGGTTACCCTAATAGAGTAAAGTTTTGTGAATCATGGCCCTGAGATTTATTACCATATTTCCCATGTTTCGAGTTGATCTATAATCCCTTAATAAAAATATTTACTGTTAAAAGAGATTTTGTTACAATTCGGCATCAGCTTTTGAAATAAATAAAATGTGGGTTTTCAGTCCCAAAGGGGGATAAATGTTTTCTTGAATAGTGGATCTGGACTGAGACGCGAGTCCTTTCCACACTTATATTAGGCTTAAAAGTTACCTAGGGATTCCCGTTAATGTTTTAGAACCCAGCGAGGTTCGGGATTACTTCACGGCTGATCACCGGCTGTAATCCGTAGCATCATAAAATGATTTTGATTAAGACAAGATTTTAAAATTGTTTTGATGCAAGCAAAATGATGTCATCTCATATAGTTTTATCTCTCGTTATCATTAGTTATGTCTTTCCATTGTCATTCTTAAAAGTATATCTCAATTTAAATTTTGTGTCGTACTGCTAGCACTTGTTGAGCATTTGGCTCACTCCTTGCTTTACCCTGATATTACAGCTAGCATCTATGGTTAGATTCAAGCAGACTGCCCGTAAGACCTGTGATGCTGATGCTTATGTTTGAGCTCAGGTAGAATAAGTAATAATAGTTGTGTGAGGACTCGGTATTTGTAATCAGATGTAACAGTTGGTAGTGTTGGGCTGTTCCAAATCCTAAACTGTAAGATCTTGGATTTGGTTGTGTATTCTTCATTAAAATAATGTAATAGCTATATTTATTTTGCTGTTTAAGTTGGGGGTGTGACAGGTTTTGGTATCAAATAGGTTATAGGATTTGTGTGTAGGTTATAGATATTATGCGAGAGAGTAGGTTAAGTAAATTATTATTAATACTCCTCTTATTGGTTGTCAGCAAAGGGCGCATTCCTCGTCATCCTCTGGGTCGGACGATACTATTGCTTTCTCCGTGTATGCTGAGTTGATGCGCGAGTTCGACATGCTTCAGGGCAAGTACGACCGACTGATAGACCGACTGAAGAACGTGTATCCGGACAGCCGAAACTACGAAGAGAAGCCAATGAGCAGATGACTGCGAGACTTGAGACCTTGGTTCAGTACGTCAACACTAAGCTTGAGGAGATGCCAGCACACCGGGACCGCACCAGCCAGTATGTCATTCAGATGGTGGCGGATGAGCTCCAGAGCATTGTGAAGACGCTTCGAGAGGAAAAGACTACCAAGCCCCGTTTAGATGGAGTGGAGCCTTAGTTCTTTCCATTTACCTTTCATGTTGTTGTACTATCAGACTCTATGGAATCCCCAGTTGTTTCCGTTTTTCCTTTAAATAAGCCTGTTATTCCTAGAAACAGACTATGTCCCAATCCTATGTAGTGTGATCTTTAAAATTTCAATAATTATGTGCTATTGTTCCATTTGCTCTCAACTGTTATTTTATGTTTTTATCATCATATCTGCTTAATTTGGAAACTTGACCCCATATGTAAATGAGAATGCCATGCGATACCCTCGAATCATTTTATCATTCATATTTGTTTTGACATAACTCTTATTTCAGGATCATGCCTCCCAAAAAGAAGAACCCAACAACCACCTCCACCACAGACCCAAATATTCTTCGACTACTGGAAACCTTGTAACAGCAAACCAATGCTATAGCTCAACAACAACTAACTCTTCAACAACGAATTGAAAACCAAGATAACCGTGAGCCACACCAACCACCTGAACAACCAGTACCACCTAGACAAATTGTCACTTTTAAGGCTTTTCAGAATGTGAATCCACCTGTATTTTATGATACCACTGATCCAGTGATAGCTAACACATGGATCAAGGAGATGGAAAGGGCTTTTGAGTTGGTACAGTTAGGAGACGATCAGAAGACGCCATATGCTACTTACTTCTTGAAGGGAGAAGTCATCTATTGGTGGGAATCAGTAAAGGCTATGGAAGTCACTCAGCAGGTTTCTTGGGAAAGATTTAAGAAGTTATTTATGGACAAGTATTACCCTAAGTACATGCAGAATCAGATGGAGCTAAAATTTCTTGAGTTGAAGCAAGGGAACATGACTGTATTGGAGTATGAGAAGAAGTTCACTGAGTTGTCAAGGTTTGTGACAAAGTATACCAGCACTGAGGAGGAAAAAGCAAAGAAATTTCAGCAAGGATTGGAGCCTTGGATCAGAGATAGGGTGGCTATGTTTGAGCTTGAAACTTATGCGGGAGTAGTACAGAAAGCTGCTCTGATTGAGAATAATGGGATGCAGTCAAGGAAAGAGAGGGATAACAAGGAGAGGAAGGTTCCATTTTATGGAGAAAAATCTGAAGCCGGAAGTTCGCAAGATCGGAATATAAAGAAGATTGCTTTCCAGAAGGGCGGAAATTTTCAAAAGAAGGGAAATTTGGGCAAATGGCAAGAATCAAAAGGGAACAACCAGGCAAGCCAAGGGCAAGTTGGAAAAAACAGGTTCCAGAGACCGGAATGCAAGCACTGTGGAAGAAGGCACCCCGGAGTATGCAATAAGCTGAGCATGACCTGTTATAGGTGCAATCAGAAGGGACATTTGGCAAATGAGTGCAAGATGCCGAAGCCAGGAGTTACGTGCTACAAGTGTGGGAAGACTGGACACATAGCTAGGGAGTGCAAGGCAACCGGACCAGTCAAAGCTCTAATGAATGTGGCAAGTACTAGTGCGAGTGTGCCAGCTGAGGTATTGGCATTACCTCCACCACCCGCACCAACCCCGCAAGGAACAGCAAGGACATTTGATCTAAAGATGAAGGATGCTGTTCAGAATTCTGAAGTGATAGCAGGTACACTTTTACTCAATAATGTCAAAGCTAAAGTATTGATTGATTCGGGAGCAACAAGATCTTTCATATCAGAATCTTTTGTTAATAAGCTCCAATGTGATAAAATGGTTATGAATGAGGTAGTAAATGTGGTAATTGCGAACCAAGAGAAGATTCCTGTGAATCAATTTTGTCCAAAGTGTTAGATTGATATTTCGGGGTATAAGTTCTCAGCCGACTTGATACTCTTCAAGTTGGGAGAGTTTGTATAATTTTAGGAATGGATTGGTTAGGAGAGAATAGCGCTCAGATAAATTGTAAGACCAAGAGAGTGTATTTAAAGACGAAGAGTAGAGAGAAGGTAGTATTTAAGGGGCAGAGGCAAGAGCCACTATTTCTTACAATTGTTCAGGCTAAGAAGTTACTTAGAAAAGGTTGTGAGTCGTTCCTAGCTTATGTAGTGGATTCAGAAAAAGGCAGCCCCAGCGTGGAAGATATTCCTGTAGTTAGCGAGTTTCCCGATGTATTTCCCGACGAACTACCAGGCTTACCACCAGATCGACAAATTGAGTTCGAAATCAACCTTGCTCCAGGCACGGAACCAGTTTCAAAGGCCCCATATAGGATGGCACCAGCAGAAATGAAAGAGGTAGCGAGCCAGCTACAAGAATTATCGGATAAAGGAATGATACGACCAAGTACGTCGCCATGGGGATCACCTGTTCTGTTTGTAAAGAAGAAAGATGGGAGTATGCGACTATGCATAGATTATCGGGAGTTGAATAAGGTAATGATCAAGAACCGCTACCCACTACCAAGGATAGATGACCTTTTTGATCAGTTGAATGGAGCAAAATGCTTTTCGAAGATTGATTTGAGATCGGGATACCATCAATTAAAGATCAAAGAAGAAGATATTCCTAAGACCGCATTCAGGACCAGATATGGGCATTATGAATTCCTAGTAATGCCGTTTGGATTGACCAACGCTCCGGCCGCATTTATGGATCTGATGAATCGGGTATTTAAGAAGTATTTGGACAAATTTGTCGTGGTATTCATTGATGACATCCTTATTTATTCTAAGTCGGAAGAAGAACATAAGCAGCACCTCTGGATAGCATTGGAAATACTCCGACAAGAGAAGTTGTATGCCAAGTTTACCAAATGTGAGTTTTGGTTAAAGGAAGTTCAATTTTTGGGGCATGTCATTGGAAATGAGGGAGTTAAAGTGGATCCGGAAAAGATTGAGGCAGTTATGAGTTGGGAGAGGCCAAAGACTCCTACGGAAGTGCGACGTTTTCTAGGATTGGCCGGATACTATAGAAGATTCGTCAAGGATTTCTCGAAGATCGCCACGCCATTGACCAAGTTAACCAGAAAGAATCAAAAGTTTGAATGGAGTGCAGAATGTGAAGATAGCTTTCAAGAGTTAAAGCAGAAGTTGGTAACAGCTCCGGTGTTGGTACTTCCAGATGATCAAGGGAATTTTATAATATTCAGCGACGCTTCACATATGGGTTTGGGATGTGTGTTGATGTAACACAGTAAAGTGATCGCATATGCGTCAAGACAGTTGAAGCCGCATGAGTTAAAGTACCCGACGCATGACTTGGAACTAGCCGCCATAGTGTTCGCACTCAAGATTTGGAGACATTACCTCTACGGAGAGAAGTGTGAAATCTACACGGATCACAAGAGTTTAAAGTACATTTTTACTCAGAAAGAGCTCAATATGAGGCAGAGGAGATGGCTGGAATTGATCAAGGACTATGACTGCTCGATAAATTACCATCCTGGAAAGGTGAACGTAGTGGCCGATGCTCTGACTAGGAAGGAGAGATTGAATATGATGATAACATCAAAAGAGTTATCTGAAGAAATCGAAAATTTGGAATTGGAACTTTGTGCTTATGGAAAAGTCGAGGAAGTTTATCGTGCAATGACCTTTCAGCCAACACTAGTGGAAAAGATAAAGAAGTGCCAAGAGGAAGTAATGGAAAAAGAGAAGAATCAGTTATCTGGAGAGGAGATTAATACTCAAAGGGATGAGCAAGGGATACTAAGGTTTTCATCCAGAATATGGATTCCCCATGTACCTGAATTAAAGAATGAGATCCTCCATGAAGCCCACAATTCGAAATTTTCAATCCACCCGTGAAGCACCAAGATGTATCGAGACTTAAAGAAGAACTTTTGGTGGCCAAATATGAAGCGAGACGTGGCAGAATGGGTTGCGAAGTGCAATACTTGTCAAAAAGTAAAGGCATAACATCAACGACCAAGCGGATTAATTCAGCCCCTGAAGATTCCAGAATGGAAATGGGAAAATATCATTATGGACTTTATAGTAGGACTACCGCGAATGAAATCCAGACATGACGCAATATGGGTTATAATTGATCGTCTTACGAAGTCGGCGCATTTCCTTCCAATAAACGAGAAGTCGTCATTGGACAAGTTGGTTCATCTATATGTGCGCGAAATCGTACTAAGGCATGGAGTACCCGTATCAATAGTTTCAGACAAAGACCCCCGATTTAACTCGAGATTCTGGAAGCAATTTCAGGAATGTCTTGGCACGAAGTTGAATATGAGCACGGCGTACCACCCGCAAACTGATGGCCAGAGTGAAAGGACGATTTAAACAATTGAAGACATGTTGCGCGGTTGTGCAATCGATTTTGCAGGAAGTTGGGATGACCATTTGCCATTGATTGAATTCTCTTACAACAACAGCTATCATTCCAGTATCGGCATGCCACCATACGAAGCTTTGTATGGGCGAAAATGTAGATCACCAACAAGTTGGGACGAAGTAGGAGAAGGAAGAATTCTCGGCTCGGATTTGGTACAACAGTTGCATGACTCGGTCAAGTTAATTCAGAAAAGGTTGCTTGCTGCTCAAGATAGACAGCGGAAGTATGCAGATCCAGTGCGTAAGGACGTTCAATTCCAAATTGGCGAAGCCGTGTTGCTGAAGGTGTCACCTAGAAAAGGGTTGATGAGATTTGGCAAGAAAGGGAAGTTAGCATCTAGATACATAGGTCCTTTTGAGATTTTGAGTCAAGTAGGAAAGGTGGCCTATGAGTTGGCCTTACCACCTCAGTATCAACATGTGCATAATGTGTTCCATGTGTCGTTGCTTAAGAAGTACAATCCTGACGCTAGCCATGTGATAGAATATGAATCTGTAGAAATTCAGGCAGACCTGTCATTTGTGGAGCAACCGGTTAAAATACTCGACTGGCAAGTAAAGAGTCTTAGAAATAAGTCAGTAAAGTTAGTTAAAGTACTTTGGAGGAACCCTAAGGTCGAAGAGTCGACTTGGGAGTTAGAGTCTGATATGCGTTCCCGGCATCCTCAACTTTTCTCTTAGATTCTGGGGACAGAATCCCTTAAGGGGGAGAGGATGTTACGACCGGCATTTTATGTAATATTATTTGTGGATTTGGTATAATATTAAAGTCAAATGAAAATATATTCAATGATTGTACGCTAGTGTGAGTGAAAATTTCTGCATTATAAATTTGCTCTGTGTAATATATAATTTTTCAAAGCAAGAGTTTATTTAATTTCTTTATTTTTGATTTATAAGGAATATTCTGAGCTTTGGAAAAATTTTCTTTTAAAAGGTATTTTGTTCACAAATTTTGAAAATGATTTTAAAAAGTCTCTAAAAATCCAAGTTATTTTATGGTATAAATTTTATAATTTTTGAACTTGTATTTTATTTTATAAAAATAAATCATTATAAATTTTAGTTGTCATATTTAGCAAATTAAAAGAAAGCCCTTGCATGCAAACCACCCTCTCATTCTTTTCAAGGACAAAGAGGACAATTCCAACCCCACTAACTCTTATTTCTCTAACCAATTTCCTTTTTTACCCTTGCATGCAAAATGCACCAAGTATAAGTGGAGGGATAGACTTGTCAATTCTCCTTTCCACTCATATTTTGTCAAATCAAATACCATAAAAACAAGCAAAGACATGATCATTTTCACTCATCACCCACACCACACTCATTCTTCTCTCCCTCCTCCTCCCTCACTCTCGGCCCTCTCTCTCTCACTCTCAGCCTTTAGCCGAGAACCACCCCTCCCCATTTTTCTTCATTTCTCCACCAAGCTTCTACTCTTTATACAAGTAAATGTTATCTCCCATACCATGATCATTCATATTTCAATGAGTTTTGAGTAGAAAGTTTAAGTTTAAAGGTTGCATGTAAAGGTTTTAGTGAAACTCAAAATAGAATCATGATTCTTATGGATTTAAGGTTGTTTTTGAGAGGACTACAATGAATGGATAAGTGCCAAGTCATGAGAAGGAAACTCTTGATGATTTAATGGCCATTTCCATCCATTTCATTCGGCCATGACCATATGGGAGCCGAATGAATGGTCCTTGAAATCATTTTTGTTATTTTGATCAATTTTTGCATGTTTATATGATAATGACTTGAATTTTTTGGTGAAAATTTGATAAAACTCCTTGCATGCTAAGTGATCATCTAGGTATACCTTATGATAGGCTTGCATGTCAATTTTAAGATGGAATATATGTAGAAAATGTGTTGTTTTGGTTTGAAAAACCCGAAGGCATGCATGCATGAGGATTTCTCTTAGAATGTTATAAGATTTTGATCATTTGGAAAGATTTTTTTAGTGAGCCTTAATTTCAGTAGGTATAATGTGTTAATCTTGATTTATGCTTCTTGTTGCATGGTAATAATTCGTGATTATCTTTTATAAAAATGCATACCTTGTTGTTTCAAAAGCATGAAGATTTGTGATTTTTGAAGTGTAGATTCTCTTGTTTTGCCATAATTGTACCTTAGGTAAGGATGATCTCCCCAAGGTTATTTTGAGAATAAGGAAGTTAGTTCAGTAGAATAACATGTATAAGTCTTGGTTTAAGTATTGAGTTGTTGTTAGTTGAGTTTGTCAAGTCAAAAACCTTGGAAAATGAGAGTTATAGTTTCTGCGGAAAATCAGTTTAGTACCCTGAGGTTTAGAGTGAGTTTTGACCATGTCATTGGTGTGCACTTTGAGGCCCAAGCCACCAGAAGTTAGTATTGGGAGTATAAAAAAGGTTTTAGGAGTTGTTTGGAGGTTTGCATGTCATTTGGTAAAATGCACAAGTAGTATAACAAAATCTGTCCAGCAGGGGATAGTTTTGTTGCAACTTAGAAATAGGGAGATTTGACCATGTCATGGGTAGTCCCTCATTAGGCCCTATTGGGCCTTAGTTAGAGGGAGTGTCAGAGAAGTTTTTCCAACCATATTTCATAGGATATGAGTTAGAACTATGTGTCACAAGTTAATTCAAGTCAGGGCGTTTTCTGCCCAAAAAAGCAGGGGAACCTTGGACTTTTAGCTTAGGCCCAAGAAGGCCCAAGCCAGGCCCTTGAGCCACATCAAGTTTGTGAGATGCCCTTAGGTCAGGAGAGTCTTGTGTAAAAGTTTTGAAGGAAAACTTATAGTTTAAGAGTGCCTAATGCACTCAAGAAACTATAGTTGTCATTCTGAAATTTGCACCAGTGAGCACTATCACTTATCACATAGTTTTAGAACACTTAGAAGTGAGTATTAGGTCGACCACCATAATTGTAAGATGTTATAAGGTCAGTAGAGCAAAAGGCATAAGTGAGGGTCAATAGGTTTTGGATAATTTAGGAAAGGCACATCGAGTTAGGGAGCCAAAATTTGAAGATTTTCTCTAGTTTAGCGACCAAGTGACTTAAGTGGTGAGTCGAGATCATCCAAGCCTATTGTTGCATTATGGTATATATGGTGTTATTTGATATTAATATATGATATGTGATTATGTGGCTACGTTTGTACATTTGAAATATAAAGGTGGATATAAATTAGGTGCGTATAGGCCTAAGTGCCATCCATGTTTAATTTCGGGTTGTAAATAGGTTAAGATGGTAAGAATATATTATAATGAGGATTATTATTATTTATGTAGGATCTCGAGACGAGGGAAAACTTTCCATAAAAGTCGAGTGAAGCTCCAGTTGTTGCTCTTACCAGTCAGACCAGACCAGCCTATCTCAAGGCCAGTGATTCAACTTGACCTTCGTATTTACTATAAACAGTTCATATATATCGATGCAATTATCCTGAGTCATTTTGATATGTTTAAATCAAGCGTATCTCTCGCTTATCTTTGAATTATATAGAAATGCCATGAACCCTCGAGTATGTATTACAAGTAGTTCAAAAGTCTTTTCATAATAGTTAAATGCCATGATAAAATAAAGAGTTGTTATATTACTTGATTGATCCTCTTGATTAACATGCTGATGATTCCTAAGTATTGATATCTCATCCTGATACTTGAACCCCTATAAAACCTTACCTTGAATTCTGATAGTCAGAAACTTACCAACATGATTCCTCATTGATTGATACCCTCTTTCCTATCCTAAAGCTTGACAATTCTGATATATATATATATATCATGAGCTAGAGATCATTACCTTAACACCCATAGTATTCGTGAAGCATATCTTCTTAATGATCCAACACCTGTACCTTGACGAGAAACCATTACTTTGAGCCTAGTTTGGCATTACCCCTTTATATTATCCGTTAGTCTCACCATATTTTCCTGTCCAAGTTCTGACATATGAAAACCTTTTGGTTACCCTAATAGAGTAAAGTTTTGTGAATCATGGCCCTGAGATTTAGTACCATATTTCCCATGTTTCGAGTTGATCTATAATCCCTTAATAAAAATATTTACTGTTAAAAGAGATTTTGTTACAATTCGGCATCAACTTTTGAAATAAATAAAATGTGGGTTTTCAGTCCCAAAGGGGGATAAATGTTTTCTTGAATAGTGGATCTGGACTGAGACGCGAGTCCTTTCCACACTTATATTAGGCTTAAAAGTTGCCTAGGGATTCCCCTTAATGTTTTAGAACCCAGCGAGGTTCGGGATTACTTCGCGGCTGATCACCGGCTGTAATCCGTAGTGTCATAAAATGATTTTGATTAAGACATGATTTTAAAATTGTTTTGATGCAAGCAAAATGATGTCATCTCACATAGTTTTATCTCTCGTTATCATTAGTTAAGTCTTTCCATTGTCATTCTTAAAAGTATATCTCAATTTAAATTTTGTGTCGTACTATTAGCACTTGTTGAGCATTTGGCTCACTCCTTGCTTTACCCTGATATTACAGCTAGCAGCTATGGTTAGATTCAAGCAGACTGCCCGTAAGACCTGTGATGCTGATGCTTATGTTTGAGCTCAGGTAGAATAAGTAATAATAGTTGTGTGAGGACTCGGTATTTGTAATCAGATGTAATAGTTGGTAGTGTTGGGCTGTTCCAAACCCTAAACTGTAAGATCTTGGATTTGGTTGTGTATTCTTCATTAAAATAATGTAATTGCTATATTTATTTTGCTGTTTAAGTTGGGGGTGTGACAGGTTTTGGTATCAGAGGTACGATTTAGAGTCCCTGGACGGCCCAAATAGGTTATAGGATTTGTGTGTAGGTTATAGATATTATGCGAGAGAGTAGGTTAAGTAAATTATTATTAATACTCCTCTTATTGGTTGTCAGCAAAGGGCGCATTCCTCATCATCCTCTGGGTCGGACGATACTATTGCTTTCTCCGTGTATGCTGAGTTGAGGCGCGAGTTCGACATGCTTCAGGGCAAGTACGACCGACTGATAGACCGACTGAAGAACGTGTATCCGGACTGAAGAACGTGTATTCTGACTGAGATGAATAACCCTAACTATAGGGGACACAAGGTATACCTGTCTGTGTGATAGGAGTTGGATGGGACGCCATCACTTGTGTGTGTTGTGAATACATGAAGGTTAATAACCTTTAGTAGTGTCTTAATTTGGACACGCAATACCAAGTTCATTTGATCATATTGATCTCTCAGTTATTCTTTTATTTCAACAATTCTTTATCACAAATTCAGATTTTGGACCTGTTATGCTATAAAATTCTTTTCTCTTTGAAATTTCATGATTTTAACATCTAAAATATTCGAAGGTATGCCAATCAAGTTGGGCTGAGTTATCTTGGTCAAGTCAAAATAAGGCTATGTGATGGGATTACCACTAGCAACAGTGGATTGCAGTGCGATTAGAATATCAGTGGCGTACAACGAAGTCAGTCTATTTCTTTATTTCTCTCTCTATTTAACTTTATCTCTCTTTCTTTTTCTTTCTCTCTATCCTTCTTTCTATTCTTCTTTCTCTCGATCAGTAAAAGTGATTATATTGAGAAATTGGTCAAATGACATGTGGAAGGAATAATGGTGCGGAGTGAGGCTCCCATGATAATTGTGTGGTATAAGGAATTTCAGTGTTATTTGAAATTTTGAGAAAACTTAAGTATGCAAGATTGGAAAGTTGGCTAGAAGATCCCTAGTGCTCTCTTCTGCTGATTCTGAGGACGGAATCCTTATAAGGGGGGTAGACTGTGATATTCCGTATTTATCAGAATTATTTTATTATTATTTGAATATGTTTATGTGATTTTCTGATTTAGAAGGAATAAAATTGTGGATATTTTATTCTTTTTTGACGAGTTGGTAATATTAAATGGTAATGTGCTAATTGTTAAGTGTTATATCGATCCTTATTAATTTCTGAAAAAATTTATTTAAATGTATTATTTTTTAAAAGTTATTGAAAGCCGATCTTATTGATATCGGTAAATTGAAATTATTTTGAAATATTCAGGAAATATTGTGCAATTATTTTTTTATCAATAAATAATTATTATGTGATTATTATGGGAATTTTGGTGAATTATCTGATGATTAATATTTATATTTGGGTGTGTATATGTGATAAAGTGTAAGTATTTTTGATTTTTAATATGTCCAAAATAAAGTGTAGATAATTATGGTATTTTTCTTGAAATTTTTGGATTGTTATATGATTTTATAAGAATTTATAGATTTAATAATTATTTTCTGAGTAATTATAAAACTATTTTATAAAGCCTGGAATCGTCCAACCTCAACCGTTTTTGCATTTTTACAACCTGAAACTCTTCAGAAAACTCCTTCCTAACCTAATATGATAATTCCGGACATTTTCCGTGTTTTGACTTTTTTGATCTGGATTACGGTTTGACCCGTGCGCGTCCCGGCACAAAATTTTCAATACAATAATCATTTCGGTTGATCAATAAAACCCGTATTCTCGGGAGACGGGATATTTGTACATTATTTTCTCATAGGGTGTTTTATAAGAAGTTTGGTTTTGATAATTATCAAAATCTGGTATTAAATTATATCATTTTTATAGTTACTTACCGGCTAAATAATCTATTTTTGGATCCGATATATAGGTATAAATTCAGCATTAAATTTCAGAATGTTTCAAAAATCATGAAACTTATATTTTCTTAAGTTTTAAATATTTTGAGAATTTTAAAATTATTTCGGAAAATATTTGGATTATATTTACCCGAACGTTTGTTCGTTAAATCGTAAAATGCGGATATGACGCACGATTTATAAATGTTTTAAAAATTATGAAAATTTTATTTTATTAGTTTTTAAATATTCCGATAACTTTAGAAATATTTCGGTTTCATAAAAAATTATCGGACCGGGCCCCTATCGGGACGTCAAACCCCACAAAAATCATATTTTTATTTTTATAAAATCGTGGGACTTCCAAATATTTTATATTTTCACATATCTGGAATATTTATAATTTTTTGGACATTTTGATATAAATTTTATATTTATATGATTAAATATTATTCCCCGCTAATTATAAATTTTGGACTAATTGTTTAAATGTTGTATTTGATTTTAGTTTATAAAAAAACAAAAAGAAAAAATGTACAAAGAAAGAAACCCAGCCCCACCCCCACCTGGCGCGCCTACCCTCCCCCCTTATTTTTTTCTTTCCCGCAGTTCTTTGTCTACCCTCTTCCCTCTGTCTCTTTTCTGTCTCTCTCTGTCGTATATATTTTGACACTTTAATTTTCAATAATTCATATCTTCTCAACCGTTCATTCAAATTTCAATTATTATATATATAAACGATCAGCGCTTCGATACCTACACATAGATATATATATTGCGAGGATTTGAGAAGAAAATTTGTGGAGCATATTTTTCATTTTAATTTATTTTCGGGGCATAGAAAAGGAGTTTGGCGGTGTTGATTACTCCACATGGCATCTCATCGTGTATATGTCTATGGCTATTAACTCCGGATTTTTCTGGAGATATTTTCCGGACATCAGATATTCTCTTCGGGGTGATCAGAATTTATTTTGGGTAACGATTTCAAAATTCCGCCTTCGTACTTGTCTATATTATAGCATGTTAGTGTTTATATATTTATTTCATAAATTTCAGAAGTTGTTGTAGAAATCATTTTTGGCCATATTTTTCATTTCTGGCGTGTTTATACGTGCAAATATAAATTATTGTGTGTTTTAAATTTATTGGTTTTATTATAGTACAGTCGGATTGTGTTGTTTGGGATTGATTTTGCGGAGTATGACCTCGGGAAATGTCCATTTTACAAAGACGTTATTTCGAAAGTTTTTCTAAAATATTTATTTCAATTTCAAATTATTATCTTTTATTATTTTCGAAAATCATAATTTGATTCAATTATTTATAATTTGTTTTGATTTATTCTTATTTTATTCGTAAGAAATAGACCGTTCGTCCGTTTAATACGAAACGAACGCGTATAGACTCGGAAAAATATTCCGCTTTCATTAAAAATACTTTCGAGACCCAAATCATTTTGTTTCGAAAGGTCTCTTGTTTTGCAAGTTAATTCTAAGTCGATTTTTGAGCGATAAATCATATTTTTGACCCGATATCAGTTTTAAGTGTACAGAGTCGAACCTTTTGACGAACTGAGTCATATGTGATATGAATTATTTGATACATATCTTATGTGTTTATATGGTATGTGAATTATGTGTGTACATGATTCAAGAGTCTTGTGCTTGACTATTTCCTTTATGTGTGGGCTATCGTATGGGTAGATGGTAGGGTTTTAACGCGCAGTTCGTCGAGTAATTATCGTTTAGACGATTAAAGTTATTTTTTTTAATTATAGATGCAGATCATTCGAGTTGATCAGGACAAGATGTTGGATAAAGAATGGGATGAAATGGTATTGGATATCTGGCTTCTAGCAATCGTAGGAGCAGCATATCAGTAAAGTGTTGAAAAGAAGGACAATGATATTTTGAGACAGAATGTCACAATAGATGTGTCATTACGAGTGTGACTAACTGCTAAAAAACCAAAGGCAAGTATCCCTATCATCACTTATTATTCAAGTGATATTTATTTTGAATCCTATTATGCAAGTATTACTTTTCTTATTCTCAGTTCAGAATAGATAAATATTTTACATATCGCTGAATTATCATGTAAATACTCTTCTGCTATTCTATGTTCAGAATAGCTAAGTGATTTTACTTATCAAATGAATGGTTTTATAAATGTTTTGGGTTTTGAGAAAAATGAGTTGGTTTTGCGAGTATTCCTGCCCAAGTAAATGGGGGAATAAAAGTTTATAAGGGTGTCGATTATTATGACCCCTTTCAATAAAATGTTTTTAAGATTGGATGGTTGCGTAAGAGACCGTGGCGGTGGTCCAGCGTGAGCTATGTGTTATACGGGATATAACACCTCGCTAGGCCGATATGTGGCTTGGGTGCCCCATTTGTTTAGTTGGATATGCTTCGGCATACCGGTGTTACTCCGCGGCTGATCACCGGCGGCAACACACCGTCGTTCGAGAATTCCAATCTAGATTATCATATTATTTTTGATAATCATAGAATAAATGATTTATCAACTGTTTCTCTTTTGGATTAATGGTGAAATACAGTTTTGATTCAGTTTCTGATTTGTGCTGATACTTTGTTGTTAAATATCAAAGGTGTTATTAGCATAGATTATTCATGTTGACTTCAGTATGTGATGTTGTGAGCATCAATGTTCATATTGATATCTAATTTGATATGACAACAAAATGAGTAATAATATTAAGAGTTCGGTTTTGAATAAAGTTTACGATTTACTCCATAATCATTGTTTCATGTTAGTGTTGTTTACGATATTTCAATAAACACTATTTACGAGCTTTGTTCTACAAGATTCAAAGTATTGCTGAAGCATTTCGCTCGAAAATATCAAAAACAGTTTTGAGTATAGTGAAAAACAATTATCCAATTCTTTAATAAATTTCTGTTTCAGCAATTATGATTTTAAAATGTTCTGCGCTATTGTAGATGTTGGTTTAATATCAAAATGACCATATATATATTATAATGAACTTGCTGAGTATTTCTTTCGCTCATACTTTCCTATTTTCAAATTTAACCTCCAGTGAGGATTAACTTGTGTTGTTTAGCCGCGTAATTCGAGGAAGCAAAGAAGAAGCTTTTGAAAGGTGGTTGGTCCAGGGTTTGTGGACTAGTGTATGTTTTATTGTATAAAGTTTTTTATATTATATTATATTATAGTTGTGTATTTTATACTTGGTCCTAGTATACTTCTTTTCGAAGTTATACTAGTGGGTTAAGTTTTGAGATTGAAAATTGTTGAAAAGAGTTTTAAAAGAAAGTGAAAAATTTATTTGTGGAATTTGGATATCTTGTTTACAGAACTGTAACTTTAAAAGATCTTAGATTAATTGGGGTCATAGATGATAAATATCTTACGCTGGCATTTATTTATTGATTCAACAGGTTATTTTGGATTGAGATTTCATAGTGACGACCAAATCCTCTGACCCCGGATTTGGGGGCGTTACAATTTGTGAATTGACTGACACTCAAGAGATTTACTTCTAAACCCGCCACCAGTGCTACATGTTCAATGACAACATTTCCAGAAACTAAATTGCCATATCTCATTGTAAATTCTTTGATGTTGTCTCTAAAGGTTACTAATGGGCCAGCCATCTCCTCAAATTGTGATAGCAGGGCCTTTTCAGCTATCATATGTATTAAGCATCCACTTTCTATGATCCATATGACTATCTTCATTTGGCCCTACACACAATGAGGATCAAGTGTGTTTAGCTATCCAAGCAGTTCCGAGTACTTTCTTCTTGCTAACATAATTTGCAGAATTAGAGTGTGTTGATTCAGAAGTATGACGGCCTCAGCCACGGGGTCAGGAGTTGACGTAATCAACAACAACAACCAACATGATATAATCCACTTTAATAATAAAACATAAACACAACCCCTTTTTCCAAGACCTTTTCCAGGTTTAAGTATGACTTAGGTTACAATTATTACAAAACCAACTCATTACAAACAATCCTAACAATACTATCTTAATACAGCAACTCAACATATCATCTTTGGTCTGACACAACTACCTCAGAGGAGTCTGATACGGAAGGAACTGGTACTCTTCCCTGACTGCACAGAAAGGTCTCATATATATCTGCAATACATATGTACAAAACATTCCGTAAGGGTGATCAATCAATTGCTCAGCAGTACCGTTATATGAATAACAAGTAAAACAATTTATAATAAAACAGTTATAGGAACAGAATTCATAGCTTGTTAGAAACAAGTAAAACATGAATAAACTGGATATCAATACTAGCATGCTCTATAAAATAAAATCAACAGTCGTGTGTTGTCTACACATCAGAGTCCGGTTTTAGCATGATATTCACATTTGTTATTCAACTGCATAAATCACTTACTCCCTTACGGGAATCACAAAGCCAACTCAGATACGTAACAAATATGTTAAGATAGCTGATCAGGGTATCAACACCAGAAGGCTCCAACTGCCATCCCATATACCTGTTCCGGAACTCAGAGACTAGTTAGGTCTCTGACCTACTGGACTAATCGGTTACGAATTACGCGTAACCGAATTAGCCTCTTACGCCACCTCAATAGGCCTACTCTGGCCCTTATGTATCCCATATCTGATCGTTTTATCCAGTTTTCAAAACACTTGTACCTATCTCATTTTAAAAATCATTCATTTTAACTACACACGTAAAACCGGTTCACAATTCATTTTCATTCGAGATAGGTACCCTTTTCGAAGTTACTTTTCCCCAAAACAGGTTTAAAATAGTGATTTATAACTACAGGGGATACGTAACTTAAAATGTTTTTGTTCCCTTATGAGAATAAAATAATAGTCTATTCATACGTATTAAACCATAAAAGAATGGTCAGGGTACTTGCCTTGCAGAGCTTTACAACTATCTCTGATTGACCTTGAACCGACTTGGATGCTCGGATTAATCGTCTAACTATCACACTATCCTGGATCCGACTTTAACACTCAGGTCCTTCACTTGCAACCTTGTTGAGCTTGTCGACCGATCATCAGACTATCTTTAGTCCGACGTAAATTCTCATTTTTCCGACTAAACCTACAGGAGTCGAAATACTCTACGTTAGACGTCCAGTTATGCTTGACATATCCTCACTATCAATCATACCCAGTCGATAATAATCCCGACTCATATTTATTCGTATTACTATAATATACATAACAGATCAGGTTCGCATTTACAACTTGGTTCAATAACCTTTTTTGATAATTATATACAACTATCACTTCAGAAGATAGAGTTGGCGAATCATTACATTACATTTATCACAACACGGAAGCACTATTTATAATTATATAGTTATACGCGTTCGACTAGTAATCCTGACAACCGCAGGACTCGTCCTCATATTATCGAATTCAATTTTCCTCGAAAATCGGGCAGCGTCTCCTTTATTTATCGGCCTACCCGTCGAAACATAATTGACGTCAAATCCCAATTACAATTACAAATTAATTCAATCACGACCCAACAATTACAACACACAATCCAATTAACGATACACTTTTAAAAATAATTAATTGTTTGTTTTATAATTTAGGACTCAGAATAATTCATCACAGTCCACCGTCGGCTCGCCGAGGCTCATCACCGACGGCGGAAAAATTCGCGGGTACCCGTTTACTTCGAGTTTCTGACGCGAATTTCGCCGATTAAATTTTCGGAATAATGAAATTCGAAAAAATTCAAGGATAGCTCATCGAATTTTTATCCAAAATTAAATGAATAATTTGAACCAATACTTCGAATTCTCAGAACAATTTAAAGAATCAATTCACAGTAACCACAGTCACACTCGATCAACTTACACACATATATGATTGTGTGTGTATGTTTACCGAACAGACATCAACAAAACTGAAGCAACAGGGCTACCAGGCACGCGACACTCGTGCTGACTGGAAAGATAAAACAGTGATCGGAAAATAATAGCCAACACAGTTTTTACTACAATCCAGGCAGCACACATATATGTACTTCACATATACATACATATATACACGCTTGAATCAAGAACTGAGCTTAACCATGATATCAAAGTAATGCCAGAAAAGGACTGGCGGTGGATAGCTCAGGGAAGCTGAGAACAAGCGGGGAAGAGGAGGATAAACAAGAGAGTCGAACAGAGAAGGAGAAGAAATGGCCTACATCGATCCCCCCTCTTGCTTTGATTATTCCCCTCTTTCTCAGTTTTGCATTCTGTTGTTTTGCTTTTGTTTTGTTTTGTTTTTTTTTGAAAAAACCAACAACTTGACACATGTATGGATGGGTATAAGAATTTGACACATTTACTTCCTCCCCGAATTGCTTAATTTATGTTCCTCGTTACGAAATTCAACGAACAAACTTACGGTTGAATAAGCCTCGAATAATTACCAAAATGCTTTCAAAATATCATAAATAATTCAAAGTTATTAAAAATAATTTTTTTATAATTTTCAACTAATTTCTGAATCACAATTTATACCCGCAATTCACAATTAAACGAATCCACATGCGGGTGAAATTAATCCCAAAAATTTGAGGAATATTTTTAAAATTCTCATTATATTATAAACTTAATAAGATATGAGTTTCTTAATTTTTAGAACTTCTCTGGATTTAATATCGAATTTAACAATAAGTATACCAAATAAATCACACAGGAATATTAAGTCAATAAAATAAATTTTCATAATTTCTAAAAATCTCTAAAAATACATATTGAAATTATAAAACACTCAAAATAATTTTTGAAATAATTTCTAATTTTATAAAAATAAAACTGCAATTAAATCACTCATAATTATTCAATTTATTCCATAAAACACGATCGTGATAAATAAAATCACTTACTATGAGATAATACAACATATTCCATCCATAACGACTACAACACATAGCTGATAACATTAACACATTTTTATTTTATTCAATTATTTAATAATTATACATTTAAATAATACGAAATTATATGAGTCGTTATATCCTTCCCCCTTAAAAAGATTTTGTCAACAGAATCTTAACTAATTAAACTAATAAGGATATTTGTCAAGCATATTTGACTCTAACTCCAAAGTAGACTCTTCTACTCGAGGATCTATTCAAAGCATACTCACTATAGATATAATCTCATTCCTGAGGCCCCGCTTTTACGATCTAGGATTTGGATTGATCATTCCACGCAGAACAAATCTGGCTAAGAGTCCATTGGCTCCTAATCAACGACTTGGTTCGAATCAGGAACATATTGCTTTAACATTGACACGTGGAACACATATAAATTTGCTGCAACTACGGCAACAACACTAACTCATGGGCAACTTTACCTATCTTTCTCTATACCTCGAACGGTTCAATATATTTAGGACTTGACTTGTCCCTTCTATTCAAACCTAACCAATTTCTTCCAAGGTGAAACTTTTGTCAACATCAACGATCCTATTTCTATATCCACACTCTTTCGATGCAAGTTCGCCTTCTTTCTTTTCCTATTTCGAGCTGCTTCAACTCTTTTCCAAATCAACACCACTGCGTCCTTGGTGAGCTGAATTAACTCAGGACCTAACAACATCTCTACTCCCACTTCCTCTCAATAAATTGGGATGACCCACACTTACGTCCATACAATGCTTCGCAAGGTGGCATTATAATACTAATAATTTGGATTTAAAACTAATAATTTGGTTTGGCTCTCTTTGCTGATATTGCTGCTGCTGAATCTGTTGGATTAATTGTAACTGTTGTTGCTGTTGGCACAATAAATCTAGAATTTCATTTATAGCTAGACCCTCCGCAAAACTAGTACTATTTTCTTTAGACTGGGTAGCTTTCTTGGGTGGCATTTTCCTGAAATATAACATGGAATTTATTCAAAAACATAACGAGGATGTATAAAAATATCACCATTCGAACGGTGCACCTGTCTCAGGAAAATGCTGTCCAATCAAAGTACCCATGTCTTTATTATCGGGATCCATTTATAAAAGATATCTAGATTAACAATACTAGCAACAATAGCAACAATGATAGTAGCAAAATCAACAACAGTGCAGAAAACTGGAATATAAAGATACTAAACATTATAACATGCTTTCTCAGTATAACAACAACTAATCAACCTCCCAATACTATTAAAAATGCAACTTTAACAAATTCGATATACCGCGAAACTAGACGGACTATACTTGTCACTAACCAAAAAGGGTAAACTGGTAGGTCAAGTCAAACTTAAGGAATCACGGACTTGGCTGACACACTAGTCCGAGTTTCAACCAACCATTCCTCTCAAGGCAATTTCTTATCTCTTGCAAATGACCCATCTACCACTGAGTTAAATTTCCTAAAACTGCAACCTTCAATATCGAATCATGACTCCTCTCTGCTATCTTCATTTGTGAAGTAGCAATCAGATGTAAAACTTCTATTTCTCCTGACAGCCAACTTTTGTTTACTTTCAATAACCAGGACTGCCTAATTACAGAAGTTACTGACAGATTCACTACCAGGGAGTATCAAATGGAATTTCAAAATCAAATAATTAATGATACAGGGAGGACAAGGGAAGAAGACATAGATATGACTGAGAGCAACCATACAAGTACATAAGATGGCCAGTCTTAGTACCGCATAGTTCACAACACATAATTCGGTGGTGTCCCAACAGACCTTTTGACACACAGAAAAATAGTCAAATCATATGCATTGCTTGCCCCAATCAACCGATAGAATCACTGAGGAAAGAAACAACGTTTAAATAGAAATTTACAAATAGAAAGAGGAGAATCTGATTTGTAATGAGATCAATGGGACCCTAAGTTGTTTACTTCGCCTTCTTAACTTTCTCACAGGAAAAATAAGCAACTTATGGGACAGTAAACAATTACTCTGGAAATAAAATATGTCTCAAGAAAGAAGTATAAGGGTTCAAGATAAAAACCAGAGTACCGATCCACATTCACTATAAGACTTGGTTATCATAGAAGCCACTGACTATTATCATTCCATCTGAACTCACTGAGGTCGCACACTTGGTTGAGCAACATAACTTGATATAGAAAATGGAATAATTAGGAATAATATGGATATTTCTTCCGCTGACACATGAAGGATCCGCTCAGAAACTGAATTCTCGTAACCAGACTCATTTTCCCGAGAGGGGAACTAGAAATCTCTATCGGACATTACCAATAATACATATACGAAGGAGACGTACTCTAAGCTAGGGCAGTTCTAGCCAATCCTCAATAGACGTCAGGGTTACACCTCCGAAACCCTTGACTGAACTCATAGACTCGCTCCTCTGATTGAGTTGCTGTCTCACATCTATATATAAACCTTCCTATACTCTTTTGACTCTACTCCTAACCTAAATCATGGACTCAAACCTGTAGCTCTGATACCAACTGTGACGGCCTCAACCCCGGGGTCAGGAGTTGACATTATCAACAACAACAACCAACCTGATATAATCCATTTTAATGATAAAGCATAAACACGGTCCCTTTTCCAAGACCTTTTTTCCAGATTTACATATGACTTTGTTTACAATTATTGCAAAACCAACTTATTACAAACAATCATGACAATATTATCTTAATACAGCAACTCAACAGACTGTCTTTGGTCTGACACAACTACCTCAGAGGAGTCTGGTACGAAAGGAACTGGAACTCTGCCATAACTGCGCAGAAAGGTCTCCTATACATCTGCAATACATATGTGCAAAACATTCTACAAGGGTGAACTATCAATTCTTCAGCAGTACCGCTATATGAATAACAAGTAAAACATTTTTTAATAAAACAGTTATAGGATCAGAATTCATAACTTGTTAGAAACAAGTAAAACATGTATAAACTGGATATCAATACTAGCATGCTTTATAAAATAAAATCAACAGTCATGTGTTGTATAAACATCAGAGTCCAGTTTTAACATGCTATTCATATTTGTTATTCAACTGCATAAATCACTTACTCCCTTACGGGAATTACAAAGCCAAATCAGATACATAACGGATATGTGAAGACAGCTGATCAGGCTATCAATACCAGACGGCTCCAACTACCATCCCATATACCTGTTATGGAACTCAGAGACTAGCTAGGTCTCTAACCTGTTGGACTAATCGGTTATGAATTGCGCGCAACCGAATTAGCCTCTTATGCCACCTCAATAGGCCTACTATGGCCCCTATGTATCCCATATTTGACCGTTTTATCCAGTTTTCAAAACACTTGTAGCTATCTCATTTTTAAAATCATTCATTTTAATAGCACACATAAAATTGGTTCACAATTCATTTTCATTCGAGATAGGTACCCTTTTCGAAGTTACTTTTCCCCAACACATGTTTAAAACAGTGATTTATAACTATAAAAGATACGTAACTTAAAATGTTTATGTTCCCTTACGAGAATAAAATAACGGTCTATCCATACGTACTGAACCATAAAATAATGGTCAGGGTACTTGCCTTGCAGAGCTTTACAACTATCTATGATTGACCTTGAACCGACTTGGACGCTCGGCTTAATCTTCTAACTATCACATTATCCTGGATCCGACTTCAACACTCAGGTCCTTCACTAGCAACGTTGCTGAGCTTGTCGACCGATCACCAGACTATCTTTAGTCCAACATAAATTCTCGATTTTCCAACTAAACCTACAGGAATCGAAATACTCTACGTTAGACGTCCAGTTATGCTTGACATATCCTCGCTAGCAATCCTACCCAGACAATAACAATCTCGACTTGCACTTATTCGTATTACTATAATATACATAACAGATCAGGTTCGCATTCACAACTTGGCTCAATAACCTTTTTCGATAATTATATACAACTATCGCTTCAGAAGATAGGGTTGACAAATCTTTACATTACATTTATCACAACACGCAAGCACTATAGTAAAATAGTTATATTTATAATTATATATTATACGCGTTCAAATAGTAATCCCAACAAATGCAAGACTCATCCTCGTATTTTCGAATTCAACTTTCCTCGAAACTCGGGCAGCGTCTCCTTTGTTTATCGGCCTACCCGTCGAAACATAATCGACATCAAATCCCAGTCATAATTACAAATTAATTCAATCACGACCAAACAATTACAACTCACAATCTAATTAACGATATACTTTAAAAATAATTAAATGTTTGTTCTATAATTTAGGACTCAAAATAATTCATCACAGTCCACCGTCGGCTAGCCGAGGCTCATCGACGACGGCGAAAATGTTAGAAATATTTGTGATGTCATGTCTAATCTGATTTGTTTACTTTCAGAACTTATTATCAGAATATCAGAACTTAACTGGGAATCAGAACTTACTAAAGACAGGAAGTTATCAGAACTTAAGGCGTCATAACTTATATCAGGACTTAAGTGCGGATACACTTCAGGGATGAAAAGCGGCTGATTTACAGGAGAGGATCTGGATTAAACAAGTAAAGATATGCATGAAGAATTGGACAACTATAGGACTACAGTAGATAATCTCTGATTGATATATTCTAGGAAACAGAATCATTATCATATCAATTGGTAGTTATCTTATAACTGTGTAATATATAAACACAGATTAGGGTTTACACTATAAGTGTTATCATTCTCGAGAATATTATTCATTGTAACCCTAACAGCTCTTAGTGATATCATACATCACTGAGAGAGTAGATTAAACCTACTGTAATAGAGTTTGATATATTGAATAAACTTGTTTTCTGTTACATACTTGTGTTCATAATCGAATTGATTGTAGATACTATATTCAACCCCCTTATTTAGTATCATTGAGGCCTACCAAGTGGTATCAGAGCCAATTTGTTAAGCTTACAAATAGTTAAGATCCAAAAAAGCAATCAATCATGTCTGAACAAGCAAAAATACTAGACCCTCAAGAACCTGCAAAGGTTCAACCCATTCAAAACACCAGTAGATATGAAACCATCAGGGTTCCTTTGCTCATGGTGTCTAAGTACCCTGTATGGAGTGTGAAGATGGCCATGTTTCTGGAAGCTACAGATCCAGAATATTTAGACAGAATTTATGATGGTCCACACAAGACCACAAAGCTTTATGTTGTAGTTGGGAATGAGCCTCAGAGGATGATTCCCAAAGAAAAGAGAGAATACACCACTGAAGACATCTCTTCACTAGGCAAGGATGAAAAAGTAAGATACTTGCTTCATAGTGCAATTGACAATGTCATGTCAAACAGGGTGATTGGATGCAAGACTGCAGAAGATATCTGGGATGCATTGAAAGTGAGATGTCAAGGAACCAATGCCATCAAAAAGAAGAGCAAGACAATAATCACACAGGAGTATGAGCACTTTGACTCAAAATCTGATGAGTCACTAACTGATACATATGATAGATTCATAAGCTGTTGAATGATCTGTCACTAGTGGATAAGGAATATGATACAGGAGATTCAAATCTGAAATTCCTACTAGCTCTTCCTGAAAAGTGGGATTTCAAAGCTACTACAATAAGAGACAACTATGAACTTTGTAACACCCCTAGATCCGGGATCGGGGATCCGGGTCGTCACGTTCTTTCTTTCCATAATATCACTTAACTTAATTAATAATAATTAACCTCATGCTGTGACCCCACACTAACACACACCACAACACGTTATAGTCTCAGAGATGAAATTGAAATAAGTACAAGTCCTTGAATCCACAATTTAAAAGTTATTACAACCCAAATTGATTACTTGATAAGTTTATAGTTAATTGCCATTATCTGCCACAAGTTATAATTATACATAATTGATTCCCAAAAGTAGAATGCCTGATCTACAAATAGATCTACCTCTGCAGCTATAGAAGCTACAATATCAACGGGAAGACGCGGGACGCTTCCCACACGCTTGCGCTGGGTCTGCTTGAGTCTGGCCATCTTTCCTAGCTGTTGTTGTGTGATGAAGAAATGAAGCAAGAGTGAGCATTACAGCTCGCAAGATAATATATAGTGTAAACAACAATGCAAGTATCTAAATAGATAACTTACTAGAACCCTTTATGAAGTGTAAGGTAATTAATTACTAGATATAAGCTTAAAGGAAGATGAAGTTCCCAATTACTTCACTATACTTATACCATTTTAGAAAACTACTTGAACTACCACTGTTCAGAGTATAATAGGTTTCAAAAGTTCATCCCATAGATGAGACCACAAGTTAAGACTTGAATAGATTAAATCTTTGAAATATTATTGAATGAAATGAAGTTACGAGATACTTCATTAAGTCCCGATATATATATATCCACATATATATCTCTTATACATTTCCTTGAAACCTCTGTCATGTAAAGTATGAACAGAGTTTGTAATATCCAATGAATTTTGGAAAGAAAAGAATTTTGGCATAAACCCGATATTTTGCTGATCAGGCAAAGATACCAATAAGTAACCTTTTCTACTAGTAGATGGACGAATTCCCCACTGGTCATCACCCTGGATGTAATAGGACCTTATGCTGGACTGCCACTCAGCCACTTACGTATTTGATGGACTCCCACTGAGCCACTTATACGTTCATGGACGCCCACTGAGCCCATGTTGCTTATGCCGACTCAATAGATGGACTTACTTCCCGAACGTTGGGTAAGTAATCAATTCATTTATCAAAACAGCAACCTTGTTGCGAATATAAAATACACCACAGAGCCGGATCCCTCAGGTTTTGAGCGAGTATTTAAATCCCCTTTAAAAGGAAGATATTAAATATAAAAATGAGTTTTGGGATCCGCTCTAACTTTTAAAATAATTTTGAAGACTCGAAAACATTTTTAAGAATGTTTGGAGTAATGCTGATTTAATGACATAAATCAGTCCTGATATGTTGGAGAAAATATCTGAATATTAATACTTAAATAATATTCCCATAAAGATAATTCTTATAAAAATAATCGAAGTAGAGGTTTTAAAACTTATACTTGAAATGAATAATAAATAACCAAAGATATACTTATACGAAAGTACGATCTTTATTTGAATTATCGAAAATAAGTTTGATTATCGAAACATTATTCTTTAATAAAATAAAGAATATTATTTAATAAATAAGCGGAGTCATAAGTCCTCAAATGAATATTCAAAATAATATTCATTGAATAAAATAAATAGAGTCGTAAGTCCTCGAATGAATATTCAAAGTAATATTCATTAATAAAATAACGTTATCGAATAAACCTTATTCGATTAATAGTTTTGAAAACTATATCTATATATATACTTATAAATATATATAATATACTCGGGAACATCGACTCCCGGTTTTAGAAAATGTTTGCCTTTGGGTCCCCTATACTAAGGGTATACGCAATTACTGCTTATCTCTAGCATAGGTATTATGCAATTATAAGCATTGGAATCAACAGATATATATCAAGATTACGAAACAGACATGCATATAAACCATATCAGCATGCTCCAATATATCGCAAGACTTGCTAATTAACCAACATGCATCTATCACAAGATAATACATATACATATATACATCACAACAACAGTATAACGGGTAGAAAACTTGCCTGAGTGACTGGGGGTGGTAAAAGTCCTGGGATGAGTCTGGTAACCTATAAACCACATATAAGTTGGAATTAAACCAAAATCGCTTAAGAATCTATACTTTAACCAATTAGATACTAATGTTCACTTTTGCGCTTAACGATTCACTTAGGTCGCTCGAGTACCCTCGGCTCCACCATTTTTAATAAATTAACCATTAAGAGTTTTAAGGCGATTCTTTCGCGAGTACTCTACCAACTGCCTAATACACTTTACATAATTGTTTCATAATCCAATTAGTCATTTAAGGGCCTTAACCAATGTTTCAAAGTAAGGCGAGGGGTAATGGTTCGGTCGCGAAATGCCGTTACTTAAAACGGTCGTTTCTCCTAAATCGTACATCGGATTCAAGCGAACCACGTACCAAAACGAAACTCGTAACATGAACTATCTAATCATGGCAATGGTCAAAACCTAATAGTGAGTTCACGGGTCCTGATGTTAAGGACAAAAATAGTCTAAAGTAAATCGGGCATTACGACGGCTATATTTACGCGATTACCAAATTTTATACTACTCCAATTCAATCCACAATCAACCCACAATCATTGTTACAACCAAACTTCATCCATACACTACTACAACAGCCCCAAAATCTCAAGATTTCTAATTTATACTACTTCTCAATCATGAACTAAGAGCTTACTTAAGTCTATTAACTAACAATCAAGATCTACAACTCCAAAAACATCACAAAACCAACCAATCTCTAAATACACAATAATCATGCCTCTCATGAACTATACTACTCATAATAAGCTCTTAACATTCAAAAACAATGCTAGGTTAAGAGATTATACCTTCCTTGTGAGTAGGAGTAACTAATGAGCTTGAAACAACCTTGGAAAATCCTTACTAAAGTTGTATCTAAACAAAAACACAAGATCAAAATTTCAAGTTCTTGAAAAACACTATTCACTCTCTTCTTCCATGAATTATAGGAAGAGATTGTGAAGGAATTTGAAGCTTAGACTTATAGGATATCTATATCTATGTACAAGGAACCTTAGATAATTACCTCACTAATTAACAAGGCTTGGAACTTGAATTTGAGTTTTTCTTTCTTTGAAAAAGATATGAAGCCGAGAGCTTCTTGATGGAAAGGTGAAGTCACTTTGTATTTTGTGATTTGTTTTGCCTTGGCTTGTTTGTTTTGTGTTTGTTTTGATTAATTAACCTTTTAACCATGGTAATTTTTGTGTGGTTTATAATCAACCAACACTTCCTTCCCTTTTGGTCATGCTTATGTCATCCTCCTATCTCATCTTCCCACACTTGTCCTCTTCTTGTTGGTGTGATGACATCATCATCACTAACCTCTTTGATTAGCTCCTAATTACTTGGCTAATGACTGCTGATCTGTTATACGGTTCGCTTAACTTTCGTTCTCGTTTATCGTTTGAGGGATCATACCCGGGATCTTATTACTTGGGTTTCCTTAACCTTTCTCAATACATTATATTACTTTTATGATCCTCTCTTATAATCCTTGAATTTAAATCCTTTTTATCCTGTTACAGTATACTCAATTCTTTCGGTATCTGGTGGATTTTCGGGAAAAATCAAAGTGTTCGAATTTGGATTCTGACGATCTTTACATACACTTATATACCATATAGAGTACTAATAAGATCTCAGAATAACAATAAAAGAACCTCTACAAGGTGTGGCATGAAAAGTTTTCTTATTCAGCATAATCAGCAAAATCACTATTGATAAGGGTTACAAAAAGTCCAAAATTTTGGGGTTATTACAAACTTGCTGATATGTCTCTTGATGAAATCTATGGGATGCTCAGGACTCATGAACTTGAGATGGAGAAAAGAAAGAAGAGGCATGGACGGAAGTCTAAGACAGTTGCTTTAAAGACTGAAGAAAAGCCAATTGTCTCTAGGAAGGTAAAAGGAAAGGCTCTCATCATACAGTCTGATTCAGAGTCATCAGATTCTGATGATGATGATTCAGAACCTGAAAATTTATCTGAAGTGGATTGCAGAGATGATGCAACTGTGTGCTCTTATGGTGAAGGGTATCATAAAGATAGCCTACAGGAAATTCATAAAGGGTAAGAAGTTTTCCAGGAAAGGTGGAAGTTCTGACAAGAAAGGGTTCAGAAAGACTGAAGGCAAAGGAGGAAAGTCTGACAGAGGAGACAACTCAAATGTCAAATACTACAATTGTGGTGAAAGAGGCCACATCTCTCCTGATTGCAAGAAAGGAAAAGGTGATAAAGGCCAGGCACTTATCACAAAGAAGAAAAACTGGGCAGACACTTCAGAATATGAAGAAGAGGTGAACTATGCCTTAATGGCAAATGCTGATAGCAGTTCTGATGCTGCTAAACTAGAGGTACCTCTATCAACTCTTTCTTTTGATACAGAAGATATTACTGAGTTGAGATTATTTCTGAAAAACATTTATATTAGCTATAGAGATCGGACTTTAGAAAATAAAAGATTAAAATCTAAAAATCTAAAGTACAAAAACAGAAATAGTTATCTTGAAAAAGAGTTAGTCAAGATGAACACTATTTAGACGGAGAGAGATAATGCTGTATATGTTAAAAAATGAATTGCTTAAACAGAATGATTATCTAAAATCTGAAGAAGAAAAAGAAAGAGAAATCATCAGGACTTGGACTAACTCAGGAAAATCAACTCAGAATATCTTAAGTAGTGGAAACTGGAAAGAGGGGTTAGGTTATAAAGATGGTAAAAGTGAGAAAGGGACTTTTCCAATTAGGCCAAAGGTAAATCCTGTTAAGTTTGTTGCAAAAACTGTCGTGTCTGATTCTGAAGAGATGAAAGACTTTAAAACAGAAGTCAAAGAAAAGTCAACTTCTGACAAATTAAAATAGGATAAACCAGCTTTGGTAAACATTGGCTTAATGACAAAAAAACTGCTTAAGTATAAGCTGAAAGAGATTAAAAATATGAACAAGGTAAAGGAAGCTAGGAAAAATAGGAATGGTAAGGAAGGTGTGAATAAAAGTAATAATTATATGCGTGTTTCTAATGATCCTAGAAAGAAATGCTATAATTATGGAAACTCTAACCATCTTGCTTCTTTTTGCAGCAAAAAATAAAGATATAAACTCTTTACCTCCTAGATCAGGAGTTAAGAGTCAGTCTGTTAGGTTTAAACCACAAAATCCTTATTTTCATTGTGGCAGTTTATGGCATTCTATTTATACTTGTAAGGAATATCATAGTTTGTACTATGATTATTATGAAATAAAACCTTCTTTAAACAAAGTTAGTGTAATTCCTTCTATTGTAAATTCTGATGCAAAGTCTGATATAAAGTCTGATAAAAAGCATGTTAGCATAAAGTCTGAACCTAAATCCGCTGCAAATGCTAACAAACTTAACAAGGCCAAAGGGTCCAAGCAAGTCTGGATCCTTAAAACTAATCAATAGTGGTCTTTGTGATTGTAGGGCAACAGGAAAAATATCCTGGTTCTGGATAGTGGATGTTCAGGACATATGACTGGAAATAAAGCCCTGCTATCAGACTTTGTGGAGAAAGCTGGCCCAGGAGTTTCTTATGGAGATGGCAACATGGGAAACACTCTGGGATATGGCAATATCAATCTTGGGAATGTCATAATTGAATCAGTAGCTCTTATCTCAGGACTTAAACACAATCTGCTAAGTGTGAGTCAAATCTGTGACAGAGGTTATCATGTGGATTTCTTTGAAGAACATTGTGAAGTTGTAAGTAATTGTACAAGCAAAGTGGTTCTGAGAGGTTACAGACATGGTAACATATATGAAGCCATACTTTCAACAAATTCTGATGGTTCTGTAATCTGTCTGTTAAGCAGAGCATCAATTGAAGAAAGCTGGAATTGGCACAAGAGACTCTCTCATTAAAATTTCAACAACATAAATGAACTAATAAAGAAAGATCTTGTGAGAGGACTGCCAAAATTAATATTTGCTCCTGATGGTCTTTGTGACTCATGTCGAAAGGCAAAACAAAGAAAATCTTCGTTCAAGAACATTACTGAATCCTCAATTCTTGAGCCTTATCACTTACTGCATGTTGATCTATTTGGTCCAGTCAATTTCATGTCTATTGCAAATAAGTAATATGCTATGGTTATAGTGGATGAGTTCACAAGATACACTTGGGTGTATTTCTTGCACAAGAAGAATGAAACTGCATCTACTCTAACTGATCATGTCAGACAGCTGGACAAGTTAGTCAAAGATTCTGTTAAAATAATAAGAAGTGATAATGGCACTGAGTTCAAGAATTCAATCATGGAAGAGTTCTGCAAAGAGCAAGGAATAAAGCAGGAATTTTCTGAACCTGGAACTCCACAGCAGAATGGAGTTGTAGAAAGAAAGAATATGACTCTTATTGAAGCTGCACGAACTATGCTTGATAAAGCAAAGCTACTAACCTATTTTTGGGTTAAAGCTGTGCAGACTGCTTGTTTTAAACAGAATGCTACACTCATAAGCAAGCATGGAAAAACACCATATGAGATGGTGAAGAAAAAGAAGCAAAATCTGAAATACTTTCATGTATTTGGATGCAAATGTTTTGTTCTTAAGACTCATCCTGAACAGCTGTCAAAATTTGATCTAAAAGATGATGAAGGAATTTTTGTTGGATATCCACTTTCCACAAAAGCCTTCAGAGTCTACAATTTAAGAACAAGGGTTGTCATGGAATCTATCAATATATTTTTTGATGATAAAATGATTACCGGACTTGAAGATTTCAATGATCATGATCAGCTGAGATTTGAAAATGAAGATGTAAATTCTGATTCTTGTAAATTCTGATGACCTAAATCCTGATCCTGTAAGTTTTGACGGGTTAAATTCTGATGTCATTGAAACTGTGGTAACTGCTCCAAAGGAAAATGCACCTGTTCAGGGGGAGCAAGCTGATGATCATACCACATCTCAAGACCCTCAAGAAGCATCAGAACCAGTCACTGGCTCTTCAAGTTCTGATTCATCAAGTTCTGATGAGCCAAATTCTAACAATTCTAGAAACTCTAATTCTTCAATTCCTGAAGGATCCAACTCAAATTCTGGAATCTCTGAGAGCATAACTTCAGGGGGAGCATCAGAAAATGCTGATGGAGACAGCATGAATCATGGGGGAGGATCCAGTTCCAGAGATCAACTTCCATCTGCAAGGAAGTGGACTAAATCACATACACCTGACTTAATAATTGGAGATCCTGAAGCAAGTGTCAGAACTAGAACAACAACAATAAATGAATGTCTCTATCATTCCTTTCTATCTCAGACTGAACCAAAGAAAGTGGAAGAAGCTCTTCAAGATGCTGATTGGGTGCAAGCAATGTAAGAAGAGTTAAATGAATATGAAAGAAATAAAGTATGGACCCTAGTACCAAGACCAAAGGACAGATCAATTGTTCGTACAAAATGGGTGTTCAGAAATAAAATTGACAGTGATGGCATAATTACAAGAAACAAAGCAAGGCCGGTTGCTAAAGGTTACTCTCAACAGGAGGGTATTGACTATGATGAAACATTTGCTCCAGTTGCTAGATCGGAAGCCATAAGAATCTTTTTGGCTTATGCTGCTCACAAGAAGTTTAAAGTCTTTCAACTGGATATGAAAAGTGCTTTTCTCAATGGAGAATTGGAAGAAGAGGTATATGTTAAACAACCTCCAGGCTTTGTAGATCCAAAATTTCCAAATCATGTCTACAGGCTTGACAAAGCACTTTATGGCCTTAAGCAAGCTCCTAGAGCATGGTATGAGACTCTGACTCAATTCCTTCTAGAAAGTGGATTTCACAGAGGCACAATTGATAAGACTTTATTCTACCTCAACCATGAAAAGGACTTACTTTTGGTACAAATATATGTTGAAGATATCATCTTTAGCTCTACAAATACAAAACTTTGTGAAAGATTTTCCAAATTAATACAGTCAAGATATCAAATGAGTATGAAGGAAGAGTTGAGTTATTTTCTGGGACTTCAAGTCAAGCAAACTGAAGAAGGTACTTTCATAAATCAATCCAAGTACACCAGAAATTTACTCAAGAAATTTGGAATGCAAGAAAGTTCTACTGCATCAACTCCAATGGCCACTGCCACCAAGTTAGATAAAGATACTGGAGCATCATTAGATATTACTGACTACAGAGGTATGATGGCTCATTACTCTATTTAAATGCAAGTAGACCAGATATCATGTATGCTACCTGTCTTTGTGCAAGATTTCAGGCTGATCCAAGAGAACCTCATCTAATAGCTGTGAAAAGAATTTTCAAGTACCTCAAGGGTACAGCTGATATAGGATTGTGGTATTATAGGGAAACAGATTTTAAGCTAATAGGTTACTCAGATGCAGATTTTGCAGGATGCAAAATAGATAGGAAAAGCACTCGTGGAAGCTGCCAATTTCTTGGAGGCGGATTGGTTTCTTTGTTTAGCAAGAAATAGAAATCTATTTCCACATCAACTGTAGAAGCAGAATATATAGCTGTAGGAAGCTGTTGTGTACAGATTCTTTGGATGAAGAATCAGTTACTGGACTATGGGTTAGAATTTTCTAAAATACCTATTTACTGTGATATTCAAAGTGTTATTACTATGACAGGAAATCCAGTTCAACACTCAATGACAAAATACATCAGCATTAGGTACCATGTCATAAGGGAACATGTGATGGAAGGTACAGTGGAATTGCATTTTGTTCCAACAGATCAACAACTAGCAGATATCTTCACAAAACCACTATGTGAAGGTACTTTTAGAAGACTGGTAAATGAACTTGGAATGGTTTCAGGTTCTTTCTCAGAATATGTTTAGTTTTTGTTCTCATACATCAGACTTTATGATCAGTGTTTACAGATTTTCTGATCTCAATGTAATCTATGCTTAAATTATAACATATTAAACACTGCATGTTATCTGATGTGATTCTATAAACTCTGAAAGTGTTCTGAATGTTCTGTGACTATTCAATCCAATGAGGACTATTGTGTTAGATGCTGACTTAGTAGTCTTTAACAAACTATGTATCCCATGTTTGAATTAGTTATTTATGTGGAAATCAATAACACAAGCAAATTCTGATTTTGATCTTAGTCAAATTTACTTCCTGTATCTTACTACTAAGTCACAAACTAGATTATTGCTTCTTATCTGTCAAATTCTGATGTCAGTAAATCTTAAGGATGAACTACATGCTTGATAAGCCTCACTTATCTGAAGAAAATAAAAGAAAAGAAAAATTGAAATCAGGTACTCCTTTGAGATCTAGAGTAAATATGTGAAAGGAAAGATCAAAGTGCATTCCTGGTATTAAGTTATATGCATTGGAAAAGCAATAATTTTTCTTGGTGACTTTTCACATTCTCTGATTACTAGAGAAATATTGTGATAACAACATAAATTCTGATGATAGTTGTAACTCATTTACACTGAGAAGCCATTGTCAAAAGAATTTCAAAAGATGCATAAAATAAGCACAAACAGTTGAGGTGGATTCTTGCATAACTTTATTCTATAGTAGACTTCACAATTCAAGACAGAGTTTAAGCATATTTCTTAGTTATGCCTTATTTCTAAGATATACTGAAGTTTATCAGACTTTAATCTTTATCTGATCATTTGCATATACACACACTATCACTCCATATGAATGATGAAAATTACTGTGGTGATTAAGTTGATTCTGATAAACAGTTAAGTATTATTTGAATAAATTCTGTGGACAAGTTCTGATTATGTTCTGATGATTAAACTCTGAAGAAACCAGTCAGTATTTGTGTGAAGAAACACAGAAATAGTCATTCACTTTTTGAGTATAGAAGCCATGTTCTGATAACCGTTAAATTCTAATAATAGTCAAGTTCTGATACAAACTCTGATGCTTACGTGTCACATTTTAATTGGTTAATTCATTATTAGTTTTTACTGTAACGGTCATTTTATCAGAAAATAATTAAGTGAGATAAAAACAGTGATAATCATTTGGTTAATGAGTTGCGTGTTTGTTTTGGTAACCGCCTGTGAGCAATAATTACTACACGTTTACCGTGCCCACTAATAATGTTTTGACTGTTTACATGCTGCCAGGTGTCAAATGTCGGTTCTGCTTCAGAAATTATCCATTGTAATTAGTGGAGAGAATATATATACGACAGATAAAATATTTTACAATCTTTTACCTACTTTCTTACTCTTTTCTAATCTCTCTTATTTTCTCTCACTCTCTATTATTCTCTGAAGCTATTTTCTCACATGCATTTTGTCAAACACTCTATACACACACAACTTTTCACTTAATTTTCACAGAAATGGCACCTAAGGATCTTATCTATGATGGAGCCAAGTTTGTCCCCAACAACTATATGGTTATTCTCAACAAGGACGAGGCTCCTTCAGAACTTCACTTTATTCAAGGTTTTCTCGCTCGAAGTGAAATTGGGAATGCTCTGACCCAACCACAGACTCTCTCAGGCAAGCAAATTCTGGAGTTTGGGAGGTCTGGAGTCTATGATAATGGAGGTGAAAGTGGGTCCTCAAGCATCATTTTTACAACAGGGGAAGATGAGCACTTGGTAACCTTGTCCACTATTCGACAAGCATTGCATCTGCCAGAAAACTGTACTTATAATTCACAAGTTGGGGAGTCAGTTCTTCAAAACATGATGGCAAATATTGGCTATTAGAAGTCTTTGTCCAAGCTGGGATAACTGAAGAGGCCCTTCATCAGGAGGGAGTGGAGCTTCTTTTTCGATTGTATTATCAAAGCCTTCGCCAATAAATGCTCAAATTTTGATGCTATTCCAATCATGAGTCAGCAAATAGGGTATGCATTTCTTAATCAAACTCATTTTGATTATGCTACTGCTATTTTGGGTTTTATAGGTGATAGGATGAAAGAAGATAGCAACATAGTATATTCTGCTAGATTCTGTCAGTTTTTATATAGTTTATGTTATTCAGATGCACCTCAAAACTTTAGTGAGTTAATTGAACCCTTTAAACTTCACAAAAGGGCTTTCACAGACTTATTATCTAATGACAATAAGAAGGATATACTAAGACCCCTCCAAATTTCCCAATCTGTAAAATAATTCTTAGTAAATTCTGATCCTCACACATACACAACCATATATCCTGATGTTGCACCTACACACCCTACTACTTCTCAACCCCGACCAACCCAGCCTTTCAATATTCAACCATAGCCTACTATCAGAACCTACTATTAACCAGAACAATCCTCTCAACCACAACCATCAGCACCTACTATCAGAACCTCACTTCTCAAACCCAAAACCAAACCAACCTCTGGTACTTCTCAAAAGGCGCCAGTTGTAAAATCTGACACATCCTCTAGGCCCAAAACCAAAAGAACTATCTCTGTGCCTAAATCTCCACCAAGGAGAAGAAGAAGGATGATTCTGAGAGATGAATTTGATGAGGAAGAACAAGTCCAGGTTCCTGCATCAGAACCTGTGACATTAGAAGCTGAAGAGGTAACTCCTCAGAAACAGAATGAAGCTGAGGGTTCTGGGATTTTGAAAAGGAAAAGACCTTCAAATTCTGATACATATCATATCACTCCACCATCTAGAAGATCAAGGACGACTAGAGCAGGTGTGCATATTGCACAAATACAATTTGAGGATGCTGAAGATGCTGAGGAAGGGGATCAGGAATCTCTGATCTCATCAGAACCTACAGTCATTGAAGCTTTGACAGCTCCACCTCAACCTGAAGACACTGTTCAAGACACAGTGATCACACCTCCTCTCTCTCTCTCTCTCCATTCAAAGAAACTGCCTCAGTTGGAGATTCAGGGTTAAGTCCTGAAATTGACATTCACGGGTTGAATGTTCCAACTATTTTATATCTGGAAGCACCATCAGCAAAGGAGTCAACTCCACCTGTCTCTCCAATACTAAATGCTAAAATTCCTACTACACCAATTCTGGTTTTGGAACCTGAAGATCAGAATTTGGAAACAGATGAAGTTGCTCCAGAATCTCCTTCAGTTATACATACTCTGGTGTTATCAGAAGATGATGAGACTTTATCAAATTCTGGAGACAGTGCTCCAGCAAGTGCTCCAGTTAATGCTCCAATTCTTGGAAAAGAAGCACTTTTTAAATTTGCTGAAGAAGATGCTCATGTTCCATGGGAGGAAACCTTTAGAGGAGTTCAATGGACAAAGAAGTGGAATGAACCTGAGTTTATTCCCAGCTCAACTGTCCTGACAAATCATGTTGTAAAAGCTGATGAGTTGTTGATAAATTCTGACTTCAAAACACAACTTAAAGTCACTTCTCTCAGTACTAAAACTCTTCAAGGTCTACACTCCAAGACTCATAAAAAGGTTGATAAACTTCAGGAAACAGTTGATAAGCTAGACCTGATGCTCAAACTAGACAAGAATAGGTTTATCAGACCAATTCAAGAAAAAGTGGAGGCTATTGAGCTTGTTCAAGAAAAGCAGCAGGCCCAACTGGATGTGGTCTTACAAAATCAAGTTGCTCAATAGACTCACTTAAATGAGATCCAATCTTCAGTGGAACTCCTTCTTTCTCTAATCCTGACAGATGATACCAAAAAGGGGGAGAAGGTAGTTAAGTCCAAATGCTCACCAATCAAGACACTGAAGAAAAAGGATGATCATGGTGATGACCAGGGAAACTCTGATAAGAGTAGAGGTTATAATCAAGGAGAGCAATTGAGCAGGATTCCTTCTCAATAGACAGGTTCTCATCAGAGATTGTCTGGTTCTACTCAAAGGAGGAATAAGGAAGGAAAGAAGCCTACAAATCAGGATGTTCCCTTGTTGATCACAGATTCTGATGATCAAGTTTTGACAACTACTTCTGATGTAATGATTCAAGCTGGAAGCCAAGATTCACAGAAGTTTTTGTAGACTCTAAAATTCAAGGGAAAGAAAGCAACATTCTTTTACAAGGATCCCAAAATTCAAACTATTGATGAAGAACTGGCCAAGAAACTATTCCTTAAGGATAATCCAGGAGTGGATTTAGAGGAATTAAGAGAAGAAGAAGCTAAATTTGCCGCTGGGAAGAGCAAACCAAAGTTAAAAGCTTCTTATGCTAAAATTCTACCAAGGCCAAAAGAAAAGGGGATTGTGATAAGAGAAAGATCTGCCACATAGATTCCTAGATCAAGTACTAGATCTCAAACTATTACTGATCCCAAAGACAAGGGAAAAGGAAAAGTTGGGGAGAAAGTCAAGAAACAGAAGATGAAGATTCCTCAAATTCTGATGGATCATGTGTGCAAGATGGTTCAAGTCTTTGGTGATACTGTTGTTGAAGATGAAACAGTTGAAACTCTGAAGCGAAAGAGGATGACAGAAGAATCTAAGACAACCTCTGACATAGCTCAAGTTGTTCAGAGTGAAGATATTTCAGAACAGCAAGCTACAGATGAAACTGCAAATCCTGACAAATTCATCAAGACATCAACCTCTGACACTGCTCAAGTTGACATAGAAAGCTTAACACTTGATCAGAAAAAGAAGCTGCTTTGGAACAAAGCTAATCTAGTGGAACCTAAGACCAATCTAATGTTAAATCAACTTGCAACATTTGGGTTAAAATCCAAGCAAGCTAGAGACAAGTCTGGATTAGGTTTAACAAAGAAAAGATACAAACAGGAGTAGAAGTTACTCTCAGAGATCCTTTCGTTTTGACAGATAAACCATATGAAGAAATCAAACAAAAGCACCTTGACAAAGTGTTGTCTGCTCAAATTGTCATGGATACTCATGATAAATCAGAAGTTAAAGAAAAGTGGATCATGTTTCTCAATGATGGAAGAACTTACAGACTAGCATATTCTGATGTGCTAAAGAAGTCTGTCAAAGAGCTTCAACATATTCACTACCTTCTGGAAGTAAAATCTGAAGTTACAAGAAGATGGTCAGATTATATTTTGAAGGCTATAAGAGATCTTCTCGGAATCTCTGGTGCAAAAGCTTCTGAATACATTCCAAAAATCATTGAGGATGATGGAAGAGAAATTCCTATGAGGAAGAATTCTGTTAAGGTAGAAGTAATTCTGAAAGGAAGATGATTATGCTACAATGAAGACTTTTCATATCCCAGAGTTATTAGACTTGGAGATCGACTTGAAAGAACATCAATTCCTGCACTCAGAGTAGCCATTTATCAGATTGGTGATAATGAAGATAAAGAACTGATGCAAGTCAAAGCACAGTTAGTTGAAATTCTGAGAAATGTTGATTCTATAAACTCTGAAAGTGTTCTAAATGTTCTATGACTATTCAATCCAATGAGGATTATTGTGTTAGATGCCGACTTAGTAGCCTTTAACAAACTATGTATCCCATGTTTGAATTAGTTATTTATGTGGAAATCAATAACACAAGCAAATTCTGATTTTGATCTTAGTCAAATTTACTTCCTGTATCTTATTACTAAGTCACAAACTAGATTATTGCTTCTTATCTGTCAAATTCTGATGTCAGTAAATCTTAAGGATGAACTACATGCTTGATAAGCCTCACTTATCTGAAGAAAATAAAAGAAAAGAAAAATTGAAATCAGGTACTCCTTTGAGATCTAGAGTAAATATGTGAAAGGAAAGATCCAAGTGTGTAAGTCAGATGTCATAGCCTATTTGTATATTCGAGGATTCAACTCAACTCAAATAAGAATGTAATAAGTAAATAGTGGATCGACCGTCAGAGAGGTCTCGCAAAGTAACATCTGTCAGAGGATTCAGAAATAAGGTTCATCTACAGACTTGAGGAGTTAATTCACTGGAAGAAGCTCAAGAAATTGATCAAGCCTCAGTGATGCAAATCAAGATTGTGGATTTAATCAAGTGACAGAGATCTCGTCAGGGTATCAATAAATTACAAGGATTTAATCTGAAGAAAATCAGAGTATCAAAGTCAACACATGAAGAAACGTCACGGAAGTTAGTCACTCATGAACCAGACAGTACATCGAGTGTCAACGTTGAAGTGGTGGAATTGATTCATAATTTTCAGTGATTTTCAGAAGATTTGCAGAAGAATGGTTGTTGCTCAAGACTAGAATTAATTCTCTAATTAATTAATTAAGTCATCTAATTTAATTAAGAAAATAAATTATATCTGCGAAGAATAATTTATTTATTAATTGAATTAATTGATTAATTAATTCTGAATTAATTTTAGGAATTTTCAGAAGTTTAATTGGTTTAAAAACAGTCTTAAATCAGCAAGACAATTGAAAATGAACTAGCATGACAATCTGGATTGTCATACCGATTGTCATGCCAAGTCATTTCAATTGTCATACCGAAAGTTACACTAGGAAGGAGATTGTCTTGCTAGTTCAACTGATTGTCATACCGATAGTCATTGTAGTTCAATCAGATTGTCTTGCTAGTACAATTGAAAGTCCTACTGAAAGTCTTGCTGAGCCAAAGAGATTGTCCTACCGATTGTCATTGCAGTTCAAGTAATTTTGTTGGATTGCATACAAAAAGAAAAAGAAGCAGAAGACATTCACTCACTGAAAAATACAAGAAAAAAAAGAGCAGCCGCCTTGAAATATTAAATCATCTTCTCTGCAGAAAATTCAAGATCAAATTTCTAGTTTCCAAGTTAAATCCAAACCACTAGAAATCTTTATCTTGTTCTTGTGTAACAATCTAGCGGATCAAAATCCCTAGAACTTAATCTCAAATCGCGTTTAGCATTTGATTCTAATTATTGCAAAAATAGAAAAAGTTCATGTCGAATTTATTCTAGATTTGTGATAATTGATTTGAGATTAATACCTTGTAATCGATACAGTTGTTGTAACACCTTTCAAGTTTAATAATATTTTTATTTAACTTGAATTTTGTTTCACATTTTTTATTCCGCATTTATTCGATTATTTGGTACTGTTTGTATTCAACCCCCCCTTCTACAAACAAATTGGGACCTAACAATTGGTATCAGAGCCTTCTGATTAACGAACAAATCAAGATCCTAGACTTTTGTGATTTTTCAACTCCTTGAATTTTTATTTATTCAAAAATTCATAATGACTTCGCATAAAGTTGGAACCGTTAAAATTCCACAATTTGATAAAGAGAATTATATCATGTGGAAGAAGAAGATGTTATTATTTTTACAAGTTGCAAATCCCAAATATTCAAACTTGTTAAAGAAGGGTATAAAAACTCCGATGGTTATTGAACCGGAGGTAATAATAGATGGTGTGGTGACTACTGAAGCTAGAACCTATCCAAAAGAGCCTGAAGATTTTACTCCTGCTGAGAAGGAAGAAGCCTCCTTGGATGCCAGCCTTCAATTAATATTAATTGATTCCCTTGATCCCTTGATGAACAGACATGTGATGAACTGTAAAAATTCCAAACACATGTGGGAAACTATTGAGGTGATTAATGAAGGCACAGAGGAAGTTAGGGAGAACAAGTTGGAAATCCTAACCTCTGAATATGAACATTTCAAATCAAATCCAGGAGAAGGAATTACTGAAGTGTTTGAGAGGTACAATGCGTTGATCAACAACCTGAACATCAATGGAAAGTATTATTCAATCAGGGAGGTCAACAAAAAGTTCCTTTTAACACTGTCAGCTCATCTTGAACATAGAATCACTGCCATTAGAGAAGCTAGAGATCTGAGTGAGATTTCTTTGGACAGGCTCTATGGAGTGTTAAAAACCTATGAGTTGGAGCAGATTCAACAGAAGGAAGTCTACGGGAAGGATAGAATGGTCAGCACATCTACTGCACTTGTAGCTGAAGGTCAACAACAACAACAATCTCAACAGTTAGAAAGAATGGCACAGTTTTCCAAGGGTGAGGAAAATGAGTTAGTAGCAGAATATGATCCTCCTACTACAAATCAATCAAGTGATGATTTTTATTCCTTGGAAGAGCTGGAGCAATTGGAAGATGAATCAATGGCCCAAATTGTCAAGAGATTCTCCCATGTCAGATTCAGGAGGAATCCCAAGCTTAAGTACAAGTCCAACTACAACAAATTCCAGAAAGGTGGATCTTCATCCTCTAACACCAGTAGTGGTGGGTACAAAACATGGATGGTTAATCGAAGCACCATTAGATGCTATAACTGCAATGAGTTGGGACACTTTGCCACAGAATGTAGGAAGCCAAAGCAAGTAAGAAAGAACTCTGAAAGGGCTTATCTGGCAAAGGGAAGAAGCTGGGATGATACTGACAGTGAAGATGAAGATGAAGGAAATCTTGCTCTTATGGCTATTGATGGAAAAGCTTCATCATCAAGAATAGAGGTAAAACTTTCTGATGCTGAAATGGTTTATCATCTAAGAGGTAACTTAGATTGTGCACGTCGTGATAATGAACTGTTAAGTTTACAGTTCACAGACCTTGAGAAAGAGGTCAATGAATTAAGACTTGTGCACATTAATCAAGACAAATTAAAAGAACAGGTATCTTTTCTAGAGAATAGAGTTGACTGTTATAGAAAACTCGAAACTATTCTCAAAGACAAGATCACCGGTCTTGAGACTAAGGTTAGAGCCTACTTCAATTCTTGTTCGAAGGCTAAAGAGTTCTACAATAAGCAAGCTGTTAATCAAACATCTGGAATAGGTTATGATTACAATGCTGCTATTGGAGAATTAGGCATAAACTCCCCTCCTCATGTCTGTGCTAAAGGGAGGGAAGTACCACATGTGCTTAAGGGTGTTGATGAACCCCTCTATAAAGCATCAATTGCTGAACTATTTGATGCGACCTCTTCTGTTATTCATGAAGAAATACGTGCTGAAGATCATGCTAATGAGAAGATTGTTTCCAAGTCAAGTGAGTCGAAAGTTCCAGTCAAAGTTGTGAAAGCAACTGAGACTAACTCAGACACACATGAGTTGGACAACAATAATTCCATGTCTACCATGCATAAATTGCCTGTTGTTAATCACTCTCATAAAGCATGTGGTGTTTCTAATTGTATGTCTTGTGCTTTTAATATGATGTATGCTTATTTTAATGGTAAGCATGTGTCTAATGATAAGACTACTCCTCGTCAGCATGTGAATAACAAGAAGCATGATAGGTCTAAGACTGCCAGTCCTTCTAAGGCTAGAAAGGAGACATTTGTGCCTAAGCTTAAACAGAAATTTGTTAAGGCTGTTTACAAGGTCAAATGTTCAGTCATTGAGAAAGTTGAGACAATTAAAATTAAAAATGTTGTTTTGCCTGACAAAGGACAGTTCTACAAGTATGCCGGGCCCAACCAAGTTTGGGTTCCGAAGAAGGTCTAATCCATTTGAAGTGCAGGGCAGTATACAGGTGTAACCGGTAGTCTGGATTCTTGACAAGTGGATCATCAAGACTTATGACCGGAGATAGAGCCCTGCTATCAAATGTGGATTGAGAAAGCTGGCCCCCTGATTACCTTTGGAGATAACAGCAAAGGTTTATCTGAGGGATATGGCTGTTTGCAAGCTGGGAATGTTATCATTGTAATTTTGTATATTGTGCTAGGTTATTATCAGGAAGCAGTATCTAACATATAGCACCAGTGACGAGACTTGAGAATATTACGACATATCAGACACCTGCTGCACATTACACTTGGAATTGTACTCTAGTAAGATGTGTACAAGTGTACTCCTGGTTGGTAAGTCAAAAGAGGAAGTCAATGCACCACAGTTCATGGACTTTGCAGCTGCAGATCTATTGGACTATGCAATTTCTTCTTCACAATCTCACTTCAGGTTGGTATGAACTAGTATACTGCTCAAGCAATCGTCAAGGACATGGTATGGCACTCTAACAGAAGTTATAATTTTATATGAATAAGTAGAGTCGTCATATTAATAACTATCTTATCACTAAGCATAATCATATTGTTTTATATGTGCAGTGGTATATTGTTTATGCAACATAACAATTAGTATCTAAAGTACTTGACAAGTATCGGTCAATGATATCTTGTTAACATTATGTTGCAGATATTTGTAAGCTTTTGACATGAATGAGAATTACTTAGACTTTACCCTAAGTGATCAATGTTTTATCAAAAACTCATTCATATTGAAAAACAAAATCAAACTTCTTTCTACATTAGTGATTTCTTATTTCATGTAAAATCTTTTGAAATCACTATTGTAAATCATTTTCTCTCTATTACCATATATTCTGTGTTACAGGTTCAGTCTCCAATGACTTTCTTTCATTGACAGTCATGAGGTTGAAAATCCACAACGTCTATCCCAGACTGTAAAGACAAACACAAAAACAGAACCAACCAACACTCTTTTATCACTAAATGTAGTATGAATGAGCGTGAGGGAGATAGTGCCTAGTGCACCACATAAGGAAGGTTCTGTAGTCAACCCAGTAGCTCTGTCTCATACATAGATGAGTAGTATTTAAACCGAGACAACTGCTAGCTGCCATACATCTTCTCAAAAAGATGTAATGGCTGAAAAGGCATAAAAACAGTTACTAGATTCATTCTCTCAACAGGGTGCGTCTATTGAATTTTGCCTGTCGGCCAAGGTATCCGATGTAGTGTCACCACTTCAAATATAAACAATTCTTGATGCACAAGGAGAGGTTACACACACAAAGGATGAGTTGACAGAAACAAGAGTTTCGACCATTTTAAGGTCAGATTCGATTGTTCAAGGTTCGTTAGTGGACCAATTGCCTTTACAGGTGTTATGAGAGGATACTGATCCAAAAGCCATATGTCAGTGGTCAGTGTCTACCTCCCCAGGCTTAAATCCCCTGGATGCATCTGCGGATAGTGGATCTGACATAGGTGCAGATCGGCAACTTGTTGACAATGATTCAGATATTACCTGATAAGTCACAAGGAAATGTCTTCACAGACATTAGAAGGGAACCTTGATCTTTATGCTAAATTCTTTGGATCATTGTTTACCTTCCCAGAATTCAAATCTGGAACCCTGAAAGGGAAACTAGCAACTTGTAGATTATGACTCAGATTTATCTGACGAGTTTAACAAGGATGGGGATTTGTGAACTCCCATTGCACCACCTGTGACCTCCTTAAGGATGGCTAAGGTGATTTTCCTTGCAGGTACAGCTGGATTATGGAGCTATGAGAGAAGAGTGATACACTTGTGAGAATGAGTGTAAACACGAGTGGAGAGAAGAGTGAAACACATGTGAGGTACACTAAAACACAATCACACACTCACAGTGAGGAAGAAAGATAAACTACTTGTTATTTCTTTTCCAACCAAGTGAAATATGAGAACTCCTTCAGACGACGGCATACATTCCTTCTTTAAGGGGGAGATAAAAGCTTAAGTAAAAGTTTGGAGGATTCCTCAACTAAGGGGGAGAAATAGCAGGGAGTAAGAAAAAGATCCTAAAAATGTACACTACACCACACCATTGTTGTTTTTAACTACGGATCCTATTGTACGGGAGAGGTGGTAAACACAAGGTGATTTCCTAGTAAGGGAAGAAGCAGTTAGGGGAGTACCATTGGTTTTTATCTGCGGATCCTATTGTACGGGAGAGGTGGTAAAACGAAGGTGATCTTCTTTAATCAGTTGATTCTCATAGGGGGAGAAGCAAGAGAGATATGGGCTTCTCAACAGGAAATGTGGTTGTACAAATGAAGATGAAACTACTTGAAGATATGTTCAGTCTAGAGGAACATCTACTTGGAATCTGGAAAATGTTAAATCTAGTCCAGAACTTTTCTGCTATTTACTTTGCATGTATGTTTATATCTTTTTCTTATTTGTTAGTTGAGTTATCCTCTAGGTATTTGTGTGTTATTGTCTAACAAACAAATAGGGGGAGATTGTAAGTCCTATGTCATAGCCTATTTGTATATTCGAGGATTCAACTCAACTCAAATAAGAATGTAATAAGTAAATAGTGGATCGACCGTCAGAGAGGTCTCGCAAAGTAACATCTGTCAGAGGATTCAGAAATAAGGTTCATCTACAGACTTGAGGAGTTAATTCACTGGAAAAAGCTCAAGAAATTGATCAAGCCTCAGTGATGCAAATCAAGATTGTGGATTTAATCAAGTGACAGAGATCTCGTCAGGGTATCAATAAATTACAAGGATTTAATCTGAAGAAAATCAGAGTATCAAAGTCAACACATGAAGAAACGTCACGGAAGTTAGTCACTCATGAACCAGACAGTACATCGAGTGTCAACGTTGAAGTGGTGGAATTGATTCATAATTTTCAGTGATTTTCAGAAGATTTGCAGAAGAATGGTTGTTGCTCAAGACTAGAATTAATTCTCTATTAATTAATTAAGTCATCTAATTTAATTAAGAAAATAAATTATATCTGCGAAGAATAATTTATTTATTAATTGAATTAATTGATTAATTAATTCTGAATTAATTTTAGGAATTTTCAGAAGTTTAATTGGTTTAAAAACAGTCTTAAATCAGCAAGACAATTGAAAATGAACTAGCATGACAATCTGGATTGTCATACCGATTGTCATGCCAAGTCATTTCAATTGTCATACCGAAAGTTACACTAGGAAGGAGATTGTCTTGCTAGTTCAACTGATTGTCATACCGATAGTCATTGTAGTTCAATCAGATTGTCTTGCTAGTACAATTGAAAGTCCTACTGAAAGTCTTGCTGAGCCAAAGAGATTGTCCTACCGATTGTCATTGCAGTTCAAGTAATTTTGTTGGATTGCATACAAAAAGAAAAAGAAGCAGAAGACATTCACTCACTGAAAAATACAAGAAAAAAAAGAGCAGCCGCCTTGAAATATTAAATCATCTTCTCTGCAGAAAATTCAAGATCAAATTTCTAGTTTCCAAGTTAAATCCAAACCACTAGAAATCTTTATCTTGTTCTTGTGTAACAATCTAGCGGATCAAAATCCCTAGAACTTAATCTCAAATCGCGTTTAGCATTTGATTCTAATTATTGCAAAAATAGAAAAAGTTCATGTCGAATTTATTCTAGATTTGTGATAATTGATTTGAGATTAATACCTGGTAAACGATACAGTTGTTGTAACACCTTTCAAGTTTAATAATATTTTTATTTAACTTGAATTTTGTTTCACATTTTTTATTCCGCATTTATTCGATTATTTGGTACTGTTTGTATTCAACCCCCCCTTCTACAAACAAATTGGGACCTAACAAAGTGCATTGCTGGTATTAAGTTATATGCATTGGAAAAGAAATAATTTTTCTTGGTGACTTTTCACATTCTCTGATTACTAGAGAAATATTCTGATAACAACATAAATTCTGATGACAGTTGTAACTCATTTACACTAAGAAGCCATTGTCAAAAGAATTTCAAAAGATGCATAAAATAAGCATAAACAGTTGAGGTGGATTCTTGCATAACTTTATTCTATAGTAGACTTCATAATTCAAGACAGATTTTAAGCATATTTCTTAGTTATGCCTTATTTCTAAGATATACTGAAGTTTATCAGACTTTAATCTTTATCTGATCATTTGCACATACACACACTATCACTCCATATGAATGATGAAAATTACTGTGGCGATTAAGTTGATTCTGATAAACAGTTAAGTATTATTTGTATAAATTCTGAGGACAAGTTCTGATTATGTTCTGATGATTAAACCCTGAAGAAACCAGTTAGTATTTGTGTGCAGAAACACAGAAACAGTCATTCACTTTTTGAGTACAAAAGCCATGTTCTGATGACCGTTAAATTCTAATAATAGTCAAGTTCTGATACAAACTCTGATGCTTACGTGTCACATTTTAATTGGTTAATTCATTATTAGTTTTTACTGTAATGATCATTTTATCAGAAAATAATTAAGTGAGATAAAAACAGTGATAATCATTTGGTTAATGGGTTGCGTGTTTGTTTTGGTAACCGCCCGTGAGCAACAATTACTACACGTTTACCGTGCCCACTAATAATGTTTTGACTGTTTACATGCTGCCAGGTGTCAAATGTCGGTTATGCTTCAGAAATTAGCCATTGTAATTAGCGGAGAGAATATATATACGAGAGATAAAATATTTTACAATCTTTTACCTACTTTCTTACTCTTTTCTTATCTCTCTTATTTTCTCTCACTCTCTATTATTCTCTGAAGCTATTTTCTCATAGGCATTTTAACAAACACTCTATACACACACAACTTTTCACTTAATTTTCATAGAAATGGCACCTAAGGATCTTATCTATGATGGAACCAAATTTGTCCCCAACAACTATATGGTTATTCTCAACAAGGACGAGCCTCCTTCAAAACTTCACTCTATTCAAGGTTTTCTCGCTCGAAGTGAAATTGGGTATGCTCTGACCCAACCACAGACTCTCTCAGGCAAGCAAATTCTACAGTTTTGGAGGTCTGGAGTCTATGATAATGGTAGTAAAATTGGGTCCCCAAGCGTCATTTTTATAATCGGGGAAGATGAGCACTTGGTAACCTTGTCCACTATTCGACAAGCATTGCATCTGCCAGAAAACTGTACTTATAATTCAGAAGTTGGGGAGTCAGTTCTTCAAAACATGATGGCAAATCTTGGCTATGAGAAGTCTTTGTCCAAGCTGGGATAACTGAAGAGGCCCTTCATCAGGAGGGAGTGGAGCTTCTTTTTCGATTGTATTACCAAAGCCTTTGCCAACAAATGCTCAAATTTTGATGCTATTCCAATCATGAGTCAACAAATAAGGTATGCATTTCTTAATCAAACTCATTTTGATTATACTACTGCTATTTTGGGTTTTATAGGTGATAGGATGAAAGAAGATTGCAACATGGTATATTTTACTTGATTCTGTCAGCTTATATATAGTTTATGTTGTTCTGATGCACCTCAAAACTTTAGTGAGTTAATTGTACCCTTTAAACTTCACAAAAGGGCTTTTACAGACTTATTATCTGCTGACAATAAGAAGGATATACTAAGACCCCTCCAAATTTCCCAATCTGTAAAACAATTCTTAGTAAATTCTGATCCTCACACATACACAACCATATATCCTGATGTTGCACCTACACACCCTACTACTTCTCAACCTCCACCAACCCAGCCTTCCAATACTTAACCACAGCCTACTATCAGAACCTACTATTAACCAACACAATCCTCTCAACCACAACCATCAGCACCTACTATAAAAACCTCACTTCTCAAACCCAAAACCAAAACAACCTCTGGTACTTCTCAAAAGGCGCCAGTTGTAAAATCTGACACATCCTCTAGGCCCAAAACCAAAAGAACTATCTTTGTGCCTAAATCTCCACCAAGGGGAAGAAGAAGGATGATTCTAAGAGATGAATTTGATGAGGAAGAACAAGTCCAGGTTCCTGCATCAGAACCTGTGACATTAGAAGCTGAAGAGGTAACTCCTCAGAAATAGAATGAAGATGGGGTTTTGATATTTTGAAAAGGAAAAGACCTTCAAATTTTGATACAAATCATATCACTCCACCATCTAGAAGATCAAGGAAGACTAGAGCAGGTGTGCATATTGCACAAATACAATTTGAGGATGCTGAAGATAGTGAGGAAGGGGATCAGGAATCTCTGATCTCATCAGAACCTATAGTCATTGAAGCTTTGAAAGCTCCACCTCAACCTGAAGACACTGTTCAAGACACAGTGATCACACCTCCTCTCTCTCTCCATTCAAAGAAACTGCCTCAGTTGGAGATTCAGGGTTAAGTTCTGAAATTGACATTCACGGGTTGAATGTTCCAACTATTTTGTATCTGGATGCACCAGCAGCAAATGAGTCAACTCCACCTGTCTCTCCAATACTAAATGCTAAAATTCCTACTACACCAATTCTGGTTTTGGAACCTGAAGATCAAAATTTGGAAACAGATGAAGTTGCTCCAGAATCTCCTTCAGTTACACACACTCTGGTGTTATCAGAAGATGATGAGACTTTATCAAATTCTGGAGACAGTGCTCCAGTTAATGCTCCAATTCTTGGAAAAGAGGCACTTTTTAAATTTGCTAAAGAAGATGCTCATGTTCCATGGGAGGAAACCTTTAGAGGAGTTGAATGGACAAAGAAGTGGAATGAACCTGAGCTTCATTCCCAGCTCAACTGTCCTGAAAAATCATGTTGCAACAGATGATGAGTTCTTGATAAATTCTGACTTCAAAACACAACTTAAAGTCCCTTCTCTCAGTACTAAAACTCTTCAAGGTCTACACTCCAAGACTCATGAAAAGGTTGATAAACTTCAGAAAACAGTTGATAAGCTAGACCTAATGCTCAAACTAGACAATAATAGGTTTATCAGACCAATTCAAGAAAAAGTGGAGACTATTGAGCTTGTTCAAGAAAAGAAGCAGGCCCAACTGGATGAGGTCTTACAAAATCAAGTTGCTCAACAGACTCAATTAAATGAGATCCAATCTTCAGTGGAACTCTCTCTTTCTCTACTCCTGATAGATGATGCCAAAAAGGGGGAGAAGGTAGTTAAGTCCAAATGCTCACCAATCAAGACACTGAAGAAAAGGGATGATCATGGTGATGACGAGGGAAAATCTTATAAGAGTAGAGATTACAGTCAAGGAGAGAAATTGAGAAGGTTTCCTTCTCCACAGACAGGTTCTCATCAGAGATCGTCTGGTTCTACTCAAAGGAAGAATAAGGAAAGAAAGAAGCCTACAAATCAGGATGTTCCCTTGTTGATCACAGATTCTGATGATCAAGTTTTGACATCTACTTCTGATGTAATGATTCAAGCTGGAAGCCAAGATTCACATAAGTTTTTGCAGACTCTGAAATTCAAGGGAAAGAAAGCAACATTCTTTTACAAGGATCCCAAAATACAAACTATTGATGAAGAACTGGCCAAGAAACTATTCCTGAAGGATAATCCAGGAGTGAATTTAGAGGAATTAAGAGAAGAAGAAACTAAATTTTCCGCTGAGAAGAGCAAACCAAAGTTAAAAGCTTCTGATGGTAAAATTCCACCAAGGCCAAAAGAAACGGGGATTGTGATAAGAGAAAGATCTGCCACAGAGATTCCTAGATCAAGTACTAGATCTCAAACTATTACTGATCCCAAAGACAAGGGAAAAGGAAAAGTTGGGGAGACAGTCAAGAAACAGAAGATGAAGATTCCTCAAATTCTGATGGATCCTGTGTGCAAGATGGTTCAAGTCTTTGATGATACTGTTGCTGAAGATGAAACAGTTGAAACTCTGAAGAGAAAGAGGATGACAGAAGAATCTAAGACAACCTCTGACATAGCTCAAGTTGTTCAGAGTGAAGATATTTCAGAACAACAAGCTACATATGAAATTGCAAATCCTGACAAATTCATCAAGACATCAACCTCTAACACTGCTCAAGTTAACATAGAAAGCTTAACACTTGATCTAGAAAAAGAAGCTGCTATGGAACAAAGCTACTCCAGTGGAACCTAAGACCAATCTAATGTTGAATCAACTTGCAACATTTGGATTAAAAGTCAAGCAAGCTAGAGACAAGTCTGGATTAGGTTCCGACAAAGAAAAGATACAAACAGGAGTAGAATTACTCTCAGAGATCCTTTCATTTTGACAGTCAAACTATATGAAGAAATCAAACAAAAGCACCTTGACAAAGTGTTGTCTGCTCAAATTGTCATGGATACTCATGATGAATCAAAAGTTAAAGAAAAATTGATCATGTTTCTCAATGATGGCAGAACTTACAGACTAGCATATTCTGATGTGCTAAAGAAGTCTGTCAAAGAGCTTCAACATATTCACTACCTTCTGGAAGTAAAATCTGAAGTTGCAAGAAGATGGTAAGATTATATTTTGAAGGCTATAAGAGATCTTCTCAGAATCTCTGGTGCAAAAGCTTCTGAATACATTCCAAAAATCATTGAGGATGATGGAAGAGAAATTCCTATGAGGAAGAATTCTGTTAAGGTAGAAGTAATTCTGAAAGGAAGATGCTTATGCTACAATGAAGACTCTTCATATCCCAGAGTTATTAGACTTGGAGATGGACTTGAAAGAACATCAATTTATGCACTCAGAGTAGCCATTTATCAGATCGGTGATAATAAGATAAAGAACTGATGTAAGTCAAAGCACAGTTAGTTGAAGTTCTGAGAAATGCTGAGGATAAGATGGTAACAGACTTTACAGATTGATCCAGTGATATTGGTAAAGCTACATGTACTATAAGTTGTATTTAGCTGTTTAAAATAATATCTCATTGCATTTGTACTTAAATGTTTTTGACATCATCAAATCTATTAACTTGTATATTTTTCATAATTTATAAGTTGGGGGAGATTGTTAGATATATTTGTGATGTCATGTCTAAACTGATTTGTTTAGTTTCAGAACTTATTATCAGAATATCAGAACTTAACTGGAAATCAGAATTTACTGAAGACAGGAAGTTATCAGAACTTAAGGCGTCAGAAATTATATCAAGACTTAAGTGGGGATACACTTCAGGGATGAAAAGCAGCTAATTTACCGGAGAGGGTCTGGATTAAAAAAGTAAAGATATGCATGAAGAATTGGATAGCTATAGGACTGCAGTAGATAATCTCTGATAGATATATTCTATGAAACAGAATCATTATCATATCAATTGGTATTTATCTTGTAACTGTGTAATATATAAACACAGATTAGGGTTTACACTATAAATGTTATCATTCTCGAGAATATTATTCATTGTAACCCTAGCAGCCCTTAGTGATATCATACATCACTGTGAGAGTAGATTAAACCTATTGTAACAGTGTTTGATATATTGAATAAACTTGTTTTCTGGTACATACTTGTGTTCATAATCGAATTGATTGTAGATACTATATTCAACCCCCTTCTATAGTATCATTGAGGCCTAACAAGCAAAATTCGCGGATACCCGTTTATATCGAATTTCCGACGCGAATTTCGCCGACTAAATTTTTGAAATAATGAAATTCGAAAAAAATCAAGGATAGTTCATCGATTTTTTATCCAAAATTAAATGAATAATTTGAACCAATACTTCGAATTCTCAGAACAATTTAAAGAATCAATTCACAGTAACCATAGTCACACTCGATCAACTTACACACATATACGATTGTGTGTATATGTTTACTGAACAGACAGCAGCGAAACCAAAGCAACAGGGCCACCATGCACGCGACACATGTGCTGACCGGAAAGATAAAACAGTGATCGGAAGATAATAGGTAACACTGTAATACTACAATCCAGGCAGCACACATATATGTACTTGACATATACATACATATATACACGCCTTAATCAAGAACCGAGCAGAACCATGATACCAAAGTAACGCCGGAAAAGGAATGGCGGTGGATAGCTTAGGGAAGTTGAGAACAAGCGGGGAAGATGAGGATAAATAAGAGAGTCGAACAGAGAAGGAGAAGAAATCTCCTACATCGAGCCCCCCTCCTGCTTTGATTATTCCCTTCTTTCTCAGTTTTGCATTCTGTTGTTTTGCTTTTGTTTTGTTTTATTTTTTTAAAAAAAAAACAACAGCTTGACACGTGTATGGAAGGGTATAAGAATTTGACATGTTTACTTCCTACCCGAATAGCCTAATTTATATTCCGCGTTACGAAGTCCAACGAACAGACTTACGGTTGAATAAGCCTCGAATAATTACCAAAATGGTTTGAAAATATCACAAATAATTCAAAGTTATTAAAAATAATTTTTTCATAATTTTCAACTAATTTTTGAATCACACTTTATACCTGCAATTCACGATTAAACATATCAACACGCGGGTAAAATTAATCCCAAAAATTTCAATAATAATTTTAAAATTCTCAGAATATTATAAACTTCATAAAATATGAGTTTCATAATTTTTAAAACTTCTTTGGATTTAATATCGAATTTAACAATAAGTATACCAAATAAATCACACAGGAATATTAAGTCAATAAAATAAATTTTTATAATTTATAAAAATCTCTAAAAATACATTTTGAAATTATAAAACACTCAAAAAATTTTTTAATATTATAAAAATAAAACTGCAATTAAATCACTCATAATTATTCAATTTATCCCACAAAACACGATAGTGATAAATAAAATCACTTACTATGAGATAATACAACACATACCATCCATAACGACTGCAACACATAGCTGACAACAGTAACACATTTTTATTTACTCAATTATTTAATAGTTATACATTTAAATAATACGAAATTATACGAGTCGTTACAAGAAGGAACAGTGTGAACAGATTATTTTGCATTTTTCTTTTTGTCTATAGATCCAAAATTAACATATTTCAAATCTACTCTAAATTTATCACAACTTGTCATCACTTTCTTGTTGCAAGGTATGCAATCAAATTTTTCACAGAAGGAGTAGGGATCTTTTGCATTTGCTTCACTATATTTGTAGGCTCCCACTTTTGGTTTGCTAACATCCTTTTTACAAAGGTGAGTTAGATGATTTGTTGAGCCACTTATGGCTCACCCCCTGTTTGTTGTTATTTACCTTATTATTTTTAGTTAAGAAGGAAAATGAAACCTAACAAGACTCGAGTGGTAAAGAAACGATTCAAGCCGCGGGAACCTCTCATACCAAAGGTGTTGATCTCAATTCAGGAGGAAAGCTTTAAGTTTCCTGGCCAGGTGTAGTGTAGTTAGTTGATGTGTGTGTTTGAATAATAAATAAAAGTTGTAGTTAAAACTTGTTAGACAATGGTTTGTAATAAAGAGAGTTAGTAAGGTTTTAATTTGGGTTTGTAATAAAGTTAGAATGTGGTTCTTGTTTTTATACTTCAACCTAAAAAGATCTTGGTTATTGTTGAAGGGTTTATATATATATATATATATGTTTAATTATTATACAGGTTGTACAGGTTCGGTGATTAGTTAGTAACCCCCAGACTTATACCCCGGGTCAGGAGGGCGTTACAGGTTTGGTATTAGAGCTGTGGATTAGGTCCCTGAAAATAAGAACATTAGGATTAGGATAAGATAGGGAGATCACATAAGATAGGAATAGGAATGTTAGGGTTTAGATAAGTCTAGGTTAGGAAGGTATAAGTTTAGGATTGCTAAGTGACCCTTTTTCTTTCTTTGTTATATTGTCAGATGGCATCATCGGGATCTTCTGATAGGACTGTTACTGGACCAGCCGCACCAGTTATTCCACCAGTATCAGCACATGTGTTTCCACCACTTCCACCACCACCACTACCTCAGGAGCCAGCACCACCAGATCCAGAGCAGATACCCGATCCAGTAGAGATGTTTGATCTATTAGAGTTTTTTGAGCCGATGCTTCCACCTCCACTTCTGATAGAGTATCAGTTTATTCTAGAGATTGAGCCAGAGATTCCACCACCAATGTTACCTCCTTTGCCTGTGTACGCTCCAAAGCAAGAGGTGTTTCAGATGGCCCCGGTTGAGGGGATGGATGAGCACGATGATGAAGGATTATAGTTGGGTTTGCCACAGCAGGGCATGGTAGGGATACCTAGAGTTCCATCACAGGAGTCGGTGGGACAAGTTGCAGTGCCACATATGGTACCGTATCATGAGTACAGTGTTGTGAGAGAGGATATTGAGTATTGGAGATCTCAGTGCAGGATGATCATGGGTTTGTTTGACCAGAGAGATAGAGGACCCTTAGCTGCACTTCAGCCAGACTACATAATGATGCAGAGACTTCAGTCGACAGTGTATAGTGCCACCCTTGAGTTAAATGCTTTGATGCATGATGGACCGCATTCTTATGCAGAGTTTCATAGAGCTACCCACTTGGCACAGTCGGTTATTGAGATACTCTGTGATGAGTTGAGGCGCATTCCACCAAGATTCTAATGTTTGACAGTGGGAGACTAGTTGTTGTATTATATGTGACATATGTAGATAGAGGCAGCATAATATAGTGTGGTTAGTTATGTATGTGTGTAGTATCTAGTTTTGACTTGTATCAGCAGTAGCCATGGCACATCTGACTTAGACTTTTTGTACCAAGCACTTACACCTGAGGCTGGTATCATATATATAAAATAAAAAATTTCAACTTTTCCTTTCCATTTATTTAATTCCAGTATTTACAACATTTATATTCATTTTATTATTTTATAGTTTTATATTTCAAATTCTATTTAATTTAAAACAATGTGCAATCATTTTCATTTCAAATTATAAAATTATTTCACCTGATTGTTTAAATTTCAAATTATTGAAATTTCTTGTTTTAATATTAGTCAAATTGTTTTCTTTCCATTATCTATTATTTAAATTTCATGTTTTAATACTAGATAAATTGTTTCTTTATCTATTATTAACTGTTTAATAAATCATTAAAAAGAATCACTTGTTTTCAGAAAAATGGCACTAAAAAGAAAGACCAGAACTGAAACCTCCAACAGCAACTCTGAGGGTCAGAATAATGATACCATTAACCAAATGTTCCATCTGATGCAACAATAGATGGTAATGATGCAGCAGCAAATGCAGCAACAATAATAATAGATTCAGCAACAGATGTTATAACAACCACCTCGTCCTAAACCTCAGTTACCACCAGTTGTGCCTGTTGTTGCCTTTAAGCAGTCTCAATCAGTTAAGCCTCCAGAATTTGAGGGTACAGCGGATCCTACTAAGGCTAGGGCTTGGTTTAAAGAAATGGAGAAAGTGTTTGCACTCGTGAAAGTTGGAGAGGATCAGAAAACTGATTTTTCCAGCTACTTCCGGAAAGAGACAGCAAATTACTGGTGGGAATCCAGGAAAGCTTTAGAGGATGAAGATATGGTGACCTGGGATAGGTTTACGGAATTATTTCTGGAGAAGTATTTTCCTTGCTATATAAAGAATCAGATGGAAATTGGTTCTTGGAACTGAAGCAAGGGAGTATGTTGGTGACTGAATATGAAACCAAGTTTACGGAATTGGCTAGGTTTGTACCGGAGCAGGTTGATACTGAAGAAAAACAGGCTAAGAGATTCCAACAGGGATTACAACCATGGATTCACAGCGGAGTTTCAGTTTTTGAATTGGCGACCTATACCACCATGGTTTAGAAAGCTATGATTATTGAAGGGGAAAGTGAAAGGTCCCAAAAGGAAAAGGGACAAGGAAATTTTCAAAACCGTTCCAACAGGAAGCCAAGATTTCAAGCTCGGGCAAATATGAATTTTAAAAGGATAGGACAGGGCAACCAGAGAGCAGGTAATTGTTTCCAAGCTCCCAATCAGCAGGGAATTATCAGACCCCACTACCGTACAACAAAACATGTGATCAGTAACATACGGATGTTTGTATCAAGGCAAATGTGACATGCTTCAGATGAAAATAGAAAGGGCGCTACTCTAACGAATGTCCAGCCAGAAGAACAGAGGTTACTTGTTTCTAGTGAGGGAAGAAAGGACATGTTGACAGGGATTGTAGAGGACCAGCTATGGCCGCTAGTGTTTTGAAAGTGTTAGCATTACCTCTGCCACCACAGCATAATCAGCCTAGAGTGAGAATATTTAATATGACAATGAATGAAGCTGTGCAGAATCTTACTGTGATTGCAGGTACGCTTTTTGTGAATTTAGTAAATGCAAAAGTATTGGTTGATTCTAGAGCTACGAGATCTTTTATTTCTAAAGAAATTATTGATAAGATATGTTGCGAAATTCAGCGGTTGGGCGAGATGTTAATTATAAAATTAGCGAATGATGACCAAGTTCCTGTATATCGAGTATATCCCGAATGCGATATCGATATAGTCGAACATCATTTCTCTATGGACTTGATTCCTTTCAAGTTAGGAGAGTTTGATGTTATTTTAGGAATGAATTGGTTAGCTTGTCATAATGCTCAGATCGATTGTGTGAATAAGAAAGTGAGATTATAAACTGCGGAAAATACAACGGTAATGTTTAGAGGCGAGAAACAGCGAAAGAAATTCCTGAAAATGATGCAGGCTAAACGATTGCTATGACAGGGATGTGAAGTGTATATAGATTATGTATTGGATACCGAGAAGGAAAGTCCCAAGATAAAAGATATTCCAGTTGTATGTGAATTTCCTCACATTTTTCCAAATGAACTTCCAGGATTACCGTCGGATCGAGAAATTGAGTTTACTATCAATTTAGCACCAGGTACGGAACTAGTTTCAAAAGCTCTATATGGGATGGCACCAGGTGAAATGAAGGAATTGTCAACGCAATTACAAGATCTTCTAGACAAAGGAATTATAAGACCTAGTGTATCCTCATGGGGTGCATCGGTATTGTTTGTGAAAAAGAACTACGGCAGCATGCGACTATGTATCGATTATCATGAACTAAATAAGTTGACTATCAAGAATAAATATCCTTTATCGTGGATCGATGATTTGATTGATCAACTGAAAGGAGCCGCATGGTTTTCCAAGATAGACTTAAGGTCGGAATGCCATCAATTGAAGATCAAGGGTAAAGATATTCCTAAGACTGCTTTTCGTACCAGATACGGACAGTATGAATTTCTTGTAATGGCATTTGGTCTGACCAATGCACCTGCAGCGTTCATGGATATTATGAACAGGCTATTTAAGAGGTACTTGGACAAGTTTGTGATTGTATTTATTGATGACATCTTGATTTACTCGAAGACTGAAGAAGAACATGTCGAGTATTTAAGGATTGCTTTGGAAATTTTAAGAAAGGAACAGTTTTATGCAAATTTCTCGAAATGCAAATTTTAGTTGAAAGAAGTACAATTTCTGGGCCATATCATCAGCATGGAAGGAATTAAAGTTGATTCAGTCAAGAATGAAGTTGTATTGAATTGGAAAAGGCCAAAGACACCGACAGAAGTTAGAAGTTTCTTGGGATTTGCAGGTTATTACAGAAGATTTATCAAAGATTTTGCAAGAATAGCTACGCCACTAACCAAGTTAACTCGAAAGAATGAAAAGTTCGTATGGGATGACAAGTGTGAAGAGAGTTTTCAAGAACTAAAGAATCGATTAGTAATTGCACTGGTACTTGTGTTACCAGATGAGCAAGGAGATTTTGTCATTTACAGCGATGCTTCATAAAGAGGGCTAGGATGCGTATTGATGCAACACGATAATGTAATCGTATTTGCTTCTAAATAATTAAAACCTCATGAACAAAAATATCATATACATGATCTAGAATTAGCAGCAATCATGTTTGCGTTGAAACTGTGGAGACACTATCTTTATGGCAAGAAATGTGAAATTTACACGGATTATAAGAGTTTAAAATATATCTTTATACAGAAGGAGCTTAACATGAGACAACGATGATGGCTAGAGTTAATTAAGGACTATGATGTTATAATCAGCTATCATCCAGGAAAAGCGAACGTTGTGCCAGATGCACTAGGCCGGAAAGAAAGATTGAATATATTAACTTCTTCAGAAGAATTAGTCATAGAATTCGAGAAGTTGCAAATTGAGATTCATATTTCAAATGAATCCACTAAAGTTATTCATGCAATGACATTCCATCCAGAATTATTGGAAAAGATTCAAAGATGCCAAGTGGAAGTGATGAGTCAAGATGACGACAATTTAACTGGAGAAAAAATCACAACTCAGAAAGATAATGAGGGAATTTTACGCTTTTCATCAAGAATCTTGATACCTAATATGCCAGAACTGAAAGAAGAGATATTACGAGACGCTCACAACTCAAGATATTCCATACATCCCGGAAGCACAAAAATGTATTGATATCTGAAAGAAAACTTTTAGTGGCAAAATATGAAGAAAGAAATAGCAGAATGGGTAAGTAAATATTACACATGCCAATGAGCCAAAGCAGAACATCAACGTCCAAGCGGATTACTACAGCCACTGAATATTCCAGAATGGAAATGGGAACATTTAGCCATGGATTTCGTGGTAGGACTTCCAAGGACCAGAGCGAATCATGACGCAATTTGGGTGATTATCGACAGACTAACGAAGTCAGCACATTTTCTACCAGTCAACGAAAGATTTTCACTCGACATGTTAGTGCACTTGTATCTCAAGGAGATTGTGATGTGACATGGAGTTCCAGTATCTATTGTATCTGATCGAGATCTATGTTTCAATTCAAGATTTTAGAGATAATTTCAAGAATGCCTTGGAACCAAATTGAATATGAGTACCGCTTATCATCCGCAAATAGACAGACAAAGTGAAAGAACTATCAAAACAATCGAAGATATGTTATGAGTATGCGCAATTGATTTTGAAGGTTACTGGGACGAACATTTACCACTAGTAGAATTTTCTTACAACAACAGCTATCACGCAAGCATTGGAATGCCACCTTATGAAGCTTTATACGAAAGAAAATGCAGATCACCTGTATATTGGGATGAAGTTGGAGAACGCAAAATTTTGGGTCTAGAATTGATTCAGCAAACCAAGGAGAAGATAGAACTTATCCGAAAGTGACTCGAAGCAGCGCAGCATCGTCAGAGCAAATATGCAGACCAAGCCAGGAAAGATATGAACTACCAAGAAGAAGAGCATGTATTACTCAAGATATCTCCATGGAAAGGATTAACCAGATTTGGCAACAAGGGTAAATTGAAGCCACGATATGTTGGTCCATTTGAAATCTTGAAGAAAATCGGGAAGGTTGCGTACGAGTTAGCTTTACCACCCCACATGCAGCATATCCATAATGTGTTTAACGTGTCGATGCTTAAGAGATATAATCCTGATTCTAGACATGTAATAGAATATGAACCGATAGAAATTCAACCTGATTTGTCTTATATAGAACAACCAATAAGAATTCTAGATCGGCAAGAGAGAGTATTGAGAAATAAGTCGGTACCTTTAGTACGAATTTTGTGGAGAAATTCTATGGTTGAAGAGTCGACCTGGGAACTTGAAAGTGAAATGTTAGAAAAGTATCCCCAATTATTTTCTTAGTGAGATTTTAAGGACAGAATCCTATTAAGGGGGAAGGATGTAACGACTGGAAAATTACACTTGTATTATATCATAATAAAGATAAATTATGTGTCTTATTATGCCATTTATGTGTAATTAGTTATAAAACCCTAATGGTTACGTGCTATATGTATTCTGTATTTTCCGGGTATTTTCAGATATTTTATTTCGTATTTAAAGCCTTTGTATTAAAATTTATACGACCCAAATTATGTTTTAATAGCTGATATTTCAAATAAAATAATTGGCCTTATTTTTCTTAGAATGACTTGTACCATCGCATTATTCTGAACATTTAGATATTTTATAAATTTTCCCGTTTCACGAAAAATGACTTTTTCGGGCCCCATTGGGTGTTAAAAACCCCACAGAAATCACATTTTTATTTTTATAAAATTACAGGACTTTCATTTATACCATTTCTTTTCATTTTTGAATTATTCACAATTTTTGGGAATTTTTGGCATATATATTGTATATATTAAATATTTAAAAATTAAAATTTAATACTCAAAAATTATAAAATTAGGGGCCAATTGATTTTAAAAGATGTATAATTAGGGCCTTAATTTAATTAAGAGTATTATTTTACCTACTATAAATAGCCTAATTTTTATATAATTATTATTAATTAATTACTAAAAATCAAAAAATTATCAAAAATTCTCTATTTTCGGGTCGGGTATTCCAGGGTCGGGTCGAACAATCAAGTAGTGATTTTGGACTAATTTCTGCATTAAATCGATCGATGTGAGTATCAAAATTGATCTCCTTGATCTGTTCTTTCGATTTTTAGTGTTAATTTCATGTTTTGATGAGTTGTTTTTCAATTTTGATTTCTAGGGTTTATACCTGATTTGGTACTTTTTCATTCTAGGGTTATTAGGATTATTTGATGATTGATATAGCTTCCTTGTGATGTTTACAGTTGATTCATGGTATTTAATTGAACAAACGATACCTGAATAGATGAATTCGATTTCTAGGGTTTATGCCTAATTTTGATTGAATCGTTTTTTATTTTAGAAGAAGCTGAGATTGTTTAGAGGTTAGGGGTTTGATTATATGTGTTATAAGCTTTAATTTAAGCTATTAATCTTGAAGTTTCATGTACGATTTTGTGATTTTGATGTTTCGCCGGAGATGGAGTCGATTTGATCGGAGAAGTTGATCTAAGGGTTATTCCGTGATGTTGTTGCCGGAGTTAGATTGCCAGAACGATTTAGAACTGAAACCAGCTTAAAAACGAACCAAACGGTTACGTTTTTTTCCTGAAATCGAGTCACCAGAATCCTGACCGGTCGCCGGATTCTGGGAATTTTCCGTTCATAAAACCCGTGTTTGATCCGTTTTTGTCAGATTTGGTTTTCAGACAAATGGTTCTGGAAATTATTTTTTTTATTTTTATTAATTATAAAATCAGTTTTTATTTTATAAACTGAATTATTAATTATTTAATTAATTAATTTATATTATAAATAATTCTAAAATACTTTCTAAAAATTAGAATTACTTATTTCTTTAATATTTATTATTTATTTATTAATTAATTAAAAATGATTAATTATTTTGATAATTAATCAAATAATTTTAAATAAATCATAATAAATTTATTTTAATTCCAAATATTATGGAAAAATCATTTTTAACTCTGATTTTTCCCAAACAATTATTTAAAAATATTTTTAGGGGTTCAATAATTATTTATAATTATTTATATGGAATAATAAATTGATTTAGCTGTTGTTAGTCCCAAAGTATCGTAGAAGGGGGGGTTGAATACGATACCTACAATTTTTTTCGATTCATTCCAAGTTCTTCGTTAGAAGTACGGAATCAAAAACAACACAAAACAATTCAAGGAATATATTGTGTTATTAATATAAATTTTGAGGTTGCTACAATCTAATCAATGTATTGATTAGCTACAATAAATTCAGCAGCATAACAATATGTTAACAAGGATAATAAATGTGAAGCTTGAATAGTGCTCTCGTAAAAAGAAATGTGTTGCTGGAGAAGATAAATTACTGAATGAATATTCATTCAGTTTGATTTGTAGTCTTTCAAAATTCAATGGACAGGTGGCCAATTCTTGTCCACACAATTCATTAATTTTGCTGCATGCAATTCTGTGAACAACTCATCTATGGCGACAGCTCTGTGGCGACAAGCTTTCCCATGTGCCTCCTCTGTGGTGATAGCTCTGTGGCGACAGAGTCGTCTTGTGTTCATCTGTGGTGACAACCTCTATGGCGACAAGCTCTATGGCGACAGTTACCTTGAGCATCTGTTAACACCTCTGTGGCGACAGGCTCTATGGCGAAAGTTGCCTTGAGCAATTGTACTAACACCTCTGTGGCGACAGGCTCTATGGCGACAGATGCCTTGAGCAATTGTACTAACACCTCTGTGGCGATAGGCTCTGTGGCGACAGATGCCTTGAGTAATTGTACTGTCACCCCTGTGGCGACAAGAACTTGTAACGCCCTCCAAACCCGGGGTATAAGTCCGGGGGTTACTAGCTAATCACCAAACATGTACAATCTGGTTAACAAATAATAAAGAAATGAAATTAAACCCCTTTAGACACTAATCAGGATCTTTTTAGGTTGAAGTATGAAAACAAGAACCACTAACTACTTTATTACAAAACCAAATTCAAAATCTCACAAGCTCTCTTTATTACAGACCATTGTCTAATTCATTTTAAACTAAGTTCAACTTTTATTCAAACACATACATTATCTATCAACACTCCGCCTGTTCGGGCAACTCAAAGCTTTCTTCCTGGATTAGGATCAACACCTTGGGTATGAGAGTATCCCGAGGCTTGACCCGCTTCTTTACCACTCGAATCCTGATGGGTTTCATATTCCTTCTTAACTGAAAACAATAAGGTGAATAACAACAAAAAGGGGTGAGCCAAAAATTGCTCAACAAGTCCACAAAATATAAACAGTGTTAAAGCATTTTAAATGAATCCGTAATCCCGGGTATATCTGCAAAGATATAACCCCCATGAGAATAGAAAGAAGGCCATTACTGGCGAGTACAAATGAACTAAACTGGACACAAGTTCGCATCTATATTCTGCTGATCAGTCAGAATATAATGCAGATCTATATCTCAATATATAGATCCAGTCGGGTACCCAGGCACTACGGCCCATGTCGAGGCACCAGTCAAATCCCGGTCCTCAGGATTAAGACACACTCAATCCCAAAAAAATAGCATTATCCAGTCCATCGCTTAGCAACCTGAACAATCGGTATGCTTTGATATATTCTAAACACCAGAATATATCAATCTCAATGTATCATCAATAGAATATGAATCGGGAATTCAAAGGAACGTAGAAATCAAGAATAGAAATGAAATATGAACAAAGGAATAGCAAGTATGTATCAATGAATAAGAATAAGAATCAAAAGAGTGCAAATGGGATAAACATCTGAAGAAATGTCACTATTCTAAAAGTAGAATAGGGGAAAAACTTGCCTTCTGCGCGACTCACTGCAATTAGATCACTTTCGTCTATCACCTTTAACTAATACTGACTCAACCTGCCTGGCTGGCTTAGCTTCTGTTAGCAAAATAGACTGGTTAAGTAATTTCGTACTTCAATTATATCTTGAATCGACTTCACACCATTCCTAACATCTACCCATGCGCTTATGACTGACTCATATATTATTTATTAGCAAATAAGACTCAATTAACCACGTACTACACATAAGCACATAAGCACATAATCATTTTTATAGTTAAAATAATTTTTAGAACCAAAATCGACTCGTTGATCGCTCAACTGATCGTTATCTGACTCGTTTCCCATTTTTCCAGAATTTTTCGGACTCGTCTCGGCACGCATTGCGACTGATAATCAAACAAGTAACAAAATCACCTAATTTCTAGAAGAAATTAAGCTTTGATATTATTTTTAATGAAAAACATTCATTTTTCCGAGTCAACAGGCTTTCGTTTCACTCGAATCGGACTAACGGTTGAATTATTATCAATTAAACACTGATCATTCCAATTTTTATTCACTATAAATAATTTACTAATTTTTAAAACTCAAAAATAATTTTTAAATCATTATTTAAGAAAAATCAGAATTAAAAATGATTTTTCTACAATTTTTGGAATTAAAATGAATTTATTATGATTTATTGAAAATTATTTGATTAATTATCAAAATAATTAATCATTTTTAAATAATTAATAAATAATAAATAATTAAGAAAATAATTCAATCTGATTTTTAGAAAATAATTTAGAATTATTTATAATATAAATCAATTAATTAAATAATTAATTAATCAATTTATAAAATAAATAAATCTGATTTTCAAAATTAATAAAATAAAATTAAAATTAAAAATCCAGAAACATATGTGAGAAACCAACCATCTGACAAAACAGATCAAAACCGGGTTGACAAACGGGTCAACCGGGTCACCATCCGGGTCATGAAGAACATGACCGGATTTTTCCAGAATCCGGCCACCGGCCAGGATTCCGGCGAGTCAAAATCAGGCCAAAAACAACACCGTTTGGTGTGGTTTTTACTGGGTTTCAATTCCACACAACTGCAGCAACTCAACTACGGCCAAAACATGCCAAAAACATCACTGAAATTTTATCTCCGATCAAAACCATCATGAACTCCGGCCAAAAATCGAATTTGCAGAATCGTACATGAAATTGAACGTTTAATAGTGCAAATCAAAGCTAAGAACATATACAATCATAACCCTAACATTTCAGGAACCACAGATTCACAGAAATCATCGAGTTGTATTTTGAAAATCTGACATAAACCCTAGAAATCGAATTCATCGATTTAAGTATCGTTTGTTCAATTAATTAGTACCAATCGATTGCTTGCAACACAGAGAATCTATATCAGTCATCAAAATCATTCAACAACCCCTAGAACTAAAATCCACAAATCACAGCTATGAACCCTAGAATAGAAATAAAAAATATACTGATTTAAACATGAAATTGATGATACAAACCGAAAGAACACTTCAAGAGCTTCGTTTTGAATACTTACATGACTGTAAACGATGCCGGAAACTGATCGGAATCACTGCTCGATTTCTTGACCCAAATTACAAACCCTAACCCGACTGTAGAGAATTTTGGGTATTTTTCTGATTTTTAATTAATAATTATGATTAATTAAATAAAAATTAGGCTATTTATAGTAGTAAAATTAATACTCCTAATTAAAATTAAGGCCCTAATTCTACACTTTTTAAAATTAATAGGCCCCTAATTTTATAATTTGTGAGTATTAAAATTTAATTTATAAATATTTTATATATGCAATATATATGCCAAAATTTCCCAAAAATTGTGAATATTGCAAAAATGCAAAGAAATAATATAAATGAAAGTCCTATAATTTTATAAAAATAAAAATGTGATTTTTGTGGGGTTTTTGACACCCAATGGGGCCCGGAAAAGTCATTTTTCGTAAAACGAGAAAATTTATAAAATATCTAGATGTTCGGAATAATGCGATGGTAAAAGCTGTTTGATGAAAAATAATGCGCATTATTTTATTTGAAATACTGGCTTTAAAATCATAGTTTGGGTCGTAAAACGTTTGAAATGAAAGCGATGAATGCATAATAAAATATCTGAAAAATATCTTGAAAATACAGAAATGACACAGAATGCACATAACACGTAACAATTAGGGTTTAACAGATAATCACACATAAATGACACATTAACACACCTTATTTATTATTATTATGATATAATATAAACGAAAATTTCCCAGTCGTTACATCCTTCCCCCTTAATAGGATTATGTCCTCAGAATCTTCTACGAAAACAAATGAGGGTATTTTTCTAACATCTAGCTCTCAAGTTCCCAGGTTGATTCTTCAACCATAGGGTTTCTCCACAACACTCGCACTAAATATACAGACTTATTTCTCAACACTTTCTCTTGCCGATCTAAAATTCTTACCGGCTGTTCTACAAAAGACAAATCAGGTTGGATATCTATCGGTTCATACTCTATTACATGCCTAGAATCAGGATTATATCGCTTAAGCATCGACACGTGAAACACATTATGAATATGTTGCATATGAGGTAGGGAAACCTAATTCGTACGCGACTTTTCCCACTTTCTTCAAAATTTCAAACGGTCCGACGTATCGTGGTTTCAATTTACCCTTATTGCCAAATCTAGTCAATCCTTTTCATGATGATATTTTGAGTAATACGTTTTCTCCTTCCTGAGAGTCCATATCCTTCCTGGCTTGATCTGCATATTTGCGTTGCCTGTCTTGTGCTGCATCGAGTCGTTTCCGAATGAGTTCAATCTTTTCTTTAGTTTGTTGAATTAATTCTGGACCCAAAATCTTGCGTTCTCCAACTTCATCCCAATATACTGGTGATCTGCATTTTCTCCCATATAATGCTTCGTACGGTGGCGTTCCAATGCTTGCGTGGTAGCTGTTATTGTAAGAAAATTCCACCAAAGGTAAATGCTCATCCCAACTGCCTTCGAAATCAATCGCACAAACTCGTAGCATGTCTTCATCCGTTTGGATAGTTCTTTCACTCTGCCCATCGGTTTGCGGATGATAAGCGGTACTCATGTTTAATTTAGTTCAAAGAAATTCTTGAAATTGTCTCCAAAATCTTGAGTTAAAACGAGGATCTCGATCAGACACGATAGATATTGGAACTCCATGTCGCATCACAATTTCCTTGAGATATATGTGCACTAGCTTGTCGAGTGAAAAACTTTCATTAATTGGTAGAAAATGTGCTGACTTTGTGAGTCTGTCAATGATTACCCATATCACATCATGATTTGCCTTAGTCCTCGGTAGTCCTACCACAAAATCCATCGCTAGATGTTCCCATTTCCATTCTGGAATGTCTAACGGTTGTAGTAATCCGCTCGGACGTTGATGTTCCGCTTTAACTCGCTGGCCTGTGTAGCATTTACTCACCCATTCTGCTATTTCCTTCTTCATATTCGGCCACCAAAAGTTTTCCTTCAGATCGTGATACGTCTTTGTACTTCCTGGATGAATGGAATACTTCGAACTGTGCGCATCTCGCATTATTTCTTCTTTTAATTCTGCCACGTTAGGAATCCAGATTCTCGATGCAAAGTGTAAAATTCCTTCATTATCTTTCTGAGTGGTGATCTCTTCTCCCGTTAGGTCGTCATCTTGACTCATTACTTCTTCTTGACAGCGGGGAATCTTCTCTAGTAATTCCGGTTGGAAAGTCATAGCGTAGACAGCTTCTGCAGATTCATTGGGACTACGAACCTCGATTTCCAATTTGTCGAATTCCTTGGCTACTTCTTCGCATGAAGTTAACCAATTCAATCTTTCTTTCCTGGTCAGCACATCTGCTACAACATTTGCTTTTCCTGGATGATAACTGATCGTGACATCGTAATCTTTAATTAATTCCAGCCATCGACGTTGACGCATGTTCAATTCTTTTTGCGTAAAGATATACTTCAGACTTTTATGATCCGTATAGATTTCGCACTTTTCACCATAGAGATAATGTCTCCAAAGTTTCAACGCAAATACGATCGCTGCTAATTCCAGGTCATGCGTAGGATATTTCTGTTCATGAGGTTTAAGTTGTCTCGAAGCATATGCGATGACGTTACCATGTTGCATCAATACACATCCTAGTCCGCGATACGAGGCGTCGCTGTAAATGACAAAATTCCCTTGCTCGTTCGGCAATACTAGTACTGGTGCGGTTACTAACTGATTCTTCAACTCTTGGAAACTTTCTTCACATTTATCATTCCATACAAACTTTTCACTTTTTCGAGTTAACTTGGTCAACGGCCTTGCTATTTTCGCAAAATCTTTGACAAACCTTCGATAATATCCTCCCAATCCCAAGAAACTTCGAACTTCTGTCGGCGCCTTTGGTCTTTCCCAATTTAACACAGCTTCAATCTTTGCTGGATCAACTTGGATGCCTTCTCTACTGATGATATGCCCTAGAAATTGTACTTCCCTTAACCAGAATTCACATTTTGAGAATTTCGCGTATAGTTGCTCTTTCCACATAATTTCCAAAGCTATCTTGAAGTGTTCTGCATGCTCTTCTTCTGTCCTTGAGTAAATCAAGATGTCATCAATAAATACAATCACAAATTTGTCCAAATATCTCTTGAATACTCTATTCATCAGATCCATGAATGTTGCCTGCGCGTTTGTCAAACCGAATGCCATCACAAGAAACTCGTAATGTCCATATCTCGTATGAAACGCAGTCTTGGGAATATCTTCGGCTTTAATCTTCAATTGATGATAGCCTGACCGCAAATCTATCTTTGAAAACCATGCGGCTCCTTTTAGCTGGTCGAACAAATCGTCGATTCTCGGTAAAGGATACTTGTTCTTGATAGTGAGCTTATTCAACTCCCGATAGTCGATGCATAATCGCATGCTGTCATCCTTCTTCTTTACGAACAACACCAGTGTACCCCATGGGGATACACTAGGTCGTATGATGCCTCGGTCTAGAAGATCTTGCAGTTGCGTTGACAATTCCTTCATTTCGACTGGAGCCATTCGATATGGAGCTTTTGAAACTGGTTCTGTGCCTGGTGCTAGATCAATCGTAAATTCAATTTCTCGATCTGGCGGTAATCCGGGAAGCTCATCTGGAAAGATGTCTGGAAATTCACATACAACAGGAATATCTTCTATTCTAGGAATTTCTTTTTCAGTATCTAACACGTAAGCTAAGTACACCTCACATCCTTGTCGAAGCAATCGCTTAGTCTGCATCACAGTGAGAAATTTCTTCCGCTGTTTTTCGCCTTTGAATATTACCGTTGCATTTTCCGCAGTTCGTAATTTGACTTTCTTATTCGCACAATCTATCTGAGCATTATGACATGCTAACCAATCCATTCCCAAAATGATATCGAACTCTCCTAGCTTAAAAGGTATCAAGTTTACAAAAAAAATGATGTCCGGCTATTTCTACATTACACGCAGGATATACTCGATCTACTGGAACTTGGTCATCATTCGCTAATTTTATAATTAACGTCTCGCCCAACCATTCGATTTCACAATATAACTTATCAAGAAATTCTTCAGAAATAAATGAATGAGTAGCTCCGGAATCAATTAATACTTTTGAACTTACGGAATTCACCAAAATCGTACCTGCGATCACACTCGGACTCTGCACTGCTTCTTTCATTGTCATGTTGAAAGTCCTTGCTCTAGGTTGATTAGGCGGTGGCGGAGGTAATGCCAATACTCTTGAAATACTGGCTGCCATAGCTGGTCCTTTGTAATTTCTGGCGATATGCCCTTTCTTTCCACACTGGAAGCAAGTAATTTCTGTTATCTTTTTCGTTGGACATTCGTTAGAATAATGCCCTTTCTGCTTACATCGATAACACGTCACATCCCTTTTTATACATACGTCGGTATGTTTTCGATTACATATCTTGCAGTACGGCACTGGAACTCTGGCCATTCCCTGCTGACTGGGGGCTTGGAAACGATTACCTGTTTTCTGTGTACCTTGTCCTATCCTTTTAAAATTCAAATTTGTCCGGGCTTGAAATCCCGGCTTTCTACTGGAGCGGTCTTGGAAACTTCCATGTCCTCTGTCTTGCTGAGATCTTTCACTTTCCCTTTCAATAATCAAAGCTTTCTGGACTACGACGGTATACGTTGCTAATTCAAAAACTGCAACTTGGCCACGAATCCATGGTCGTAATCCTTCTTGAAATCTCTGAACTAGCTTTTCTTCGGTATCAACCTGTTCTGGGACAAACCTAGCCAACTCAGTAAATTTGGCTTCATACTCTGCCACGAACATATTTCCCTGCTTCAGTTCTAAAAACTTAATCTGCATTTGGTTCTTCACATAGCGAGGAAAATGCTTTTCTAAAAACAACTCTTTAAACCTATCCCACACAATAACATCTTCACCCTTTAAAGCCTTTTTAGATTCCCACCAATAATTTGCCTCTCCTTTCAATAAATAGCTAGCAAAATCAGTCTTCTGGTCTTCACTTATCTTTACTACTGCAAACGGTTTCTCTATCTCTTTTAACCAGGTGGTAGCTTTAATAGGATCAGTAGATCCTTCAAATTCTGGAGGTTCAAATTCTGGAGGTTTAACTGACTGAAACTGCTTAAAAGTAATAATAGGTAATGTTGGTGGTAGTTGAGGCTCAGGACGAGGTGACTGCTGTAACATTTGTTGTTGTATCTGCTATTGTTGATGTTGCATCTGCTGCTACATCATTACCATCTGTTGTTGCATCAGATGGAATATTTGGTTCATGGTCTCATTAGTCTGACCTTTGGAATTGCTGTTAGAGGTCTCAGCCCTAGTCTTTCTTTTTGGTGCCATCTTCTTCTGATAATAAAACAGGTGATATTTCTTTAACAGTTTAATAAACAATTGACAATATATAAGGAACATAATTTATCCTGTATTAATAACATGGTTTATATAAAGAAAACAGTTGCTGAATTTAAAAACTGGAAATGTAAACAGTTAAATAAAATGGTTGTTCTCTTTTTTTTCAACAGGAATTATAATATGAAAAGTTGTAAAACAATAAAGTGAAAGTAAATGCTGTAAAACTGTAAAGACTGAAATTTAAATAAAAGAAATTAAAAAAGTTCATCTTATATATATGTGACACCAGCTTCAGGTGTAAATGCTTGATACAAAAGGTCTCGCGCTACTGGTAATCACTTCGGCTACAAGTCATACTACCACTACAGGTCAACTACTACTACAGGTTAAACTACTACTACGGGCTAAACTACTAGTACACACATACACACTACTCACTAGGTTATACTATGCTGCCTCTATATACATCTGTACTCTGAAGTCACTGTCTCAAATCCCAGGTGGAATACGCCTAAGCTCCTCTCTAAGTGCCTGGACCAAGGTCTGTGCTAAGCGGAATATCCTGTAGAACTCTGCGAAAGAAGGTGGTCCCTCATGGGTCAAATCATCAAGCTCCCAAGTGGCACTCATCAACACTGACTGCAAGCGCTGTCTCATATAGTAATCCGGCTGTAGGGCCGCTAACAGTCCTCTGTCCCTCTGGTCAAACAGATACATGATCTCTCGACACTGTGCCCGCCAATACTCCACATCATCCCTCATAACCCTGTACTCATGGTATGGTACCATATGCCGCTGTGCAACCTGACCTACTGACTCCTGTGATGGAACCCTCGGTATACCTGCACCCTGCTGTGGTAAACCTAACTGTAGATCCACATCATGCTCTCCCATCCCCTCGACTGGAATCATCTGAAACACATCTGGCTCTGGGGCATGCACTGGTATAGGAGGTAATAATGGTGGTGGTAACTCCTGCTCAATACCCGGTATAAACTGGTGCTCAACTAGTAAAGGAACCATCGGCTCAAAGAACTCAAATGGATCAAACATCTCTATGGGGTCATGAACTATCCCATGTACTGGTGGTACCGGCTCCTGTGGCAATGGTGGTGGAGGTGGTAGAGGAGGAAACATATACTCAGATACTGGAGGTATTACTGGTGCTCCTGGCCTGGTGACTATCTTCTCAGAAGACGCAGAATAACCAGAAGACACCATCTGATAATATACCAAGAAAAGAAAAGTCACTAAACAATCCTAAGATTTACACTTCCCTTTTCTAATCTGACCTAAATCCTAACACTATTTTTCCTATTTGATCATTTGTATCCTATATGCTCTCCCTATCTTATCTTAACCCTAATGTTCTTATTTTCAGGGACCAAACCTACAGCTCTGATGCCAAACCTGTAACGCCCTCCAGACCCGGGGTATAAGTCTGAGGGTTACTAGCTAATCACCAAACCTGTACAATCTGATTAACAAATAATAAAGAAATGAAATTAAACCCATTTAGACACTAATCAGGATCTTTTTAGGTTGAAGTATGAAAACAAGAACCACTAACTACTTTATTACAAAACCAAATTCAAAATCTCACAAGCTCTTTTTATTATAGACCATTGTCTAATTCATTTTAAACTAAGTTCAACTTTTATTCAAATACACACATTATCTATCAACACTCCACCTGTTCGGCCAACTCAAAGCTTTCTTCCTGGATTGGGATCAACACCCTGGGTATGAGAGGATCCCGAGGCTTGACCCGCTTCTTTACCACTCGAGTCCTGATGGGTTTCATATTCCTTCTTAACTGAAAATAATAAGGTGAATAACAACAAAAAGGGGTGAGCCAAAAATTGCTCAACAAGTCCATAAAATATAAACAGTGTTAAAGCATTTTAAATGAATCCGTAATCCCGGGTATATCTGCAAAGATATAACCCCCATGAGAATAGAAAGAAGGCCATTACTGGCGAGTATAAATGAACTAAACTGGACACAAGTTCGCATCTATATTCTGCTGATCAGTCAGAATATAATGCAGATCTATATCTCAATATATAAATGGAGTCGGGTACCCAGGCACTATGGCCCATATCGAGGCACTAGTCAAATCCCGGTCCTCAAGATTAAGACACACTCAATCCCAAAAAAAATAGCATTATCCAGTCCATCGCTTAGCAACCAGAACAATCGGTATGCTTTGATATATTCTAAACACCAGAATATATCAATCTCAATGTATCATCAATGGAATATGAATCAGGAATTCAAAGGAACGTAGAAATTAATAATAGAAATGAAATATGAACAAAGGAATAGCAAGTGTGTATCAGTGAATAAGAACAAGAATCAAAAGAGTGCAAATATGATAAACATCTAAAGAAATGTCACTATTCTGAAAGTAGAATAGGGGAAAAACTTGCCTTCTACGCGACTCACTGCAATTAGATCACTTTCGTCTATCACCTTTGACTAATACTGACTCAACCTTCCTGGATGGCTTAGCTTCTGTTAGCAAAATAGACTGGTTAAGTCATTTCGTACTTCAATTGCATCTTGAATCGACTTCACACCGTTCCTAACATCTACCCATGCGCTTATGACTGACTCATGTATTATTTATTAGCAAATAAGACTCAATTAACCACGTACTACACATAAGCCCATAATCATTTTTATAGTTAAAATAATTTTTAGAACCAAAATCGACTCCTTGATCGCTCAATTGATCGTTATCTGACTCATTTCCCATTTTTCCAGAATTTTTCGGACTCGTCTCGGCACGCATTGCGATTGATAATCAAACAAGTAACAAAATCAACTAATTTCTAGAAGAAATTAAGCTTTGATATTATTTTTAATGAAAATAATTCATTTTTCTGAGTCAACAGACTTTCGTTTCACTCGAATCGGACTAACGGTTGAATTATTATCAATTAATTCCAATTTGTATTCACTATAAATAATTATTACTAATTTTTAAAACTCAAAAATAATTTTTAAATCATTATTTAAGAAAAATCAGAATTAAAAATGATTTTTATATAATTTTTGGAATTAAAATGAATTTATTATAATTTATTGAAAATTATTTGATTAATTATCAAAATAATTAATCATTTTTAAATAATTGATAAATAGTTAATAAATAATAAATAATTAAGAAAATAATTCAATCTGATTTTTAGAAAATAAATCAGAATTATTTATAATATAAATCAATTAATTAAATAATTAATTAATCAAATTATAAAATAAATAAATCTGATTTTCAAAATTAATAAAATAAAATTAAAATTAAAAATCCAGAAACATATGTCAGAAACCAACCATCTGACAAAACAGATCAAAACCGGGTTGACAAACGGGTCAACCGGGTCACCATCCGGGTCATGAAGAACATGACCTGATTTTTCCAGAATCTGGCCACCGGCCAGGATTCCGGCGAGTTAAAATCAGGCCAAAAACAACACCGTTTGGTGTGGTTTTTACTGGGTTTCCATTCCACACAACTGCAGCAACTCAACTACGGCCAAAACATGCCAAAAACATCACTGAAATTTTATCTCCGATCAAAACCATCATGAACTCCGGCCAAAAATCGACTTTGCAGAATCGTACATGAAATTAAACGTTTAATAGTGCAAATCAAAGCTAAAAAAATATACAATCATAACCATAACCTTTCAGGAACCACAGATTCACAGAAATCATCGAGTTGTATTTTGAAAATCTGACATAAACCCTAGAAATCGAATTCATCGATTTAAGTATCGTTTGTTCAATTAATTAGTACCAATCGATTGCTTGCAACACAGAGAATCTATATCAGTCATCAAAATCATTCAACAACCCCTAGAACTAAAATCCCCAAATCACAGCTATGAACCCTAGAATCGAAATCAAAAATATACTGATTTAAACATGAAATTGATGATACAAACCGAAAGAACACTTCAAGAGCTTCGTTTTGAGTACTTACATGACTGTAAACGATGCCGAAAACTGATCGGAATCACTGCTCTATTTCTTGACCCGAATTACAAACCCTAACCCGACTGCAGAGAATTTTGGGTATTTTTCTGATTTTTATTTAATAATTATGATTAATTAAATAAAAAATAGGCTATTTATAGTAGTAAAATTAATACTCCTAATTAAAATTAAGGCCCTAATTCTACACTTTTTAAAATTAATAGGCCCCTAATTTTATAATTTTTGAGTATTAAAATTTAATTTATAAATATTTTATATATGCAATATATATGCCAAAATTTCCCAAAAATTGTGAATATTGCAAAAATGCAAAGAAATAATATAAATGAAAGTCCTATAATTTTATAAAAATAAAAATGTGATTTTGTGGGGTTTTTGACACCCAATGGGGCCCGGAAAAGTCATTTTTCGTAAAACGAGAAAATTTATAAAATATCTAGATGTTCAGAATAATGCGATGGTAAAAGCCGTTTGATGAAAAATAAGGCCCATTATTTTATTTGAAATACTGGCTTTAAAATCATAGTTTGGGTCGTAAAACGTTTGAAATGAAAGCGATGAATGCACAATAAAATATCTGAAAAATATCTTGAAAATACAGAAATGACACAGAATGCACATAACACGTAACAATTTGGGTTTAACAGATAATCACACATAAATGACACATTAACACACCTTATTTATTATGATTATGATATAATATAAACGTAAATTTCCCAGTCGTTACAGAACTTCTGTGGTGACTAGTATAGAGAGAGCTGTCATGACTTAAAGTATTTTGGCTCTTTGTCAAACCATTCTTCAATGTATCAATCATTTTTCTTCTATTAATTGAATCAACATACTTTCTTGAATGCTGATGTTTGGTGCACTGGTCTGGTTCACAAACAACTATCATTGTGAGGATCCTAATTCAATTTGTATTGTGTTTCTGTGTTGATATAGACTGATTTTTATCCATTGCTTCTTTCACTGAACCCTTGATTTGTGACACTTGAAATTAATACATGTAACTGATGTCTAAAGCCCCTTGATGTCTTATTCTTTATGGCTTCTTGAACTTAACAATGAACTTCTTCCCATGATCTGTTGGAGGACTTAATGAATCAATCACATCATTTGGTTCTTTGTGTTTATCTTGTCTTCATCCGAAGGGTTCCTGTGTTTCATAGTTTAATATTGTTTATTTGTTTATGTTTTCATGTTGAGTTATAAATCCTCGATTACATGTTACATTACATTATGCTTTACATTCTCCCCATATTTGATTGTTAGAGTTTGACAAGCAAATCCCTAAGGATAACTCAACTGATAATAAGAAAAAGTATGAACTTTAAAATAGATAGAGATATTAAATACATTCTGGATTACATATTCATTTCCAGATTTCTTAAGATACAAATTACAAAGAAGTGTTCCTCTAGCCTGAACGTATACTCTATGTCTTCTTTGTCTTTGTCTTCTTCTGCTTCCTGCTTCCTTCTGCTTCCTGCTTCCTTCTTCTTCTTGAGGCTGATCGGATTTTCTCTTAGAGACTTTCTTCTTAGGACCTGAAGGTTTTGGAGGAGACTCTTTCAGCTCATTCAATCTAGCTTATACACAATCACGAGCTTCTATCTCAAGTGCATTGACTGGAGGTGGATTATTCAGTTCATGAAGCATTATCTCAAGATACTTGACTTTAGAGCATTTAGGAATCAGATCAAACAATAGTGAGGATTTTCTGGACATAACGAAGACTGTTATCCTTTTTGGATGTCCTCTTACTCTTCTAGTGTCATTGATTGACTCTTCTTCCATTACTTTGTCAAGTATCTTTATGATAGGGATCAAAGCAACCTTGTCTTCTTTACATATGGATATTTTGTCATCCGTCAAGGCTTGTTATATTGAGCCTGATTCACTTGTCCTGAAGTCTTTGATTCTGATCCTGCATTTAATGATTCTAAAGACTAGCTCCCCTCCACTATCGGTGCTGATTATGGGTTCAGTATCTTTCAGAAGATTAATTTCTGCTTCTCCATTGATGAACACCATCTTATGATATTCTCTTGTGATTGCCTTCATATCCTTCTCCGTGTCTCTGATCATCTTGTCATTGAGCCTATAAGCATATAGAACTTCAGCAGCTTTGACATCTGCTTCTGATCTTTTAACACCTGGAGCTTCCAGTTTAGCTCTTTTGCTTCTTAGTTGACTTTCCAGAAAGGTAAGTTGTAGATCACGAATGGTTCTTATGTGTTGGTCAGACATGGTGATATTTTGCATTCTACCACCTGCAAATAGTTTGATCACGAATGGATACATAAATGCTTGAGGAGATACATCCATCATCATTCTCGAAAGTCTGTCTCTGAAATATTCATTTTCATTCAATTTCAACCATGGGATTTTTGAGGCTAAGACGAACAGTTCAACAATGTTCAACTTCTTCAGTACACTGGTAGACACTTTCATCTGTAGACCTTCTCTGTGATTGATAGTGATCTTCCATCCATTCTTCAGAATGTTCACAGTAGTTCCAGTAATTACTTTGCTGAACTGATCATAGAACTCATGGATGTTTACATATGTCTCTCTGTAGTGCTCTATAGTTCTCAACATATTAGAGTTTCTAGGGTCTGAATAGTGATATGTTTCTGGTTTGTCCATTTTCTTCTTTATTTCTTCCCATTTACTTATTTTCCTGTTAGCTTGAAGATATGCTTCTCTCTCTTCTCTGTTCCTTCTTCTTTGAATAGCTCTTTGAATTCTTGCTCTTGATATTTCTATTTCTTCTTGAATCTCTAAATAAGAGCGATTGATTTTCTCTGTGATTCCATAGGATAGACAGTCGTCCGAGAAAGCATCTTCGTCTTCATATTCTTCATCCTCAGAGATGATCCTTCTTTCTTCCGTAGCCACTTTTTCGAATCTTGGCTCACACCCAATTGGAACATCACTTTCATCTATTTCACTTTCTTCTAGTTCCTCTTCATAAAATAAGGGTATTGGAGCATATATCTGAGACAGCAGATTTCTCTGGGTTGTAATAATTTGGCTCAGATATCCTGATTGCTCCCCTTGAGATGTGGCACTTTCCTTAGAGAATCTTTCCTTGAGTAGCACCCTTTCATCAATTCTCTCTTCTATCTCTTCCTTCATCTTATCTTTATATTCATCATACGTACCAGTGGTTTGAAAGGCATCTTGAAGTAGATTAATAGCATTGTCTACTTTTTCTTGTTCTACTACCCTTTTCTCCCCCTCAGTTGGGTTATCCTTCAGAGCTGGTGTTGATTGAGCATGTAAGGTCGAGACAGGGATCTCAAGAGAAGCAGGCAATTGCTTGCTGACTGAGGTCATTGGCCCAGTACTGGCAAGAGCTACTTCATATGAGACCCGGATTGGCGCTTGCTTGCTAACTGAGATCTTTGGCTCAGTATTGGCAGTTACTTTTCCTTTTCCTGTATGAGAGAGAGATCGCTCAATGAATTCCCGTAAACTGGCGAATGCTGCTTGCTGATGCTCAAGTTGATCGGAAAGACTGGTGATCTGATGATCTCTGAGAGATATTTATGTCTAAAAGTGTTGATCTTTAAGAGCCAGCTGTTCCTTGAGATAGCTGTCTTTGAAAGCTAGCTGCTCTTTAAGATAATCTTTAGTGACATAATTTGATAGATCTATAGGTGTAGTTTGGATGGTAGGTGTCTCACAGGCTTCTCGCATTGTATCGCTCAGCACTCTATCACTCCGTTTAGGGTCATGTGTGTCACTCGTTCTCACAAGTTCACTCCGCTCAAAGCTCCGAGTTCCAAGTGTACCTGCAGAAGACACTGGAGCCATCCTTAAGGAGATCAGCAGTGGTGCAATGGGAGTTCGCAATTCCCGATCCTTGTCTGAGACAAGTTCCCTGTCATCAGGAGATGACTCATCCAGAGTTAGAATATCTGAGGGGAGCACCGGGGCCTTCATATTTGGCATCTGATCCCAAGCTTCCCCTTGTATCTGTGAAGATACATTCCTCTCAGGCTCACCAGTTAAATCTGGTTCATTGCCAATGCATTTCCGATCCGCGCCTACGTCGGATCCACTATCCGCAGATGCATCCAGGTTTATTAGTCCTGGAGAGGTAAGTACTGTGCTAGGTTTGGCAGCAATTATAGCACTCTCTCCTAACACCTGTGAAGGCAGTTGATCCATTGAAGGACCTTGAACAAGATATTCTAACCGTAAAATGGTTGAATTCCCTATTTCTGTCAATGCGTCCTCACCAAGTAGTACTGTTCTAATCGACTCATTTAATGCTTCAAGAGCTTGGATATTGGATAAGGTGTTTGACTCGTTACAGGATGCCGTGACTGATGGGCGAATTTCAATAGATCTACCTTGTTGAGAAGATAGATCTAGTAACTGTGTAGTTGCCTTTTTAGCCAGAGAATCCTTTTGAGAAGATACCTGGAGGTTTACAGTTATCTCAGGATGTTCACTACTTTGCTGCATAGGAGACAGAGCTACAGGTTCTCTCAAAGTACCGTCTTATTTGTTGCATCTAGTGCAGTTTCTTCCTCTATTTGCATTGGGTCCTTATACTCAAGGGTTTGAGCTAGGAGAGTTGACGGTGTTTGGTTGGGCTCTAGAGGGTGGTTATGAATTTGTGGCATGCCAAATTCAATCCCTCTCCTATCTACTTGTTCAATGAGTATCTGTGTGTGTTGAGAATCAAGGTGTAATTGATCTATGCTAATGAAATCAGAGCATGCTTCAAAAGTATTACTCATAGAAGAAGTACCCATACCTGAGAAAACTGGTCTGTAGATAGATGTATTTGAATGAGTAGACTCAGCAGCTTGATGGGGTGGACTAGCAGCTTCAGGTTGAGGTTGTGGAGAATCTTCAGGTTCAGCTTCTTGTTCTTGTTCAACTTCAGCATCTGCTTGATCACCATGCTCAAGATCAGGTTGATCTGCTTTTGCATTCATATTTTCTTCAGGTTCATGATCAATATTTTCCTGTGGGTCATTTTCAGCTTGAGGTTCATCTTCAGCTTCAAGTGCATCTTCTACTTCTTCTTCTTCTTCATATTGAGCATTGATAGTGGTAAAGACATCTATCATGTGGTCTGTTAGGAAAGCAACCTTTGTATTTGGATAGTTCCCTTTTTTGTGCAACTTGGTCACTAACAGTTGAGACAAGACAGGAGGATCTTCCAAAATGTCACTGTGAGTTGATGTCTTATGGGCTTTTGACAGTTTTGTATTGAGCACAATCTGAAGGAGCCTTGCGTATTAGATAAAGTTCTGACGTTGTGATTGGTTCTCCAAAATGTGCTTCATGAATAACCGCCCAAAGTTGATGTGAAGATTATTTGTGACAACAACCCCAACAACTTGATTGAAGATTGTCAGTCCGTGAAATCCAGCAGTCTTGGGATCCAAGCAGTGAGACAATATATTGAAGAATAGATTCCATTCCTTCGGAAGATGACTTTTGTTGAAGTGTCTTGGTAAGTCATCATTCTCTGTCATTGTGCTCCTTATTGCTCTGAAAAAGTTGAGTAATTCCCAGTCTTCAGGAGTGTCATCAAAATTATCACGAGGTAGTTAAAGATGTTCATTGAAGTCGTCCTCTGTAATTCTGATTGTATCATCACCAATGTCAAAGGAAAAAGCTAAATTTTCATCTTCAGAAGAATCTGTAGTTGTTGTATGTACATGCCTGAGAAGCTCAACATTCAATTTCACATTAGCAGTTGATGCGAAGCGCACAATGGAGTATTCGTTTAGAAAACGGATCCAAGTCTCAAAGTGTACCATTTTCACTTGATCACGTTCAATAATAGAAACAAAATTGGTTTTTGGAATCTAAATATTATTCGCTATTTAATTAAAATGAGAATAAAACTTAGATTTTAAAACGAATTTAATTGCGCCCTTCGAATTATGAGATTAAAAAAAGATCGAAATGAACTACTAACATACACCTAATTAATTAACCAAACATAGCCTTAAGGAAGAAATTAGGTTAAGATTAAACCATTTAACAATTAACCAAACAAAGCCTTAAATAATCAAAACCAAGTAGTTTGATCTACAACAATACTCGGTGAAAATGATTGATTGTGGTATCAAAATACTCCTTATGATCTGGGCGTTCAACAACTATAAAAGTTATGAAATTTGGCAGCACTTTGTTAGAGTTTTGATCGAAAAAAATTATTTCCTCCTCCTGTAATTTGTTGTGATGTGTATATAATGGAGAAGAACACGATCTGTGTGTATATACTTGCAGCGATATCTCTCTATGGCGACCACTCTCTGTGGCGACACAGAGGGATATGACTTAGATAAATTTCTAAGCTTGTCTCTATGTGGTGACACAGTCTGTGGCGACACAAAGGATATGACTTAGAAAAATTTCCAAGTCTTTCTCTCTGTGGCGACACAGAAGATATGACATAGAAAAAATTTCCAAGTCTTTCTCTCTGTGGCGACACAGAGGATATGACTTAGAAAAATTTCCAAGTCTTACTCCTCTGTTGCGACCCAACACTCCCCTTGATGCTTTGATTTATTTTAAACACCAAAAAAAAATCCATTGAAAAGGATGTTTAAAACAAATACTAATTCACAATTATATTTCACTAGTTTTACAAATATTATCATTTAATTGATAAAACTATAATTTTGTGAAAAATAATTATGTTGCACTATATTTAATATTAATTTCAATGAACCCCCTTTAAATATTAATTACTTAAAGTCCACTGAAATTAAATTAAATAGCTTTATCAATATGAATGTGCTCAACCATATACATAAATTGTATGTAAGCACATAAATGATTGAATTACGAGAAATAATTAATGGCATGTAAATTCAGATATCCTAAAGATATTGAATTTAAACAACAAGTGAATTTAACCAGAATAAATTGCAGTTATTGACTTCTAAAATTAATTAGAAATATTTAACATCCCAAGTTCACTAACCAACTTAGAGAAAGTATTTTCATCAAGTGGTTTGGTGAAGAAGTCTGTAATTTGATCCTCTGTGGGTACAACGTGTAACTCCACAGTGCCATTTGTGACATGCTCTCTGATAAAGTGATACCTGATATCAATGTGCTTTGTTCTCAAGTGCTGAACTGGATTGTTTGAGATTGCTATTGCACTTGTATTGTCACAGAATATTGGGATCTTTGACACGAACATACCATAATCCCGGAGTTGGTTCCTCATCCACAAGATTTGAGCACGACAGCTTCCAGCAGCTATGTATTCAGCTTCAGCCGTTGATGTGGATATTGAGTGTTGCTTCTTGCTATGCCAGGATACCAATCTTCTTCCAAGAAACTGACAGCTTCCTGATGTACTTTTCTGGTCAATCTTACAACCTGCAAAATCTGAATCTGTATAGCCAACTAGGTCAAAACCTGTACCTTTAGGGTACTAAATTCCAAGATTTGGAGTTCCCTTAAGGTACCTAAATATTTTTTTAACAGCTATTAGATGTAATATCCCATATTTTCAGATATTATTATTATTATTTGGAATTGTTTATGTGATTTTTATGTGAATTTTGGTGAATTATCTGATAATTGGAATTGATGTTTGGGTCTTTATATGTGACATTATTTGAATATTTGAATTTTTATATGTCCAGCATAAAATATAGATAATTGTGGTATTTTTTTCTGGTAATTTTTGGAGTGTTATATGATTTTATGATGATTTATGAATTATTAATTATTTTCTGAGTAATTACCAAAATTATTTTATAAAGCCGGGAATCTTCCAACTTCAACTGTTTTTACGTTTTTACAACCCGAAACTCTTCCGAAAACTCCTTCCTAACCTAATATGGTAATTCCGGACATTTTGGGTGTTTTGACTTTTTCGATCCGGATTACGGTTTGACCCCTGCGCGGCCCAGCGCAAGATTTTCGGTATGATATTTATTTCGATAAATCAACAAAACCCGTATTCTCGAGAGATGAGATATTTTTTTTATATTATTTTTGTATATAGTGTTTTATAAAAACCCGGTTTTGATGAATATCTAATTCTGGTATTAAATTGTATCATTTTTATAGTTACTTAGCGGCTAAGTAATCTATTTTTGGATCATTTTGTAGTTACTTAGCGGCTAAGCAACCAATTTAACGATCCAAAATGATCCAGAATGATCCAGTATTCCATAAATATAAATAGCCTATTTCTTATTTCATTTATTTCGTTTATTCATTTGCAACCAGTAAAAATACCGTAAATACAGAGAAAACCCTAGAAAACCAATACGTTCCTGAAAATCAATCGTACGAACGAAGGCATTATCGAACTCCGATTCGGGCGTGCAACATATCAAAACGAAGCTCTCGAAATCTTCTTTCTGAATCAATCATCAATTTCAACCCAGAAACATCAGGTAATTTTCTATTTAATTGTTTTGATTCGAATTTATTAAGGATTAAAATATGATTTTTTGTTCTTGATGTTATTGATGTGATTTGATGCTAGAATCGGGTAGATAATATTTTTCTGGTCATTTTGGTATATTATATGTCAAAAACTGAGTTCAATACATGGTTAAATTTGAGTTTAATCTTCGAGTTAATAAAATTAGGATTTTGAAGCTTTGAATGTTCTTAATTGGATTTAGATGTTTTTGTTGTGAGGGTTATTTATTTAAATTGATTACACCATTAGGTAGATCGTTGAACAGGAATCAATTGATATTAGTTTGGAGAACAGATGGTACGTAGCTCACCGGAAAATCGATGGCGGAGGCGGCGTTTTTCTATAAATCGATGTTGTGGCCATTTGGCCATGATTTTGATAGAAACGATTGCATATTTGTATTTCTCGACACTAGACAAGCAAACCCTGTAAATTTAGTGTCATTCTGGGCCGTTTTCGGTGGCTGGAAAAGCTCCAGGCGGCGGCTATGGCTGCCGGCCGCCGGAGTCGGTAGAAGGTGGAAGAAGATGGTGTAATTACCACTTTGCCCTCCTAGTTTGCAGAATCCTATAAATCAGTCCCTGTGGTTTTAAAAATTTACAAAAATGATATTTCTGTTTCCAAAACTTTCAAAAATTATGTTTTCTTTTTATTTTATTTTCAGCAAATTGTTTTTATTATTTAAAATTTTGAAAATCATTATTTTTAATTCTGAAAATTTATTTTAATTCCAAAAATAAATCCAAATTATTTAGTTAATTAATTTTAGTTGATAATTAATTATTTAATTAGTCAATTTAATTAATTTAATTAGTTTTTAATTAAATATAATTGATTATTTAATTAGATTTAATTATATAAAATTGATTTAAAAATTCCGAAAAATAGTTTCGAGCTTTAAAATATTATTTTAAAATTATTTTCCAGGCTCGATAAATTTTATAAAATTATTTTCGGGTGTTTGACCCCTATTATTTAATTATAAAATGATTTAGAGACTCCTTTTAATTCCGAAAAATGTTTAAAAATTCATAATAAATCAACCGTTGTTCGTTTAATACGAAATGAACGCCTCTAGACTGAGAAAAATATTCCGCTTTCTATAAAAAATACTTTTGAGACTCAAATCCTTTCGTTTCGAAAGGTCGCTAGTTTTACAAGTCATTCTGAGTCAATTATTGATCGATAAATCATATTTTTGACCCGATTTGAGTTTTAAACACATCGAGTCAAATGTTTTGACGAACTGAGTCATATGTGATATGAATTATGTGATATGTGGCTTATATGATTATGTGTTTATATGTTATATGAAATACATGTGTACGTGAGTCAAGAGTCCTGTGTTTGTCTGTTATATTTATGTGTGGGCTATCGTATGGGTAGACGATAAAGTATTAACGTGCAGTTCGTTGAGTAATTATCGATTAAAAGATTAAAGCTATATCTTTTAATTATAGATGCGAGTCTTTGAAGACGACCAGGACCAGATGTTATGGATGAAGACTGGAGTTGATTATAATTGAATATTGTGTTGCAACACTGCATGGGCAGCATGCCAAAGAATTAGTAGAATAAAGACGGTGATGCTTTAAGACAGAATATCAAAATAGATGCATTTTTACGAGTGTGACTAACTGCTAAAACTCAAAGGCAAGTATCCCTATCATCACATTTTGTTCAAGTGATATTTATTTTAAATCTTATCATGCAAGTATTGCTCTCCCTGTTCAGTTCGTAATAGATAAATGTTTTACATATCGCTGAATTAAATAATTTTGTTTATGCAAGTATTCTTCCGTTATTCTATATTTAGAGTAGCTAAGTAATTTTACTTATCCAATTAATGGATTTATAAATGTTTTGGATTTTGAGAAAAATGAGTTGGTTTTGCGAGTATTCCTGCCCAAGTAAATGGGCGAATAAAAGTTTATAAGGGTGTCGAGTATTATGACTCCTTTCAACAAAATGTTTTAATATTGGATGGTTGCGTAAGAGGCCGTGACAGCGGTCCGGCGGAGATTTAGGTATTATACAGGATATAATACCATTAGGCCGATATGTGCCTTGGGTGCCCCATTTGTTTAGTTGGATATGCTTCGGCATACCGGTGTTGCTTCACGGCTGATCACCGGCGGCAACACACCGTCGTTCGAGGATTCCAATCTAAATTATTATATTGTTTTTGATAATCTTATAAGGAATGCTTTATCAACTATTTTGGTTTTGAATAAAGGTGGAATACAGTTTTGATCCGGTTGCTGATTGATGTTGATATTTAAGTTGTTGTTAAATATCAAATATGGTATTAATACAGATGATTGATGTTGATTTCCATAATTTAGCGCGGGTAGGTTATGAGCATCAAAGTTCGTATTGATATCTAATTTGATATGACAGCAAACTAAGTATTAATTTGAAGAGTTCGGTTTTGAGTAAAGTTTATGATTCAATCAATAATCATTGTTTCATGTTATTGTGGTTTATGATATTTCTGTAAACACTGTTTTATGAGTTTTATTCTCGTTAGGATTCAAAGTATTGCTGAAGCATTTCGCTCAAAAATATCAAAATGGTTTTGAATACAATTAAGGAATCAATTATGGGATTCCTCAACTAAAATTATATGATTCAGCAATTATGATTTTAAAATATTTTCCGCTATTGCAGATGTCGGTTTTATATCAAAACGACCCTATATATGTTATAATGATCTTGCTGAGCATTTCTTTCGCTCATACTTGCCTGTTTTCAAATTTAACCTCCAGTGAGGATTAGCTTGCGCTGTTTAGCTGCGTAATTCGAGGAAGCAAAGAAGAAGCTATTGGAAGGTGGTTGGTCCAGGGTTTGCGAACTAGTGTAAGTTTTATTGTATAAAGTTGTTTATATTATATTATATTATAGTTGTATATTTTATTTGGGCCTAGTATACATCTTTTCGAAGTTATACTAGTGGGTTTAGCTTTGAGTTTGGAATTTGTTGAAAAGAGTTTTAAAAGAAAGTGAAAAATTTATTTGTGGAATTTGGATATCTTGTTTCTAGAACTGTAACCTTAAAGGATCTTGGATTGGTTTGGGGTCATAGATGCTAAATATCTTCCGCTGGCATTTATTTATTGGTTAAACAGGTTAATTTGGATTGAAGTTTTATAGTGACGACCAAATCCTCTGACCCCGGATTTGGGGGCGTTACAGGTTGGTATCAGAGCTGAGGTTATAGTAAACTAGAAACGAGAGTATGTAGGAGTGTGTATAGCTATGTGAGGAAATTTGAGCTCATATCGAGTTCCTGTTACACTATTGGATATAGTACCAACAAATAAGTTAAAATAGGCGCATTCCTTTGAGATGGTTGTGTTCAGCTGGATGGAACTCCGGGAAGCTGGAAACTTCTATTGTGGAATCTTTCGAGGCTACTACGATTTGACGACGATGAAGATTATCGATATCCTTAAAACATGAAAAAGTATCTAGAATCGGACGACGAGTCAACAGAAGAGTTCAGATTGAAGATAAGTATTAAGACCTTGGCAATACCCTCTCTTTCTATTACTTCTTTTGTCATCTCTCAAAAAGAGGTACCTGTTAAATGATATATTCCCTAACCACTCATTTTCAATCGTATATGTGTTTTAAATATGCAAGAGTCTGTCATGAAACCTATTTTCAGGTTTTGATTGCTCTGTCAAGTTGTGAAATTGGACTTCCACTTTTCTTATATGGTGGATAGTTTCTTGGTGATGTGACATCACTCGCTCATTTGGTGCCAGAATTTTGTTCTCCGGACTTTATTTCCTTCAGAAATATCAGCTTTAAAATCTTTTCAGTTTTATCCATTTAATTTTGAATTTCTTTCATATTCTTTTATTCTGACTGAGATGAACAACCCTAACTATAGGGGACACAAGGTATACCTGTCTGTGTGATAGGAGTTGGATGGGACGCCATCACTTGTGTGTGTTGTAAATACATGAAGGTTAACAACATTTAGTAGTGTCTTGATTTTGGCACGCAATACCAAGTTCACTTGATCATATTGATCTCTCAGTTATTCTTTTATTTCAACAATACATTTTCTCAAATTCAGATTTTGGTCTCGTTATGGTATCAAATTCTTTTCTTTTTGAAATTTCATGATTTTATCATTCCAATATTCGAAGGTATGCCAATTAAGTTAAGCTGAGTTATCCTGGTCAAGTCGAAACAGGATTATGTGATGGGATTATCAAGAGCAACAGTGGACTGCGATGTGGTTATAATATCACTGGCATATAGTGAAGTCAATATGTTTCTTTATTTCTCTCTTTATCTCTCTTTCTTTTCTTCTCTCTATCTTTCTCTCTGTTTTTTTCTTTTTTTTTCTTCTCGCGATTAGTAAAAGCGATTCTATTGAGGAATTGGTCAAAAGAGGTGGATGGAACAATGGTGCACAGCGAAGCTCCTGTAAAAGTTTTATTATACAAGGAATACAAGATTCATTTGAGATTATGGAAAATTGAGGTTATTTGGAAATGGAAAGTTGGTAACAAGACCCTTAGTGCTTTCTTCTGCTGATTCCGAGGATGGAATCCTTATAATGAGGGTAGATTGTAATATCCCATATTTTCAAATATTATTATTATTATTTGGAATTGTTTATTTAATTTTTATGTGAATTTTGGTGAATTATCTGATAATTGAAATTGATGTTTGGGTGTTTATATGTGACACTATTTGAATATTTAAATTTTTATATGACCAACATAAAATATAGATAATTGTGGTATTTTTTCTGGTAATTTTTGGAGTGTTATAAGATTTTATGATGATTAATGAATTATTAATTATTTTCTAATAATTACCAAAATTATTTTATAAAGCCGGGAAACTTCCAACTTCAACTGTTTTTACGTTTTTACAACCCGAAACTCTTCCGAAAACTCCTTCCTAACCTAACCTGGTAATTCCGGACATTTTCCGTGTTTTAACTTTTTCGATCCGGATTACGGTTTGACCCGTGCGCGGCCCAGCGCAAGATTTTCAATACGATACTTATTTCGATAAATCAACAAAACCCGTATTCTCGAGAGACGGGATATTTTTTTATATTATTTTCGTATATAGTGTTTTATGAAAAGCCCGATTTTGATGATTATCCAATTCTGGTATTAAATTGTATCATTTTTATAGTTACTTAGCGGCTAAGTAATCTATTTTTGGATCATTTTGTAGTTACTTAGCGGCTAAGCAACCAATTTAACGATCCAAAACGATCCAGAACGATCCAGTATTCCATAAATATAAATAGCCTATTTCTTACTTCATTTATTTCGTTTATTCATTTACTACCAGTAAAAATACCGTAAATACAGAGAAAACCCTAGAAAACTAATACGATCCTGAAATCAATCGTACGAACGAAGGCGTTATCGAACTCCGATTTGGGCGTGCAACATATCAAAACGAAGCTCTCGAAATCTTCTTTCTGAATCAATCATCAATTTCAACCCAGAAATATCAGGTAATTTTCTGTTTAATTGTTTTAATTCGAATTTATCAAGGATTAAAATATGAATTTTTGTTCTTGATGTTGTTGATGTGATTTGATGTTAGAATCGTGTAGATAATATTTTTCTGGTCATTTTGGTATATTATATGTCAAAAACTGAGTTCAATAACATGGTTAAATTTGAGTTTAATCTTCGAATTAATAAAATTAGGATTTTGAAGCTTTGAATGTTCTTAATTGGATTTAGGCGTTTTTGCTGTGAGGGTTATTTGTTTAAATTGATTACACCATTAGGTAGATCGTTGAACAAGGAATCAATTGATATTAGTTTGGAGAACAGAGGGTACGTATTCGAGCTCGCCGGAAAATCGATGGCGGAGGCGGCATTTTTCTTTAAATCGACGTTGTGGCCATTTGGCCATGATTTTGATAGAAAAGATTGCATATTTATATTTCTCGACACTAGACGAGCAAACCCTATAAATTTGGTGTCATTCTGGGCCGTTTTCGGTGGCCGGAAAAGCTCCATGCGGCGGTTATGGCTGCCGGCCGCCGGAGTCGGTAGAATAAGGAAGAAGATGGTGTAATTACCGCTTTGCCCTCCTAGTTTGCAGAATCCTATAAATCAGTTCCTGTGGTTTTAAAAATTTACAAAAATGATATTTCTGTTTCCAAAACTTTCAAAAATTATGTTTTCTTTTTATTTTATTTTCAAAAAATGGTTTCTATTATAAAAAATTCCGAAAATCATTATTTTTAATTCTGAAAATTTATTTAAATTCCAAAAATAAATCCAAATTATTTACTTAATTAATTTTAGTTGATAATTAATTGTTTAATTAGTCAATTAATTTAAATATTAATTGATTAATTAATTTAATTAGTTATTAATTAATTTTAATTGATTATTTAATTAGATTTAATTATTTAAAATTGATTTAAAATTTCAAAAAATAGTTTCGAGCTTTAAAATATTATTTTAAAATTATTTTCCAGGCTCGATAATTTTTATAAAATTATTTTCGGGTGTTTGAGCCCTATTATTTAATTATAAAATGATTTAGAGACTCGTTTTAATTCCAAAAAAATTTCAAAAATTCATAATAAATCAACCGTTCGTCCGTTTAATACGAAACGAACGCCTCTAGACTCTGAAAAATATTCCGCTTTCAATAAAAATACTTTTGAGACTCAAATCCTTTTGTTTCGAAAGGTCGCTTGTTTTACAATTCATTTTGAGTCAATTATTGATCGATAAATTATATTTTTGACCCGATTTGAGTTTTAAACACACTGAGTCAAATGTTTTGATGAACTGAGTCATATGTGATATGAATTATGTGATACGTGGCGTATATGATTACGTGATTATATGTTATATGAAATACATGTGTACGTGAGTCAAGAGTCCTGTGTTTGTCTGTTATATTTATGTGTGGGCTATCGTATGCGTAGACGATAAGGTATTGACGCGCAGTTCATTGAGTAATTATCGGTTAGATGATTAAAGCTGTATCTTTTAATTATAGATGCGAGTCTTTCAAGACAACCAGGACCAGATGGTATGGATGAAGACTGGAGTTGATTATAATGGAATATTGTGTTGCAGCACTGCATGGGCAGCAGGACAAAGAATTAGTAGAATAAAGACGATAATGCTTTTAGACAGAATGTCAGAAAGATGTGTTTTTACGAGTGTGACTAACTGCTAAAACCCAAAGGAAAGTATCCCTATCATCACTTATTGTTCAAGTGATATTTATTTTAAATCTTATCATGCAAGTATTGCTCTCCCTATTCAGTTCGTAATAGATAAATGTTTTACATATCGCTGAATTAAACAATTCTGTTTATGCAAGTATTCTTCCGATATTCTATATTCAGAGTAGCTAAGTAATTTTACTTATCCAATTAATGGATTTATAAATGTTTTGGATTTTGAGAAAAATGAGTTGGTTTTGGGAGTATTCCTGCCCAAGTAAATGGGCGAATAAAAGTTTATAAGGGTGTCGAGTATTATGACTCCTTTCAACAAAATGTTTTAATATTGGATGGTTGCGTAAGAGGCCGTGACGGCGGTCCAGCGGAGATTTAGGTATTATACAGGATATAATACCATTAGGCCGATATGTGCCTTGGGTTCCCCATTTGTTTAGTTGGATATGCTTCGGCATACCGGTGTTGCTTCACGGCTGATCACCGGCGGCAACACACCGTCGTTCGAGGATTCCAATCTAAATTATTATATTGTTTTTGATAATCTTATAAGGAATGTTTTATCAACTGTTTTAGTTTTGAATAAAGGTGGAATATAGTTTTGATCCGGTTGCTGATTGATGTTGATATTTAAGTTGTTGTTAAATATCAAATGTGGTATTAATACAGATGATTGATGTTGACTTTCATATTTTAGCGCGGGTAGGTTGTGAGCATCAAAGTTCATATTGATATCTAATTTGATATGACAGCAAACTAAGTATTAATTTGAAGAGTTCGGTTTTGAGTAAAGTTTATGATTCAATCCATAATCATTATTTCATTTTATGGTGGTTTATGATATTTCCGTAAACACTATTTTACGAGTTTTATTCTCGTCAAGATTCAAAGTATTGCTGAAGCATTTCACTCAAAAATATCAAAATGGTTTTGAATACAATTAAGGAATCAATTCTGGAATTCCTCAACTAAAATTTTATGATTCAGCAATTATGATTTTAAAATGTTCTGCGCTATTGCAGATGTCGGTTTTATATCAAAACGACCCTGTTTATATCAAAATGACCCTAGATGTCGGTTTTATAATAATCTCTTTCTTGATGTAGCTTGTGATGTCAACTTTCTTACCAGTTTTGTCCTGATCAAGCTTAGAGGTTGTTGGCATGGGAGTCTTTGCTGGCGTTGAATCTTCCAGATTTTACTTCTTGAGAAGTTCTGTGATATACTTGGATTGACAAATGAATATTCCATCTTTCCTTTGACTCATTTGTAAACCAAGAAAGTAGTTCAACTCTCCCATCATACTTATCTCGTACTTACTCTACATTAGCTTAGAGAATCTATTGCAAAGATCATCACTAGTAGAACCAAATATAATATCGTCAACATATACTTGAACTAATATCATATCAGATTTATGTATTTTATGAAATAGAGTTTTATCTATGACACCTCTAGTAAAACCATTTTCAAGTAAAAACTCAGAGAGAGTGTCATACCATGTCCTTGGAGCTTGCTTAAGACCGTAGAGAGCTTTGAATAGAAAGTATACAAAATCAGCCAGATTTGGATCTTCAAAACCTGGTGGTTGTTCCATATACACTTCTTCTTCTAGCTCCCCATTCAGGAATGCACTCTTCACATCCATTTGATAAACTTTGAATTCTGAATGTGCTGTGAATGCCATAAATATCCGGATTTCATCAAGTCTAGCTACCGGTGCATAGGTTTCATCATAACTATACCTTCTTCTTGAGAGTAACCTTTATCTACCAGTCTGGCTTTGTTTCTTAGTTACAATGCCATCTTTATCTAGCTTGTTTCTGAATACCCATTTAGTACCTATCACTGACTTGTTCTTTGGTTGGGGTACCAGCTTCCATACCTTCTGCCTCTCAAACTGATTGAGTTCTTCTTGCATAGCAATAACCCAATCTGGATCTTCTAGTGCCTCATCCACTTTCTTAGGTTCCATTTCTTAAAGAAACCCTGAAAAGTGACATTCATTCTGAGTGGCATGTCTAGTTCTTATTCCTGTGTCAGGATCACCAATGATCAATTCAAAGGGATGGTCTCTGTTCCAAACTCTTTGACGAGACAGATATGATCTTGATGTTTACCCTTGTTGAGTCTGACGTTGAGTGTGAACTGTAGATCCTCTTCATGTTCCCCCTGAGTTTCTGTCACCATGACTGGATGATTATGATCTGTTTGTAGTGGTTCTTGATGGGGTTCCTGAATGATTATCATGATCATTGTTTCCACAATTATCACCACTTGATCCTGAATCAGCATTGCCATGTACTACAGGCACAGTTCTAGCAATCTCAGGTTCTATTATATCCAAGGATCATCTGATAGATTTTCAAATTCCAGAGATTCAGAATCCTTTTCTTTCTGCAGGCTTGCCAACTTGGTGTCGTCGAATGTTACATTAAGGCTTTTAATCACCTTCTGATCATCAATCATATAAACCCTGTAAGCTTTAGATTCCATAGAATAACCAAGAAATATGCCTTCTTCTGCTCTAGCATCAAACTTTCCTAGATGATCATTTCCTTCCTTCAGCACAAAGCATTTAGCACAAAACACATGAAAGTATTTTATTGTAGGTTTCTTGTCAGCCATTATCTCATAAGGAGTCTTGTCATGATCTTTATTAATCAGGGTACGATTTTGAGTGTAACATACTGTGTTGACAGCTTCAGCCCAGAAGTAGGTAGGAAGTCTTGATTCACTTAGTATAGTTCTTGTTACTTCAACCAATGTACGATTCTTCCTTTCTACTACCCCGTTTTATTGTGGAGTCCTTGGAGCTGAATACTGCCTTGAAATACCTTTCTCCATACAAAATTCATTTAGAAATGCATTCTTGAATTCTGTCCCATTATCTGATCTGATCGTTCTAACAGGTAGTTTTGCTTCCATCTCAATCTTCTTTATATGATCCACTATCTGCTGAGGTGCTTCATCCTTGAATTGTAAAAACAACACCCATGTATACTTGGAAAAATCATCGACCATCACTAAAGCATATCTTTTCCTTGATAGTGACAATACATTCACTAGACCAAATAAATTCATGTGAATCAGCTGAAGAGGTTCAGTTATACTTGTCATTTCCTTGCTTCTGTGTGATGCTTTCTTTGATTTCCCTTTTTCACATGCTTCACAGAGTCCTTCTTGACAGAATTCCATCTGTGGTAGTCCTCTCACTAGTTCTCTCTTGATCAGAGAGTTCATAGTCTTGAAGTTCAAGTGCGAGAACTTCTTGTGCCATAACTAACTTAGTTCTGATGAAGCTTTGTTGTAGAAGCATCTGCTTATTCCATCACAGGTAGACTTCAAGTCAGCTACGTACAGATTACCTTTCCTTACTCCCTGTAAAGCAAGCTTCTCATCTTTCCTGTGAGAGATTAAACATCTTTATGTTCTGATATCAACATTGTATCCCCTGTCACAAAACGGACTTATGCTCAGAAGATTATGCTTTAATCCTTCCACAAGAGAGATGTTTTCAATGATAACATTGCCAATTTTCAAATTGCCATATCCCTTAGTAAATCCTTTATTGTCATCTCCAAAGGTAACTATAGGGCCAGCTTTCTCAACTACACCTGTGAGCAGGGACTTTTCTCCTGTCATGTGCCTAGAACACCCACTGTCCAGAATCCACATGATCTTTTCTTTTCTTACCTTACCCTGCAAACACAGATTGATTAAGAAGACTTTGGTACCCAAGCTTTCTTGGGTCCTGAAGGTTTAGGAGTAGAAATAGAATCAATAATTGAAACCTTAACAGGCTTAGCTTTCACTTTGACTGGCTCCTTCTCAGTTTTAGCCTCAATAGAGTTGTCAGACTTAGAAATAGGACTAACAGTCTTGTCTTGTGTGTGCTTATTACTCATGCTTGTCTTAGTGTTGATGCAAGTGCTAGCAGTTGCATGAAAAGCTTTAAAATATTCAGACATGGTAACAAATGCACGTGGCATACATCTAACTATACCACAAGGTTCATGAAAACTAGGCATGTTAAGCATGGCAGACATACTGGAAGTTGCAATAGATTCTACTTTACCTTTAGTGCATGCATGTGTAAGATGTGCAGCAGAATTGCAATTATTACAAAGCTTCCTAGATGCAGATGAGGAAGATGCAAAATTAGATTTCTTATTAACACCTACCTTGTAATTCCTGTTCTTCTTAGTCTTAACCTTAGTACTCTCACCAGTCTTAGGGTTGACTAATGGTTCCGGTTTCTTAAGTATTTCAGGTTTCTTTCTATCCACCTTAGTACCTAGGTCAGCTTTAGATTTGGCTTTCGTAGCTGGAGCCTTAGGAGTCTTAGGGGATTCCTCTTCCTTCTGTGTATCTTCAGCAATCAATTCCTCATTGATTAGCAAACTTAGTTCATCCAAAGGTTCTAAAATAGACTCAGTAAATAGCGGAGATACAGCATCCTTAATAACATATGGAACTTTTTCTAAGACATATATGTTTATCTCTGATGTACCACTATGTTTCTTACTGTTCAGCTTAGAATAGTTAAGTCCTATTAAAGTCTTAGATTTAAATATTTGACTATCTATTATCTCCTTCTGAGTCAGAGTTGCATTCTTAAATGCCTGTAACTTCTTATCTAAGTCAGCAATTTGTGTTCTAAGAATAGCTTCTATGTCTGCATTGTACTTAACCTTATTCTCTAGATAATCATTCTTTTGCTTAAGGTCTTCTAGTCCAACTACAAGCAATTCTAGTTCTTCATTCCTATAGGTTAAACTCTCAGATTTAAGAACTAACTTATCATTTTCCATTTTATATGCAAGCATGCTTCTATGAACATTATATAATTCTAAAGTAAGTTCATGCACAGTAGATTTGTATTCAGATACAGACATATCTATAGTGGTAAGTTCAGGAACCTGAGATGATTGTGGTGATTCCTCTATAGAGTCTGCCATAAGAGCCAGATTTACACACTCTTCCTCTTCATCTGAATCAGTATCATCCCAGTTTTTTCCTTCAGCAATGTACACTCTTCCTTTCTCCTTTACCACATAAGCATTCAGCTTCTATTTCAGCTTCTCATTCTTCCTTTTCAGATCTTCATAAGTTTCCTTCTTTTCATAGGAATCATTTGATTTAACTGCCTTGGGCTTTCTGCAATCAGATGCAAAGTGCCCTAACTCATTGCAGTTGTAGCATCTGGTTTTGCTCTTGTCAATCCAACTTGACTTGTAGCCTCCTTTGGAGCTTGACCCTGACGAGTAGCTTCTTTCTGAAATCTCCCTGATGAACCCTTTGGTTTGTAGTTGGGCTTTCTTCTGAATCTAACATGACTAAATTTTACAGCCATGTATGCCATAGATTTGTCCTCCAACTGTTCAAGTTCCTCTTGAGTATAGAACTCGCTTTCATCCTCTAGCTCACCATGAGCAATTTCAGCTACAACAATTTCTTTAATTATTGAGGAAGGTGCAACATTATTTTCTTGAGATTCTGGTTCACGAACTACAAATGTAGTGGTTTTTGCAAGTGTCATACTCTTACTGTCAATAGAACCAGGTCCATAGATAATGGCTCTTTGCTCTTGCTCCGGCTCATGTGTTCTTAACTTACCATAGATCACATCGAGGGACATTGTGATAAAATCTGCTCTTTCCCTGATTGATGTGTTCTTTTGTTCTAGGTCAACTGGGAGCGTCAGCATAAACTTTCTGTTAAACTCTCGTATGGGGTAGATTTTCCCTTGCAGCTTTAATTCACTTAACAGTCTTGTATATCTCTCAAAGAGTGAAGACAGTGCTTCTCCGGGTTGAAGTTTAAATGCCTCATACTGAGTCGTCAGAATATCCATCCTGTTTTCTTTGACTTCCTCCATTCCTTCCATCGTAAGCTCAATGGTATCCCACATATCTTTTGCACTATTACATCCTAGAAGTTGATGGTTCATGTCATTATCGGTCGATTCCACAATTATGAGTTGAAGGCTTGTGTCCAGATTTATCAGCTCCTTATCGGTTTCCGTATATTTAGACGGATCCCTGGGAGTGGATGAGGAAGGAATTCTCAGACCAGTTGCGGTTGTGGATTCAGCAACTACTTCCATCGGAACATAAGGTCCATTCAGTAATATCCCAATGTAAAGTGGATTCGAAGCTTTCATAAACAGCATCATCTTTTTCTTCGATATGTTGTAATTCTCTCTGTCAAATGGGGGAACCTTTATACTTCCAATTCTTTGGTTATTCATCATCTTGGCGGAATTAAATTATTTAAAATTCAAAAATTTCAAGAAATGAGAATTTTTGAAAATTAAAAAATTCAAGAATTTTTCAAGAACTTGTTTCTTTTTCCTGATCTTGATTTGTATGTCAATCAACAAGCTCTGATACCAATTGTTAGTCCCAAAGTATCGTAGAAGGGGGGTTGAATACGATACCTACAATCTTTTTCGATTCATTTCAAGTTCTTCGTTAAAAGTACAGAATCAAAAATAACACAAAACAATTAGAGGAATATATTGTGTTATTAATATAAACCTTGAGGTTGTTACAATCTAATTCATTAATTTTGCTGCATGCAATTCTTGGAATAACTCATCTATGGCGACAGCTCTGTGGCGACAAGCTTTCCCCTGTGCATCCTCTGTGGCGACAGCTCTATGGCGACAGAGTTATCTTGTGTTCATCTGTGGTGACAACCTCTGTGGCGACAAGCTCTATGGCGACAGTTGCCTTGAGCATCTGTTAACACCTCTGTGGAGACAGGCTTTATGGGGACAGTTTCCTTGAGCAATTGTACTAAAACCTCTGTGGCGACAGGCTCTGTGGTGACAGATGCCTTGAGCAATTGTACTAACACCTCTGTGGCGACAGGCTTTATGGCGACAGATGCCTTGAGCAATTGTACTATCACCTCTGTAGTGACAAGAACTTATGTGGTGACTAGTATAGAGAGAGTTGTCATGACTTAGAGTATTTTGGCTCTTTGTCAAACCATTCTTCATTGTATCAATAATTTTTCTTATGTTAACTGAATCAACATACTTTCTTGAATGCTGATGTTTGGTGCACTGGTCTGGTTTACAAACAGCTAGCATTGTGAGGATCCTAATTCAATTTGTCTTGTGTTTCTGAGTTGATACAGACTGATGTTTATCCATTGCTTCTTTCACTGAACCGTTGATCTGTAACACTTGAAATCAATACATGTAACTGATGTATAAAGCCCCTTGATGTCATATTCTTCATGGCTGCTTGAACATAACAATGAACTTCTTCCCATGATCTGTTGGAGGACTTAATGAATCAATTACATCATTTGGTTCTTTGTGTTTATCTTGTCTTCATCTGAAGGGTTCTTGTCTTTCACAGTTTAATATTATTTATCTATTCTGTTTTCATGTTGAGTTATAAATCCTCGATTACATGGTACATTACATTATGCTTTACAGCTGTATTTATTGAATAATAATTGAACCGTTTATCCGATTTGAGCGAAATGAAAGCCCTTTGACTTAGAAAAATGATGTGTTTTCATTAAAAATAGTATCAAATCTTAATTTCTTTTAGAAACTAGTTGACTTTCGATATTTAATTACTTGTAAGCCTTATTGCGTATAGAGACGAGTCCAATGAATTCTAAAAAATAGGATACGAGTCAGATATTGTTTAGTAAGCGAATAGCGAATTAATTTCGATTCTAAAAAATATTTTAAACCTAGAATGACTATGTGGTTTATGTGTGTTATGTGAATTATGTGGTTAATCGAGTTTTATTTGCTATTAATTAATGTACGGGTTAGTAGTACGCATATGGGTAGACGATAAAGGCTATGTGAAGTCGGTTTGAGACGCGATTGAGATACGGGATGACTAAATAAGTCTATTTATGTGATAGAAGCAAAGCCAACAAGGCAAGTCGAGCCAGTGATAGAATGAGGTGAATTACTTGGAGTAAATCGCGTGAAAGAAAAGTTTTTTACCCTATTCTAAATTCAGAATGGTAAATTGCTTTCAGATTCTTATCTCAATTACACACTGATAATCTTTGTACACAATCACTGAAACACAATTATCATGCCTTTGTTTATATTTTGTTTTGATTCATGATTTCTCCTACTTCATTGAATCCTCTATCCATATTCTAATAGTTATACATGTATACTTATATTTTGATATATTCTGGTGTTGGAATATGTCAAAGCATGCCGATTATTTTGGTTGCTCCTCTATGGACTGGATGGTGACGATTGGGATCAGGTATACACTTGATCCTAAGGGCCGAGAATTAACCGAATCCTTGTGTTGGGCCGTAGAGCTTGGGTACCCGAATGGATCTGTACATTGAGGTACGGATCTGCACTGTATCCTGGCTGATCAGCAGGATATAGGTGCAAACTTGTGTCCAGTTTAGTTCGGTTTATAATCGCAGATAGTGGCCTTTATTCTTTTCTCGTGAGGTTATATCTTTACAAATGTAACCTGATTACCGGTTCATTTAGCTTATTATAATACTGTTTATATTTTACGGACTTGTTGAGCAACATTTGGCTCACCCCCTGTTTGTTGTTATTCACCTTATTGTTTTCATTTAAGAAGGAAAATGAAACCTATCATGACTCCAGTGGTAAAGAAACGAGTCAAGCCGCGGGACCCTCTCATACCAAAGGTGTTGATCCCAATTCAGGAGGAAAGCTTTGAGTTGCCTGACCAGGTGTAGTGTAGTTAGTTGATGTGTGTGTTTGAATATAAAGAAAAGTTGTAGTTAAAACTTGTTCGACAATAGTTTGTAATAAAGAGAGTTGGTAAGATTTTAAATTGGGTTTGTAATAAAGTTAGAATGTGGTTCTTGTTTTCATACTTCAACCTAAAAAGATCCTGGTTACTATTGAAGGGATTAAATATATATATATATATGTTAGATATATTTGAGATGTCATGTCTAATATGTTTCATGTTTAGTTTTCAGATCTTAACAAACAGGAAATATCAGTACTTACTGGAATCAATACTTACTCGAAGTCAGAACTTAAGGATACCAGGACTTAGATTATCAGAAGATAAATATCAGAAGATGGATATCAGAACTTAAGTGCAGGAGGACTAACAGGAAAGGAAGGAAGCTGATTTATAGGAAAGAAGATCGAGAATAATACAAAAAGAAGATATGCATGGAAAGAGTTAGAGGACTGAAAGAATTGTATAAGATATATGATTGATATATTTTAGGAGACAGAATTATATTCTATATCAATTAGAAGTTATCTTGTAACTGTGTACTATATAAATACAGATGTAGGTTTACACTATATGTGTTATCATTATCGAGAAGATCATACATTGTAACCTAGCAGCTCTCGTGATATTTGTTCATCACTGAGAGAGAACAGTTCCATTGTAATAGAGTTTATTATATCGAATATATCTTTTTACTATTACTTGTGTTCGAAATCGATTTGATTGTATTCTACAATGTATTCAACCCCTTTCTACAGTGTTGTGTGACCTAACAAGTGGTATCAGAGCCTATATGTTAACACAGATACAGTAAAGATCTAAAACAATCATGTCTGAAGAAGCAAAAAATCCAACCAAGCCCGCCAAAACTGAAGAAACTCAAAAGACTCAAATCCTCAGTCGATATGAGACTATTAGGGTTCCCATACTGAGACCTTCTAAGTACCCCATATGGAAAGTGAAGATGGTTATGTTTCTGGAAGCTACTGATCCACAATACCTTGACATAATTAATAAAGGACCGCATAAGCCAACCAAGCTCTCTGTTGTAGTTGCAGATCAGCCAGCAAAGACCATACCAAAGGAGAGAAGTGAGTATACAGCTGAAGATATCTCATCCATTGCAAAGGATGCAAAGGTAAGCATTTGCTGCATAGTGCCATTGATAATGTCATATCAAACAGGGTAATTCATTGCAAGACTGTAAAGGAGATATGGGATGCTTTGGAGATAAGATGCCAGGGAACTGATGCAATCAAGAAGAATATGAGGACTATGCTCACTCAAGAGTATGAGCACTTTGATTCAAAAAGTGATGAGTCATTAACTGACTTATATAACAGGTTTGTCAAACTCTTGAATGATCTGTCACTGGTGGATAAGGAATATGATCTTGAAGATTCAAATCTAAAATTCCTTTTAGCTCTTCCTGAAAGTTGGGATTTGAAGGCTACTATTATAAGAGACAACTATGCTCTTTATGAAACTACTCTTGATGAAATTTATGGTTTGCTCAAGACTTATGAACTTGAGAGGGATCAAAGAAGCAAGAGACATAGGAGAAAGTCAAGGACAGTTGCTCTTAAGGCTGAGGAGGAATTCCCCAAAGTGGCTGTCTAAAAGAAAGGCAAAGGAAAAGCTCTCATCACAAAGTCTGATTCAGAATCATCAAGTTCTGATGATGATGATTCGGAAACTGAAAGTTTACCTGAAATAGATGCTGATGAAGAGATGATGAAATTGTGTGCTCTTATGGTGAAGGGTATCACAAAGATAGCCTACAGGAAATTCAGAATGGGAATGAAGTTTTTCAAGAAAGGTGGAAGTACTGATAAGAAAGGTTTCAGAAAATCTGAAGGCAAAGGTGCAAAGTCTGATAGAGGAGACTACTAAAATGTCAAATGCTATAATTATGGTGAAAGAGGCCACATATCTCCTGACTACAAGAAAGGAAAGAGTGACAAAGGCAAGGCACTTGTCACAAAGAAGAAAAGCTGGACAGACACTTCAGATTCTGAAGATGAGGTGAACTATGCTTTAATGGCAAATGCTGATGGCAGCCCTGAAACTGCTGAATTAAAGGTACCTGAAATAACTTATGCCTTTCATACTGATGATATTACTGAGTTGAGATTATATCTTAAAACCATGTTTATTAGCTACAGAGATCAAACTTTAACATGTGAAAGATTAACTTCTGAAAATCTTGCTTTTAAGAAAATGAATGATTATTTAGAAAAAGAGTTAGTTATGTTCCATCAAACTCAAAAAGAAAGAGATGATGCTTTTTATGTTAGAGATGAATTGCTAAAATTGAATAAATCTCTAAAACCTGAGTTAGAAAAAGAAAAAAAGATTATCAGGACTTGGACTAACTCTAGCAGAACAACTCAGAATTTATTAAGTAGTGGAAACTGGAAAGAGGGCTTAGGTTATGGAGATGGCAAAAGTGAAAAAGGAACTGAACAAATTGAGGCAATTGTTATTAAACAAACTGTTAAGCCAAAGGTAATCCTGTTAAGTTTGTAGCTAAAACTGTAAAGTCTGATTCTGAAAAGATGAAAGAATCTCTGACAGAAGTTAAGGAGAAGTCAACTTCTGACAAATTAGAACAGGATTAACCAGCTGAAGTCAACATAGGCTTAATGACAAAGAAGCAGCTTAAGCATAAGCTAAAAGAAATAAGGAATGTCAACAAGGTTAAGGCAGCTAGGAAAAATAAGAATTGAGAGGAAGGTTTGAATAAAAGCAATAATTATATGCCTGTTCCTAATGCTCCTAGAAAAAAATGTTATAAATGTGGAAACTCTAACCATCTTGCTTCTTTTTGCAGGAAGAATAAGAATATAAACTCTTTACCTCCTAAGTCAGGAGTTAAGAGTCAGTCTGTTAGGTTTAAGCCACAAAATCCTTGTTTTCATTGTGGAAGTTTATGGTATTCCATTTATACTTGTAAGGAATATCATAGTTTATACTATGATTATTATCAAATAAAACCTTCTTTGAAGAAAGTTCCTTTAATTCCTTCTAGTATAAAATATGATGCAAAGTCTGATATAAGTTCTGATAAACAACATGTTAGCATAAACTCTGATATTAAATCCGCTGCAAATGCTAACAAACTTAAAAAGGCCAAAGGATCCAAGCAAGTATGGGTCCTTAAAACTAACCATTAGTGGTCTTTTTGATTGTAGGGCAACAGGAGAAACATCTTAGTACTTGATAGTGGATGTTCAGGACATATGACTGGAAATAAAGCCCTGCTCTCAGACTTTATGGAGAAAGCTGGCCCAGAAGTTTCTTATGGAGATGGAAATATGGGAAAAACTCTGGGATATGGCAATATTAATCTTGGGAATGTCATCATTGAAACAGTTGCTCTTGTCTCAGGACTTAAACACAATCTGCAGAGTGTGAGTCAAATCTATGACAAAGGTTATCATGTGGATTTCTTTGAAGAACACTGTGAAGTTGTAAGCAATTTTACAGGAAAAGTGGTTCTAAAAGGTTACAGGCATGGTAACATTTATGAAGCCAGATTTTCAACAAGTTCTGATGGTTCTGCAATCTGTCCGATGAGAAGAGCATCAATTGAAGAAAGCTGGAATTGGCACAAAAGACTCTCACATTTAAACTTCAACAACATAAATGAGCTTGTAAAGAAAGATCTTGTGAGAGGACTACCAAAATTAGTATTTGCTCCTGATGGTCTTTGTGATTCATGTCAAAAGGAAAAATAAAGAAAATCTTCTTTCAAGAGCAAAACTGAGTCATCAATTCTTGAGCCTTATCACCTACTGCATGTTGATCTATTTGGTCCAGTCAATGTCATGTCTATTGCAAAGAAGAAATATGCTATGGTTATAGTGGATGAGTTCACAAGGTACACATGGGTGTACTTCTTGCACAAGAAGAATGAAACTGCATTTACTCTAACTGATCATGTCAGACAGCTGGATAAGTTGGACAAAGTAACTGTTAAAATTATAAGAAGTGATAATGGCACTGAGTTCAAGAATTCAATCATGGAAGAGTTCTGCAAAGAGAATGGAATCAAACCGGAATTTTCTGCACCTAGAACTCCACAACAAAATGGAGTTGTAGAAAGAAAGAACAGGACTCTCATTGAAGCTGCACGAACTATGCTTGATGAAGCAAAGCTGCCAACCTACTTTTGGGCTGAAGCTGTGGAGACTGCTTGTTTTAAACAGAATGCAACACTCATAAACAAGCATGGAAAAACACCATATGAGATGGTGAAGAAAAAGAAGCCAGATCTGAAATACTTTCATGTGTTAGGATGTAAGTGTTTTGTTCTTAAGACTCATCCTGAACAGCTGTCAAAATTTGATCTAAAAGCTGATGAAGGAATTTTTGTTGGATATCCACTTTCCACAAAAGCCTTCAGAGTCTACAATTTAAGAACAAGGGTTGTCATGGAATCTATCAATGTATTTTTTGATGATAAGAAGATTACTGGACTTGAAGATTTCAATGATCATGATCAGCTGAGATTTGAAAATGAAGACTTAAATTATGATTCTGTAAATTCTGATGACTTAAACTCTGAACCTGTAAGTACTGATGTCATTGAATATGTGGTAACAACACAAAAGGAAAATGCACCTGTCAAGGGGGAGCAAGCTGAAGATCCTACCACATCTCAAGTCTCTCAAGAAGCATCAGAACATGTCACTTGCTCTTCAAGTGTTGATTCATCTAGTTCTGATGAGCCAAATTCTGATAATTCTGGAAGCTCTGATTCTTCAAATCCTGAAGGATCCGAGTCAGATTCTGAAAGCTCAGAGAGCATAACTACAGGGGGAGCATCAGAAAATTCTGATGGAGACAGCATGGATCATGGGGCAGGATCCAGTTCAAGAAGTCAACTTCAATCTGCAAGGAAGTGGACCAAATCACATACACCTGACTTAATTATTGGAGATCCTGAAGCAGGTGTTAGAACTAAAACTGCAACATCAAATGAATGTCCATATCATTCTTTTCTATCTTAGACTAAACCAAAGAAAGTGGAAGAAGCTCTTCAAGATGCTGATTGGGTACAAGCAATGCAGGAAGAGTTAAATGAATTTGAAAGAAATAAAGTCTGGACCCTAGTGCCAAGACCAAAAAACAGATCAGCTGTTGGCACAAAATGGGTGTTCAGAAACAAAACTGACAGTGATGGCATAATTATAAGGAACAAAGCAAGGTTGGTTGCTAAAGGCTACTCTCAACAGGAGGGCATTGAATATGATGAAACATTTGCACCAGTTGCTAGATTAGAATCCATAAGGATCTTTTTAGCTTATGCTGCTCACAAAAAGTTTAAAGTCTTTCAAATGGATGTGAAAAGTGCTTTTCTTAATGGAGAATTGGAAGAAGAGGTCTATGTTGAACAACCTCCAGGATTTGTAGATTCAAAATTTCCAAATCATGTCTAAAGTCTTGACAAAGCACTTTATGGCCTTAAGCAAGCTCCAAGAGCAAGGTATGAGACTTTAGCTCAATTCCTTCTGGAAAGTGGATTTCAGAGAGGTACAATTGATAAAACATTGTTCTACCTCAACCATGGAAAGGACTTACTTTTGGTACAAATATAAGTTGATGATATAATATTTGGTTCTACAAATGCCAAACTTTTTGGAGGTTTGCAAAGCTAATGCAGTCAAGATATCAAATGAGTATGATGGGAGAACTTAGTTGTTTTCTGGGCCTTCAAGTCTAGCAAAATGAAGAAGGTACTTTTATCTATCAATCCAAGTACACTAGAAATTTATTGAAGAAATTTGGAATGCAAGATTGTTCAACTGCATCCACTCCCATGGCCACTGCAACCAAGTTAGATAAAGATACTGGCTCACCAGTAGATATTACTAACAACAGAGGTATGATTGGTTCTTTACTCTATCTAACTACAAGTATACCTGATATCATGTATGGTACCTATCTTTGTGCAAGATTTCAGGCTGATCCAAGAGAACCTCACTTAATAGTTGTGAAAAGAATTTTCAAGTACCTTAAGGTTACAGCTGATCTGTGATTGTGGTATCCTAGAGAATCAGATTTTAAGCTAATAGCTTACTCAGATGCAGCTTTTGCAGGATGCAAAATAGACAGGAAAAGCACTAGTGGAAGCTGCCAATTTCTTGGAGGCAGATTGGTTTCTTGGTTTAGCAAGAAACAGAAGTCAATTTCCATATCAACTGCAGAAGCAGAATATATTGTTGCCGGAAGCTGTTGTGCAAAGATTCTTTGGATGAAGAATCAGTTACTGGATTATGGGTTAGAATTTTCTAAAATCCCTATTTACTGTGATAATCAAAGTGTTATTGCTTTGACAGGTAATCCAGTTCAACACTCAATGACAAAGCACATCAGCATTAGGTACTATTTCATAAGAGAACATGTGATGGAAGGTACATGGGAATTGTATTTTGTTCCAACAGATCAACAACTAGCATATATCTTCACAAAACCACTATGTGAAGCTATTTTTACAAGACTGGTAAATGAATTTGGAATGGTTTCAGGTTCTTTCTCTAAATCTGCTTAGTTTTTGTTCTCATGCATCAGTCTTTATGATCAGTGTTTACAGATTGTCTTATCTTCATGAAATCTGTTCTTTAATTGAAATTCATTAAATACTGATTTTTATCTAATGTGGATCATTAAACTCTGATAGTGTTTTGAATGTTCTATGACTATTCAATCCAATGAGGATAACTGTGCTAGATGATGACCTAATAGTCTTTAACATACTAGAAATCTCATGTTTGAATTAGTTGTTTATGTGGAAACTCATTAACACAAGCAAATTCTGATGATGAGCTTAGTCAAGTTTACTTTATGTATCTTATTACTAAGTCACAAACTAGATTCTAGCTTCTTATCTGTTAGATTCTGATGTCAGTAAATCTTAAGGATGAACTAAATGTTCATAAGCCTCACTTATCAAAAGAAAAGAAAAGAAAATGAAATAAAAGTCAGGTACTCCTTTGAGATCTAGAGTAAATATGTGGAAAGGAAGAACCAAGTGCATTGCTGGTATTAAGTAATATGCATTAGAAAAGTAAATAAATTTTCTTGGTGACTTTTCACATTCTCTGATTACTGGAGAAATACTCTGACAATAGCATAAATTCTGCCACTGAGAAGCCACTGTAAAAAGGAATTTCAAAAGATGCATAAAATGAGCACAAACAGTTGAGGTGGACTCTTGCATAAATTTGTTCTATAGTAGACTTCATGATTGATGAAAGATTTTAAGCACTTTTCTTAGTTATGCCTTATTTCTAAGATGTACTCAAGTTTATCAGACTTTAATCTTTATCTGATATTCTGCTGAATGCACACACTTTCACTCTATATGAATGATGAAAATTATGTGGTGACTAAGTTGTTTTTGACAAACAGTTAAGTGTCATTTGCATAAATTCTGAGGATAAGTTCTGATGGAAGTTCTGATGATTAAACTCTGAAGAAAACAATTCAATATTTGTATGAAGAATCACAGAAAAAGATATTCACTTTTTGAGTTCAGAAGCCATATTCTGATGACTGTTAAAATATGATATAAGTTAAGTTATGATATTAAATCCTGATGGAATCCTTGATGCTTACGTGGCATTATTCTTTACTTGACTTATTTGTGGTAAAAACTGAAACAGTCATATTTAAATCAGAATATATTTGGGTAAGGAAATAAAAACAGTCATAATCATTAAGGGTTAGTGGTAAACGTGTTTGTCCTGAAAAACTGCATGTGCACAGTAATTATTGTTTATTTCTCGTGCCCATTAACTCCTGTTTTAACTTTTTATTGACTGTTATTATTACACATCGGTCTAGGGAGACGAGGCATCATTTTTTTACTCTTAATCGTTAAACAGTCCTCGCGTCCCTTGGTATTCCATTGGTTATTTAAATGACTGATCATCCTTCAGTAAAATCACATATTTTCATTTCTCTCAAACAATGGCACATTTTAGTTGGTTTTACTGCTATGGCACAGACACTATGACCATTTTTAGAAATGGAATTCTGACTTCATATCCTATCAACAACATTCCTTTAGACATCTGGATTCAACTTCCAGACAACATTAAAAATGATTTGTTGTCTTTCCAAAGAGAAGTTCATCTCCGTATTCTTAAACAGCAGGAGAAAATCATTCGTCTTACTGTTCTCTTTATTGAAAGTAGGAAGAACAATTAAATGTCATCCATCTGTATCTCTCCACCATCAGCTTTGTCAGACTTCTTAGACTAAGGCTGTTGATGTTAAGATTCTTAGACTAGGACTATCTTGTAATTTTTGCATGTAATCTATAAATTTCATGAAATGTACTCGTTTGATATATTAATGAAATTTTCCTTAATTTCAAGATTTAGTTTATGTTTCTCTTATATTATGTGACTGTGAATGTTCTAACTGTAATTTGTTAATCTTTACTTCATCTATTTGAACTTTATCCTTTGATGAATGTTATAATTACAATTATGGTCAATAATAAATTTTGTTGATTTGAGGAAACAGTCGAAGCACGGGTTCATGCATCAGAACCTGTGATAGTTGGAGCTGAAAATGTTACTTCTCAGAAAGAAACTGCAGCTCAAAGTTCTGATACTTTGAAGAAGAAATCTGTCAGTTCTGAAGCCGCTAAAGCAACTCCTTCATTGGCAAGGAGATTGAAGAAAATGAAGGCTAGGAGGTATTTGGCTAAGGCTCCATCAGAAGATACTGAAGAAGCTGAGGAAGGGGATCAGGAATCTCTGATCTCACAAGAACCGATTATCATTGAAGCCCTTCCAGCTCAAGCCAAAGAAACTGCTACTGATACAGTTTTAACCCCTCCTGTCTCACCTACTAAAACTACAGATGATGCTAAAGAACAAACTGAAAACTCTGAGATAGATATTCACAATTTGAATATACCAAATGTTCTTTATCTGGAAGCTCCATCTACAGAAACTCAGCAATCTTTAACTCATTTTTCAATTTTAAATGCTGAGATACCATCTACATCAACCACACCAGCTCTGGGGATAAATTTTGATGTTCAGAATTTAAATGAAGTTGTTCTTAAATCTCCAGTTGCTTCACACACTGTTGTGTTATCAGAACATAATGAATCTTCCTCAAGTTCTAAAGACAGTGTTTCTGCTGAGGCTCCAGTTTCTATACTAGGAAAGGAAGAATTGGTGAAGAAATTTGTTGAATAGGAAGCACCTTCAAAGTCCAAGACTAGATCACAAACTGAGATTGATCCTAAGTCAAAAGGAAAAGAAAAGGTTGGTGGACCTTTAAAGATTGAGAAAAAGATAAGTTCTTTCATTCCAGTCTATCAAACTACAGTGCATGATGATGATTTGATAGAAGATGAAATTATTTAAATTCTAAAGAGAAGAAAGGTAATTGAAGAATCTAAAACAACCTCTGACACCGCTCAAGTTGTTCAGAATGAAGAACAGCAAGCTACAGAAGAAACAACAAATTTTGATCAAGTTAATTTGGAAAAGATGACAATTGCTGATAAGAAGAAGCTGTTATGGAAGAAAGCTACTCCAGTTGAACCAAAATCCAATCTCTTGATGAATCAACTTGCAACATTTGGATTGAGATCCAAGCAACCTAGAGATAAAGCTGGATTAGGTTCTTTTGAAGAGAAAATACAAATAGGAGTAGAAGTTACTCTAAGAGATCCTTTCATGTTGATAGACAAACCATATGAACAAATCAAACAAAAGCACCTTCACAAGGTGTTGTCTGCTCAAATTGTGATAGATGCTCATGATAAGGAAAATATAAAGGAGAAATTGCTTTTATTTCTCTATGATGGATTAACTTACAGACTAGCTAATACTGATGTGCTAAAGAAGTCTGTCAGAGAACTTCAACATATTCACTATCTTCTGGAAGTAAAGTCTGATGTTACAAGAAGATGGTCAGAATACATTTTAAAGGCTATAAGAGATCTATTTAGAATCTATGGTACAAAGACTTCTCAGTATATACCAATGATTATTGAAGGTGATGGAAGAGAAATTCCTATGCTGAAGAATTCTGCTAAGGTGGAAGTTATTCTGAAAGGAAGATGCTTATGTTATAATGAAAACTCCTCACATCCTAGAGCTATCAGACTTGGTTATGGACTTGAAAGAACATCAATTCAAGCTCTCAAAACAACCATTTATCAAATTGGTGATAATAAAGATGAAGAACTGATGCAGGTCAAAGCACAGTTAGTTGAATTTTGTTAAGAATCATTATGGATTCAGATTGATCCAGTGAAATTGGTAAAGCTATAAGGACTGTAAGTTGTAGTTAATAGTCTTATTAAACTCTTATTGCAGTTGAACTTAAATGTTTTTGACATCATCAAATCTATTAACTTGTATATTTTTGCACAATTTACAAGTTCGAGAGATTGTTAGATATATTTGAGATGTCATGTCTAATATGTTTCATGTTTAGTTTTTAGATCTTAACAAACAGGAAATATCAGTACTTATTGGAATCAGTACTTACTGGAAGTCAGAACTTAAGGATATCAGGATTAGATTATCAGAAGATAAATATCAGAAGATGGATATCAGAACTTAAGTACGGGAGGACTAACAGTAAAGGAAGGAAGCTGATTTACAGGAAAGAAGATCGAGACTAATATAAAAAGATGATATGCATGGAAAGAGTTAGAGGACTAAAAGAATTGTATAAGATATCTGATTGATATATTTTAGGAGACAAAATTATATTCCATATCAATTAGAAGTAATCTTGTAACTGTGTACTATATAAACACAGACATAGGTTTACACTATATGTGTTATCATTATCGAGAAGATCATACATTGTAACCTAGAAGCTCTCGTGATATTTGTTCATCACTGAGAGATAACAGTTCCATTCTAACAGAGTTTATTATATCGAATATATATGTTTACTGTTACTTGTGTTCGAAATCGATTTGATTGTATTCCACACTGTATTCAACCCCCTTCTACAATGTTGTGTGACCTAATAATATATATATATATATGTTTAATTATTATAAAGGTTATACAGGTTTGGTGATTAGTTAGTAACCCACAGACATATACCCCAGGTCTGGAGGGCATTACAAATCATCCACAATTACTAGATTGTATTTTTTCTTTGAGATTGACAATATATTGACTGGTCCAAATAAGTCCATGTTTAGTAGTTATAGAGGTTCTTCAATTGTTGAATCAAGCTTCTTTCTGAATGATGCCTTGATCTGTTTTCCTTTTTGACAGGCATCACACAATCCATCCTTGGAGAATTCCACCTGTGGAATGCCTCTTACCAAATCTTTCCTGACTAGCTCATTCATAATCTTGAAGTTAAGGTGGGAAGGCTTCTTGTGCCACAACCAACTTTCATCTTGACTTGCCTTGCTAAATAGACAAGTGAAAGATTCTGTATTTGATGAGTTGAAGTCATCTAGATACACATTTCCTTTTCTCACTCCAGTGAGGACCACTTTGTTGCTTTTCTTGTTGGTCAAAACACAGGCTTCAGAATTGAATGTTACTGAGTTGCCCTTATCACAAAGCTGGCTGATACTCAACAAGTTGTGCTTGAGTCCATCCACTAGGGCGACTTCCTCAATGATGATATTATCCTTTGAAATCAAGCCATATCCCACAATATAACCCTTGCTGTCATCTCCAAATGTGATACTTGGGCCAGCTCTCTCCTTGAACTCAGTGAGCAGGGTAGAATCTCCAGTCATGTGCCTTGAGCACCCACTATCCAAAAACCAAAGATTCTTTCTGTTTCCCTGTACACAACAAAATCAAATCAAGTTGATTTTGGTACCCAAGTTTCCTTAGGTCCTATTTTGTTAGCCTTTTTCTTAGGTTTCTTAGGCTTTGGGATAGATGCTTCATTTCCTGTTGCAGCTCTCATAGGGACATTTGGAGCTTTCTCAATACAGTCCATATATGTTTCATCTTTAGATAGGAGATGCAGGTGCATCTTCACCTTCCAATGGTGATAGTTATCTTTTTCCAGAAATGGAATCTTTACTCTAACATCTTTTCTGCTCATCATGTTAGTTGTTGTGATCTTTGAACTCTTTGTTCTTCGAGAGCTTGTTCTGATACCAATTATTATTCCGAAACAATCTAAACAAGAATTATAGAAGGGGGGTTGAATGTAATTCTGGCTTCGTTTCAATTTTAAGAATAGTTCTTCAATAAATATATAAATGTGTTTGATTTAGCATGTTAGGTCACACAACACTGTAGAAGGGGGTTGAATACAGTGTAGAATACAATCAAATTGATTTCGAACATAAGTAACAGTAAACAGATATATTTGATTTAATAAACTCTGTTACAATGGAACTATTCTCTCTCAGTGACGAACAAATATCATGAGAGCTGCTAGGTTACAATGTATGATCTTCTCGATAATGATAACACCTATAGTGTAAACCTATGTTTGTGTTTATATAGTACACAGTTACAAGATAACTTCTAATTGATATGGAATATAATTATGTCTCCTAAAATATATCAATCAGATATCTTATACAATTCATTCAGTCCTCTAACTCTTTCCATGCAGATCTTCTTTTATATTAGTCTCGATCTTCTTTCCTGTGAATCAGCTTCCTTCCTTAACTGTTAGTCCTCTCGTACTTAAGTTCTGATATCCATCTTCTGATATTTATCTTCTAATAATCTAAGTTCTGATATCCTAAAGTTCTGACTTCCAGTAAGTACTGATTCCAGTAAGTACTAATATTTCCTGTTTGTTAAGATCTGAAAACTAAACATGAAACATATTAGACATGACATCTCAAGTATATCTAACAATCTCCCCCAACTTGTAAATTATGCAAAATATACAAGTTAATAGATTTGATGATGTCAAAAACATTTAAGTTCAAATGCAATGAGAGTTTAATAAGACTATTAACTACAACTTCTAGTCCTTGTAGCTTTACCAACTTCACTGGATCAATATGAATCCATAATGATTCTTAACAAAATCTCTTACCAGCTTGTCTTCAGCTTTCCTCAGAAATTCAACTAACTATGCTTTGACCTACATCAGTTCTTCATCTTTACTATCACCAATTTGATAAATGGCTATTCTGAGAGCTTGAATTGATGTTCTTTCAAGTCCATCACCAAGTCTGATAACTCTAGGATGTAAAGAGTTTTCATTATAACATAAGCATTTTCCTTTTAGAATAACTTCCACCTTAGCAGAGTTCTTCTGCATAGGAATTTCTCTTCCATCACCTTCAGTAATCATTGGTATATACTGAGAAGTCTTTGTACCAGAGATTCTAAATAGATCTCTAATAGCCTTCAAAATGTATTCTGACCATCTTCTTGTAACATCAGATTTTACTTCCAGAAGATAGTGAATATGTTAAAGTTCTCTGACAGACTTCTTTAGCACATCAGTATCATCTAGTCTGTAAGTTAATCCGTCATAGAGAAATAAAATCAATTTCTCCTTTAGATTATCCTTAACATGAGCATCTATCACAATTTGAGCAGACAACACTTTGTCAAGGTGCTTTTGTTTGATTTGTTCATATGGTTTGTCTGTCAACATGAAATGATCTCTTAGAGTAACTTCTACTCCTGTTTGTATCTTCTCTTCATCAGAACCTAATCCAGTTCTATCTCTAGGTTGCTTGGATCTCAACCCAAATGTTGCGAGTTGATTCATCATAAGATTGGATTTTGGTTCAACTGGAGTAGGTTTCTTCCATAACAGCTTCTTCTTATCAGCAATTGTCATCTTTTCCAAATTAACTTGATCAGAATTTTATGTTTCTTCTGTAGCTTGCTGTTCTTCATTCTGAACAACTTGAGTAGTGTCAGAGGTTGTTTTAGATTCTTCAATTATCTTTCTTCTCTTCAGAATTTGAACAGTTTCATCTTCTATCAAATCATCATCATGCATTGTAGTTTGATAGACTGGAATTGAAGAACTTATCTTTTTCTCAATCTTTAAAGGTTCATCAACCTTTTCTTTTCCTTTTATCTTAGGATCAATCTCAGTTTGTGATCTAGACTTGAACTTTGAAGTCTCAGAATTTGACTTTCCCTGATCACAATGCCTTTTTTCTTAGGCCTTGGAGGTTTCTTCGCATCAGAAGCTTTAGACTTAAGATTTGTCTTTTCAGCTGCAAATCTAGTTTCTTCCTCCTTGAGAGTTTCCAAATCCATTCCTGGATTTTGTTTCAGAAATAATCTTCTAGCTATCTCCTCATCAAGTGTCTGGATTTTAGGATTTTTGTAATAAATAGTAGTCTGCTTCCCTTTTAGCTTCAGAGTTTGTAAAAACTTCTGAGAGTCTTTTGATCCTGACTGAATCAGAATATCAGAACTTGAAGACTTTCTTTATCAGAACTTGACATCAGACTTTTAGCATTCACAGCATCAGAACTTGACTTATTCTGTGTAGAAGATTTTCCTTGAACTTTTCCTTGACCTCTGTTCTTATCAGAGTTTCCCTGGTCATCACCTTTATCATCCTTTTTCTTCAGTATTTGAGTAGGTGAGCATTTAGACTTAACTACCTTCTCCCCCTTTTTGGCATCATCGGGAAGTAAGAGAGAAAGAAGAAGTTCAACTGAAGATTGGATTTCATCCAATTGAGCTTTCTAAGAAACTTGGTTAGCCAGGACTTCAGCAATTTGGGCCTGTTGCTTCTCTTGAATCTTCTCAATGGCTTCAATTTTCTCAAGAGTAGGTCTGACATACCTGTTCTTGTCAAGCTTGATCTGTAGATCTAGCTTATCAGCATGTTCCTTTAGTGTATCAACCTTTTCATGAGTAGAAGAATGTAGACCTTGAAGATGTTTGGTAGATAGAGCAGTGATCTTGAGTTGTGTCTTTAAATCAGCATTTGTTAGCAACTCATCAGCTTTAGCAATATGCTCTGTCAAAACATTAGAACTTGGAATGAAATCAGTGTCATTCCACTTCTTGGTCCACTCCACACCTCTGTGAGTATTCTCCCAATGAATAGGTGCTTCCTTTTCAACAAATTTCTTCACCAATTCTTCCTTGCCTAGTATGGGAACTGGAGTCTCAACAGAAACATTATCTTCAGAATTTGAGTAAGACTCATTATGTTCTGACAGCACAATAGTGTGTGAAGCAAATGGAGATTCAGGAACAGCTTCATTAAAATTCTAAACATCAGAATTTATCTCCAGAGCTGGGTGGTTGGTGTAGATGGTATCTCAACATTTAAAATTGGAAAATGAGTTGGAGATTGCTGAGCTTCTTTAGATGGAGCTTCCAGATAAAAAACATTTGGTATATTCAAATTATGAATATCTATTTCAGAAGTTTTAGTTTGTTCTTCATCATCATTTGTAGCTTTAATAGGAGAGACAGGAGGTGTTGACACAGTATTCTGAGCTTGAGTAGGGAATGGCAGAGCTTTAATTACCACAGGTTCTGACGAGATCAGAGATTCCTGATCCCCTTCCTCAGCTTTAATTGAATCCTCCGATATAGGCTTGTCCTTGTACCTTTCTGCCCTTATTTTCTTTAGTCTCCTTGCGAGTGAAGGAGTTGCTTTAGCAGCTTCAGAACTTCCAGATTTCTTTCTCAAAGTATCAAAACTTTGAGCTGCAGTTTCTTTCTGAGAAGTAACATTCTCAGCTCCAACTGTCACAGGTTCTGATGCATGAACACGTGCTTCAACTGTTTCTCAAATCATCACAATTTATTATTGACCATAATTTTAATCAAAACATTCATCAAAGCATAAATTCAAATAGATGAAGTAAAGATCAACAAATTATAGTTTGAACATTCACAATCACATAATATGAGAGAAACAGAGACTAACTCTTACAATTAAAGGAAATTTCATTAATATATCAAGCGAATACATTTCATGAAATTTATAGATTACATGCAAAAATTACAAGATAGTCCTAGTCTAAGAAAACGCTTCAGAGAATATTAGAGAGAGAGAGAATAAAAGAGATTAATAATAGAAAAGTAAGTAAAAGATTAGAAAATCTTTTAACTCCCATATATATACTCTCTCCACTTAACATTTTTATTTTTGAAGCATGGGATACACTTTACACCTGGTAACGTGTGAACAGTCAGTAAAAAAAATTAAAGAAGTAGTTAATGGGCACGTAATATAAGGAATAATTACCATGCACATGCAGTTTTTAGGACTTACACGTTTACCACTAACCCTTAATGATTATGACTAATTTTATCTCACCTAAATATTTTGATTAAATATGACTGTTACAGTTTTTATCACAAATAAGTCAAGTTAAGAATAATTCCACGTAAGCATCAGAGATTGTATCAGGATTTAATATTAGAACTTGAACTTATATCAGAACTTAATAGTCATCACAATATGGCTTCTGTACTCAAAAAGTGAATATCTTTTTCTGTGATTCTTCATACAAATACTGACTTGTTTTCTTCAGAGTTTAATCATCAGAACTTCCATCAGAACTTGTCCTCGGAATTTATGCAAATGACGCTTAACTGTTTGTCAAAAATAACTTAATCACCACAGTAATTTTCATCATTCATATGGAGTGAAAGTGTGTGTATTTAGCAGAATTTCAGATAAAGATTAAAGTCTGATAAACTTCAGTACATCTTAGAAATAAGGCATAACTAAGAAAAGTGCTTAAAATCTGTCATCAATCATGAAGTCTACTATAGAACAAATTTATGCAAGAGTCCACCTCAACTGTTTGTGCTCATTTTATGCATCTTTTGAAATTCCTTTTTACAGTGGCTTCTCAATGTAAGTGAGTCACGACTGCTTATCAGAATTTATGTTGTTGTCATAGTATTTCTCCAGTAATCAGAGAATGTGAAAAGTCACCAAGAAAATTTATTTGCTTTTCTAATGCATATTACTTAATACCAGCAATGCACTTGGGTCTTCCATTCCACATATTTACTCTAGATCTCAAAGGAGTGCCTGACTTTTCTTTTATTTTCTTTTCTTTTGATAAGTGAGGCTTATCAGCATTTAGTTCATCCTTAAGATTTATTGACATCAGAATCTGACAGATAAGAAGCAAGAATCTAGTTTGTGACTTAGTAATAAGATACACAAAGTAAACTTGACTAAGCTCAAAATCAGAATTTGCTTGTGTTAATAAGTTTCCATATAAATAACTAATTCAAATATGGGATTTCTAGTATGTTAAAGACTACTAGGTCAGCATCTAACACAGTCATCCTCATTGGATTGAATAGTCACTGAACATTCAAGACACTATCAGAGTTTAAAAATCCACATCATATAACAATCAGTATTTAATGAATTTTAATTAAAGAACAGATTTCATGAAGATAAGACAATCTGTAAACACTGATCATAAAGTCTGATGCATGAGAACAAAAACTAAGCAGATTTAGAGAAAGAAACTGAAACCATTCCAAGTTCATTTACCAGTCTTGTAAAAGTAGCTTCACATAGTGGTTTTGTGAAGATATATCTGCTAGTTGTTGATCTGTTGGAACAAAATGCAATTCCACTGTACCTTCCATCACATGTTCCCTTATGAAATGGTACCTAATGCTGATGTGCTTTGTCATTGAGTGTTGAACTGGATTACCTGTCATAGCAATAGCACTTTGATTATCACAGTAAATAGGGATTTTAGAAATTTTTAACCCATAATCCAATAACTGATTCTTCATCCAAAGAATCTGTGAACAACAGCTTCCTGCAGCTATATATTCTGCTTCTGCGGATGATGGGGAACTTGACTTATGTTTCTTGCTAAACCAAGAAACCAGTCTGCCTCCAAGAAATTGGCAGCTTCCACTAGTGCTTTTCCTGTCTATTTTGCATCCTGCAAAATCTGCATCTAAATAACCTATTAGCTTAAAATCTGATTCTCTAGGATACCAAAATCCCAGATCAGTTGTACCCTTAAGGTACTTAAAAATTCTTTTCACAGCTATTAAGTGAGGTTCTCTTGGATCAGCCTGAAATCTTGCACAAATACAGGTAGCATACATGATATCAGGTCTACTTGCAGTTAAATAGAGTAATGAACCAATGATACCTTTGTAGTTAGTAATATCTACTGGTGAGCCAGTATCTTTATCTAACTTGGTTACAGTAGCCATGGGAGTGGATGTAGTTGAACAATCTTACATTCCAAATTTCTTCAGTAAATTTCTGGTGTACTTGGATTGACAGATAAAAGTACCTTCTTCATTTTATTTGACTTGAAGGCCCAGAAAATAACTAAGTTCTCCCATCATACTCATTTGATATCTTGACTACATTAGCTTTGCAAACCTCTCATAGAGTTTGGCATTTATAGAACCAAATATGATATCATCAACATATATCTGTACCAAAAGTAAGTCGTTTCCATTGTTGAGGTAGAACAGTGTTTTACCAATTGTACCTCTGTGAAATCCACTTTCCAGAAGGAATTGAGCTAAAGTCTCATACCATGCTCTAGGAGCTTGCTTAAGGCCATAAAGTGCTTTGTCAAGCCTGTAGACATGATTTGGAAATTTTGAATTTATAAAGCCTGGAGGTTGTTCAACATAGACCTCTTCTTCCAATTCTCCATTAAAAAAGCAATTTTCACATCCATTTGAAAGACTTTAAACTTTTTGTGAGCAGCATAAGCCAAAAAGATTCTCATGGCTTCTAATCTAGCAACTGGTGCAAATGTTTCATCATAATCAATACCCTCCTGTTCAGAGTAGCCTTTAGCAACCAGTCTTGCTTTATTCCTTGTAATTATACCATCACTGTCAGTTTTATTTCTGAACACCCATTTTATGCCAACAACTGATATGTTCTTTGGTCTTGGCACTAGGATCCATACTTTATTTCTTTCAAATTCATTTAACTCTTCTTGAATTACTTGCACCCAATCAGCATCTTAAAGAGCTTCTTCCACTTTCTTTGGTTCAGTCTGAGATAGAAAAGAGTGATAGACGCATTCATTTAATGTTGCAGTTCTAATTCTGACACCTGCTTCAGGATCTCCAATAATTAAGTCAAGTGTATGTGATTTGGTCCACTTCCTTGTAGATCGAAGTTGACTTCTAGAACTGGATCATCCCCCATGATCCATGCTGTCTCCATCAGCATTTTCCAATGCTCCCCATGTAGTTATGCTCTCTGAGACTTCAGAATGTGACTTGGATCCTTCAGAATTTGAAGTATCAGAGCTTCCAGAATTATCAGAATTTGACTCATCAGAACTAGATGAATCAGAACTTGAAGAGCTAGTTACAGGTTCTGATGCTTCTTGAGAGTCTTGAGATGTGGTAGGATTTCCACCTTGCTCCCCCTGGATAGGTGCATTTTCCTTTGGAGTTGTTAGCACAGATTCAATGACATCGGTACTTACAGGATCATCAAAAGATACATTGATAGATTCCATGACAACCCTTGTTCTTAAATTGTAGACTCTGAAGGCTTTTGTGGAAAGTGGATAACCAACAAAAATTCCTTCATCAACTTTTAGATCAAATTTTGACAGCTGTTCAGGATGAGTCTTAAAAAAAACACTTACAACCAAATACATGAAAGTATTTCAGATTTGGCTTCTTTTTCTTCACCATCTCATATGGTGTTTTTCCTTGCTTGTTTATGAGTGTTGCATTCTATGTAAAACAAGCAGTCTGCACAGCTTCGGCCCAAAAGTAGGTTGGCAGCTTTGCTTCATCAAGCATAGTTTGTGCAGCTTCAATGAGAGTTCTATTCTTTCTTTCTACAACTCCATTTTGCTGTGGAGTTCCAGGTGCAGAAAATTCATGTTTTATTCCATGCTTTTTCCAGAACTCTTCCATGATTCTTGAACTCAGTGCCATTATCACTTCTTATAATTTTAACAGAATCTTTGACCAACTTATCCAGCTTTCTGACATGATCAGTTAGAGTAAATGCGGTTTCATTCTTCTTGTGCAAGAAGTACATCCAAGTGTACCTTGTGAACTCATCCACTATAACCATAGCATATTTCTTCTTTGCAATAGACATGACATTGACTGGACCAAATAGATCAACATGCAGTAGGTGATAAGGCTCAAGAATTGATGACTCAGTTTTGCTCTTGAAAGAAGATTTTCTTTATTTTGCCTTTTGACATGAATCATGAAGGCCATCAGGAGCAAATACTGATTTTGGCAGTCCTCTCACAAGATCTTTTGTAATATCCGGGATATATCGTGTAACTGTTTTTGCTAATAGATAATTATTATATGTGTTCAGTATCTATTCTGTGAATTATTTGTGATAATTATTATATGTGTTCAGTATCTATTCTGTGAATTATTTGTTAAATGTTAAATGTGTTTGGATGTTTAAAAATAATATTAATTGAGTATTTTATTTTTTATATGTCCAAAATAAAATATAAATAATTGTCATATCTTCCTAATTATTTTTATGATGATTTATGATTTTATAGGAAATATATGGATTTTATAAAATCTTTTTCCGAGTATTTAAAAACTATTTTATACAATCGGGAACCAACCGACGTCATCCGTTTTTACGTTTTTATAACCCGAAACTCTTCCGAGAACGACTTCCTAACCTAATTGCAATATTCCGAGCATTTTCCATGTTTCGACTTTTTCGATCCGGCGTACAGTTTGTCCTGTGCGGGTCTCGGCGCAACATTTTCGATACATTATTCGTTTCGGTAAATCAATAAAACTCGTATTTTTGATAAACGGAATCTTTTTATTAAACTATCACAATTATCACCTCGTAATACGTGTAACCAGGCGCTGAGACCAAGATTGCAGTACAAATTGTACTGATTTGGATAATTATCCCGAAAACCGGTACCGTTTGGATCAGTTTTTATAAATAAACGTACCATTTTATATCCGGAATGATCCAACGGGATACTAATTTTCCATAATTATAAATAGCCTCTACCGTATTTTATTTTGTACCAGAAATCATTTCCAAACAGTATTTACAGAATTTTTTCAGAGAAAATACTTTAATTATATTTTGTTCTTCGTAATCAAACTCAAATCCGGAGGCATTATCGATATTGGATTTTGGTGTGCTTATACTCAAAACGAAGCTGTTGATTTGTATTTTCAGAATCTTTCATGAAAACCACTGCAGAATCAAGTGGTAATTCTCTACAAACTGTTTTTTATTTCGAATTATTAATGATTTAAATTATGAATTTTTGTGCGGATGATTGTTTGAATGATTTGATGCCTGTATGTTGCAGATCTTTTCTTCCTGGTCATTTTGGTATGTCATATGATCGATTTGGAGTTCAATAACATGTTCAAATTTGGGTTTGATTCTCGAATTGTATAATTAGGGTTTATATTCGTTTGAATGTTCTTGATTAAAATTGGGGGTTTCTTATTTAGGGATTATTAGATGTTCTAAGGGGGTGGGTTTTGTTCCCCTTGAAACTGGAAATCTATTCATATATAGCACGTTATCAGACGATTCCTGGATCGAACGGAGTTGTCGTTTGAAGTTTCGCCGGATCTTATATAAACTCGCCGGCGGCGAGTTTTCCTCCGGTTATTACGATCGATTTACAGCTTGTTTGATGGAATAAATTGCATGAATAGGTTCCTAAGATTGTAATCTACGTTTCCCCGTTGATTTGGTCGTGTTCTGGGTTGTTTTTGAGCTCGTCGGAAAGCTTCAAGTCGCCGGCAATGGCTGCGCCGGCGACGTGAGGTAGAAGATGGCAAAAGTGAAGAAAGGTCCCTGGCCTTTCTGTACTCTTGCAATCTAGTCCCTGACGTTTTAAAAACTTATAACGATTTGATTTCTATTTAAAATCCTTTAAAAGTTTGATTTCTTTTTTATAAAAATCATTTTAAAAATTGTTTTTAATTCCCAAAAATTCCGAAAATGATTATTTTAATTCCAAAAATTATTTTTAATTCAAAAATAAATCTGAATTAATTAGTTAATTAATTTTAGTTAATGATTAATTGATTAATTGGTCAATTAATTCGAAAATTAATTGATTAATTGATTTAATTAATTATTAATTGATTTTAATTAATTATTTAATTAGATTTAATTATTTAAAAATGATTTAAAAATTCTGCTTTAAAATATTATTTTAAATTGTTTTCAAGGCTCGATAATTATTATAAAATTGTTTTGAAGCCAGATTTGGCCAACCGAACTCTGTTTATTACTTTGAAATTGATCCAACGACCCGTTTTAATTCCAAAAAATGTTTTAAAAATTATTTTGAATACCCAAAAGCCTGTTTATAATCCGAGACTCCTTTATAAATGATATGTCATTGATTATTTGACGTGTTATGTGTTATATGTGACTTGTTGGTTGACTGTCGGTCTATATGTTCGGTGTTTACTTGTTTATAGCATAACTTTCAATCCGTTAATCAGATTTGGGTGAAACGAAGGGTAGATAAAAGTGTATGTCGAATAGAATCCTATGAGTTAAATATTGATAGATACTTATGATGCCTAGCAGAGTAAGCAAGGCATAGAAAAGGGAAGCAGGTGATCAGAAAATGGAATCGACATGTAGAAAATATAACAAATGATCAGAAAATAGAATCTAGGCATAAGAAAAGTAGACGAGTGGTTGTTGAAGAAAGTCACTGGGCGAATACAAGTAAAATTGGAATCGATTGTGATAAGACAAGTACTTCTAAACCTTTTTCGAGATATAATGCAAATATTTCTAAACTTTCTCGTAACATATTATTAAGTGTTCAAAATAGCTTTGTTTTATGTTGAAAGTACTTTGAATCCTTCAGCCTTGAACCTGAGCCACATCATTTGATCTTTGAGCCGTAAGCCTTATTCTTTATGAACCATTTCTTGTTGGTTTACCAGATACTAAACCACACAAACACGATGCTGCTCCACAAATATATATCCATCATATACCAAACACTGGAACATAATTGTTTACACATACAGAAACTTTTATACTCAACCATACCTTGTGACATCAAAGTACTAAAACCTTGTAAAAACATTATTTATCTAATACCCGATTATCCTACAGGCTGGAGGCCACTTCTTTTATATATACTTTGACATACCCTTTTTGGTACCCATGAATTTTCACCATGCTCTTATACAAATGTTTTATTGTTATTGATTATGACCCGGTTTTATTGAATTATATTGTTTATCATATTGAACTGCTTTAGAATTGGATAGTTTTCTTTATGTGGACCAGATTCGTGGTCAGACCATATCGATGGTCAAGTTAGACCAATGTATGCCTTGGATCCAGTAGTTAGAGCAGTGATGTGTGCTTTGCTCGGGGTTAGTGCGTGACTGATCAGCAGCCTAACCTTGGTTTTAAAAACTTAAAATGAATATCCAATTCTCTTGGTTGTTTAACAAGAAACTTGATTCCTTTGAATCATCTCGTTTAATCATTGTTTAACCTCAGTTATTGATATTATGACTTGCTGAGCTAGTTAGCTCACTCTTGCGAATCTTTTTATATATTTTACAGTTAAGAAGGATATGGATGATAGTGAAGTTCTTCAGTCCAAAGTGCGAGCTAGGATTCCAGTTTGAGTTGGATCGAGCTAGCAGAAGCTTCATATGGTAGTGAGATAATAAGATTGTAAGAATAATTTCATTATCAGTCGTAAGTTAAATTAGTTGGGATTTGGTACGTTGTAATAAAAGTTAAGGTTGCGGCTTGTTTTCATACTTTAACCTATTGCGATCCGTGGTTATGTAAAGCAGGGTCATCGCAAATAATATTTCATATACAGGTTTACATATTGTATATGTGTTGTGGACCCTAAACTTCTGACTCGGGTTTGGAGGGCACCACATCTTTCTTTATAAGCTCATTTATGTTGTTGAAGTTTAAATGAGAGAGTCTTTTGTGCTAATTCCAGCTTTCTTCAATTGATGCTCTACTCAACACACAGATTGCAGAACCATCAGAACTTGTTGAAAGCCTGGCTTCATAAATGTTACCATGCCTGTAACCTTTCAGAACCACTTTGTCTGTAGAATTGCTTACAACTTCACAGTGTTCTTCAAAGAAATCCACATGATAACCTCTGTCACAGATTTGACTCACACTCAGCAGATTGTGTTCAAGTCCTGAGACAAGAGCTACTTTTTCAATGATGACATTCCCCAGATTAATATTGCCATATCCCAGAGTTTTTCCCATGTTGCCATCTCCATAAGAAACTCATGGGCCAACTTTCTCCACAAAGTCTGAGAGCAGGGCTTTATTTCTAGTCATATGTCCTGAACATCCATTATCCAGTACTAGGATGTTTTTCCTGTTGCCCTGCAATCACAAAGACCACTAATGGTTAGTTTTAAGGACCCAGACTTGCTTGGATCCTTTGGCCTTTTTAAGTTTGTTAGCATTTGCAGCGGATTTAATATAAGAGTTTATGCTAACATGTTGTTTATCAGAACTTATACCAGACTTTGCATCAGACTTTACACTATAAGGAATTAAAGCAACTTTCTTCAAAGAAGGTTTTATTTGATAATAATCATAGTATAAACTATGATATTTCTTACAAGTATAAATGGAATGCCATAAACTACCACAATGAAAAAAAGGATTTTGTGGCTTAAACCTAACAGACTGACTCTTAACTCCTGACTTAGGAGGTAAAGAGTTTATATTCTTATTCTTCCTGCAAAAAGAAGCAAGATGGTTAGAGTTTTCACAGTTATAACATTTCTTTCAAGGAGCATTAGGAACAGGCATATAATTATTGCTTTTATTCACACCTTCCTTTCCATTCCTATTTTTTCTAGCTGCCTTAACCTTGTTGACATTCCTTATTTCTTTCAGCTTATGCTTAAGCTGTTTCTTTATCATTAAGCCTATGTTAACCTCAGCTGGTTTATCATGTTCTAATTTGTCAGAAGTTGACTTCTGCTTAACTTCTGTCACTGACTCTTTCATCTTTTCAGAATCAGACTTTACAGTTTTAGCTACAAACTTAACAGGATTTACCTTTGGCTTAATAGTTTGTTTAATAACAATTGGCTCAATTTGTACAGTTCCTTTTTCACTTTTATCATCTCCATAACCTAAGCCCTCTTTCCAGTTTCCACTACTTAATAAATTCTGAGTTGTTCTGCCAGAGTTAGTCCAAGTCCTAATAATCACTTTTTCTTATTCTAACTCAGTTTTTAGAGATTTATTTAACTTTAGAAATTCATCTCTAACATAAAAAGCATCATCTCTTTCTTTCTGAGTTTGATAGAACATAACTAACTCTTTTTCGAAATAATCATTCCTTTTCTTAAAAGCAAGATTTTCAGAAGTTAATCTTTCACATGTTAAAGTTTAATCTCTGTAGCTAATAAACATGGTTTTAAGATATAATGTCAACTCAGTAATATCATCAGTATGAAAGGCATAAGTTGTTTGAGGTACCTTTAATTTAGCAGTTTCAGGGCTGCCATCAGCATTTGCCATCAAGGCATAGTTCACCTCATCTTCGGAATCTGAAGTGTCTGTCCAACTTTTCTTCTTTGTGACAAGCGCCTTGCCTTTGTCACTCTTTCCTTTCTTGCAGTCAGGAGATATGTGGCCTCTTTCACCATAATTGTAGCATTTGACATTTGAGTTGTCTCCTCTGTCCGACTTTGCACTTTTTCCTTCATACTTTCTGAACCCTTTCTTATCAGTACTTCCACCTTTCTTGGAAAACTTATTTCCCCTTCTAAATTTCCTGTAGGCTATCTTTGTGATACCCTTCACCATAAGAACACGCAATTTCATCATCTCATCATCAGCATCTATTTCAGGTAAACTTTCAGTTTTTGAATCATCATCATCAGAACTTGATGATTCTGAATCAGACTTTATGATGAGAGCTTTTCCTTTGCCTTTCTTTGAGATAGCCACTTTGGGGGTTTCCTCCTCAGCCTTAAGAGCAATTGTCCTTGACTTTCTCCCATATCTTTTGCTTCTTTGATCCATCTCAAGTTCATAAGTCTTGAGCATACCATAAATTTCATCAAGAGTAGTTTCATCAAGAGCATAGTTGTCTCTTATAGTAGTAGACTTCAAATCCCAACTTTCAGGAAGAGCTAAAAGGAATTTTAGATTTGAATCTTCAAGATCATATTCCTTGTCCACCAGTGACAGATCATTCAAGAGTTTGACAAACCTATCATATAAGTCAGTTAATGACTCATCACTTTTTGAGTCAAAGTGTTCATACTCTTGAGTGAGTATAGTCCTCCTGTTCTTCTTGATTACATCAGTTCCCTAGCATCTTTTCTCCAAAGCATCCCATATCTCTTTTGCGGTCTTTCAATGAATTACCCTATTTGACATTACATTATCAATGGCACTATGCAGCAAATGCCTTACCTTTGCATCCTTGAAAATGGATGAGATATCTTCAGCTGTATACTCACTTTTTTCTTTGGTATGGTCTTTGCTGGCTGATCTACAACAACAACAGAGAGCTTGGTTGGCTTATACGGTCCTTCATTAATTTTGTCAAGGTATTCCGGATCAGTAGCTTCCAGAAACATAGCCATCTTCAATTTCCATATGGGATACTCAGAAGGTCTCAGTATGGGAACCCTAATAGTCTCATATCGACTGTGGATTTGAGTGTTTTTAGTTTCTTCAGTTTTGGTGGGCTTGGTTGGATTTTCTGTTTCTTCAAACATGATTGTTGGATCTTTACTGTATGTGTGTTAACAGATAGACTCTGATACCAATTGTTAGGTCACACAACACTGTAGAAAGGGGTTGAATACAGTGTAGAATACAATCAAATTAATTCTGAACACAAATAACAGTAAACAGATATATTCGATATAATAAACTCTGTTACAATGGAACTGTTCTCTATCAGTGATGAACAAATATCACGAGAGCTGCTAGGTTACAATGTATGATCTTCTCGATAACTATAACACATATAGTGTAAACCTATGTCTGTGTTTATATAGTACGCAGTTACAAGATAACTTCTAATTGATATGGAATATAATTTTGTCTCCTAAAATATATCAATCAGATATCTTATACAATTTTTTCAGCCCTCTAACTCTTTCCATGCATATCTTCTTTTGTATTAGTCTCGATCTTCTTTCCTGTGAATCAGCTTCCTTCCTTAACTGTTAGTCCTCTCGTATTTAAGTTCTGATATCCATCTTCTGATATATATCTTCTGATAATCTAAGTTCTAATATCCTTAAGTTCTGACTTCCAGTAAGTACAAATTCCGGTAAGTACTGATATTTCCTGTTTGTTAAGATCTGAAAACTAAACATGAAACATATTAGACATGACATCTCAAATATATCTAGCATAGCAGTGATGCGGAATGAAAGAAGTATAGAAATCAAAACATAAAGTATTTAAATACAAGTACTTAAAACTTTATAGTGGACTGAACTTTTCCACCAGAGATATATATTAATATGAGAACTCTATGATGCAATATTTGCACACAACTGCTTACAAGTTGAACACACAAAGAATAGAGAAATTCTTTACAGATGTAGCTTTTTCTATTTCACTTATAATTTCTTACTTACTTGAATAATTTTTCAACTTGCTACCCTTGGTTTATATATCACCAAGTCACATGATAAAGAGATGAACAAATAAGACAAAATGTTTCTAGTCTAATCTCATGATGCTTCATTTCTCAATCCAGCATCTTTGACTATCTTCAGTTTAGCATGGAAATGGATATGCTTCTTAGTTCTCTAAAACCTGCAAATAGGATGCCACATTCCATTTGCATACAACCAACACATGTGACTGTCAAGTCACTATCAACTGCTCTTTTGAATTTGACCATCCGTTGAAACTCAGGTTGATCATCTGTTGAAACTCTGGTTGATCATCCGTTGAAACTCTATTTGATCATCTGTCGAGACTTGAGTTGATCATCCGTTGAAGATTTGTGAATCATCCGTTGAGACTGTGTTCTTGGCAGTTAACTCCATTTCATTTATACAAGATTACAAGGCATCTAATATTTACAGTTAACCAACTTATCTTGCGTATCGATCTAGTAATCAGCATGACTTAAACATTCTACAACATCTAGATCACTAAGCTATTTAAGTATGGAGAAATGTGCTAGTAATCTTATTATTACATAAGCTACTCTTTCAACGGAAGTTGAATTGATCATCCGTTGAAAGCTACATTTCACTTACATAAAATCTACTAAGTGTTTTGTTCAAGTTATCATCAAGTACACAATATATTCCTAACAATGGGCTTCTTCTTTCTTTCAATAGCAGGAGTGGTTTCTTCACTTTGCATTTCTTGATCCCTATATACAAGTTATTTCTTGATGACCAACTCCTCTTCGCTGAAATTGACTTCACATGCCTTGAATAAAGGTGAATCAAATTTTCTCAATATAGCTGGGATATCTTCACTTACAGTTGGTTTGCCCTTATCACCTTCATTCTTCTTATTACTGTTTAAGGCATCATAGTCAAGCCAATGGCTATATTAGCACATGGCTTGTTCTTCTCATGCAAATGACCAATCAACTGAGAAGCATTCCTGAAAGACTTCAACTTTACTTCATTTTTTTTCTATCTTTTCCCTCAACACAGCTTCTATTTCACTAGCACACTTCAACTTGTTCTTCAAATATTCATTTTCCTGCTTAACAGTTTCAAGCTCAACAAGCTGCAGTTCTAAATTTTGTTTCTCAATCTTAAGCTCTTCATTTATCTTTGACAGCCTGCTCACTTCCTCAATAGCTTCCACCATTCTTGGGTGGATATGAAACATCTTTATGCTCATCTTTTTAATAATTTCTTTATATTTACTTGTATTTAAATCAATGGTAGTTAGAGTTGGTACCTCTGATTTTGATGAGGATGATTCTTCTTACTCAAGAGCCATTAATGCATAGTTTTCATACTCTTCATTCTCATTTTCATTATCAATATCATCCCAAATTTTTCCTTCTGCAATGTAAGCATTTACAGACTATTTTTTCAAGAGAGCTTCATACTTTGCTTCCAATTCCAAATATGCCTTTTCCTTCTTCACCTTCTTGGGCTTCCTGCACTCAGTGGAAAAGTGACCCAACTCATCACAGTTGAAGCACCTTATATTTGATCTGTCCACAGATCCAGTTTTGCAGCCACCTTTACTAGCTGATTTATACTGAGCTTTTGGTTTCCAATTGTTGATGTTGGAAGACTGTCCCTTGTTCTTGAAAAACCTTGGCTTTTTTACTCTAATACTAGAAAATTTCCTATCCAAGTAAGCCATTGATTGGTCCACTTCATCTATCTCATCCAAGGTGTAGTATTCATCTTCCTCCAGTTCCAAAACAACTTGCTTCTAAGGTCCTTTGTTCTTTTATTCCATAACTTGAATAACTGGAACTTGATCATCTTGCCCATCATCACTTTCTTCATTGTCATGTATAGCCAGGCACTGGAACCATCAACCACATGTCCAAGGTTTGCCTTTAATAACTTTCTTTGCAGCATTTCAAGTTCATATGTTTTCAAGATTCCATACAAAATTTCTAGTGTCATTCTGCTTGGATCTCTTCCTTCTCTAATGGCTGATACCTTCTCTTAAAGATGGTCAGAAAGAGCTAGCAGGAACTTCAGGTTTACTTTCTCAGCTTCGTAATATTTATCATATAGCTGCAAGTCATTTTTTAATTTATTCAACCTCTCAAAAACTTCAGTAATTCCTTCTTTATGCTTTTCTATGAATCCTTCATACTGAGACACCAGCATTCTCCTTTGGTTTGATCTAACTTCCTCTATATTTTCACACAAAATCTCTATTTTCTCCCAGATCTGTTTAGCTGTGTCACGGTTGACAATGTTGTTGTACATGACATTGTCAAGTGACTCTATCAGAATTAATTATAGGCCACTATCTAGAGAGACTTTCTCCTTCTCAGATTCAGTGTATTTTGAAGGGTCCTTAGGTGCAAAATGAGCTAGGATGACCAGGTCTCCATGTGTAGATTCATCTACCCTTTTCATGGGGGTGAAAGGGCCATTCTTGATAATCTGGATATATAATGGACTGGCCATCCTTATGAACAACATCATTTTCTTTTTCCAAACTGTATAGTTGATTTTGTCAAAGGTTGTTATTTTAATATTGCTTATCTTCTGTGCACTCATACTTCCAAGATCTTTATCTATTTTCTTTCAGATTTTTCTCTGATACCACTTGTTAGATATTGAGTGCAACATAGGGGGTGAATGTGTTTTCTTGATTTTTAAGCTTTTTAAAACTGATTTGGAAAGGTGGTAAACAAAGCAGTTTATTTGTAGAGATATTATGTTTAGAAAAATATAAAGAACATGCACAACAAACACAGTATTTCAAAACTCACTTAATTTGTATTAAAATTAAGTATGTCTTGTTATAAATTCCTAGGTTCTTAAGAATATAAGAACTCGGCTTCTTCCTTGAGAGAGTACAAGAAAATTTAGATCTCTTTGTTACATTTAAAAACAAAGGACCATTGTTTACTTTATAGATTAGTAAACACAGGTATACACAGCATGCAATAAGATGTACTAAACTCTACTTTAAGTCACCTCTAAAGCTTTCCATTTCTGTCTTAGCGAATCCTTGCAAATCTTTTAGGTATGTGACTTTCCTTTGTTAGTTAATTTTGGCCATTGATCTTACACTCTTCAAGATGCTTTTGTAGACTTTTCAATCTAAGTGATTAGATCGTTTGTTGATTGATAATCTTGAATCTTTAACTTGTCTGCATTATGGTACTTCAGGTTCATTTCGAGACCTCCAGTTTGTTATGTGATTAGGTTTATGTATTAAAAAATATTGTGTGCATTGTTATATCATTCGCATAACCTAGCAGCTCTGAAGGATAATTGTTCATCCTTTGAGAGAGTACTTTTGTAATCAGTTTTTATCTGTTAATATAAAAACTCTTAATTTTGTTAAAGCTTTAATCGAATTGTTTTCATAAACTGTATTCACCCCCCCCCCCCCCCTCTACAGTTGATTACGGACCTAACAATTGGTATCAGGGCTTGTTGTTGATATACAAACAGTTTAAGTTCTGAAAATTAATCTTTAATGGCAGACAAAGAAGCACCACAGAATCCACCACCACCACCCCAGCCTCATCACAGATTAGCAGTAATATGAGTAGGTATAAAGCCATCAAGGTGCCAATCCTGAAGATACATGAATATCCAATCTGGAAAGTTAGGATGGCTATGTGCTTGGAAGCCACAAATCCTGAATATCTAAGAAGGATTTATGATGGTCCTCATAAACCAATGAAGGTAGCTGTTTCTGTAGCAGGAGAACCAGAAAAGATGGTTGATAAAGACAAGAAGAACTATTCTCCTGATGATCTTTCAACTATTATGAAGGATGCAAAAGTCAGAAACATCTTGCATAGCACTCTTGATAGTGTTATGTCCAATAGGGTAATTGGATGTAAAACAACAAAGGAGATTTGAGATGCTTTAGAAGTAAAGTGTCAAGGCACAATTGTTATCAAGAAGAACAGGAGTACATTACTTACTCATGAATATGAGCACTTTGACTCAAGAGATAATGAGACCTTAACCGAAATCCATGACATATTTCAGAAGTTGTTGAATGACATGTCTCTTGTCGACAAGGAATGTAACAACCCAAATCCGGGGTCAAGATTTGGTGTCACTAAATAATCATAAAATAAAATAATAAACAAATAACCCCTTGAATCCGGATCTTTTACAGGTTATGGTATGAAACAAGAATCTAACCTTCTACAACTCACAACAACTAGAATACAAGTGCAGATACCTTTGAACTAGTGCTCTTGTCATATTCTTCTAACTTCTTCAACCTCTCGCAGCGGAGATTTCTCTAACTTCTGCTGTCTATCAAAGCTATTCACTTTTATCCTTATCTGTTTCTGGCAGAAATAAGAATTTACAAAGCAAGAGTGAGCCAAAAATACCCAGCAAGTATATAATTTGAGTTTCAAGCATTAATACCAAAAGAAAAACTTCTGGACAAAATCTTAAAACAATTTTAAACAATTCTATTTAATTGAGTGAGTTGAGCGTATAAACGTTGGCTGTCACCAGCCTTCAATTATAAATCTAAAAGCGACAAGCGATTCCCAGATTCATCTCCTGAATCAGGGTTTTGTCTGGTTTTGGAATCATAAAACCTTTCGAGAGAGAATGTCGTTAATGGCGATCAACAACAAATTAGACTAGACACTAGTTCACACTTATATCCTGCTGATCAGTCAGGATACAGTGTAGATCTATATCCAACCGTATAGATCCATTCGGGTACTAGGCTCTATTGCCCAAGGGTCTGGTCCATCCCCGGCCCATAGGATCCAGCTCATCACTGGCCCTTACAGTAAACATCCAGCCCATAGAGTGTTTTGAGGTCAAATCATTTTGAATTCAAAACATGCCAATTCAGGGTTCGCAAATAACCCGAAAGAATGGGTATGTGCTCAAGGGAGCAATCGAATTATAGGAACAATAATGAAAAGAACATGCATAATAAGAGTAATTGCAGCGAAATGTAAAACATTTAACTATTCTGAACTTAGAATAGGAACGAATAAATATTTGCAGTATTTTAAAAAAAAAATCAGGAATACTTGCCTCAATGAGCTTTAATCGCTCTTACTAGTTGACTTTGATTCGACTTGATCGTTCGGCTTTATCGTCAAACTACTATCCCATTCTGGATACGATCCCAACATTTAGGCCCTTCAATTGGAACATCGTTAACCTCGACATCTAATCGCTAGATCACTTATAGTTCCATGTCAAATCTCGGGTCTTCTGACTAGGACCTACAGGGTTAAAATACCCTAATTCAGATAACCGTTTAAGCTTAACATCAAATCGCTATCATATTCTATCCACACGATTTCATAACCGAACTCATATTTATATGTATTATTGAAATACACATAGCAATTATGGTTCACATCTTCGAAACTCGGTTCGATATTTACTTTCGGAAAATACATATATTCGTCGTTTTGAAAAACAGGGCAATCGACTATTTTTAAATTATTTTGTCTCAATCGCACGTAAGTTCATATAATATAACTATATATATGGTTATTCAACGTCTCCGATAATTATAGGTTATGTTCCCGTATTTTTGGAATTAGTTTCCTGAAAATCGGGCAGCATCTCCTTTTTTTATCGTCCTACCCGTCGAACAATTCGATGTCTATCACAGTCAACAGCAACAACATCCAATCCAATTTGCAAACCCAAACACCATTACAATTTCAATTATTTATTATTATCATCCGTACTTTTACGTTTTTGTTTATATTTTTCATTTCGCAATTAATTTTTACCAAACTAATTTTGTTCAAATAATAAATGTAGGACTCAGATAAAAATCATCATTGCCCACCGTCGGCTCGCCGAGACTCATCGCCGACGGCGGTAAAGTTCGTCGGTACCCGATAAATTTTGGGTTTCCATACAAACCTCGTCGATTAAATATATAATTTCCCGCACGAAATTCATTTTTATTTCATGAATATTATTCAAAGGATTTCCTGCAGAAAACTAATAAAATATTAATAAAATCCCAACCAATAGCAACACGCGGCCACACGCGTATAATCAGAGAACACCATCACGCAAACGGAAACAGGAAAAAGGACGGACGGAAAAGCAGAGAAGGAACCAGAAAAACACAGCACACACACACCCGAACACACCACAAGACAGGTACACACACACATAGATACACACACGAACACACACACGCACAGATATATAATACATATATATATACACGCAGGAGACACGCACGCACATGGGTCAACACGTGCCACCCGTCTCGCCGGAATAGCGGAGGCGGCGGTGGTTGAACTGGGGCGGCGTGTAACACCCCAAATCCGGGGTCAAGATTTGGTGTTACTAAACCATTATTACATAAAGTAAAGAAATAAATAAATAACCCCTTTAGTCCGGATCTTTTACAGGTCATGGTATGAAACAAGAATCTAACCTTCTACAACTCACTTCAACTATAATACAAGTATATATACCTTTGAACTAATGCTCTTGTCACATTCTTCTAACACCTTCAACCTCTCGCAACGGAAACTTCTCTAACTTCTGCTGTCTATCAAAGCTATTCACTTTAATCCTTATCTATTTCTGGCAGAAATAAGAATTGACAAAGCAAGAGTGAGCCAAAAATTGCCCAACAAGTATATAATTTGAGTTTCAAACATTAATTTCAAAGAAAACTTCCAGACAAAATCTCTGAAATATTTTGAAGGGCGAAATACGAAATCATTTAAAGGATATATCTCGTTATCTTAAAATCAATTTGATTTGCATTGCTATGAATCACTTAGGACATAATGACATTTTTGTAAGAACTTTAGAGATCGCGTGTTTTCAAAATAGCTTCTGGTATCATCTCATAATTGAGCAGTGAATGCAATAACTATTCGTAAAATGACGTTCAAGAAATTCCTAACTATTCAGTATCCATCATTATCGACTAAGTTTCCATAGACTTAGCCTGCTAAACCAGCCTGACAAGGACGGGTTGAATAATTAAGAAGATCTCAATTCATTCGAGATCCTAACTATCACTGAGCAACTAATGCTGCAGCAACAATCTGAACCTCGAATATATTTAGAAACATTGTAATTTCCCGAAACTGAGGGCTAAGAAAGAATAACTTTAACCCATAATCACATTTTATTTCAAGAGGGAATGCCATTAATGGCGAACAACAATAAATTGGACTGAACACTAGAAACCAACATATGCACTATAACCTGCTGATCAGTCAGGAGATAGTGCGGATCTATACCCAACTGCATAGACCCAACCAACATATGGGGCACCCAGGCAACTATGGCCTAAAGGGTCCGGTCCATCTCCGGCCCATAGGATCCAGCTCATCACTGGTCCTTATATATATATATATATATAGTAACTATCCAGTCCGTGGAGTATTTTGATATCAAATCATTTTGATTTCAACACATCCCAAATTAGGGTTCACAATTAACCCGAACGAATGGGTATTTGCTCAAGATAGCAATCGAATTATAGGAACAATAATTAAAAGAACTGGCATAATAAGAGTAATTGCAGCGAAATATAAAACAGTTAACTATTCTGAACTTAGAATAGGAGCGAATAAATGTTTGCAGTATTTAAGGAGAAAGGTTAGGAATACTTGCAGTATTTAAAAGAAACTCACGAATATTTGCATAAACAGAATTATTTAATTCAGTGATATGTTTATCGATTCTAAACTGAGAATAGGGAAAGCAATACTTGCATGATAAAATTTAAAATAAATATCACTTGAACAATAAGTGATGATAGGGATACTTGCATACTATGATTCGAAATAAATATCACTTGAACAATAAGTGAAGTCAGGGGTACTTGCCTCAATAAGCTTTAACCGCTATTGACTTTGGTTCGACTTTGATCGTTCGGCTTTATTGACAAACTACTATTCGATTCTGGATACGATCCCGACACTCAGGTTCTTCGATTGGAACTTTATTAATCCCAACGTCTAATCACTAGATCATTCCTAGTCCAACGTCACATCTTGGGTCTTCCGTCTAAAACCTACAGGGTTGAAATACCCTAATTCAGATAACCGCTTAAGCTTAACATCAAATTGTTACCCCATTCTACCCATACGATTTCATAACCAAATTCATATTTATATGTATTATCGAAATACACATAGCAATTATGGTTCACATTTTCGAAACTCGGTTCGGTGTTTATTTTTAGAAAATACGTATACTCGTTGTTTTGAAAAACAGGGTAGTCGATTATTTATAAATTATCTTGTCTCAATCGCAATCAAGTTCATATAATATAATTGTATATGGCTATTCGATGTCTCCGATAATTATAGGTTACGTTCCCGTATTTTCAGAATTATTTTCCCGAAAAATCGGGCAGCGTCTCCTTTATTTATAGGCCTACCCGTCGAAATAATTCGACGTCAAATTCACAACCAACAGCAACAATATCCAATCCAATATGCAATCCCAAACACCATCACAATTTCAATTATTTATTATTAACATCCGTACTTTTACGTTTTTATTCGTAGGACTCAGAACCGTGTCATCACAGTCCACCGTCGGCTCAGCGAGGCTCATTGCCGACGGCAGCAAAAATTCGCAGGTACCCGTATAATCGGGTTTCCAACGCTAACCTTCACCGATTAAACTAATATTTCTCGCACATAATTTATTTTATTTCACAAATTGCAGTCAATTAATTTCTGCAAGAAATTAATAAAATAAAATTCCCACAACACAGTTAAACCAGAGCAGCCGAACACAGAACACACACGCGCGTATGCGCAGTAGCGAACTCCGATCACCACGCCGGAAAAAGCCCGGCGGCGACCGAAAAATTAAACAACACACAGGAAACACCGCACAATCACTTCACCGAAAACTGAAATCGCAGCAATCGGAAAAGAAAGATAGGCGGCGCAAGAACAGGGAAACACAGCCATCATAACAACACTCGACTGATTATACATATATATATATATATGTATATGTATATCAACAACCAAGAACAGGACCGAAGCAATTAAACGGAAAAACAGAAACGACGGCCGGGAAAGAGCTCAAGGCTGCCGGAAAACTCACCACGGCAGGAGACATATATGGGGAGAAAAGAAAGAGAGTGAAGGAGAGGTTGAGAGAGATTATAGAGAGTCTAGAGAGAGAACCGTGAGATATATAAGATGAGAGAGGTAGAGGGTGAGGAGAGAGAGGAGATTGATTAAGGAAATACATGAACTGCCATGAACAAACGGGTTATACCCGATAAATAATCTGCCAACTTCTTTATTTCGTTTTATTACTAATTGAATTAACGAACAACACGATACTTAAAAATTTGGAATATCTGACGAGTAATTACGAGTATCATAATTCCGAAATTTTCCCAAAATAACATTTAAAATTTATCGAAGTAATTAAAATTTTAAATAAATAAAATTATAAAATAATATAAATAATTTTAGAAACAATTTTAGCATTTTTAAGAATAAATATTCAATAAAATCACTTTAAAAGTGAATTAAGTTTATACAGCTCAATAATTAATTATAAAATTAACCTTTGCGTCTAATAATTCACAAACGATTAATAACACAGCAACACATAACTGGACCATCACATATTTTATTTACTTAATAATTCGATAATTGCTCTTACCTATTGGATCCGGAAATAGGTTACTTAGCCGCTAAGTAACTAAAAAGACGATACGATTTTAATATCAGAATTGAATAATTATCAAAATAAAGCTCCCTATAAAATACTTTATACGAAATTAAGGTAATAATGTCTCGCCCTTTTTAGAATACGGGTTCTTATCGATATATAAAATGATTTGCGTATCGAAAATTTCACACCGGGACCCCTACAGATCAAACCGTACCCCGGATCGAAAAAGTCAAAACACGAAAAATGTTCAGAATTAACAGATTAGGTTAGGAAGGAGTTTTCGGAAGAGTTTCAGGTTGTAAAAACGCAAAAGCGACTAAAGTGGGACGATTTCTGATTTTTAAAAATAAATTTTATAATTATGTAAGAATAATCATTATCAATTCTATAAATTCACATAAAATCACATAATAATTATTTATTGATAAAAATAAATGCATAATATTTCCCGGGCGTTACATTCTCCCCCCCTTAAAAGGATTCTGTCCTCAGAATCATGCTAAGGAACAGACCATGCTGCTTCTCAAGTATCTTTCTTATAATTTCTCAGTTCTCATCACATTAATCACAACTCAACGGCCTTTTATCGTCATCAACTCTATCAGTTGCTCATGCAACCCCTATCTCAATCTCTACTTCATACATTTGAAGCTAAATGAATTTTCGTAGTCATACACACATGAATGTCTTATAGATTCATTATACCGGTGACAACAAGACCAACTCATCCACACTCATTCTATCTATCTCATTGCCTCAAAGGACTAACTTAATTCATTCTAATCTTCTTTTCTTTCCACTTCTAATAGTTCGTGTTCATGAACTTTCTATTTTCACTAACTGTTTTATTCTACTTTTCATGTCTCTTTGTGTTCGATTAGCCTGACCTATGATCGTTTCCAATCGTATTTGAGAATTCTTAATCGGCCTTTTGCATTTTCTATTCGTCTGCACTCGATGTCCTGCGTTTATGACGTCTGATGCTTCAAAATGTTCTACATCTATTCAAAAGCTAAAAAGAAAAATCTAGGCAATTGCATTTACTCACCATGTGGTAGCACATTTCTATTTCTTTTAACCCTTTCTCAACAATCTTAATGGCATTCACTCTTTTATTTCTACTTAAAAATCTATTCCTAAATGGACCTTTCCTGTTTGGTAGTTAACCACATCCTGGAGCTCATAATCAATTATATCCAGAATTCATATCTTTGAGGCTAAGAATGCAGCTTCTATTTTCCAGCTCTTCGCAAGCATATCTTCAGGCGTTCGACTTGGTCTTCTTTAGTCCTTGAACTAGCGAGGATGTTATCAATAAATACGATCACTCTATCTCAATACTCCTGATATATTGTGTTCACTTAACCTTCAAACTTACAATTTCTGACAATCAACGCGTAACCTCATATATCTATTTTCTTTTTCCATAACCACTTTTGTGCACGGCGCAAAATACTCTTTATTTCATTATGCTTTCATTCCACATTTCTGAAGTTTTTCCTTCACTTATTATTTCATTCTGATTGTGTTGTACGATACCTGGCTTTTGACACTAGCTTGACTCTGTGTAGTGACCGACGAGAAATTCCCATCTTCAATTATCGACATTTCACTTTATTCTCCAATCAATTCTGGCCCAACTGACGTTTATACCTTGCGTATATCCTGGATTATTTTATAAACTTTCTTTATCATCCTTTTGATTCCACTTCTTGTCTTGATTAGTTCTTTATTCTCATTATTCATTATCTTCTTCATACATAACGAATTTCTTTTTCTTAGTAATATTACTCTGTTTATTATTGAATAGGTCATTCCTGGAATTCACACTGGAATGAAGGCTTTTATTTATACTATTTAAATTCTTACTAACAAAATTATCGAATTTCCTCGGTAGCTATTTTCTTAGCCTTACTTGACGTGTCACAAATCACGTGTTTGACTTCTCTTCATTGATTCTCATCTCTTTTCCTGAGTTCACATGCAGACTTCATCAATCTCCGTTGTTCATTGGATGCTTGAATTTGCGAGCTTTCCATTATTCTATAGCAACTTCTATTCAACCGCTTCAGGTCTTGAAATATTCTTCTTACTAGCATGAACCAATAACTTCCTATTCTTTTTATTCATCAAAAAGAGCATATTCTTCTGGATCACACCTTACACCCGATTACAATAACATCACGCTAATTGAACTAGGCCTTTTTAATTTACGGTAACGCCATTACTTTTTTTCAAATTTCTATATCTTTCATTTCGGATCTGGAAATTATGTTAGAGCTTGACTCAATCTAATTGGAATCGATTTCCATTTAACTAACCATTAGTTGGCAAAGTGGATCAATCAACTCCTTTAAATGATTACTTAAACCAAGTGCTAACTAGCTAACTGGAATCAAAGACCAATTACATAAAGTCAGTTTGGTCATAACAACTTTCTCAAGAACCGAGATTGCAATTATCTGGAATGCTGACGAGAATGACCATATACTTCTTTGTTCTTAACTATAGGGTAATTTCTGAAAATTTGGGCAGCACTTCCCCTACACCATTGACTACCAGTCGGACTCAAGCCGACACCATTAATCAACCAAGTCATCCACAATCATATACATCCACTTCCATCAACCAAATCATCAATTCCCACAATTCACCTTTGATCAGCATCTAACTAGTATAGCATATCTCTTTTTAATTGGGATTGGATCTGAAACCCACAATGATTAATATAACCATACCTTTCTTAAAATATTACGAATTGTTCTTAATGAATTTAAGGTTTGATTTCATGATTCTGTTAATTTATTTCTGATCATTATTAATCGGTTTATCTTTTAATAACTGCGCATGGCCTCCATTATTACCATCACAATCTGGTAGAAACTCAATCGTTAGATTATTATTTCTTGAAAAGTTTCACAATCGAGTCACCATTGCTTCATCTCTATTTATGGCTTTGCATCGAACTTCCGTTACTGACCCGGGTATGAGCATTGAATTCACAATCACTTATTTACGCAAATTAGAAAACTTCACAATTTCTTGAAGAACACATTTGAAGTTTGATTACATTTAAGATTTTTCCCATCTTGAATCTTCACGACAAGTATCTTCCAGCGACGAAGGGATGTTTCATGTCGTAATTGCCTGTCGGAGTCATTGTTCAGAATTTTCTTGATCTTTGATCATCGTCCCGATACTCGTTTGCTCCGTTTGAGCACACCACTTCATTTCCTTATTTTGTAATAAATGTACGATTCACTAACCATTCATTTCGCGTCGAAATCCTCTAGTTTGAAGTGCATTATTTATCAACTTACAATCATGTTCTCCTTTGACACGTAATTCTACCTGTCGCACTGACTATTCTATTTCTTTTGGAATCATCAAAGAACAGACTCGATGCAAGAGGAGAGTTTGTAAACATGATTTTGATTGAAAAACGGAATAAGGAATAACAATGCGACAACTGATTGAAGGAAGAAAAAAATGAGTGAAGGATGAGACAACCATATTCATACTCAAGATGGCCAGTCTTTCATACTATATGGCATACAGCACATGATTAGGTGGCGTCCCACCCGACTTTTCGTCACTTCGACAAAGCGTCATATCATAACACTGTTGTCTCAATTGGGAATCAAGAATTTGAGAAAAGCAACAATTTAGGAGGGATACAAGAATGTTCTTTCGTTTCCGCCTCATATGATTTATCAACAGAAAAAGCTCATACATATTTAAATTCAAAAAGAACATATGTTATCATACTAGAAAAAAAAGAATGTCAATGCCGATCACCTTCCACGCTTCATCTACGTATGCCTTCAGGATCGTGCGGATACAGGTTCACGATTCAAGTCACATCACTGCGTTGAAATGCTTCCTGGAAATGCCCTCACACCAAATGCTTCAATAATTTAATCTTAATCACGTCATTCTGAAGTTAAAATCACAGCTTCAGATTTCATCTATGTCGTGTAAAATACCCATTGATCACGTAATGCCTCTATTCCATTGATAGAAATGATTCCTCTTCCACCATCTAGAAGATTCTGCCATTTCCTTCAGTCATCCTTCATTCGTTCGATTCACGAATCTTGTTAAATTTTATTAATCTTATGAAGTGGGGAAATAATATTTTAATACGTTGATTCAATTATTGATTTTATTAAACAATGTTTACTTTCATTCTTCACAGCAACCTTAAACCTTCTTCCTGCTGATGGGTCTACTTGGCCCTTTGAATAACAACACTGAGTCTAATTCCATTCTTCTTTTTAGATCATTTTCTCTTTATAATAACAAGAACATAAGTAGTAGTTTGACAAATCATTTGTAAAACTCATTTCATGCAAAAATCTTCTGAAAGTTGATTAAGAAAATCTTTTCCGAAATCTCATTTTTAAAGTTTTGGAAATCAATCATTTTGGTCGTCATTACTATATACATTACTTGCTATTTTTATGGTTTACCACTAAAATATCTAATTGAAAGAATGTCCATATAAAGGTCCTTCTACTTCGGTACGCCTTCTATACTTTTCCTTCTATTCGCATTTCTTAGTCAATGAAACCTCATTTACCGTTGTATATCATTTTATTCATAGATCGACCCCAATGCTAACGCCTGCCCTGGTCTTTCATATTCTTGTCATCGTCCTTGACGTTATGCTTACAATCACGCATGTAATTCGATGTTCTGTCTATAGATAAGGGTGCACCTTCTTGCTAGTCTTACCTCCATCTAGTAAGGTAGATATTATTCCTTGTGCAGTTCCCGATAAGTGGTAAGAATCTTCTCGCAACGGTGATGCCTTCGAAATGCGCAACATCATTTCTTCATCAGCTTCCATCAACTGGTTGCCTCCGACGATAAGCTTTCCTTCTACCTAATTCTAAATTAAATCATGCCATCACTCACCTAGTTTCCCTTACACAATTGCTTACGAGATCACCCGCATTTCCTTCAAACCACATGAAAAGTAGGGTAACATACCCAATCTTCGTCGATTCCTTATTATTGTATGATCTGAGGTTTCAATATACCTATAATGTTGTGATATTCGCCTTAAACTTTTTCATCAATCCTATCTTACCAACTCCTTATCGGATCTGCTAACCCTAATTCGCACTCAACTCAATTTATCCTGAATATGTCTAGGGTCTTTCCTATCCTGTACGACCTATCATTCCTATCTTACTCTAACCTATTCTTATTTCAGTGACCAATAACCTGCAGCTCTGATGCCAAACTGTAACACCCCAAATCCGGGGTCAAGATTTGGTGTTACTAAACCATTATTACATAAAGTAAAGAAATAAATAAATAACCCCTTTAGTCCGGATCTTTTACAGGTCATGGTATGAAACAAGAATCTAACCTTCTACAACTCACTTCAACTATAATACAATTATATATACCTTTGAACTAATGCTCTTGTCACATTCTTCTAACACCTTCAACCTCTCGCAACGGAAACTTCTCTAACTTCTGCTGTCTATCAAAGCTATTCACTTTAATCCTTATCTGTTTCTGGCAGAAATAAGAATTGACAAAGCAAGAGTGAGCCAAAAATTGCCCAGCAAGTATATAATTTGAGTTTCAAACATTAATTTCAAAGAAAACTTCCAGACAAAATCTCTGAAATATTTTGAAGGGCGAAATACGAAATCATTTAAAGGATATATCTCGTTATCTTAAAATCAATTTGATTTGCATTGCAATGAATCACTTAGGACATAATGACATTTTTGTAAGAACTTTAGAGATCGCGTGTTTTCAAAATAGCTTCTGGTATCATCTCATAATTGAGCAGTGAATGCAATAACTATTCGTAAAACGACGTTCAAGAAATTCCTAACTATTCAGTATCCATCATTATCGACTAAGTTTCCATAGACTTAGCCTGCTAAACCAGCCTGACAAGGACGGGTTGAATAATTAAGAAGATCTCAATTCATTCGAGATCCTAACTATCACTGAGCAACTAATGCTGCAGCAACAATCTGAACCTCGAATATATTTAGAAACATTGTAATTTCCCGAAACTGAGGGCTAAGAAAGAATAACTTTAACCCATAATCACATTTTATTTCAAGAGGGAATGCCATTAATGGCGAACAACAATAAATTGGACTGAACACTAGAAACCAACATATGCACTATAACCTGCTGATCAGTCAGGAGATAGTGCGGATCTATACCCAACTGTATAGACCCAACCAACATATGGGGCACCCAGGCAACTATGGCCTAAAGGGTCCGGTCCATCTCCGGCCCATAGGATCCAGCTCATCACTGGTCCTTATATATATATATATATAGTAACTATCCAGTCCGTGGAGTATTTTGATATCAAATCATTTTGATTTCAACACATCCCAAATTAGGGTTCACAATTAACCCGAACGAATGGGTATTTGCTCAAGAGAGCAATCGAATTATAGGAACAATAATTAAAAGAACTGGCATAATAAGAGTAATTGCAGCGAAATATAAAACAGTTAACTATTCTGAACTTAGAATAGGAGCGAATAAATGTTTACAGTATTTAAGGAGAAAGGTTAGGAATACTTGCAGTATTTAAAAGAAACTCACGAATATTTGCATAAACAGAATTATTTAATTCAGTGATATGTTTATCGATTCTAAACTGAGAATAGGGAAAGCAATACTTGCATGATAAAATTTAAAATAAATATCACTTGAACAATAAGTGATGATAGGGATACTTGCATACTATGATTCGAAATAAATATCACTTGAACAATAAGTGAAGTCAGGGGTACTTGCCTCAATAAGCTTTAACCGCTATTGACTTTGGTTCGACTTTGATCATTCGGCTTTATTGACAAACTACTATTCGATTCTGGATACGATCCCGACACTCAGGTTCTTCGATTGGAACTTTATTAATCCCAACGTCTAATCACTAGATCATTCCTAGTCCAACGTCACATCTTGGGTCTTCCGTCTAAAACCTACAGGGTTGAAATACCCTAATTCAGATAACCGCTTAAGCTTAACATCAAATTGTCACCCCATTCTACCCATACGATTTCATAACCAAATTCATATTTATATGTATTATCGAAATACACATAGCAATTATGGTTCACATTTTCGAAACTCGGTTCGGTATTTATTTTTAGAAAATACGTATACTCGTTGTTTTGAAAAACAGGGAAGTCGATTATTTATAAATTATCTTGTCTCAATCGCAATCAAGTTCATATAATATAATTGTATATGGCTATTCGACGTCTCCGATAATTATAGGTTACGTTCCCGTATTTTCAGAATTATTTTCCCGAAAAATCGGGCAGCGTCTCCTTTATTTATAGGCCTACCCGTCGAAATAATTCGACGTCAAATTCACAACCAACAACAACAATATCCAATCCAATATGCAATCCCAAACACCATCACAATTTCAATTATTTATTATTAACATCCGTACTTTTACGTTTTTATTCGTAGGACTCAGAACCGTGTCATCACAGTCCACCGTCGGCTCACCGAGGCTCATTGCCGACGGCAGCAAAAATTCGCAGGTACCCGTATAATCGGGTTTCCAACGCTAACCTTCACCGATTAAACTAATATTTCTCGCACATAATTTATTTTATTCCACAAATTGCAGTCAATTAATTTCTGCAAGAAATTAATAAAATAAAATTCCCACAACACAGTTAAACCAGAGCAGCCGAACACAGAACACACACGCGCGTATGCGCAGTAGCGAACTCCGGTCACCACGCCGAAAAAAGCCCGGCGGCGACCGAAAAATTAAACAACACACAGGAAACACCGCACAATCACTTCACCGAAAACTGAAATCGCAGCAATCGGAAAAGAAAGATAGGCGGCGCAAGAACAGGGAAACACAGCCATCATAACAACACTCGACTGATTATACATATATATATATATGTATATGTATATCAACAACCAAGAACAGGACCGAAGCAATTAAACGGAAAAACAGAAACGACGGCCGGGAAAGAGCTCAAGGCTGCCGGAAAACTCACCACGGCAGGAGACATATATGGGGAGAAAAGAAAGAGAGTGAAGGAGAGGTTGAGAGAGATTATAGAGAGTCTAGAGAGAGAACCGTGAGAGATATAAGATGAGAGAGGTAGAGGGTGAGGAGAGAGAGGAGATTGATTAAGGAAATACATGAACTGCCATGAACAAACGGGTTATACCCGATAAATAATCTGCCCCCTTCTTTATTTCGTTTTATTACTAATTGAATTAACGAACAACACGATACTTAAAAATTTGGAATATCTGACGAGTAATTACGAGTATCATAATTCCGAAATTTTCCCAAAATAACATTTAAAATTTATCGAAGTAATTAAAATTTTAAATAAATAAAATTATAAAATAATATAAATAATTTTAGAAATAATTTTAGCATTTTTAAGAATAAATATTCAATAAAATCACTTTAAAAGTGAATTAAGTTTATACAGTTCAATAATTAATTATAAAATTAACCTTTGCATCTAATAATTCACAAACGATTAATAACACAGCAACACATAACTGGACCATCACATATTTTATTTACTTAATAATTCGATAATTGCTCTTACCTATTGGATCCGGAAATAGGTTACTTAGCCGCTAAGTAACTAAAAAGACGATACGATTTTAATATCAGAATTGAATAATTATCAAAACAAAGCTCCCTATAAAATACTTTATACGGAATTAAGGTAATAATGCCTCGCCCTTTTTAGAATACGGGTTCTTATCGATATATAAAATGATTTGCGTATCGAAAATTTCACACCGGGACCCCTACAGATCAAACCGTACCCGGGATCGAAAAAGTCAAAACACGAAAAATGTTCAGAATTAACAGATTAGGTTAGGAAGGAGTTTTCGGAAGAGTTTCAGGTTGTAAAAACGCAAAAGCGACTAAAGTGGGACGATTTCTGATTTTTAAAAATAAATTTTATAATTATGTAAGAATAATCATTATCAATTCTATAAATTCACATAAAATCACATAATAATTATTTATTGATAAAAATAAATGCATAATATTTCCCGGGCGTTACACGGCGGTCGAAGAAAACGGACAGGGTATCAAGTCGGAGCTATTACCGACCAATAAGCCGGGAAAACCCAACCCAGGCGACGATAAGGGGGAGAAACAGCGAGGAAAGAAGAAGAGAACGAGAGAATCAAAGGAATAAGGGAGAGAAAGAGGAGATTTGAGGCTGAAAGAGATTGATTAAGGGAAGAAATAAGAATCAGGTCAAAAAAAGAGGGGAACAGGGGGAATAGCTCCTGTTATTTATGTATTTACTTATCTATTTATTTTGCGTTATTGTCCTGATTCATACCGCGAGTATTGTTTTTAACAATTAATTTACGGGTAACAATAACCCGTAATAGTATGAAAATTAGTTTTAAACTTTTCGGAATAAATTTAAACTAATAATAAAACATTTTAAAATTTTTAAAAAATTATTTTTGGAACACGTATCTGACCCGTAGTTTAATGAATTAACGAACAAGTGTACTAGTAAATAAAGTAAGAAAATTGCCGAAATAATTTTTAAAATTCTCGAAATATTTAAAAGTTAATAAAATAAAATTTTCATGATTTTTGGAACATTTTGGAATTAAATATTGATTTTATAGTTAAGTGCAATTCAGAAAATCATTTAAAAATAATTAATCAATAAAATAATGATTTCTAAATTTTATAAATTACTAAAAAATAATAAATAAAAATATAGAACAACAAAAATAATTTTAGAAACAATTTAAACATTTATAAGAATAAATATGCAATAAAATTACTTTAGAAATGAATTAAATTCATACAGCTCGATAATTAATTATAAAATTAATCTTCGCGTCCAACAAATCACAAATAATTAATAATACAGCAACACATAGTCGACAGACCCATCACATATTTTATTTATTTAATAATTCGATAATTACATTTATAGATGGGTTCCGAAAATAGGTTACTTAGCCGCTAAGTAACTAAAAATACGATATGATTTTAATACCAAATTTGGATAATTATCAAAATAGAGACTCTTATAAAATACTTTATACGAAAATGAGGTAATAATATCTCGCCTTTTGGGAATACGGATTTTTATCGATCCATACAAAAAATTGCGTATCGGAAATTTCACGCCGGGACTCGTACAGGTCAAACCGTACCTCGGATCGAGAAAGTCAAAACACGGAAAATATTCAGAATTATCAGATTAGGTTAGGAAGGAGTTTTCGGAAGAGTTTCAGGTTGTAAAAACGCAAAAATGATTGAAGTGGGATGATTTCTGGTTCTAAAAAGTAATTTTTTTATAATTACGTGAAATAATCATTATTAATTCTATAAATCCTTATAAAATCATATGATAATCTAAAAATTACCAGAAAAATACCAAAATTATCTAGATTTAATCCTGGATAATTGGAAATTAAAATATCTCAATTTTATCAGAAATAAACATCCAAACATTATTATCAATCAACAAATAATTCACTAAAATGCACATAAAATCACATAATAATTATTTATTGATAAAAATATTTACATAATATTTCTCAGACGTTACATCCCCCCCTTAAAAGGATTTTTTCCTCAGAATCATGCTAAGGAACATACCATGATATTTTCTAAATTTCCCTCTTATAATTTCTCAAGTTTCATAACTTTAATCACAACTCAACAATCTCTTACTGACATCAAATCTATCAGTTACTCACGTAACCTGAATCACATCTCCAATTCATACATATGGAGCTAAATCACTCTTCATAGTCATACAAACATGAATGTCTTATGAACTCGTTATACCTGTGACAACAAGACCAACTCATTCACAATCGTTCTATCTATCTCACCGTTTCAAAGGGACTAACTTAATTTACACTAACCTTCTATTCTTTTCAATTCTAATAGTACGTGTTCATGAAATTTTTATTTTCACTGACTGTTCTACTTTACTTTTCATATCTTCTTCTTTTCGATTAGTCTGGCCTATACTCATTTTCTAATCAAATTTGAGAATCTTTAATCGGTCCCTTGCACTTTCCATCCGTTTGCTCCCGATATACTGAGCTCATGGCGTCTGATGCTTCAAAATGTTCTAAATCTATTCAAAAACTAAAATTTAAAGGAAAATCTTGGCAATTGCATTTAACTCACCACTTTGTGGTATACTTCAATTTCTTTCCAATCACTATCAAGTATATTCATCGAGCGAGAATCTCTTACTATCTGAAAGAAGATTAATTTGGAACGGAATGAATCAGAACTTTATTCAAAACCCGGTCTCTTGGTACTAATACTCATTTTGTCGTCATATCAAATTAGATATCAATACGAACTTTGATGCTCACAACGTCCCATACTGAAGTCAACATCAATCATCTGTATTAATACCACCTTTGATATCTAACAACAAAGTAAGTATTAGCATAACCCAGAAGACGGATCAAAGCTTATTCTTCAATTCCTAACTTTTCCAATTCTTTTATCCATTTTCCAGCGATCTTAATGACATTCACTCTTTCTTTTCTACGCTAGACATCTGTCTCTAAATGGATCTTGCTTGGTTGGTAATTAACCATGCTTCCGTAGCTCATAATCTATTATGACCAGAATTCACACCTTTGAAGTTGAGAATGCAGTTGCTATTTTTCAACCTTTCACAGGCATATCCTCAGGCGTTCAACTTGGTCTTCCTTAGTCCTTGAATTAGCGAGGATGTTATCAATAAATACAATTACACTATCCAAATACTTCTGGTACATTATGCTCGTTTAATCTTCATATTTACAATTTCTGATAATCGATGCGTAACTTCATACCTCCATTCTCTTTTCGTCACGACCACTTTTGTACATAGCATGAAACATTCTTTATTTCATTATTCTTTCATTCCACATTCCTGAAGTTTCCTTCACTAATTACTTAATCCCTATTTAGCCATACGATACGGGGCTTTTGTCACTCGCTTGACTCTATGCAGTAACCAATGAGAAATTTTACCGTTATGTTTTGAGGTAACCTTGGTAAATCATTTGTTCGAACCTCCGGGACGTCACTTTAATTTTAAAGAATTCCAACATGAGATTCATTGTGGCGTTCTTCTCTAGCAGTTCGCCATTACTACCTTTGTTTAATCATTCCTGTTTACACGTATTTTTGGAATGAATTCCTATTTCCAACTATCGGCGTTTCACCTCATTCTCCTAACAGTTCTGGCACAACCGACATTTCCAACTTGTATATTTCTTGGATTATTTTATAAAATTTCTTTATCATCCTTTTGATTCCACTTCTTTTCTTCATTATTTCTCCATTCTCAGTATTCCTTATCTCTTTTAAACATAACGAATATCTTTTTCTTAGTAATATTAATCTGTTTATTATTGGATAGGTCATTTCTCGAGTTCATACTGGAATGAAGACTTTTATTTATAATATTTAAATTTTTACTAACAAAATTATTAAAATTCATTGATAGCGATTTTCTTAATCTTTCTTAATTCATCACTGGTCGCATCTTTGGCTTTCCCCAATTGATCAACATTTCTTTTTCCCGAGTTCACATGTGGACTTCATCAATCTTCATTTTGCATCAGATACTTGGATTTTTCGAGTTTTTCAGTACTTCACAGCAACTTCTATTCAATCATAATTCGATAAAGATGTACATTTACGTCCTTCATGGAGTATTATTATAGGTAATATTTCTTTACTCTATCTTGGATCTTTAGTTCTTGCAAATATTCTCTCCACTAATTTACAGCAGCTTTCATTAACTCGTCATTCGATATGGGTATACATCCAAGTCCTTCTTGGAACGCTATTACAGATGATAGAATCTCTTTGTTTTATCTTGAACCTTCAGTTCTTGAAAATATTCTTCTCACTAGCATGAACCAATAACATTATGTTCCTTTTGTCTATTGAAAAGGCGTATTCATCTAGATAAAATCTCGCACAGGCTTGTAGCAACATCACACTACTTTTACTAAACTTCCACTTCTGCTGATGCCATTACTTCCTCCAAATTACTAATTGCTTTGATTTCGGATCTGAAAATCATGCCATAATTTGATTTAATCTAATTGGAATTGATTTCCATTTAACTGATCATTAGTTGGTAAAGTTGATCAATTAACTCTTTTAACTGACTACCTAAACCAAGTGCTGACTGGCTAACTAGAATCAAAGATCAATTATATAAAGTTGATTTGGTCATAACAACTTTCTCAAGAACCGAGATCGCAATCATTTGGAGTACTGACGAGAACGACAATATATTTCTTTCTCCTTAAATATAGGGTAATTTCTGAAAATTTGGGCAGCACTTCCCCTATATCAATGACTACCCGTCGGACTTAAGCCGACACCATCAATCAATCAAAGCATTCACAATAATACCCATCCACTTTTATCAACCAAATTCATCCATTCACCATAAATCAAACTGTAACATTTTGATCAGCACATGTACTATTGACTGGCATAGCATCTATCTTTTGAATTGAACTAAGGTCTTGAACCAACAAGGATTAATATACTTTTCTCAGTTCTTTCAGAATATTATAACATGTCATTAATGAATTTATCCCGTTATTTTTCAAGGATTTTATTTCGTGATTCTTTTAACTTATTTCTTGTCATTACCAATTGTGTACAGTTACTTATAAGAATTATGTCACATCCTTCATCCAATCACAACAATCATCTATCTTGGATGATACACATTCAATTTCATTAACTAATCTGTTTATCTTTTAATAACCACGCATGGTTTTCATTATTATCGTCGTAATCTAATGGAAACTTAATCGTTATATCATTATTTCTTAAAAGATTTCACAATCAAGTCACCATTTGTTAGTCCCTTAACAATATAACACGAATTACAGAAGGGGGATTGAATGGAATTCTTGAAACTTTTTCTTGAAATAAAAATGTTCTCACTCGAATATATATATGTGTGAATTGATTAGTACAATGCAGAATAGTTACTTAAATGAATCAAAACACAAGTAATTAAAAACATGAGTCTTTAAAAACTTTCTGGTGGATTTGAATGATTCCACCAGAGATATATAATATATATTGAGAGAACCCTGTGTGCAAAATGCTCACAGCTGCTTACAATAATTGAACAACTAAGAATGCAGAGAAATGCTAAGGATTCTGCTTACAAATATTTCTCTGCTTGTTTCTCAGATTCGATGGTTCCTTAGTTTCTACTTCTTGGTTTATATATCACCAAGATTATAAAGTAATGAGACAGGATAATAAAACAAAACTATCTAGTCTATTATAATGCTACTTCATTACTTTATTCCAGCATCTTTGAATATCTTCATAATAGCATGGAATTGGCAATGCTTCTTTGTTCTCAAAAACTCAGTTGAATAGGCTACCACATTCCATTTGCATCCACTCGATGCATGAGACTGCGTTGTCACTGTCAACAGATATTTGAATTCTTTATTCGTCGGGTTATTGATCATCCGTCTAGTTATTGATCATCCATCGAGTTATTGATCATCTGTTGGGTTGTTGATCATCCGTCGAATTTATTGTAGTTTATCCGTCGGGTAGCAATCAGGCACTTGACTTCATTTCACTTATGCAGAATTACAAGACATCATCTATGTACAATTTAATCAACCTATTCTACATATCTAACTAAAGTCAACATGACTTAAGTACTACTACAGATTCTAAACAATGTGTATGCAGAAATGTGCTTCAGAATTATTGTTACATAAGCTACTCACTCGATGGATAATAAGTCATCATCCGTCAGGACTATATTGAGTCATCCGTCGGGACTATGAACCTTATCCGTCGAGTGCTACATAATTTCACTAAGTAAAATCTACCAAGATGTTTTGTTCATGAAATCTTCAAGTATACAACATATACACAACAATCTCCCCCAATTTATGTCTACTAGAATTGTAGCCATAAATTAAGAGACACTTGATGATAACAAAACATCTTAAAAATATAACTTTAAAAGAAAGCAGATATTACTGAAAAATGCTTCAATTAACAAAATGTACAAAGTTTTGCTCACAGTCATTTTCAAGATGCTCCTCTAGCCTGAGCAGATTTGTCTAGTTCATTGAAGGTTTGGATCTCTTTCCAAGCTTTCTGTTGTTTTCCTCAATCTGATTTTGGAGCTGCCTATGGAATTCCAGTTCATCAGATTCTGAGAGATTTAACTTTCCTTGCATTTCCAAAAGAGTCTCATTGCTGGAGATGCTCAATTGGTCTTCTAATCTGAAAAATCTTCTCACTCCTTTGTCATCCATGAACTCCATCAGCCAGTAGGGCCTTAGATGCACTCTTCTCCCTGTATAGGGGATAATTAGAGTCTTTGGGAGTGCATCTTAAGCTCTAACTCCTTAGTTCTTCAATCTTCTTCAGTACCAATCTTCTTGCAGTAATATTGAACCCAAATTTCTTCTTGAAGGATGAATAAACTCTAATCAGTATAGCTTGGCTTTCTTGAAGGATCCTATGAAGTAGCCACTGAATCTCCTTTCCTCCTTTGTATTTGAACACTAACCTTTCAGGCAGGTTTCTGTATGCATCAATTCCTCTCACTTCATCTAGTTCATCTAGATAGAGGTTTAAATCAGAAAATTCTTTGATGTCACACAAGTACATGTAATCTCCCTTATTGACTTTAGATTGAGCTTTGACTACTGATTTGGATTTGAGAGGTGATAGCTTCACTTTCTTGATAGCTCTTGACTTTGTTCTTCTTGGCTAGTTAAGGATTGGCAAATAGAAGTCAAGAATTGGTATGTTTTCCCATTCTACTGGTTCATCCTTAGGCACAATAGGTTCACCATGGATGTTCCTGTAAGGGTCCAACACCTTGATATCTTTAAATACCACAGAGGGTTTTGATGCTTGAGTTGTAGTTGGAGTGGATTCCTTGGGATATTGATTCTCCAATTCTTTATCAACAATGTCCAGTTTCCTTTTAGTTCTTTTAGCCAATTCCTTGATTCTTGGAGATTTCTTCCGTTGTTCAACTTGCTTCTTTGATTCAATAACTTTAGATGAATGAGAAGGGATTTGTTGTTGTGATGAATTTACAGCATGTAGCTTGGCCAAGATAGCAATTTGCTCTTTCTTTTGTTTAGTCTTTTTAGCATCCACAGCAGCTTGCTTCTTTTCCTGCTTTAATCTAGCCTTTTCTTCTCTCTTTGCTTGAGAAAATTGAGGATGTCCAGCCACCACACAAATTTCTTTCCCATTTCTGAAAATTTTAGCAATTCTTCTTTTGGAAGCTGAATCAGCTGGATCTTTGTAGAAAGCAATTGACCTTGACAGAAGCTTCTTTTCATCAGGCTTAGGTGTCTCATACACAGTATCCATAGGGTTCTTTAATGATGATTTTGAGTAGTTTACCCTTGGTTTCAGAATTGTTTCATCCTTTGGAGATTTGATGCAGGATGGCTGTCCTCTTTCCAGATAGTTCATGCTCATCTCATTCACACTAATTTGCTTGACTTGAGAGTGATGGTAGGCTGAATTAACTGGCTCCTTGACAAGTTCACACTTCTTTTGTATTTCCTCATCAATCTTCTCCCAGTTGACTAAACTCAACTTCTCCTTATCAGCTGCTCTTATGTTGGCTGCTGCTGCATTGATCAGATCTATATTGTCTGTAACTGGTGGCTTTGAAATAGTAATTGAAGGCACAATTACTTTACTGATTTGAATCTGAAGTCTCTCCCCCTCACTTGGTCCTTTCTCCCCCTTTTTGTTATCATCAAGTTGATTGGAGGATGGGGTTTGAGCAGCCACCAATTTTTGATGTAAATCTATCTGTTGAGCTTGATGAAGATGAATGGCTGTTAAAGATGCTTCCATGGCCGACATTCTTGTGTCCAAGGCATCTATCTTGGTTGACAGATCAGAATTTTTCCTTAATTGCCTCTTGATGTCAAGCATTGTAGCCTCTGGAAGTTTAGAATCCATCTTGTCTGAAATGGCCTTCTTCATCTCCTCAATATCATTCTTCATGGTGTTTACATCCCTAGCATGTTAAAAGCCTTGGATTTGTTGAAGTTGCAAGGAGGCTAGATGTGCCTGAAGGAGCTTCTTGGTGCTGGCATTAGAAGTGGTTTGAAGAGCAGTATTTGTCTGATTGATTAGTTGGATCAGGGTTGTCTTGAAGTATTGCTCATCACAATGCTTTGAAAATGCCCATGATGGCATACCTGATCTTGAACTTGAACCTACTTCTCCCCCTATGTCCATTGCCTCATCTTCACTATCCCCACTCCCATCACCAAAGAAATCAGCTGATCCGCCAGTCTCATAGTCCACATCACCAGCTGTAGAATACAAAGCTGTGATGGCATCCTTAGCTCTCATCATAGACTGTGTGGTATGCACCAAATTCAATATCATTTCTGTATTATCATTTCCCTGTTCAGCTAGAAGTTGATAAGCTGGAACAGGGTGAGTAAATGCCTCAGCATCAAGGGAGGTGGAATCAATAACAGCTTTAGGATGCTGAGATAGTCCCTTCCTATCTGCATCCTGGACATTCATTGACTCACTAGCAATGACATCCATCCTTATAGCTCCAGTACCTGCATTTCTCTCATTTTCTCTCTTTTGTTGCATCAGGGTCTCACCCTGGCTCCCCACCCTCACACCCTCACCTTCACCTTCTAAGATGGGATTCCTCTCACTTTCTTTTGCCAATCCTGAAGAAATGGATTGCATAATTTCACTCATTTCCTCTCCTTTTTCCTGGAAGCAACCCAGACTCTCACTCAAAACAATCTTCTCTCTCAATCCTAATAGTGACTGTACAACCATTAATTCTTCTGCACTTGAAATAAATGAAGTTTGAAGTTGTGCAGAGATACTCGACGGATGAGTGATATCCATCGGGTGAGTGGTTTTGCTATCCGACGGATAACTGCTGTTAAGCTTATCCGTCAGGATAGAATCACTACTCGACGGATGAGCAATATCCATCGAGAGAGTAGAAATGAATGAACTAGGAATGGAAACTATTGTAGACTCTGTACTGATTGAAGATAATTTGGGAACAGATGATTCAACAGTTCCTGAAAGAATTGGCAAGTGAACCAACAAATCATTCAAAAGATGATGCTCACTTGCACTAGATTTTGGCTTCCCCAACAGAGTTAAAGAAGGGGAATCAGGAATTGATGTGTTTATCATATCCACATCCAGAGAATTTGTTGGTGAGTTTGGTGTTTGAGGTGCTTCTATGACTAGAGATTTTGGCTGTGACTCAACATTTATTGGAGCCACATCAAACTGAATTTGTGAAGGTGCACTGACTGTGTCTTTAGCACCAGTTTGCACAGTATGTGTACCCTGTGCATCCCCAAGGGTTTTAGATTTCTTCTTTCTGGCATAAGTTTGGGGTGAGCTTGTGTCCCTAACCCTCTTGGCCTGTGCTCTTGGTTGAGAGCTTTGTTCAATAACTACATCCTTTTGGGAGGATGCAGCTAGAAATGAGCTTTTATCCTTTTTAAGCACTGCAGTTTGTTGGGAAACTGCAGTGTGGCTAGGATGGGATCCACTCAACTCTCCAACCTTATTCCTGGGCTTTCTTTTATGTTCACCCATTCCCTCACCTATCTTGCCCTCCTTCACACTCCCCTCTTTGGTTTTAGTGGATTTTTCAACTGGCATCTTTTGGGAGATACCAGAGGGGGCTTTCTTTGATTTGGGTTTGAAAATTTTTGCAGTTTTGGTAGCTTGGGTAGGCAACTGTTTGGTCATTGACACAGTTGCCATAGCCACACTGGAACTCAAAGAAATTAGTGAGGTTGGAATAGTGGTAGGGATTGATGAACTTACCTCACTTACCTGAGGTGCTTGCATTACAGGAAAATGGAACAATGGCACATCCTTGTGATGATTGGCCCTGTTCAAATCTGCAATGAGCCTTCTCTCTTGAACCCAACAATCTAATTTGTTGTTTGGGTTCTCAAGCACAATTTCTTCAAAGAGGTGGTTAGCTAACATCATAAAGAATCTTGCATAATACACATTTTTACCTCTTTTATTTAACTCTCCTAATTTAAAGCCTAACTCAAACAAGACAAGGTCATTGAAATTATAGAATTTATCTGTAACTAGCATGTAGAGCATGTTAAGTATTGAGATATTGACTGAATCAAAATTACTGACTTTGCCTGAAAAGACCTTTGTCACAACATCACACATAAAACTCCATTATTTACTAAGACCCATTCTCCTAATGTCACTTAACTTAGAAGTAGAAAGAGCATAGTTCATGGAATTAAGCATATTGATTATATCAGTGTCAGTATGTGGTGAGGTCACAGTGTTATCAGGAATCTTGAAACATGCTTTTATAACATCACTATTAATACAAAACTCTTTACCTTTAATGGTGAGTGTGATTGTCTTATCTATTGAGTTGTAGGTAGCAGTGGCCCACATCTCTTCAACAACTTCACAGAAGATTGGGGTGATTCCAGCATGGCATAATTGAGCTTGCAATTCTTCACAAAGTCCATCATCTTGTGATAGTCACCAGATTGCTGAATACCCTTGTTCACTAGTGCAGTGAAATTGTTCTTCTCATAAATGAACCCAGTTTAAGACATAATCTTTACAACAGGTGCCATTGTTAGAGAATAAGAGCTTGAAGAGAAAGAGATTAAGTGCTTTGAGAGAGAATAAAATTAGAGCAGTTGAATTGAGAATGATAAAAGAAAAGTGATTGAAATGAAATACGCTTTTATACTATCTCAAAAATAACTTTTAAAAATAATAAAGTAAAATAAAGTAACAAATAGAAATTTCCTAAAATAGCCGTTTAAAAATAAACTGTAAAAATTTCACCCATTATCCGTCATGTTAAGCTTACAAACTGTAAGTATACTCGATGGATAATGTACAGGGAATTAACGGCTAAGATTAAGACAATTCGACGGATGAGGATAAACGGTTATCCGTCGAGTCATAAAATATTCCAGAAAAATAATTGATTTTTATTAGCAAATAGTATACCGACGGATGATCAAACTCGATGGATAAAGATCATCCGTTGAGATGTAAATTTTGACTTAGCCAAAATTTCATCCTAGACTGAGAAATTAATTAAATTTCTGGCTGCATTTTAACTTGCAAATTAACTCATATAGATTTAGGAATAATTAAGCATACCTAACTCACTTACCAACCTTGAAAAGGTGGATTCATCCAGTGGCTTGGTAAAGATATCTGCAAGCTGCTTCTCACTTAGAACAAAATGTAGCTCCACAGTACCATTCATTACGTGTTCCCTTATGAACTGGTACTTGATATCTATGTGCTTTGTCCTTGAATATTGTACTGGATTTTCAGTGATGGCAATTGCACTTGTGTTATCACAGAAAATAGGAATCCTCTCAACTTGCAAACCATAGTCTAGCAATTGATTTTTCATCCAAAATATTTGTGCACAGCAACTACCAGCAGCAATATATTCAGCTTCAGCTGTAGAAGTAGAAACTGAATTTTGTTTTTCACTGAACCAGGACACAAGCTTGTTTCCTAGAAATTGACAGGTTCCTGTTGTACTTTTTCTATCAATTCTACAATCTGCATAATCTGCATCTGAATAACCAGTTAGATCAAAATCAGAATCTCTAGGGTACCAAATGCCAAGTTTTGGTATTCCCTTGAGATATCTGAAAATTCTCTTAATAGCTATTAAGTGAGATTCTCTAGGATCAGCCTGAAATTTAGCACATAAACATGTAGCAAACATTATATCTGGCCTACTAGCTGTTAAGTACAAAAGTGAGCCAACCATGCCCCTATAACTTGAAATATCCACAGACTTTTCAGTAGTGTTTAATTCAAGCTTAGTAGCAGTGGCCATGGGAGTCTTTGCAGATGTGCAATCCATTAGATCAAACTTTTTTAAAAGATCAAAAATGTATTTAGTTTGACTAATGAATATTCCATCACTAACTTGCTTAACTTGTAAACCAAGAAAGTAAGTCAGTTCTCCCATCATACTCATTTCATACTTACTTTGCATCAATTTGGAAAACATTTTGCAAAGTTTCTCATCTGTAGAGCCAAAAATATTATCATCTACATAAATTTGAACAAGTATACTAGAACCATTAACATTTCTGAAAAATAAAGTTTTATCTACAGTACCTCTTGTGAAGTGATTTTCCAAAAGGAACTTTTATAAGTATCATACCAGGCTCTAGGTGCTTGCTTTAGTCCATAAAGTGCTTTCAAGAGATAATAGACATGTTCTGGAAAACTTGGATCTTCAAAACCAGGAGGTTGACTGACATAGACTTCCTCCTCCAAATCTCCATTCAGAAAGGCACTTTTGACATCTGTAATAACCCCAATTTTTGAAATTTTTAAAAACCCTGATGAATAGTAACTTTTGCTGATGATGCTGTTTAAGGAAAATTATCAGGCCACGCTATATAGGAGTACTGTTATGGAAATTCTAAGATCATATTAGTATTCCATAAAGTATATAAGTGTATGTAAAGATCGTCAGAATCCAAATTCGAACACTTTGATTTTTCCCAAAAATCCACCAGATACCGACAGAATTGAGTATAAGGTAACATGATTAAAAGGATTTTAATTCAAGGATTATAAGAGAGGATCATAAAAGGAATATAAAATATTGAGAAAGGTTAGGGGAACCCAAGTAATAAGATCCCGGATATGATCCCTCAAACGACAAACGAGAACGAAAGTTAAGCGAACCGTATAACAGATAAGCGGTCATTAGCCAAGTAATTAAGGGTTAATCAAAGAGGATAGGGGATGATTATGTCATCAAACCACAAGACAAAGGCATGTGGCAAATGGATGACATAAGGAAAATGACATAAGCATGACAAGTGGATAGGTTTTGTTGGTTGATTACTAGCCCAGCATTATTAACCATGGTAAAAAGGTTAAAATTAATTAATAAGTCAAAAGAAGAAGTAATAAGTCAAAAGAAGAAGCAACCAAGCAAACACATTCATTTCTCCCCCCCCCCCATCTCTTTGCTCACGGCTTTTTGAAGAAAATCAAGGAAGAAAAATTCCAAAACCCAAGCTCCACTTAATCATAATTCAAGAGGTTTGTTTCTTTAGCTTCCATAATTCATAACTTAGATGAGCCATAAGTTTAAGCTCAAGATTCCATGTTTAACATAGCTAATCAATTCATCAAAGTTCTTGGTGAATAGTGTTTTCAAGAAACTAACTTTATGCTTTCTTATGTTTTCATCAAGATCCAAGCTTAGTAGAGATAGTTAGTGGTTATTTAAGGCTTCCTAAGTGATTCTCCACTCTCCAAGGAAGGTATAACTTCTCAAACCCTTAGTATTAAGTTTTTTTGGTTTGGATTTCATAATGTTTAGATGATGGGTTAGTGTAATGGGTGTGTACTCATGTTTAGAGCTTTGTTTAGTAAGTGGTTTTGTTGATTTTGGAGTTAGGAGTGATACTTGTTGGATTTGATGTTCTTGGTCACATTTTGACTTGGTTTAGTTGAATAAGTTGAGATCTTTAGTTATAGTTAAATGATCTTGTATTGTGGTTGAATGATGGTGGAATGGTGTTGATTGGTGGTGGTTTGATATTGAATTGATTGGGTAAAAATTTGGGATTATGAACTGAACATTACCATTTTTAGATAGTTCATGTTACGAGCTTCGTTTTCATATGTGGTTCGCTTGAATCCGATGTACGGTTTAGGAGAAACGACCGTTTTAAGTAACGGCGTTTCGCGAACGAACCATTACCCCTCGCCTTACTTTGAAACCTTGGTTAAGGCCCTTAAATGACTAATTGGAGTATGAAACAATTATGTAAAGTGGATTAGGCAGTTAGTAGAGTACTCGCGAAAGAATCGCCTTAAAAATTCTTAACGGTTAATTTATTAAAATTGGTGGAGCCGAGGGTACGCAAGCGATTAACGCAAATCGTTAAGCGTATAAGCGACCGTTAGGGTATGAGTGAGTTTTGACTAGTTTCTTAAGCGACCGTGGTCTAATTTCGGATTATGCTGTTGTTCATAGGTTACCGGACCCACTCTAAGCTTATGTCTATCCCGAAACACTCAGGCAAGTTTTCTACCCGTATAACTGTTGTTATGATGTATATATATGCATTATCTTGTGATAAGTGCATGATTATTATTAGCAAAGTCTTGCGATATATTGGAGCATGTTGATATGATATATATATATATATATATGCATGCCTGTTTCGTAATCTTGATATCTTGTTATCGATTCAATTGTTTATAAACTACATAATACATATGCTAGAGATAAGCAGTACTTGTGTATACCCTTAGTATAGGGGACCCAAAGTTGAACATTTTTCTAAACCGGGAGGCGATGTTCCTGAGTATATATTATATATATATATATAGTTTTCAAAATTATTAAACGAATAATTTTTATTTGATAGTTTTATATTATAAATGAATATTATTTTGAATATTCATTCGAGGACTTATGACTCCGCTTATTTATCTAATGAATATTATTTTGAATATTCATTCGAGGACTTATGACTCCGCTTATTTTATTAAATAATATTCTTTATTTTATTAAAGAATAATGTTTCGATATTTTCCAAGTATTCGGAAAATAATTGATACTATCAAATCATTCTTACTTTAAATATTTCCAGAGATTATTTTCAAACTTTATCAAAACTATTTTTGAAAGGTTAGAGCGGATCCCAAAATCCGTTTTCAAATTTTAGATCTTCCTTTCGAAGGGGATTTAAATATTCGCTCAAAAATCTGAGGGATCCGGCACCGTGATGTATTTTTATATTCACAACAAGGTTGCTGTTTTGATAAAAGAGTTTTTGATTACTTACCCAACACTCGGGAAGTAAAATTCTTGGAATAAGTTAATCCATTAACAAGCATCGTCTGGGAAATATCAGTGAGCTTTCCTTTCCAACTAGATACGGCTTCTTGGTGGAGCCGTATCAACAAGTTTCTACTTGGGGAAAGGGGGGACGAGCTTTACGTTTCAGAGTCATGGATTTCATATGAACTAGGAGTGACGTAAGTGGTCGAGTGGCGCCGGCCCAGCCTTATTTATTGGCCCAAATGGCCCGGAAGTTCCGCTAAGACAGTCCATTCCTTGGGAGTCCAGCGTTCGGTTGACAAGTAAATCCGACTGTTCTCCTCTACATGTAGAAAATGGTGGGGTTGCACTACTGCGACTGATCATCGTGAGTGGTCTTCCTGGTGCGGCAAACTCCCGTAATGAGTTCATCATCCAGTTGGATATTTCTGCAACACTACACAGAGCACTTTGAAAGAAAGGCTACGGCTGGGCGATTGTTGAGTGTTGGCAGGGTCGAGTTTTTAAAATGATGTTTTCATCAAATGAAGTATCTCGTAACTTCATTTCATTTTGATGATATTTCAAAGATTGATTCTATTTAAGTTTTGTCTTGTAGCTTCATCTATGGGATGAACTATTTATATCTTGAACGGTGGTAGTTCAAGTAGTATTCGAAAAAAAAAGATATAAGTATATTGGAGTATCTTGTAACTTCATCTTTTTAACTTATATCTGGTTAATGATTATCTTATGCATGACAAAGATTTTCAGAAAAATGTTGAGACAAGGTTAGATATATGAGATCACCTTGCAACGATATTTTTATACAGTTATAAACTGGAACTCTGTGTATATTATACATGGAAGAGGACTTCCAAGATTTTGAAAAGTATATATACATATATACTGAATATTTTACGACTTGGTCACGTTAAGATATCAAACTTGGTTCATTTCTTCTTGACCAAGACTTTCATGAGCACTATGAGAATGCTCATATATTGTTAATTATTATACATATTATTCCAGTTGGTTTGTTGCTCACCCTTGCTTTCTTCTTTCCTCACACAACAACAGATAGACAAGATAAACAGGACCAAGCTCCCAATTCACGAGCGGATAGGAAACGTTCCGCAATTTCCTGTAGGCGTTGATGCCACTGTAGCCGAGGTAGTAACTACCAATAGGCTAGGTTTTCAACTGTTGATGTACCAGACTTATGCATATTTATAAATTATAATAATGGCAAGGAATATGTAAATTTATTCAGAACCCTTTTAAGGTGTAATGGTTTATAATTGTGGAATAAAATGACTTGTATTATTTTTGGTATTCATCTCTGAGACTATAACTTGTGGTGTGTGTGTATATTGTGGGGTCACAGTATGTAGCAGTTGGTTATTTATTAAGATTAAGTGTTATTAAGGGAAATGGAACTCGTGACAACCCGGATCCCCGACCCCGGATTTGGGGCTGTTACAACATCCATTTGATTGACCTTGAAATTGGCATGGGCTGCATAGGCTAAGAAGATTCTGATGGCTTCAAGTCTTGCAACAGGAGCAAATGTTTCATCAAAATCTATTCCTTCTTGTTGACAATAACCCTTAGCAACCAATCTAGCTTTGTTCCTTACTACTATGCCATTTCCATCCATCTTGTTTCTGAATACCCATTTGGTGTCTATTGGATTCTTTCCTTTAGGCTTGGGCACCAGCTTCTATACATTATTCCTTTCAAATTGGTTTAGCTCCTTTTGCATAGCTAAAATCCAATCAGGATCCAACAAAGCTTCTTCTACCTTCTTTGGTTCTTCCTTGGAAAGAAAGCTGCTGTATAGACATTCTTCTTCAGTTGCTCTTCTGGTTTGAACTCTAGATGAAACATCACCAATTATTAGCTCAAAGGGGTGATCTTTTCTCCATTTTCTTTGTTGAGGTAGATTAGCTCTAGATGAAGAGGCCTCATTATTGTCTTGATATGTGATTGAGTTTTGATTGTAAGAAACTCCCCCAGAGTTTGTGGATCTTTGATTTGAGAAAGGGGAACTTTCTATAGGTGATCTATCTTGATTTCTAGCTTCTCTTGATAACCCGACGGATGGTGAGTTTTGAGTACCGACGGATGAAGTTGGTTGTCTCCCGATGGATAACACAGATTGCCTCCCGAAGGATGAAGCATTATGCAACTCGACAGATGTTGAGTTTTTGAAAGGAATATGTCCTAAGTCCAATCATGTATTAGGATTTAGGAATAACTTCCTGTGTAATCTGTTTTGATTTCATTGATATTAATAAAAGACTAGTTTTGTTTTTATTACGGGCTTTATCTATTTAAGTGTTTAAATAAGATGTACCATAGTTTAGAGTAAAGCTTTTTATGGATTATGATGAGATCATAATAGTGAGACCTAAAACATGATAACTCTAAACTTAAATAGTTCCTGGTCGTAGGATTACTAACTGGTAATTAATAATCCGCAGAGATCGGTACATACTATGCTTGCTTCATTATGAAGGATGTCTGTTCTCATAGACATTTGTGTGGTGACACTATAGCTAGTATGTAGGTGCTTATTATAGAATAAGTTTACTGAACATGACTCGCCCAGCTGAACAACTGATGGAGTTCACTCACGTGTCAGCAGTTGTTCACATAGTGATAGTTGTACAAGTATCCTTAGACTTTAGGTCATCATAGTCATCTTGTGTACACTGAACTATGCTTTGGTTTAGTTCTTAGTCTCCAGGGACAATTATTAGGGCTCTACTGGGTATAGGAATTTGTACACGAAGATAGGGTATGATCAATAAAGGATCTACCCCTTCTAGTGAAGGAAGCGAATGTTCAAGGCTGATCCACTTATGCTAGTTCAGGAATCTCTGGCCAGAGTGAATGAAATTAGAAAGGAGTTTCTAATTTGCATAGAACTAAGCATAGTAAATGGTAAGCAAGTGATTAAATTAGATAGGCTTGACACGAGATCCATGCCTTGTATTTAATCGGGACATTGTAGGGTAGAAGGAGTTTATTGTACGGTAACTATTCACTGAATAGGTTCTTGATATTCTAAGCAGTGAATTCATATTATCCGGATAGTCGCGATATGCTGAGAAGTATCCCTCACGATGTTGAATAAATGTGATTAATTAATTAATCATATTTAATAAATTAGAGAATTTATATAAATAATGATAAAATAGTTTTATTATTATTTATTTCTACTACCGGCTTAATATTGAACCTACAGGGTCACACCGTAAAAAGAGAATGATTTAATGGTGGAGGAATTAATTAATAATGGCTAATAATTATTTATTTGTGAAATAAATAATTAATTGGCAAATTTAATAATTGATTAAATGAGATTTAATTGATTATAAATTAATTAAGAAAAGTTCTTAATATTATTAATTAAGGATTTAATTTTTTAGAAATTAAATCAAGAGAGAGAATTATTTCTAAAGTGTTTAGAAAAAGGATTAATAATTAAAAGGTATTTTAATTATTAATGAGAATAATAAATGGGATAATAATAATAATATTTATGGGAAAATTTCAGCTGAAAATTTTGCCTATAAATATACTATTATAAACCCTATTTTTATTCTAACCCCAAAATTTTAGAAAAAACCTAATTCTCTCCACCTCCTCCTCCGCCTTAACGTCGTTTTCTTGGTGGATACCGGTGGAGTGCTTCACGTTTGAGGAGCAGCTGCTAAGTATCTCCGATCGTTGCTCTTGGATCGCATATTAAAGGTTAGTAATCGATCCCTACGTTTTTACCACGATTTATATGCTTTTATTTGGATTTTATGTGTGTAAAAGTGATTTACCATGCCTCCGCTGCGATTAAAATCCAACAATTTTGTGCTTCATTTGTAGTAGATTTTTTTGCATGATCCTTAGATACTGTTTCTTGATCACCTTCATCATCACTGTCATCACTAACCATCTCCACATTGTCGAATTTGGGGCTCTCATGTTAATCTCCATCTTGCAGTCCTTCAATTTTTTTATCATCAAACACAACATGTATTGATTCCACAACAATGTTGGTTCTTAGATTGTAAACTCTATATGTTTTACCAACAGCATATCCAACAAAAATTCCTTCATCTGCTTTAGCATCAAACTTCCCATTTTGATCAGTTTGATTTCTCAGAATATAGCATTTGCAGCCAAAGACAAGAAGAAAGTTTAGAGTTGGCTTCTTGTTTTGAATAATTGATAGGGAGTCATGCATCTTGCTTGATTAACCAGAGAAATATTCTGAGTGTTGCATGCAGTATTAACGGCTTCAGTCCAGAAATATGTTGGCAGTTTAGATTCTACAAGCATTGTCCTTGCAGCTTCAATAAGTGATCTGTTCTTCCTTTCCACTACTTCATTCTGTTGTGGAGTTCTTGCTGCTGAAAACTCATGCAGAATCCCATTTTTCTCATAAAATGCTCTCATGATAGAATTCTTGAACTCAGTTCCATTGTCACTCCTGATTCTTCTAACCTTGAAATCAGGATGATTATTGACTTGCCTTATGTGATTGATGATGATTTCACTAGCCTCATCTTTAGACTTTAGGAAATATGTCCAAGAGAACTTTGAGAAATCATCTACAATTACTAGGCAAAATCCTTTCCTTGAGATAGAAAACACATTGACCGGTCCAAACAAATCCATGTCTAGCAGTTGCAAAGGTTCTTCAATTGTTGAATCAAGTTTCTTCCTGAATGATGCTTTAATCTGCTTCCCATTTTGGTAGGCATCACACAGTCCATCCTTAGAAAACTCCACTAGAGGAATGCCTCTAACCAGTTCTTTCTTTACTAGCTCATTCATGGTCTTGAAGTTTAAATGGGATAGCTTCTTATGCCATAGCCAACTTTCATGTTGACTTGCTTTACTGAGAAGACAAGTAATAGATTCTGCATTAGATGAGTTGAAATCAGCTAGGTACACATTTCCTTTTCTCACACCAGTGAGAACCACTTTGTTGCTTCTTTTATTAGTCACAACACAGGCTTCTGAGTTGAAGGTTACTGAGTTGCCTTTATCACAAAGCTGACTGATACTCAACAGATTATGTTTGAGACCATCCACTAAGGCAACCTCCTCAATGATGACATTGTCCTTTGAAATCAAGCCATATCCCACAGTATAACCCTTGCTGTCATCTCCAAAAGTAATACTTGAGCCAGCTCTCTCCTTAAACTCTGTGAGCAGGATAGAATCACCAGTCATGTGTCTTGAACAACCACTATCCAAGTACCAAAGATTCTTTCCGTTTCCCTGCACACATCAAAATCAAATCAAGTTGATTTTGGTACCCAAGTTTCCTTGGGTCCTGCCTTGTTAGCTTTCTTTTTCTGTTTCTTAGGCTTTATCTCATTTGACTTGGGGATATCAGATTCATCCTTGGTCATTTGAATTGGGTCTCTGAAACCATTCATTGCAACAGAATTATCATGCATATTATAATCAACAGGGAATGGCATGCTATTAGTAAACATGTTATTCCAGTAAGGCATGCTAAATGGCATTTGTGGTATACTAAATGCAGCATAATAAGGATTAGGTGCAAATGACATGTTAGCAAACTGTGAATTCATATTCTGTGTAGACATAGCATTCATAGGCATGGGAGGCATGGCATTCATGTTAGGAAAGTAAGGTGGCACAGACATGGAAGTAGGCATGGCAGATTTGCAATTAACAGACAGATGATTTACACTAATACACTTGACACAGATTTTTCTAGGAGCATATTTATCAGGTGTGTAGTTATTGTGTTTGTTAATCCCTACTTTACCTTTTCTATTGTTTTTCTTTTTAGTCTCTGTTTTTACCTCAATCTTTTCAAGTCTGTAACTTAACTGTTTGACAGTCATGTGACCAACATTAGCCTTTTTCCCTTTCTTAACCTGACTCGATTCTCCTGAAACAAATTTCTTGGAAACAGAACCATACTTCTCATTCATCTTAACAAGTTTGGCTTTACTGATAGGCTTGCTTATAGCCGACGAATGAGGGTTTTCATCATTCGACGGATAACCTTTTTTGTTATCTGACGGATGATCCTCATCATCCATCGAGTCTACATCTGTTAGCACTCCATTCACCAAATAAACTTTTTACAGAAGGGGGGTTGAATGTAAATCTCAAAACTTTTTCAAGTTTTGAGCAGTTTCTAAGGCTAAGTGTTTGAGTGATCAAATGTGTGTGAATTACTTGAAGCTGATGCAGACAGATATATATTCAAACACAAATGTAATGAGCACAAAGAACTTAAAAACTTTTCTGGTGGATTTGTTGTTCCACCAGAGATGTGTTATTTCAGAAAATCTATTATTCAAAGAATTAAATCACAGCTGCTTCCTAGTACAAACTAGATTATTTTCTCTTTTGATATTTCTAAACAGCTCAGAAAAATTCATATCTAATTACTAGCTGCTACTTGGTTTATATATCACCAAGTTTACAAGTGAAGACAAACTGTAAAATACAATTGAAAAGATTCTTCACATGTTTCTTCTTCATTTCTCTATCCAATGCAATCTAGGATAATCTGTAAATCTTTGAATACTTCCTTGTTTGCATCAGAATGGAAATGCTGCATTTTCTTGATTCCTCCTAGAGGCTTCCACATTCCAGTATGTCTCTGTCAACCCATGTGCCTCTGTCAGCTTGTGAATTGTCATTATCAACTGCTAATGAACTAAGCATACGTTGAAGCTTTCATCCGTTGATGCCTTATCCGTTGAGGCTTTATCCGTTGAAGCTTTATCCGTTGATGCATTATCAGTTGAAGTCTTTATCCATTGAAGCACATATCAGTTGATGGATATTATCCGTTGAAGCATTAGAGACATCCATTGAAGCTTTATTTCTTATCTGTTTAAGGTCTTCAATATCCGTTGACACTTCTTCACTTATACAAAATTACAAGGCATGAAATATTTACAATTAGCCCTCCTATTTGTACATCCATTAGTAGTCAACATGACTGATTATTTCCTAACAACATCTAAGAATTACAGCTTGAAACCAAAGAGTGAAATGTGCTACAATACTAAACTTATTGCTAAGTAAAGTTACTCCTTCAACGGATAGCCAAGATGGTCTTATCCGTTGAGGCTACAAACACTAGATTTCTACTTAAGTGTTTTGCTTAACTTATCATCAAACTAATACACATATTCCTAACAATCTCCCCCTATTTATGTCTACTAGAACTGTAGGCATAAATTTGGGTTTAGCTTGATGATAACAAAACACTTAACAAATATATAAACTGTAATAAAGCAGAAATTCAAAAGTGCTACAAAAATGTATATGCTGAGATGGAATTGAAGAATTACATTGTTTCCAAGGGTGCTCCTTTAGCCTGAGCAAATTACTTTCTTTTCCTTTGATCCCTGGTTTTCTTTCCTAGCCTCCTGTCATTCTCCTCTATTTGAAGTTGAAGTTGTCTGTAGAATTCAGTTTCATCTTCTTCATTGATATCTAACTTAGATTGCATATCCTTGAGAGTTTCATTACTGGCAATCTTTAGCTGATCTTCAATTCTGAAAAATCTTCTGACTCCTTTGTTGTCTCTGAACTCCATCAACCAATGAGGTGATTTGTGAATTGTAATTCCTCTTTCTTGAATGAGTAAAGTTCTAGGCAAAGCATTGGGCTCCCTTCAAGTTTTCCTTATGTTGGCAATCTTGTTGAGAATCTCAGTCTTGGTAGTCCTGATAAAGCCAGAATCCCTTTGTATGGCTGAGTAGACTCTGATCAAGGTGGAGTAGCCTTCATTTAGAATTCTGTGAAGAGGCCATGTTCTTTCCCCAGCTCCTTTGTATTTGAACACTAGTCTTTCTGGTAGTTGTCTGTAGGCAGCTATTCCCCTTACATCCTCCAGCTCATCCAGATAGAGTTCAATGTCTGAAAATTCTTTTATGTCACAGATGTGAACATAATCATCTTTAGAGGTTTGAGGTTTAGGCTTAGGCTTCTGTGTGAATTTGATTGAGGCTTTAGAGGGTGTTGATTTGATTCTTCTTTTCTGCTTCTTTGATGGTGGAGAAGAGGTTAGGAAGGTGGGCAATTTGATGGTGTCCCAATCAATTGGTTCCTCCTTGGGAATGATTGTTCCACCATGAATGTTCATGAAGGGGTAAGGTACAATGGGTTCAGGAATAGAGGGTAGTGGTTTGGATATTGATTGGGTTTCTTCAGTCTTATCTACCTTCTTTCTCTTTGCATTGACCTTCTTTCTTTTCCCTTTCTGCCATTCTTCCTTACTTCTTTCCTCCATCTCAGTACCAACCATGTCCCCCATAGCTTCATCTTCACCTTTGTCTTCAATTTCTTTCTGTTCTTCAGCCTGACTTGACTTTAGCTGTTTTTCAAGCTTTGCTTGTGCTCTTTTGTCAACCTTTAGCTGTTTGGCTTCTTCCTTCAACCTTTTGGTTTCTTCCCTCTTGGCTATTGAGAATTTGGGATGTCCTTGCATCACACATATGCTCTGTCCCTCTCTGAAGATAATAGCCATGTTTCTCCTTACAGCCTCATCCATGGTCTCTTTGAGATATGCAATACTTCTACCTAATAGCTTGTCCTCATCAGCTTTTGGAAGAGGAAAATCCACCTATTTTAGAGGATTCTTTGTAGAGTCCTTATTGGATCTGTTGTTGGGCTTGAGAACCATAGGTTGCAGATCTTTGGAAGAAGTTTCTCCATCGTTATGCCTCCCTACTGGCTTGAGTTCCATAATAATTGATTCCACTTTTGTGCTATGCTTAACAGATTGTGATTGAGAAGTTGTAGAACCAAATATTAGTTGCATCTTTTCATCAATCTTCTTCCTTTGCTCTTTGACTTGCAATTCAGCTGCTGCTATCTGGATTAGATCAATTCCATCTAGCTTTCCTTTGACTTGAATAGTTGGAGAAGTTGTGATGACAGGAACTAGCACTTGAGAAATCTGAACTGTTGTAGATGGCTCTCCTTCCCCTTCCCCTTTATTCTCCCCCTTTTTGTTATCATCAAGGGTAGGGGTCAAGCCTTGTGCTTTTGCCAGCTGCATGAGTAGATTTGTTTGAGTTTGTTGATTCTGAAGAATGGTGACCATAGAGTCTTCAATGATTTGAACCCTATCTTCCAATCTGGCCAGCCTCTTGTCAGCTTCAGATGCTTTCCTCAGTCTCCCCAACAAATCTTGCATAGTACCATAGGGTATAACTGAATCCAATTTTTCAGCATTGTAGGATTTCAGATCAGCAATGTCATGCTTCAGCTCATCCACACTTAGATTTTGTTGGTAATGCTGCAACTGCAAGAGATGCAGAGATTCCAGATGAGCTTGAAGAATTTCCTTGGTACCAGCATCTTGAGTCTCCTGAAGGGCCTTCTGAATTGTCATGACTTGTCTGACCAAAGTGACACCAAACTCTCCTGGTGTTGATGGTTTTGCCCATGCCCATTCAAGAAGATTAGGAACAGAACTTGGGCCAGCTACTCCCCCTAAGTTCATGCTCTCATTCAAAGAATTAGAGTCATCATCATTAGAATTTACTCCAAATTCTTTAGATGGCTCACCAGCTTGAGAAGGCAGCCTGTTGACAGCAGCTTTGTCTCTGAGAAGAGATTCTGAAGTGTGTACAATGTGTAGTGTCTGTTCTGCCTCCATATTGCCCTGTGCAGCCAATAATTGATAGGCTGAAACAGGGTGAGTAAAAGTGTCAGCATCCAAGGAAATGTTATCAATGACAGCTTTGTAATGTTGCTGAAATTGTCTTTCCTTTTCTGCATCATCCACTTTCATTAACTCACTAGCAATGGCTGGATCCACCCTTATAGCTTCTGTACCTGCCTTTCTCTCAATTTCTCTCTATTCTTGCATCAGGGGCTCCCCCTGGCTCACACACACACTCACACCCTCACCCTCACCTTCTAAGGTGTGTAACGACCGGGAAATTTACGTTGTATTATATCATATTTATAATAAAATATGTGTATTAATATGTCAGTTATGTGTGATTATCTGTTAAACCCTAATTGTTACATGATACGTGTATTCTGTATCATTTCTATATTTTTAAGGTATTTTTCAGATGTTTTATATCGTATTCAAAGGTTTCATTTGAAACGCTTTGCAACCCAAATAATGATTTTAAAGCCAGTATTTCAAATAAAATAATGGGCCTTATTTTTCATCAAACGGCTTTTGCAATCGCAATATTCTGAACATCTAGATATTTTATAAATTTTCTCGTTTTACGAAAAATAACTTTTCCGGGCCCCATTGGGTGTTAAAAACCCCACAAAAATCACATTTTTATTTTTATAAAATTATAGGACTTTTATTTATACCATTTCTTTGTATTTTTGAATTATTCACAATTTTTGGGAATTTTTGGCATATATATTGTATATATATAATATTTAAAAATTAAATTTTAATACCCAAAAATTATAAAAATTAGGGCCAAATATTTTTATTAAATGTATAATTAGCCCCTTAATTTTATTTAGGAGTATTATTTTTCATACTATAAATACCCTGATTATTATTAATTAATTCATAATTCTGCAAATTAATTCCCAAATTCAGAAATTAGGGTTCTTGAGTTCTTGATTTCAAGCAAAGATTTGACAGTGATTCTGATCTCCAAATCAAACATGTGAGTACTCAATCGAAAGCTCTTGATCCCTACTTTCCAATTCTATCATCAATTTTGTGTTTTATTACATTGATTTTCAATTCGGATTTTTAGGGTTTATATCTGATTTAGGCGTTTTTGATTCTGGGGTTCTGGATTGATTTTGATGCTTGATATAGTTTCCTTTACTTGTTTACAATTGATTGGTGATGGTTAATTGATCGGAGTTATGTTCAAGATAGTTGTTCTTAATTTAGGGTTTATATAAACTTTAATTAGTTCGTTTTTGTAATTGCAAGAATCTGAGATTGTTTTGGTTATGGGGGTTTGATTGTAGAAGTTAATAGCTTTATTTTGATATATTAATCGTAAATTTTCATGTACGAAATCGTTACTTTGAGTTTTGGCCGGAAATTGTTTGATTTTAGCCGGAGAATTTGATATAAATATTGTTAGGATTAGATCATGATATGGTTGAATTTCTGGGATGATTTTGAATGGAATGGAGGGTCGAATCGAATCAAACGGCTCTGTTTTGATGTTGAATTGCACTCGCCGGATTCGGGTTTCAAGCTCACCGGAAACCACCGCCGTTGACGGCGTTTCACGGCTTCGGCGGCTCCAGCCACAACGGGGACGGGGGAGAACGACACCTGGGTGACAGAGGAAGGAGTACGCGCAGCAAATCAAGCGGAAAACCCCGCGTTGGTGGTCGTCGATCCACCGGGAAGTTCACCGGCGATGGTTGCCGGCGTTGTTCTTCCAGACCCGATTGGGTTGGGGACGACCCGGTTTCCAACCCGGAAACGACCCGGGTTCAATCCTAAAAACCCAAACCTTGATTTTGTTTTTGTGTTTCTGATTAACTAATTAATTATTTATATTTTAGTATATTAAAATCAGTTTTTAATAATTCTAATAATTATATAAAAATTAGTTTTAAATTCTGATAAATAATATTATTAATTTCTGAATTATTTTATTAAATTATAAATTCGGATTTAATTAAATAATTAATAATTAAGGATTAAATAATACGATTAATAATCCGATAATTAGTTAGTATTACGTGTAACTCGTATCTATACGAGTAGTGATTCGATAATTAAAATTATTATTCGAGCGATAATTATTCAAAGAATATCGTAATAAATATTCGTATCGTATGATTAAATATCGATTGAATCGTAGAAATTGTAATAATAATCGTAATAATTCAATAATGATACGAAAAAGATGAATGACTCGTATTTACACGAGTAATTGATTGTTGAGTTCGATTATGATTCGAATAATTTAGTAATTAACGTATCAGTAAAGGATATCGATTATTTATTTATAAATAATCGATCTAATCAAATCAATAACGATAAGTTGTAGATATTTGTAATAAATTGTGATTAATCCTAATAATTAAGGATTAATTATTTTAACTTAATAAATAATTATTAATTATTTATTTATTATGTATTTATTAAATATTTAAAAAATGATTAATTATTTTGATAATTAATCACATAAATTTCAATAAATCATAACTTTTTCGTTTTAACTCCAAAAATTATAAAAAAATTATTTTTGACTTTGATTTTTCTTAAATAATTATTCAAAAATTATTTTAGGATTTAAAAATTAGCAATAATTATTTATATTGAATTATCAGTGTTTAATTGATAATAATTCAACCATTAGTCTGAATTGAGCGAAACGAAAGCCTGTTGACTCAGAAAAATGAATTCTTTTCACTAAAAATAATATGAAGACCTAATTTCTTCTCGAAATTAGTTGATTTTATTGATTGCTTGATTATCAGTCGAAATGCGTGCTGAGACGAGTTCGAAAAATTACAGAAAAATGGGAAATGAAGCAGAAGGTGATCAACGGAGCAATCAGCGAGTCAATTTTGATTCTAAAAATTATTTTGACTATAAAAATGATTATGTGCTTATGTGCTTATGTGTATTATGTGGTTAATCGAGTCTTACTAGCTTATATGTAAAATAAGAGTCAGTTATAGGCGCATGGGTAGATAATAGGAACGAAATGAAGTCAATTCAAGATGCAAATTAAAGTACAAGATGACTTAATCAGTCTATTTTGCTAACAGAAGCTAAGCCAGCAAGGCAGGTCAAGTAGGGGATAGACGGAAGTAATTTAATTGCAGTGAGTCGCGCAAAAGGCAAGTTTCTTCCCTATTCTAATTTCAGAATAGTAATATTTATTTCAAATTCTTATTACATTTGCATTACTTTAACTCCTTTATTCATATCTCAGTTCGATTCTTGAATTATTCTTTTCATTTGAATTTATTATTCATATTCCAATTATTACTCACAATTATTAATTTATTCTGGTGATTAGAATATATCAAAGTATACCGATTGTTCCGGTTGCTATTCTAAGGACTGGATAACATTACTTTTGGGGATTAAGGTTACTTAATCCTAAGGACCGGAACATAACCGGATCCTTGAGATGGGTCGTAGTGCCTGGGTGCCCGACGGGATCTATATAGTGAGATATAGATCTGCACTGTATCCTGGCTGATCAGCAGGGTATAGCTGCGAACTTGAATCCAGTGTAGTTCGTTTATATTTGCCAGCAATGGCCTTCTTTTGATTCTTATGAGGTTATATCTTTGCAGATATACCTGGGATACGGATTCAGTTATATTGCTTTAACATTGTGTATATTTGGTAGACTTGTTGAGCAATTTTGGCTCACCTCTTTTTGTTGTTATTCACCTTATTGTTTCAGTTAAGAAGGAATATGAAACCCGTCAGAACACGAGTGGTAAAGAAGCGGGTCAAGCCTCGGGATCCTCTTATACCCAAGGTGTTGATCCCTATCCAGGAAGAAAGCTTTGAGTTGGCCGAGCAGGTGGAGTGTTAATAGATAGTATGTGTGTTTAAATAAAAGCTGAACTTAGTTTAAAATGAGTTAGACAATGGTTTGTAATAAAGAAAGTTTGTGAGATTTAAAAATGTTGGTTTGTAATAAAAGTAGTTAGTGGTTCTTGTTTTCATACTTCAACCTAGAAAGATCCTGGTAGTTGTTAAGGGGTTTAGTTTCATTTCTTTATTATTTATCAATAAGCTTGTACAGGTTTGGTGATTGGCTTGTAACCCCAGACTTATACCCCGGGTCTGGAGGGCGTTACAGTTTGGCATCAGAGCTGTAGGTTTGGTCCCTGAAAACAAGAACATTAGGATTAAGATAGGATAGAGAGATCACATATGATAGGGATAGTCAGATTAGGAAAAATAGTGTTAGGATTTAGGTCAGATTAAAATAGGAAAGTATAAATCTTAGAATTATTTAGTGACCTTTTCTTTTCTTTGGTATATTATCAGATGGCATCTTCTGGTTATTCTGCATCTTCCGAGAGGACAGTCACTGGGCCAGCAGCACCAGTTATACCTCCAGTATCTGAGTATATGTTTCCTCCTCTACCACCTCTACCACCATTGCCACAGGAGCCGGTACCACCAGTTCAGGGGATAGTTCATGACCCCATAGAGATGTTTGATCCTTTTGAGTTCTTCGAGCCGATAGTTCCTTTACCTATTGAGTATCAGTTTATACCAGGTATTGAGCAGGAATTACCACCACTACCATTGTTACCTCCTATACCAGTGCATGCCCCAGAGCCGGACATAGTTCAGATGATTCCAGTCGAGGGGATGGGAGAGCATGATGTGGATCTACAGTTAGGTTTACCACAGCCGGGTGCAGGTATTCCGAGGGTTCCTTCCCAGGAGTCAGTAGGTCAGATTATTCAGCCGCATATGGTACCATACCATGAGTATAGAGTTATGAGGGATGATATGGAATATTGGCGGGCACAGTGTCGAGAGATTATGCATCTGTTTAATCAGAGGGACAGAGGACCGTTAGCAGCCCTACAGCCAGATTACTACATGAGGCAGCGACTACAGTCAGTATTGATGAGCGCTACTTGGGAGCTTGATGAGTTGACCCATGATGGACCTCCTTCTTTTGCAAAGTTCTATCGTATATTCCGCTTGGCACAGACTTTAGTCCAGGCACTTAGAGAGGAGCTTAGGCGTATTCCGCCTGGGTTCTGAGATGGTTTGAGACGATGACTCCAGAGTTCATGTGTATATAGAGGCAGCATAGTATAACCTAGTGAGTAGTGTGTATGTGGTATCAGTAGTTTAACTTGTAGTAGTAGTTTAACTTGTAGCGATAGTGTGACTTGTAGCCGTAGTGATGACCAGTAGCCCGAGACTTTTTGTATCAAGCATTTACACCTGAAGCTGGTGTCACATATATATATATATATATAAACTGAACTTTTCAAATATCTTTTATTTAAATTTCAGTCTTTCCAGTTTTACAGCATTTACTTTCACTTTATTGCTTTACAGTCTTTTATACTATAATTCTTGTTGAAAAAAAAAATAGAAAAGAAAAAAATAAACATTTTATTTAACTATTTACATTTCTAGTTTTTACATTTAGTAACTGTTTTCTTTAAATAAACCATGTTATTAATACAGGATAAATTGTTTCCATTACATATTGTCAATTGTTTATTAAACTGTTAAATAAATATCACCTGTTTTATTATCAGAAAAAGATGGCACCAAAAAGAAAGACTAGGGCTGAGACCTCTAACAACAATTCTGAAGGCCAGACCAATGAAACCATGAACCAAATGTTCCATCTGATGCAACAACAGATGGTAATGATGCAGCAGCAGATGCAGCATCAGCAACAGCAGATACAACAACAAATGTTACCATAACCACCTCGTCCTGAGCCTCAACCTGTTGTTACTTTTAAGCAGTTTCAGTCAGTTAAACCTCTAGAATTTGATGGGTCTACTGATCCTATTAAAGCTACCACCTGGTTAAAGGAAATAGAGAAAGCTTTTGTACTAGTGAAGGTAGGTGAGGACCAGAAGACTGATTTTGCTAGTTACTTGTTGAAGGGAGAGGCAAATTATTGGTGGGAATCTAAAAAGGCTTTAGAAGGTGAAGATGTTATTGCTTGGGATAGGTTCAAAGAATTATTTTTAGAGAAGCATTTTCCTCGCTACGTAAGAAATCAGATGCAGATAAAGTTTTTAGAGCTGAAGCAGGGAAGTATGTCTGTGACAGAGTATGAAGCCAAATTTAATGAGTTGGCTAGGTTTGTTCTGGAACAGGTGGACACTGAAGGGAAACGAGTGCAGAGGTTTCAAGAAGGATTACGACCATGGATTCGCGGACAAGTTGCAGTTTTTGAATTAGCAACATATACCACTGTAGTCCAGAAAGCTTTGATCATCGAAGGGGAAAGTGAAAGATCTCAACGAGACAGAGGACAGGGAAGTTTCCAAGACCGTTTCAACAGAAAGCCGGGATTTCAAGCCCGGGCAAATCTGAATTTCTAAAGGATAGGACAGGGTACACAAAAAGCAGGTAATCGTTTCCAAGTCTCCAACCAGCAGGGAATTGTTAAGGTTTCAGTGCCGTATTGCAAAACTTGTGGACGCAAGCATACCGGCGTATGTATTAAAGCAGAGGTGACATGTTTCAAATGCAAGCAGAAAGGGCACTACTCTAACGAATGTCCGATAGGAAAAACAACAGAAATCACTTGCTATCAATGCGGAAGGAGAGGGCATATCGCTAGGAATTGTAAAGGACCAGCAATGGCAGCCAGTATTCCGAAGGTATTGGCATTACCTCCGCCACTGCCGCCAAATCAATCCAGAGCAAGGACTTTTAACATGACCATGAAAGAAGCAGTACAGAATCCAAGTGTGATTGCAGGTACGCTTTTGGTGAACTCCGTAGATTCAAAAGTATTAATTGATTCTGGAGTTACTCGTTCATTTATTTCTGAAGAATTTCTTGATAAGTTACATTACGAAATGGAATGGTTGGGCGAGACATTAATTATAAAATTAGCGAATGACGACCAAGTTCCAGTAGATCGAGTATGTCCTGCGTGTGATGTAGAAATAGCTGGACATCATTTCTCTGTGAAAATTCCTTTTAAGCTAGGAGAATTTGATGTGATTTTGGGAATGGATTGGTTAGCGTATCATAAGGCTCAAATAGATTGTGCGAATAAGAAAGTGAAATTGCGAACTGCGGAAAATGCAACGGTAATATTCAAAGGTGAAAAACAGTGGAAGAAATTTCTCACCGTGATGCAGACCAAACGATTGCTTCGACAAGGATGTGAGGCGTACATAGCTTACGTGTTAGATACTGAAAAAGGAAGTCCTAGAATAGAAGACATTCCAGTTGTATGTGAGTATCCGGACGTCTTTCCAGACGAGCTTCCAGGGTTACCGTCAGATCGAGAAATCAAGTTCACAATTGATCTAGCACCAAGTACAGAACCAGTTTCGAAAGCTCCGTATCGAATGGCTCCAGTCGAGATGAAGGAATTGTCAACGCAACTGCAAGATCTTCTAGACCGAGGTATTATACGACCTAGTATATCCCCATGGGGTGCACCAGTATTATTTGTGAAGAAGAAGGATGGCAGTATGCGATTATGCATCGACTATCGAGAGTTGAATAAACTCACTATTAAGAACAAGTATCCTTTACCGAGAATCGACGATTTGTTCGACCAGCTAAAAGGAGCTGCATGGTTTTCAAAGATAGATTTGCGATCAGGCTATCATCAATTGAAGATTAAAGCTGAAGATATTCCTAAGGCTGCATTTCGTACGAGATATGGACATTACGAGTTTCTTGTAATGGCATTCGGTTTGACAAACGCGCCAGCTGCATTCATGGATTTGATGAACAGGATATTCAAGAAATATTTGGACAAGTTTGTAATTGTATTCATTGATGACATTTTGATTTACTCCGAGACAGAAGAAGAGCATGCAGAACACTTGAGGATAGTTTTGGAAATCCTGAGGAAAGAGCAATTGTACGCAAAATTCTCAAAATGTGAATTCTGGTTAAGGGAAGTACAATTTCTAGGGCATATCATCAGTAGAGAAGGCATCCAAGTCGATCCAGCAAAGATTGAAGCTGTGTTGAACTGGGAACGACCAAAGACACCAACAGAAGTTCGAAGTTTCTTGGGATTGGCAGGATATTATCGAAGGTTTGTCAAAGATTTTGCGAAAATAGCAACACCGTTGACCAAATTAACTCGAAAAAGTGAAAAGTTTGAATGGAATGATAAGTGTGAAGAAAGTTTTCAAGAGTTAAAGAACCGGTTGGTGACCGCACCAATACTGGTATTGCCAGATGAGCAAGGGAATTTCGTTATTTTCAGCGACGCTTCGTATCGCGGGCTAGGATGTGTATTGATGCAACACGATAACGTCATCGCATATGCTTCGAGACAACTTAAACCTCATGAACAGAAATATCCTACACATGATCTGGAATTGGCAGCGATTGTATTTGCATTGAAGCTTTGGAGACATTATCTCTACGGTGAAAGATGCGAAATCTACACGGATCATAAAAGTCTGAAGTATATCTTTACACAAAAGGAACTGAACATGTGACAATGTCGATGGCTAGAATTGATAAAGGATTACGATGTTACAATCAGTTATCATCCAGGAAAAGCAAATGTTGTAGCGGATGCGTTGAGCAGGAAAGAAAGATTGAATTGGTTAACTTCATGCGAAGAATTGGCCAAGGAATTCGATAAATTGGAAATCGAGATTCGTGTTTCCAATGAATCTGCAGAAGCTATCTATACTATGACTTTCCAACCGGAATTGTTAGAGAAGATTCGCCGCTGTCAAGATGAAGTGATGAGTCAAGATGACGACCTGACGGGAGAAGAGATCACAACTCAGAAAGATAGTGAAGGAATTTTACGCTTTGCGTCGAGAATCTGGATCCCTAATGTGGTAAAATTAAAAGAAGAAATAATACGAGATGCGCACAATTCGAAGTATTCCATTCATCCAGGAAGTACAAAAATGTATCGCGATCTGAAAGAAAACTTCTGGTGGCCGAACATGAAAAAGGAAATAGCAGAATGGGTGAGTAAATGCTACACATGCCAGCGAGTTAAAGCGGAACATCAACGTCCGAGCGGGTTATTGCAACCGTTAGACATTCCAGAATGGAAATGGGAACATCTAGCGATGGATATTGTGGTAGGACTACCAAGGACTAAGGCAAATCATGATGCGATATGGGTAATCATTGACAGACTTACAAAATCGACACATTTTCTACCAATTAACGAAAGATTTTCGCTCGACAAATTAGTGCACATATATCTTAAAGAAATTGTGATGCGACATGGAGTTCCAATATCTATCGTGTCTGATCGAGATCCTCGTTTCAATTCAAGATTTTGGAGACAATTTCAAGAATGCCTTGGAACGAAATTAAACATGAGTACCGCTTATCATCCGCAAACCGACGGGCAAAGTGAAAGAACTATCCAAACGATTGAAGACATGTTACGAGTTTGTGCGATCGATTTTGAAGGCAGCTGGGATGAACATTTACCTCTGGGGGAATTTTCTTATAATAACAGTTATCACGCCAGTATTGGAATGCCACCGTATGAAGCACTATATGGGAAAAAATGCAGATCACCAGTACACTGGGATGAAGTTGGAGAACGCAAAATTTTGGGTCCAGAATTAATTCAGCAAACAAAGGAAAAGATTGAACTTATTCGGAAATGACTCGATGCAGCGCAAAACAGGCAACGCAAATACGCAGACCAAGCACGGAAGGATATGGACTATCAGGAAGGAGAACACGTATTACTTAAAATATCGCCATGGAAAGGATTGACTAGATTTAGCAATAAGGGTAAATTGAAGCCACGATATGTCGGACCATTTGAAATTTTGAAGAAAGTAGGAAAACTTGCATACGAATTAGCTTTACCGCCTCATATGCAACATATTCACAATGTGTTTCACGTGTCAATGCTTAAGCGATATAATTCTGATTCTAGGCATATAATAGAGTATGAACCGATAGATATCCAACCTGATTTGTCTTTTGTAGAGCAGCCGGTAAGAATTTTAGATCGGCGAGAGAAAGTGTTGAGAAATAAGTCTGTATATTTAGTGCGAGTGTTGTGGAGAAATCCTATGGTTGAAGAATCAACCTGGGAACTTGAAAGTAAAATGTTAGAGAAATACCCTCATTTGTTTTCATAAAAGATTCTGAGGACAGAATCCAATTAAGGGCGGGAGAATGTAACGACCGGGAAATTTACGTTGTATTATATCATATTTATAATAAAATATATGTATTAATATGTTAGTTATGTGTGATTATCTGTTAAACCCTAATTGTTACATGCTACGTGTATTCTGTATCATTTCTATATTTTTAAGGTATTTTTCAGATGTTTTATATCGTATTCAAAGGTTTCATTTGAAACGCTTTGCAACCCAAATAATGATTTTAAAGCCAGTATTTCAAATAAAATAATGGGCCTTATTTTTCATCAAACGGCTTTTACAATCGCAATATTCTGAACATCTAGATATTTTATAAATTTTCTCGTTTTACGAAAAATGACTTTTCCGGGCCCCATTGGGTGTTAAAAACCCCACAAAAATCACATTTTTATTTTTATAAAATTATAGGACTTTTATTTATACCATTTCTTTGTATTTTTGAATTATTCACAATTTTTGGGAATTTTTGGCATTTATATTGTATATATAAAATATTTAAAAATTAAATTTTAATACCCAAAAATTATAAAAATTAGGGCCAAATATTTTTATTAAATGTATAATTAGCCCCTTAATTTTATTTAGGAGTATTATTTTTCATACTATAAATACCCTGATTATTATTAATTAATTCATAATTCTGCAAATTAATTCCCAAATTCAGAAATTAGGGTTCTTGAGTTCTTGATTTCAAGCAAAGATTTGACAGTGATTTTGATCTCCAAATCAAACATGTGAGTACTCAATCGAAAGCTCTTGATCCCTAATTTCCAATTCTATCATCAATTTTGTGTTTTATTACATTTATTTTCAATTCGGATTTTTAGGGTTTATGTCTGATTTAGGCGTTTTTGATTCTGGGGTTCTGGATTGATTTTGATGCTTGATATAGTTTCCTTTACTTGTTTACAATTGATTGGTGATGGTTAATTGATCGGAGTTATGTTCTAGATAGTTGTTCTTAATTTAGGGTTTATATAAACTTTAATTAGTTCGTTTTTGTAATTGCAAGAATCTGAGATTGTTTTGGTTATGGGGGTTTGATTGTAGAAGTTAATAGCTTTATTTTGATATATTAATCATAAATTTTCATGTACAAAATCGTTACTTTGAGTTTTGGTCGGAAATTGTTTGATTTTAGCCGGAGAATTTGATATAGATATTGTTAGGATTAGATCATGATATGGTTGAATTTCTGGGATGATTTTGAATGGAATGGAGGGTCGAATCGAATCAAACGGCTCTGTTTTGATGCTGAATTGCACTCGCCGGATTCGGGTTTCAAGCTCACCGGAAACCACCGCCGTTGACGGCGTTTCACGGCTTCGACGGCTCCAGCCACAACGGGGACGGGGGAGAACGACACCTGGGTGACAGAGGAAGGAGTACGCGCAGCAAATCAAGCGGAAAACCCCGCGTTGGTGGTCGTCGATCCACCGGGAAGTTCACCGGTGATGGTTGCCGGCGTTGTTCTTCCCGACCCGATTGGGTTGGGGACGACCCGGTTTCCAACCCGGAAACGACCCGGGTTCAATCCTAAAAACCCAAACCCTGATTTTATTTTTGTGTTTCTGATTAACTAATTAATTATTTATATTTTAGTATATTAAAATCAGTTTTTAATAATTCTAATAATTATATAAAAAATAGTTTTAAATTCTGATAAATAATATTATTAATTTCTGAATTATTTTATTAAATTATAAATTCGGATTTAATTAAATAATTAATAATTAAGGATTAAATAATACGATTAATAATCCGATAATTAGTTAGTATTACGTGTAACTCGTATCTATACGAGTAGTGATTCGATAATTAAAATTATTATTCGAGCAATAATTATTCAAAGAATATCGTAATAAATATTCGTATCGTATAATTAAATATCGATTGAATCGTAGAAATTGTAATAATAATCGTAATAATTCAATAATTATACGAAAAAGATGAATGACTCGTATTTACACGAGTAATTGATTGTTGAGTTCGATTATGATTCGAATAATTCAGTAATTAACGTATCAGTAAAGGATATCGATTATTTATTTATAAATAATCGATCTAATCAAATCAATAACGATAAGTTGTAGATATTTGTAATAAATTGTGATTAATCCGAATAATTAAGGATTAATTATTTTAACTTAATAAATAATTATTAATTATTTATTTGTTATGTATTTATTAAATATTTAAAAAAATGATTAATTATTTTGATAATTAATCACATAATTTTCAATAAATCATAACTTCTTTGTTTTAACTCCAAAAATTATAAAAAAATTATTTTTGACTTTGATTTTTCTTAAATAATTATTCAAAAATTATTTTGGGATTTAAAAATTAGCAATAATTATTTATATTGAATTATCAGTGTTTAATTGATAATAATTCAACCGTTAGTCCGAATTGAGCGAAACGAAAGCCTGTTGACTCAGAAAAATGAATTCTTTTTACTAAAAATAATATGAAGACCTAATTTCTTCTCGAAATTAGTTAATTTTATTGATTGCTTGATTATCAGTCGATATGCGTGCCGAGACGAGTTCGAAAAATTACAGAAAAATGGGAAATGAAGCAGAAGGTGATCAACGAAGCAATCAGCGAGTCGATTTTGATTCTAAAAATTATTTTGACTATAAAAATGATTATGTGCTTATGTGCTTATGTGTATTATGTGGTTAATCGAGTCTTACTTGCTTATATGTAATATAAGAGTCAGTTATAGGCGCATGGGTAGATAATAGGAACGAAATGAAGTCAATTCAAGATGCAAATTAAAGTACAAGATGACTTAATCAGTCTATTTTGCTAACAGAAGCTAAGCCAGCAAGGCAGGTCAAGTAGGGGATAGACGGAAGTAATTTAATTGCAGTGAGTCGCGCAAAAGGCAAGTTTCTTCCCTATTCTAATTTCAGAATAGTAATATTCATTTCAAATTCTTATTACATTTGCATTACTTTAACTCCTTTATTCATATCTCAGTTCGATTCTTGAATTATTCTTTTCATTTGAATTTATTATTCATATTCCAATTATTACTCACAATTATTAATATATTCTGGTGATTAGAATATATCAAAGTATACCGATTGTTCCGGTTGCTATTCTAAGGATTGGATAACATTACTTTTGGGGATTAAGGTTACTTAATCCTAAGGACCGGAACATAACCGGATCCTTGAGATGGGCCGTAGTGCCTGGGTGCCCGACGGGATCTATATAGTGAGATATAGATCTACACTGTATCCTGGCTGATCAGCAGGGTATAGCTGCTAACTTGAATCCAGTGTAGGTCATTTATATTTGCCAGCAATGGCCTTCTTTTGATTCTTATGAGGTTATATCTTTGCAGATATACCTGGGATACGGATTCAGTTATATTGCTTTAACATTGTGTATATTTGGTAGACTTGTTGAGCAATTTAGGCTCACCTCTTTTTGTTGTTATTCACCTTATTGTTTCAGTTAAGAAGGAATATGAAACCCGTCAGAACACGAGTGGTAAAGAAGCGGGTCAAGCCTCGGGATCCTCTTATACCCAAGGTGTTGATCCCTATCCAGGAAGAAAGCTTTGAGTTGGCCGAGCAGGTGGAGTGTTAATAGATAGTATGTGTGTTTGAATAAAAGCTGAACTTAGTTTAAAATGAGTTAGACAATGGTTTGTAATAAAGAAAGTTTGTGAGATTTAAAAATGTTGGTTTGTAATAAAAGTAGTTAGTGGTTCTTGTTTTCATACTTCAACCTAGAAAGATCCTGGTAGTTGTTAAGGGGTTTAGTTTCATTTCTTTATTATTTATCAATAAGCTTGTACAGGTTTGGTGATTGGCTTGTAACCCCAGACTTATACCCCGGGTCTGGAGGGCGTTACAAGGTGGCACTCCTCTCACTCACTTTTGCCATGCTGGAAGAAATAACATGCATATGGTGACTCTGAACCTCTCCTTTTTCCTGGGAGCAACCCAGCCTCTCACTCAAAAGATCACTCCCTTCCCTCAAACCTAAAAGTGATTGTACAGTTGCCATGTCCTCTACAGTTGGAATTGTTTCTGTTAAGTGTGTAGAGACCATCAACGGATAGGGAATATCCGTTGAAGTGGAAACTGATGGTATCAACGGATAACTGCTGTTAAGCTTATCCGTTGAAGAATAACCACTTGTCAACGGATGAGAGATATCCGTTGAAGAAGGAAAAGATGTAGATATAGAAAGTGACATAATTGTTAAATCTGTGTGGATTGATTTTAAGTGTGGTGACACAGATTCTGCAACTACATCTGAAATAATTGGCTGATGATCCAACAAATCATCTAAAAGATGATGATCACCAGGTGTTGAGTGGGGCTCCTCCCTGAGTTTTAATGAGGGAGAATCAGGAATTGATGTGAATATCATATTCACATCCAGAGAGGGTGTTGGAGAGTTTGATGAATGGTGTGTTTCTATATTGAGAGAATGGGGCTGTGATTCCACATTTGCTGGAATCACGTCAAGCTGAATTTGAGAAGGCACAGATACAGATGGATGTATCTGTGCTGTGTGTGTCCCTTGTGTGGAAACTAGGGTCTTGGCCTTCTTCTTCCTTGAAAAGGCTTTAAATGGTGAATGTGTGGCTTCAGTGTCCCTCCCTCTTTTTTTCTGTATCCCTGGTTGGGGACTATTTTTAATAGTTAAACCCTTTTGGGAGGATGCAACTAGGGATGTGCTAGACTCCTTTTGAACCACCACAGTCTTTTGAGAGACTGTGGCTTGGCTGGTTTGGGTACCACTCACCTCTCCCACCTTATCCTGGGGGGCTTTTTGATGTTCACCCCTCCCCTCACCACTCACACCCTGTTCACTCCCTTCAGGGTTTATGGTAGTTGTTACAACTGTTGTCTTTTGAGAGACAACAGAGGTAGGTTTCTTTGACTTAACTTTGGAAACTTTAGATTTGGTGGCTTTGGTAGGAGCCTATTTGGACAAAGACACAGGTTCCATAGCCACACTAGAAGGCAAAGAAATATTGGGGTTGGAAATAGTAGGAGTTATAGAAGTATTTACCTCACTTACCTGTGGTGCATTCATGATTGGCAAGTATACCAATGGCGCCTGGTTGTTGAGGTTCATTCTCAAAAGGTCTGCAAGGACCCTTTTCTCTTGTGCCCAGCATTTGAGTTTATTATTCTCATTGGATATAACCAAACCTTCAGCAACATGGTTAGCCAATAACATAAAGAATCTAGCATAGTAGATGTTATGTGGTCTATTAGCTTTGTTACCAATCTGGAACCTAATTCTAGCATAACACAGTTGCTAAAATTAAAGTACCTATCAGAAACTAGCATATAGAGCATATTAACAAGAGATGAAGTGATAGCATCAAAATTGCTAATCTTCCCAGAGAAAACCTTAATAAAGGCATCTCCAAGAAAACTCCATTCTTTCCTAAGGCCTTTCCTTCTAATACTACCTAAACTAGCAGAATCAAAAGCATAGCCTATGGAATCTAGCATAGCAGAGACATCTTTATCAGTGTGTGGTGTCATGGCATTATTCTCAGGCAACTTAAAGTAAGATTGTATATCATCACAATTAATGCAATAGTCCTTACCTTTGAGAGAGAAGGCAATAGTCATATCTGTGGAGTTGAACTCTGCAGTTGTCCAAATCTCCTCAATCACTTCACAGTAGATGGTTGGGGCTTCCAGCATTGCATAGCTTAGTTTGCAGTTTTTGATGAAGTCCATCATCTTCTGATAATCAGAATGGGCTTCATTCTTTTCAACAAAGGCTATGAAATTATTTTTTTCATAAACAAATCATGTTTGAGACATAATTTTGACTACTGGTGCCATTGTTGTGAGTAGAGGTTGCAGAGAAAAACTTGAGAATTTAGAGAGAAAGAGAATAAGAATTGCAAGAAAGCGTAAAGTGAGAATAAGAGTTCAATTGGGCTTTTATACTTTCTTGAATTAAAACGTAAATAAAATGATTAAATGATACTTTTAAGTAAGTTACAGCCGTTCAAGAATAAATAAAACTGTAGAAATTCTGAAAACTACCTTAAATACAAATATATACAACACTGTATATCTGTATCAACGGTTGAGTTAAAGAATCAACGGATGTGACTCACTTATAGTAACTGACGTGACACTTCAACGGATAAGGGAAATAGTTATCCGTTGATGAACAACACCATTTTATCCGTTAAAGGATAAAATTACCAGAAATGTATTTGTCTTTCAACGGATAATGAACATCCGTTGATATAACAATTTTGGCTTTCAACGGATAGAGAATATCCGTTGATAGGATAAGTCTTAATTAAAGCCAGCTTTGTTCTTGCAGCAAATTCATTTCAGGCTTCAAGACATATTATGTAGATGACATAGATTATGAATAATTAAGCATACCTAACTCACTTACTAATCTTGTGAATGTTGATTCATCAAGTGGCTTGGTAAATATGTCTGTAATCTGCTTTTCACTTGGAACAAAATGAAGTTCCACTGTACCTTTCATCACATGTTCCCTAATGAAGTGGTACTTGATATCAATGTGCTTGGTTCTTGAGTGCTGCACTGGATTTTCAGTAATGGCAATGGCACTTGTGTTGTCACAGAATATTGGAATTTTGTCAACAGTCAGACCATAGTCAAATAGTTGATTCCTCATCCATAGTATCTGTGCACAGCAACTACCAACAGCAATGTACTCAGCTTCAGCTGTTGAAGTGGAAACAGAATTCTGCTTCTTGCTGAACCATGATACAAGCTTGTTCCCTAGAAATTGACAGGTGCCTGTTGTGCTTTTCCTGTCTATTCTGCAACCTGCATAATCTGCATCTGAGTAGCCAATTAGATCAAAACCAGACTCTCTAGGGTACCAAATTCCTAGATTTGGAGTCCCCTTGAGATATCTGAAAATTCTTTTAATAGCCACTAAGTGAGATTCTTTAGGGTCAGCTTGAAATCTAGCACAGAGATATGTAGAAAACATTATATCAGGTCTACTAGCAGTTAAATATAAAAGTGAGCCAACCATGCCTCTATAACTTGTAATATCCACAGACTTTTCAGCCTTATTTAATTCAAGCTTAGTGGCAGTGGCCATGGGAGTTTTTGCAGGTGAACAATCCATTAAGTCAAACTTCTTTAAAAGATCATAAATATATTTAGTTTGACTAATGAAAATTCCACCACTAACTTGTTTAACTTGTAAACCAAGAAAGTAAGTTAGCTCTCCCATCATGCTCATTTCATATTTACTTTGCATTAATTTAGCAAACTTTTTACAAAGCTTATCATCTGTAGATCCAAATATAATATCATCTACATAAATTTGTACAAGTATCTTAGAGCCATTAACATTTCTAAAGAAGAGAGTTTTGTCAACAGTACCTCTTGTGAAGTGATTATCTAGAAGGAACTTTGACAAAGTCTGGAAACTGGAGTAAATGTTTCATCAAAATCTATTCCCTCTTGTTGAGAATAGCCTTTAGCAACCAATCTGGCTTTATTCCTTATGACAATGCCATTTTCATCCATCTTGTTTCTGAATACCCATTTTGTGTCAATAGAACTCTTGTTCTTTGGCTTGGGTACCAGCTTCCATACTTTGTTCCTCTCAAATTGGTTTAGCTCCTCTTGCATTGCTAAAATCCAATCTGGATCCAATAGAGCTTCTTCCACTCTCTTAGGTTCCTCCTGTGATAGAAAGCTACTATACAGACATTCATCTTGAGTAGCCCTTCTAGTTTGTACTTTTGATGTAGCATCACCAATGATCAGTTCAAAAGGGTGATTCTTGGTCCATTTCCTTTGAGGTGGTAGATTAGCCCTAGATGAGGTTGCCTCAGTATTGTCATGATGTGAGATAGAATGTTGATTTGTTGAAACTCCCCCTGAGTTGCTGATCCTTTGAAAGGAATTGGGAGCTCTATCAACTGATGAAGTGAATTGATTATCCGTTGACAGACTGTGATCAACGGATGCTTCATTATGAACTTCAATGGATGATGCACTTTGTCTTTCAACGGATGCTGCATTGCTTCTTTCAACGGAAGCTGAATTATGACTTTCAACGGATGCAGCATTCTGTGCATTATCCAAAGGCAGATTCTGAATTCTTCTTGAGATGCCTTCTTCATCATTCTCATCTTCACTATCATCACAGTATATCTCAATGTTGTCAAATTTGAGTCCTTCATGATGTCCCTCATCTGTTAGTCCATCAATTTTTTTATCATCAAACACAACATGTACAGATTCCATGACAATATTGGTTCTTAGATTGTAGACCCTATATGATTTTCCAGCAGAATAAACAACAAAAATTCCTTCATCAGCCTTTGCATCAAACTTCCCTTTGTGATCAGATTGATTCCTTAAGATGTAGCATTTGCAACCAAAGACATGTAGAAAGTTTAAAGTTGGTTTTCTTCTCTTGAATAATTGATAGGGAGTCATGTATTTTGCCTGATTGATTAGAGAAATATTCTGAGTGTAACATGCACAGTTAACAGCCTCAGTCCAAAAATAAGTTGGGAGTTTTGACTCTTCAAGCATTATCCTTGCAGCTTCAATTAGTGATCTGTTCTTCCTTTCCACCACACCATTTTGTTGTGGAGTTCTTGGAGCTGAGAACTCATGCATGATCCCACTTTCTTCACAGAACAACTTCATGGTTGAATTCTTGAACTCAGTTCCATTGTCACTCCTAATATTCCTTACTTTGAAATCAGGATGATTGTTGACTTGCTTGATATGATTGATGATGATTTCACTAGTTTCATCCTTTGATCCAAGAAAATAAACCCATGAAAACTTTGAGAAACCATCTACAATCACTAGGCAGTATCTTTTCCTTGAAATTGACAATACATTGACTGGTCCAAAAAGATCCATGTGTAGAATTTGTAGTGGTTCATCAATTGCAGATTCAAGCTTCTTACTGAATGATACTTTCTTTTGCTTTCCTTTCTGACAAGCATCACACAGTCCATCCCTTGTGAATTCCACTAGAGGCATTCCTCTAACTAAGTCCTTTTTGACTAGATCATTCATTGTCTTGAAATTCAAATGGGACAGCTTCTTGTGCCATAGCCAACTTTCAACTGGACTTGCTTTGCTGAGAAGACAAGTAATGGATTCTGCATCTGTAGAGTTGAAATCAGCTAAGTACACATTCCCTTTTCTAACTCCAGTTAGAACCACTTTATTGTCCTTTTTACTTGTGACAATACAGGCTTCAGAATTGAAGGAAACAGTATTCCCTCTGTCACATAGTTGACTGATGCTCAATAAATTGTGTTTGAGACCATCAACCAATGCAACTTCATCAATGATGACATTTTCTTTTGAAATCAAGCCATATCCCATAGTGAATCCTTTGCTGTCATCTCCAAAGGTTATGTTAGGGCCAGCTCTCTCCTTAAACTCTGTGAGCAGGGTGAAATCTCCTGTCAGGTGTCTTGAACAACCACTGTCCAAGTACCATAGATTCCTTCTTTGTCCCTGCACACAACAAAATCAATCAAGTTGATTTTGGTACCCAAGTTTCCTTGGGTCCAACCTTGTTAGTCTTTTTCCTAGACTTCATTCCTCATGCATCTTTTGACTTAGGTAACTTTGGGTCAACCTTGGTCTCAGATGTGGTTGGTTGAAGTGTAGGGTTAGTCACAGAATCATTTAACACATTTGATTGAATTTGATAAGGCATAGGTTGTGCAAACATGTTATTCCACATAGGCATATTGTATGGCATTTGAGGCATACTAAATGCATTAAAATAAGGATTGTTAATATATGGCATGTTTGCAAAATGTGCATGGGGATTCTGGTGAGACATAGCAGGCATAGCATGCAGAGGTGACATAGACATGTTAGGCATGGAGGGATTTGAAGGCATGGGAGCATTTTTAACAGATTTGCAATTATCAGATAGATGATTAACACTTTTACAATGCACACAGCTTTTTCTAGGAGCATACCTATCAGGTGTGTAATTGTTATGTTTATTAATCCCTACCTTCCCATTTCTTTTAGATTTTCTTTTAGTTTCCTTCTTATCCTCAACCAACTTAAGCCTATCTTTTAGCTGATCTAAAGTCATGTGTCCTATATTCACCTTACTGACATCTCTGGATGTGCTAGCTCCTTCTTTGACAAAGTTCTTGAGAGTTGAATCATTCTTTTTATTGAGATTTTTATTTTTAAAAGAACTTGCCTGTTTTAATTGATGAGCCTTCAACGGATGCTCATTTTCTTCCTTCAACGGATAACTTTCATCATCCGTTGATTCCACATCCGTTGACAATCCATCAATTAATTCTAACTCCTTTTTGTTTTTCTTCCAGGCATCCTCACAGAATGATTCAATTCCCTGAACCTTTGCAATCTGAACACTGACATCCCTAGATGTTTTCCAGGCCTTGATTACCTCTTGCTCACTTTCTAACTGTGTAGAAAGAATTTCTACTTTCTTAACAGCTTCTGCTAGTTCACTCTCAACAGTCAAGCATTTAAGTTTTATCTTTTCAAGCTCAATTACCTGATCCTCTAACACAGAATTCCTATCACTTAAAAACACATTATTCTCCTTGATCCTAGTGTTTTCTTTTGCTAGTGATTTAAGGGAAACACGCAAATGATATAATTCATTGGTCATATCATTTATGGCTTCATTGCATTCATGTTTAGAAAGCTGAGAGAGATCAGTAGTAATTACCTGGTTGCTTGGTGAACTAGTTTCATTTTCATCAGAATTAGCCATCAGGGCTAGGTTGACATATTCCACATCATCATCTTCATTTACCCCATCTGCTGCCCAATTATCTTGAGTGAGAAAAGCTCTTTCCTTTTGTTTGAGCAAATCAAAATACTTCTTTTTGTAATCAACTTGCTCAAATTTCCTTTTCTCAGAATTTGGCTTCCTACACTCACTTGTAAAGTGTCCACTAATGCCACAGTTGTAACATTTGAACTTTGATTTTTCCACCATGTTTTTGTTTGGCTTAGTGAACTTTATGTTTTTCCTGAACTTCATTTTTGCAAACCTCCTGGACAGAAAGGCCAAATGTTCTTCAATATCATCAGATTCATCCTGACTGGAATTGTCTTCATTCTCAGCAACTTGCTCTTTACCCTTGCTTGATTCTGATTTGCTTGTGCCAATTTTGAGACTTGGCATTGTCTTCTCCTCATTCCTGGCTTCCATCTTTTCACTGTCAGCTACAAGAGCAACTGTTCCTCCTTTTCTCTTTCCCTTTTCCAACAGCTCATCCTGCTCCATTTCAAGTTCATAAGTCTTCAGAATTCCATATAATCTTTAAAGTGTGAAGTTCTTATAATCTTGAGAATTTCTCAAAGAGACAGTCATGGGCTTCCATTCCTTTGGCAGAGACCTAAGAAATTTTAAGTTGGAATCCTTGACTTGGTACACTCTACCATACAGCTTCAATCCATTCAACAGTTTCTGAAACCTGTTGAAGGTATCATTTAATGATTCACCTTCTTCAAAGTGAAAATATTTATACTGTTGAATAAGAAGCTGCATCTTGTTCTCTCTGACCTGCTCAGTGCCTTCACAGATGATTTGTACAGTATCCCAAACTTCCTTTGCAGTTTGGCTATTGATGACATTTTCAAACATATCTTGTTCTAAGCCATTAAACAAAATGTTCATGGCTCTCTTATCCTTGCAGATTTCTTCCATGTCTTCAATAGTCCATTCTGCTTTTGGCTTGGGAATGGACTGTCCAACAACAACTGTTGCAGTAGCAGCTGTGGCTACTTTGTGAGGGATGTGAGGACCATTTTCAATACAGTTGATGTAGCTTTCATCTTGAGAAAGAAGATGTAAATGCATCTTCACTTTCCAGTGATGATAATTATCTTTTTCCAGGACTGGGATTTTTACACCAATATCCTTCCTACTCATGGTAGCAGGAGGATTCTTCTGTGCACTCATGATGTTAGCAGAATAGATCTTTAAACTCTTTGTATGTTAAGAGCTTGCTCTGATACCAATTGTTATTCCCAGTGGACTAACAATGAGATTTACAGAAGGGGGGTTGAATGTAAATCTCAAAACTTTTTCAAGTTTTGAGCAGTTTCTAAGGCTAAGTGTTTGAGTGATCAAATGTGTGTGAATTGCTTGAAGCTGATGCAGACAGATATATATTCAAACACAAATGTAATGAGCACAAAGAACTTAAAAACTTTTCTGGTGGATTTGTTGTTCCACCAGAGATGTGTTATTTCAGAAAATCTGTGATTCAAAGAATTAAATCACAGCTGCTTCCTAGTACAAACTAGATGATTTTCTCTTTTGATATTTCTAAACAGCTCAGGAAAATTCATATCTAATTACTAGCTGCTACTTGGTTTATATATCACCAAGTTTACAAGTGAAGACAAACTGTAAAATACAATTGAAAAGATTCTTCACATGTTTCTTCTTTATTTCTCTATCCAATGCAATCTAGGATAATCTGTAAATCTTTGAATACTTCCTTGTTTGCATCAGAATGGAAATGTTGCATTTTCTTGATTCCTCCTAGAGGCTTCCACATTCCAGTATGTCTCTGTCAACCCATGTGCCTCTGTCAGCTTGTGAATTGTCATTATCAACTGCTAATGAACTAAGCATACGTTGAATCTTTCATCCATTGATGCCTTATCCGTTGAGGCTTTATCCGTTGAAGCTTTATCCGTTGAGGCTTTATCAGTTGAAGTCTTTATCCGTTGAAGCACTTATCCGTTGATGGATATTATCCGTTGAAGCATTAGAGACATCCGTTGAAGCTTTGTTTCTTATCCGTTGAAGGTCTTCAATATCCGTTGACACTTCTTCACTTATACAAAATTACAAGGCATGAAATATTTACAATTAGCCCTCCTATTTGTACATCCATTAGTAGTCAACATGACTGATTATTTCCTAACAACATCTAAGAATTACAGCTTGAAACCAGAGAGTGAAATGTGCTACAATACTAAACTTATTGCTAAGTAAAGCTACTCCTTCAACGGATAGCCAAGATGGTCTTATCCGTTGAGGCTACAAACACTAGATTTCTACTTAAGTGTTTTGCTTAACTTATCATCAAACTAATACACATATTCCTAACACATTATTTCTCTCACTCAAAAAAAAATTGTTTTCTTTGATTTTAGCATTTTCTTTAGTAAGAGACTTAAATGTAACACGCAAATGATATAACTCAGTAGACATGTCATTTATAGCATCATTACACTCAACTTTAGATAAATGTGCAAGGTTTGTAGTAATTACCTGATTACTTGAAGAACTTGTTTCTGTTTCATCAGACTTGGCCATTAGGGCTAGATTGACATAGCTGACATCTTCATCTTCATCCGGACCATCTGCCCAGTCATTTTCTTGTGTAATGAAAGCCCTTTCCTTTTGTTTGAGCAGCTCAAAGTATTTTTTCATATAATCCACAGGCTCAAACTTTTTCTTGTTGGAATCTGACTTCCTACACTCACTGGCAAAATGCCCTGCCAAGCCCCATTTGAAACATTTGAATTTTGATTTATCCACCATATTTCTATTTGGCTTGGCTGCTCCAAAGTTCTTCTTGAACTTGACCTTGGCAAATCTCCTGGAAAGAAATGCTAGGTGTTCATCAATGTCTTCCATGTCATCTTGGCTCAAAGAATCTTCACTTTCTACTGCAAGCCCCTTGCCCTTGCTTTCACAGACCCTTAAAGTTGACTCAACAGCTTCCATCTTCATCTCCTTCTCTTTCTCTAACTCAGTAACTAGTACAATGGATCCTCCTTTCTTCTTTCCTCTCTCCATCCTCTCATCTTGCTCTATTTCAAGCTCATAAGTTTTCAGGATGCCATACAGTCTCTCCAAAGTAAACTACTTATAATCTTGTGAGTTTCTTAATGAGACTGTCATTGCTTTCCATTCCTTTGGAAGAGATCTAAGGAATTTCAGATTTGAGTCTTTTATCTGATAGACTCTTCCATGCAACTTTAGAGCATTTAATAGTTTTTGAAACCTACTAAAAATGTCAGTGAGAGACTCACTTTCTTCATTATGAAAATGCTCATATTGCTGACTTGTTCAATGTCGGGATCAGACCATTTATGCCTTGGCTTGGGGACTGATGGCTCGTTTCCTGTTGCAGCTCTCATTGGAACATGAGGGCCTCTTTCTATGCAGTCAACATAGGCCTCATCTTGAGAAAGCAAATGAAGATGCATCTTTACCTTCCAATGATGGTCATTATCTTTATCCAGAAAAGGGATCTTAACTCCAACATCCTTCTTGTTCATCTTGTTGTATTGTTTTGATCTTTAAACTCTTTGTAAGTTAAGAGCTTGCTCTGATACCAATTGTTAGTCCCTTAACAATATAACAAGAATTACAGAAGGGGGGTTGAATGGAATTCTTGAAACTTTTTTTTGAAATAAAAATGTTCTCACTCGAATATATATATATATATATATATATATATATATATATATATATATATATATATATATATATATATATATATATATATGTGTGTGTGTGTGTGTGTGTGTGTGAATTGATTAGCACAATGCGGAATAGTTACTTAAATGAATCAAAACACAAGTAATTAAAAACAGGAGTCTTTAAAAACTTTCTGGTGGATTTGAATGATTCCACCAGAGATATATAATATATATCGAGAGAACCCTGTGTGCAAAATGCTCACAGCTGCTTACAACAATTGAACAACTAAGAATGCAGAGAAATGCTAAGGATTTTGCTTACAAATGTTTCTCTGCTTGTTTCTCAGATTCGATTGTTCCTTAGTTGCTACTTCTTGGTTTATATATCACCAAGATTACAAAGTAATGAGACAGGATAATAAAACAAAACTATCTAGTCTATTACAATGCTACTTCATTACTCTATTCCAGCATCTTTGAATATCTTCATAATAGCATGGAAATGGCAATGCTTCTTTGTTCTCGAAAACCGAGTTGAATAGGCTACCACATTCCATTTGCATCCACTCGACGCATGTGACTGTGTTGTCACTGTTAATAGATATTTGAATTCTTTATCTATCAGGTTATTGATCATTCGTCGAGTTATTGATCATCCGTCGAGTTATTGATCATTCGTCGGGTTGTTGATCATCCGTCAAATTCATTGTAGTTTATCCGTCGGGTAGCAATCAGGAACTTGACTTCATTTCACTTATGCAGAATTACAAGACATCATCTATGTACAATTTAATCAACCTATTATGCATATCTAACTAAAGTCAACATGTCTTAAGTACTACTACAGATTCTAAACAATATGTATGCAGAAATGTGCTTCAAACTTATTGTTACATAAGCTACTCACTCGATGGATAATAAGTCATCATCTGTCAGGACTATATTGAGTCATCCGTCGGGACTATGAACCTTATCCGTCGAGTGCTACATAATTTCACTAAGTAAAATCTACCAAGATATTTTGTTCATGAAATCATCAAGTACACAACATATACACAACACCATTGCTTCATCTTCACTTATGTTTCCGTATCAAAATTTCGTCACTGGCTCGGCTATGGTGCTAAATTTTTCATAACTTATTTACTCAGATTAGAGAACCTCACAATTTCCTGAAGGACATGTTCGAAATTTGGTTGCCATTAAGATTTCTTCTATCTGGAATCTTCACGACAAATATCTTTCCGTGACGAAGGGATGTTTCATGTATTCACCGCCTGTCTAAGTCATTGTTCAGAATCCCCTTAATCTTTGATTGTTGTTCCGACACTCGCTCGCTTTGTCTGATGCATCCCACCTTACTTCCTTATTTTATTACTAATTTATTTGTTACGATCCACTAACGATTTATTTCTTGTCGAAATCTTCTGATTTGAAGTGCATCGCGTTAACGTAATCTACCATACTGATGAGATCCTCATAACACGAATAACTGTCAGATTTGATGTCTTTCTCACGACCGCGTTGTCGGTGTGTCCATTCTTCCTTGCTCGCGAATGTCCTTCATTTATCAGTTTGCAATCATATCCTCCTTCGACACGTAATTCTATCTGTCATACGGGACTATTCCATTTCTTTTGTAATCGTCCGAGAACAGACTCTACGCAAGAGGAGAGTGTATAAATAGGATTTTGAATGAAAAGAAGGATAAGGAATAACAATGCAACAAACAGTTGGAAGAATCTGTGAATCAGAAAATTGAAGGAAGAAAAATGAGTGAAGATTTAGATGTGAATTAGACAACCATATTCGTACTCAAGATGGTCAGTCTTTCATACTATATGGCATACAACACATGATTTGGTGGCGTCCAACCCGACTCTTCGTCATTTCGACAAAGCGTCATACCACAACACTGTTGTCTCAATCAGGAATCAAATATCTGAGAAGAAGAACAATTCAGAAGGAATACAAGAAATTTTCTTTCATTTTCGCCTCATACGATTTATCTCTACACGGAGCTCGTACGTATTCCAGAATCAAGAAGAATATATGCTATCATATTTGTAAAAGAATAACATTGTAGGTCATCATCCACGCTTCATTCACATATGCCCGCAGGAAGTATCCGAATGAGAGATTTACTGTTTGGGTCACATTATAACTTCGGAATGTATTCTGGAAATGCCTCCATATTTACAGCTTTTAATAATTTGATCATATCGCGTCTTTACAAAATTTATAATCATTGCTTCCAGTTTTATTTATGCCGCGTAGATTAATCATCGAACACACAACGTCTCAATTTTGTTGAGGATTCTTCTTCAATCATCTGGAAGATTCTTTCATTATCTTTGATCCTCCTCTGTCCGTTTGAATCACAACTTTTGTTAAGTTTTAATAATTTCATGAATTAGGTAAGTAATGTTTTAATATGTTGATTTAATTATTGATATTATTAAACAAGGTTTATATTCGTCTTTCGTGGAAAACTTTAAACTTTTCTCCTGCCAGTGTAACTACTTGGCCCTTCGAATTACCAACACTGAGTCTAACTTCATTCTTCTTTTTAGGACATTTTCTGTTTATAATAACAAGAACATAAATAGTAATTCGACAACCAAATTGTGAAACTCGTTTCATGCAAAAATCTTCCGAAATTTGATTAAGAAAATCTTTTCTGAAATCTCATTTTAAAGTTTTGGAAATCAAATATTTGGTCATCATTACCATATAAGTTACTTTCTATTCTTATAATCCACTAATGGAATGTCTAAATAAAAGAATGCCCATATAAGGGTCTCTCCACTTTGGTACCTCTTCTACTTTTCTTTGGATTCTGCTCGCACTTATTAGCCGACGAAACTTCATTTACCGTTGTATACCATTTTATTCGCGATTCTACCGCAATGCTGACATCTAGTAATGTCTTTGACATTCTTGTCATCGTCCTTGATGTTATGCTTACAACCACGCATGCGATTCGACGTTCCGTTTGTAAATAAGGTTGCACTTTCTTTCTAGTCTTACCTACACCAAGTAAGGTAGACATCATTCCTCGTGCAGTGCCCTGTATGTGATAAGAATCCTCTCGCAATAGTGGTGCCTTTGCAGCTTGCAACTTTGGCTCTTTCTCGGCTTCCATCAACTCGTAGCCTCCGACATGGAGCTCGTCCTATTACCTAATTCTAAGTTAAATCGTAGCTTCTCTTACACAAATTCTCACAAGAATCGATCGCATATTCTTCAAAACCACATGAAAAGTAAGGTAACACACCCAATCTCCATCGATCTGTCGATTCCTCATTACTATAGGATCTGAGAACTCAATATACCTATAGTGTTGCGATATTCGCCTTAGACTTCCCTCAACAATTATGGCTTACCCATTCCGTATCAGATCTGCTAACCCTAATTCGCACTCAAATCAACTTATCCTGAGTATGCCTAGGGTCTTTTCTATCATGTACGACCTATCATTCCTATCTTACTCTCACCTATTCTTATTTCAGTGACCAATAACCTGCAGCTCTGATGCCAACTTGTAACAACCCAAATTCGGGGTCAAGATTTGGTGTCACTAAACAATCATAAAATAAAATAATAAACAAATAACCCCTTGAATCCGGATCGTTTACAGGTTATGGTATGAAACAAGAATCTAACCTTCTACAACTCACAACAACTAGAATAAAAGTACAAGTACCTTTGAACTAATGCTCTTGTCATATTCTTCTAACTTCTTTAACCTCTCGCAGCGGAGATTTCTCTAACTTCTGATGTCAGAAAGGAAAGATGAAAAGATCAAGTCACAAGTCAAAATCTGTGAATTCCATAAGTGCACATCTGCAACTTATTCACATGGACCTGTTTGGGCCAGTAAATGTCTTGTCAATTTCAAGGAACAAATATGCCCTTGTAATGGTTGATGACTTTTCAAAATACACTTGGGTTGAGTTTATGTACTCTAAAGATGAAACTCCAAACATTATAATTGAGCACATCAAGAAAATTAAGCAAGCTGAAGGAAAGGTTAGTGTGAAAAGATTGAGAAGTGATAATGGAACAGAATTCAGAAACTCAACAATAAGTGAATTCTGCAAAAGCAAAGGCATTGTTTAAGAATTTTCAGCAGCTAGAACACCTCAACAGAATGGAGTAGTTGAGAGGAAAAATAGAACATTGGTTGAAGCTGCTAGAACTTTGCTACAAGATGCTCAGTTGCCAACTAGTTTTTGGGAAGAGGCTGTTAACTGCATGCTACACTCAAAACAGATATCTCATCAACAAAGTTCATGGCAAATCACCCTACTCAATCATGTCTAACAGGAAGCCTACGGTGAAGCATCTACATGTGTTTGGAAGCAAGTGTTATATTCTAAAAGACAACTCTGAATATGTGAGAAAATTTGACTCTAAAGTTTTTGAAGCAATTTTTCTGGAATATTCATTGGAAAGAACAGCCTATAAAGTTTATTTGATTGATCAAAAGAAAATTATGGAAAGCACAGATGTGACTTTTGATGATGACAAGTGTCCAGGCTTGGAATGCCTTGATGTAAATGATGTTGAAGCCCTTGCATTTGGAAATCTAACCATTGATAATGATTCAGATGAGGAAGATGAAGTTGTGACACAACAAGTGACAAATGAAGAAAACTCTGAACAAAATCATGGAAATGAAAGCTCTCTTCATACACCTGAATTTGATGGCACAAACTCAGGGGGAGAAGGAGAAAATGGAAATGACAGTCATCGTAATACTGAAGAAAATGATGAAGGCACTAGTCAACAGACACACACTAGAAAGTGGGATAGGAGTCATACAGTAGAAGCTATTATTGGTGATCCCTCAGCTGGTGTGAGAACTAGAAGTGCAACTTCTAATGAATGCCTACATGCATGTTTTCTATCTCAAGTAGAGCCCAAGAAAACTGAAGAAGCCCTAATGGATCCTGACTGGATATGTGCCATGCAGGAGGAGCTGGATCAGTTTGAGAGAAACAAAGTTTGGAAATTAGTCCCTGCACCAAAGAACATAAGCATAATTGGAACTAAGTGGGTGTACAGGAACAAAATGGATGAAAATGGAATTGTTACTAGAAACAAAGCAAGGCTGGTTGCTAAAGGCTACTCACAAGAAGAGGGAATTGACTATGATGAGACTTTTGCTCCTGTTGCAAAACTAGAAGCAATAAGAATTTTTCTGGCATTTGCTGCACACTCAAATTTCAAGGTGTATCAAATGGATGTCAAGAGTGCTTTTCTCAATGGTGACTTAGAAGAAGAAGTTTATGTGCAACAGCCACCTGGCTTTGAAGATCCAGAATTTCCTAACTTTGTTTACAAATTACTTAACGCTCTATATGGATTGAAACAGGCACCAAGAGCCTGGTATGACACACTGTCAGAATTTCTACTCAAACATGGTTTTACCAGAGGTACTATTGATAAGACTCTCTTCTACAAGAATCATGGTGAAGATATGATCCTAGTTCAAATCTATGTGGATGATATCATCTTTGGATCTACAAATGAAAAGCTTTGTCAAAGATTCTCTAGGCTAATACAGAGTGAGTATGAAATGAGCATGATGGGAGAATTGAGTTACTTCATTGGCCTTCAAGTTAGTCAAAGAAGTGATGGTATTTTCATCAGCCAAACCAAATATGTGAATGACTTATTGAAGAAATTTGGTTTAGTGGATAGCTCACCAACATCTACACCAATGTCTATTGCAACCAAGTTGGATGAAGACAAGAAAGGCAAGAGTGTGGATATTTCAAGCTATAGAGGGATGATTGGATCATTACTGTATTTGACTGCTAGTAGACCAGACATCATGTTTGCTGCTTGTCTATGTGCCAGATTTCAAGCCAATCCAAAGGAATCACATTTGATGGTTGTCAAAAGGATTTTCAGATACTTAAAGGGAACTCCAAACTTGGGATTATGGTATCCTAAGGGAACTGGTTTTGAAGCTGTTGGATACACGGATGCAGATTTTGCTGGATGCAGGGTTGATAGGAAAAGTACTAGTGGAAGCTGTCAATTCCTTGGTCAAAGACTTGTGTCCTGGTATAGTAAGAAACAGCAATCTGTGTCAACTTCCATAGCTGAGGTTGAATATATAGCTGCTGGAAGTTGTTATGCTCGGGTGCTTTGGATTAGAAATTAGCTAATGGACTATGGTCTAGTGTTACACAAAATTCCTATTATGTGTGACAATACTAGTGCCATATCTATAGTAGCTAATCCAGTTAATCATTCTAGAACAAAGCACATTGATGTTAGCTACCATTTTATCAAGGAACATGCTGCAAATGGTACCATTGAGCTCATTTTTGTTCCAACAGAGAAACAATTAGCTGACATTTTTACTAAACCTTTGGATGAAGCAACCTTCACTAGACTTGTGAGTGAAATTGGAATGCTCGATTCTTCATCCTAAGGCAAGAACTCAGCTAATGTTTTGCAGCAGATTAATTTCTAATAAATCAACCCAGTTTGATTTAATTGGAAATTAACTGAAATATGAATTATAAATATTTCAGAATCTCTATATATTTATTTTTCTTTAAAAACTCAAAAATTAACTTAGAATATTTCAAATTCTAAGTAAACTGCTTAGTTGTTAATTTACATCTTAAATGTGTAAAAATTAGCACAAGGCAGAAAAACAGTACTCAAAGGTATAGAGAACTGAGTTCTCGATAAGTCAAAATGACTTATCGACAAGTCATTTTGGAGTTCTCCAGTGAGTCCTCGATAAGTCTATTTACAGACTTCTCGAATGACTTCTCGATAAGCTCCATTATGACTTATCGATAAGACCATGTAGAGTTCTCTAATAGTGTTAATTCACAGAGTTCTCGACAAGAATATTTTGAGATTTATCAATAACTCGGAACTAAAATAATTTAATTCAATGAATTATTTTAGACAAATACTTTTTGAAAATTTATTCTGATTTCAATTTGATTCAATTCAAATAAATTAGAAGTATTTCAGTCCTTTTTGGACAAACTGGGCATTTATCAGAGTTCTCGATAAGTCACTTGACTTCTCGAATGTACCTTTTTTATATTCAAAATTACTTCTCGATAAGTTTAATATCAAATGTTTATTTGACTTCTCGATAAGTATTTTACCTTTTTCTATAAATACCCAGACTTCTCCATTAATATTAACTTGGAATTTCTCAAAATTCTAAGTAAACTGAATATTTTTTACGTCATATCTTCAGTATGTGAACTTAATAAATAATAGATCAAAAGAAGCAAAAAGTATGAAAAACTGAACAAATTTAATTCATAAATTATGTTCATAAAAATACTTTTGACCTACTTAGTCTAAATTTCTCTGACTTATTGACACATTTACATGCTTATATGATTTCTTGCTTACGTGGAAATATGTTAGTCCAATGTTAGTAGACTAGTACATTATTTGTGTTGCTTTGTGTATGCTGATAGTGATAATTTTATCAGATCGCTTGCTGATAGGGAGAGTTACTTTTTGTGTAGGGAGTACACGCTTATTTGCATGGGGAATAGTTACTCTTTAAAATAAACTAATATTCTTGAGTACTTGCATGGGGAATAGTCACTAGTCATTTCTAGCTGTCTAGTAGGCTTATGTGATTATTACTCCTATTATTCGGGCAACTCAAGAGTCTCTTGATTTCTATCTTTACTCCCTCTATAAAATAAAATGATTCACTCTTTATCACTCATCACTCTCCTACTCTCAACAAAAACATCAAATTTCAAACTCACCATCTGTTCATCTCACTCTCTCTCATTCAAATGGATGCCCCAGTCTTCTACAGACTTGTTAATGGAGCTTATCAACCAGTCCATTATTTGGATGATGATCTAGTGTACTTTGATCCTTTCGGACTTCGTGTCCGCCTCAAGGGGGTTGTTTACAGCCCCTTGATATTCCACTTGAGGTCTTTTACGAACTCTCGTGGGATGATAAAATTGACATTCTTTTCTTTGAGATGGAAGCCTCCTTTGAGCAGGAGAGAAGTGCAAGGGTGGATGAGCAGCAACGCCTTGCTGCTTTGGAGTTGCAGGAGAGGATCATCTCTCTTGCACACTCCATATCCAGAGCTTACCAGCGCAGGGCAAGGAGGTTAGAGGCTGAGAAGAAGAAGTCTAAATTAGAGTAGTTAGGATTAGGATTTACTTGATGTAATATGCATCTTAATGTACTATGTGTTTAATATTAATGAAATTATCTTCTTCTTTATCAATTTGTTTTTTCTTGCTTGATTGTTTATGTCATGATTGCCTTGTGTTTACAGATTAATTGATTATTAGTTTTCCTGTCAAAATGCTTGCAACTGCATGTCTCAATGGTTATGCCTAATCAATATGCTTGCAACTGCATGTCTCAATGGTTATGCCTAATCAATACAGATAAATATGTTCAATGCATTACAGGTTCAACACAATCCACTCAGACAATAACAGGAGATTCAAGTTTCAATCAACAGGTATTTGTGTTAAATTGCAGCTAAAACATTTCAAAACCAAACTGCGGTTTACCCAGGCACAGCAACACAAACTCAAACACAATCCCACTCAGGTAACTCTCAAAAGAAACCTGTTTTACAAAAGGACAAAATCCCCAAAATGTTCTTCAGTTGTTTTGATTGTTTGAGAAAAAGGAACTGGTATCACAAACATGGAAATTTATCAGCTTTTCATTAGTATCACTAATGCACCTTCATGTGCACAAACAGTCTTCACAGACTAAAAGGTTTGAGGGTAGTACTCCTGAGGGGGAGCTATCTAAATCCTCTCCAATTCAATTGGAGGTTCCTCAAGAAGGAACAACTCCCCTCATAACTCTAGCAGAAGCTGTCTCAGCAGTCAAAGCTAGAAGAACAATTGCATATGACAATGTCATAAGAAGGGCAATCTTATCACATTTATGTGACAGTGCTCTGCAAGGTGCACAAAGGTTTAAGGTTGGTGTACATGACAGTAACCCAGTTAAATCCTCTCCAATTCCAATGGAGGTTCTCACTATAAGTGGAGGACAACACACTGTCATAACCACAGAGCAATCTGTTAGTCAAACTGTGACCCCAGTCATAGATGCTTATGCACTCATTTTTCTGGTGAAATGAGTATGATTAGCCCTATATGGTCTTCCTCTAATCATATGATCACAGATTACCTCTTCTCATCCACCTCTTATTTCTGTAGGTCAAACAACATTTGAGCCTTTCATGTGAGGATAAGAGAAAAGATTGAGTGAAAAATAAAGAATAAGAGAGGCAGGATCCTTCCTGGCAAAAGGAGAGGTAGATGAATGTATGGATTTAGTAATCCTTGTGAGGGAACTCTGACTCTCAAAAGTCATGAGACTAGTACAGTGAGAATTGATGAGACTACTTATTCAAAAGAACAGAGAGCTTAGGACTTTTATCACTAACAGACTTTTTTTGTAAATCTAAGTGGAGCTTCTATTTTTTTTGATAAAATAATCACCATGAATCTCAATGAAGCTTGGAGCTGCAGACAGTGTTCCAAATGGACATCGACAGCAGCTTGAACAATGTGCATTTAGATGGATCTTTCTTCCTGGAGATAATGTCAAAAAGAGGGAGAATATATCTAAATGCCAAAACAGCTAATGGATGTTGAATAAATCTAAATGCAACTCAACAAAAGAAGACCTGATGGGAAGACTGGTTTTGGTTTCTGCATTTAGTTAAAGTTTTGACATCATCAATTAGAACTTGTGCATAATTTCATAATGAACAAGTTAGGGGAGATTGTAATATATAATAGATGATGTCAAAGAATTATGCCTCAGAAGAATGTCAAAGATTACTGGAGCTAATAATATCATCAACATCTATGATCTGAGTATATCAGAAGATCAGAAGAGTTGAAGGCAGCAGGCAAGAGCAGAATATCAAAGGATGGAAGATTTCTGAATATAAAAGCTGGCTCTTTGTCAAGTTATAGGATAGGGATGTTAGCTAGATATCCTAAGCCAGATTTGCTGAAACTAATAGAGGCTCTAACTTACACCCCCATCCTAGAAGAATTGGAAATACTTGTGCAAATTAAGAACATAATTGAGAAAGAATCATACAGCTCAGTCTTTAATTAATTATTGTAAACTGTCAAATATTCATTGTACAAGTGTTGTATTAGCTTTTGTATTATTTTATTTTCATTCTTTAACTTGGGGTTAGTCTTGTCAACAGGCATGAATTTGTGATAAGCAATCTTCTCACAAATTGGGGGAGATTGTTATGCAATACATGCCTGTATTATAACAAGACTAAGTCATACTGACAACCCTAAGATTATTTGTATTGTAACCTTAATCTGTAATTCATACTTGTAACACTTAATGTCTGTAAAATATAAATGGAGCAGACTGGAGCATTTTTCTCTAAACAGTGTCAAGCCTAAGAATTCTATCTGGAAGAAGATCAAGAAGATCATGCCTCAGAAGAATTATGAAGAAGCTTGGAGTTGAATAAATATGTCTGGTGTAAAATATTCTAAGTCAAGATCTCTACAAGTCACAGAATTAGTGTTATAGAGAAATCATTCGAGAACTCCAGAATGACTTATCGAGAAGTCATTTAAACTCTAGAGAGTACCGACGGATGAATAATATCTACTCGACGGATGAGCAATGTCTACCCGACGGATGAGCAATATCTACTCAACGGATGAGCAATGTCTACCCGACGAATAAGCAACATCCACCGGGTGTAGAGAACTCAAGAATTGTTATTGGAGATATCGATAAGTCAGATACCCATTCAAGAACTCAGAGATATCGACAAGTATACATTCATTAGAGAACTCTGAGTTATCGATAAGCCAAAGTCCATTAGAGAACTCTGAGTTATCGATAAACCAAAATTCACTAGAGAACTCAGAGTTGTCGATAAGTCAAGATAACAATAAAGTTTCAGAGATATCGACAAGTCAACATGCCTATCGAGATGTCGAGTTCTCAACATCTTAATTGGAGATCTCGAAGTGAAGAAATTTCTCTAAGTACAGAATTACAGAACAGTTCAATATCCAAGGTTGCAAATCAACAAACAATTCACACAGCTGGATTGACAAGTCTACAAAAAGCAGCTTGAGAGATGTGCAAGATCAATGGAAAAGATTAACTGACAGAGGAGATTAAAGTAATCACGGGATGCTAAAGATATGCTAAGCCAGAAATGGAAGATTTGCTTTTCTATAAATAGAAATGACAAGTGACAGTTTAGAAAAGCTAATAGCATGTTTATTATCCACCGTGTAAACCAGCAGTTAACTGAGTTATAAAGTTAACACTGGTCCTCTAGTTAAGTAGAACAATCAGAATAGAAAATTTGTGTGTTCTCTCTCAAGAAAAAAGCTAAGTTCTAAAACAAGAACTTAGAGATTTTGTAGCAAAACAGTGCTTGATTTTTAATATAAAATTAAGTGAGTTTTGAAGATCTTTGTTTTACATATTTGCACGACTATTTATATTTAACATCCATTCTACTAAATCATTAACAACTACCAACTGCTAAAGCCTAAGTCGATCGAAAATCAAACATTTAAGCCAAAAGACATTCACCCCCCCCCTGTGTTGTATTCATACCTAACAAACCTCTAGATGAGATATATGGCATACTGAAAACTCATGAACTAGAGATGGAGCAAAGAAGCAAGAGAAAAGGATCCAAGTCTAGACCAGTTGCACTTAAAGTTGAAGAGAAGCCAAAGGAGAAATCTTGGAGAAAAGGCTACTCCAAAGGAGAAGCTATGATTGCAAAGTCAGATATTGAATAATCAAACTCTGATGATAACTCAAATACTGATAATGAATGACATACTGATAGTGATCATGATAATAATGAAGATATGGAATAAATGACTGCTCTACTGGTTAAAAGCTTCAAGAAGATGGTCTACAAGAACTTTAAGAAAGGGAGAAGGTTTTCCAGAAAAGGTTCTAGTTCCTCAAACTCTGATAAGAGGAATAACACTAATTGGAAGGAATCAAAGTCTGGAAAAATTGACAAGTTAAAGGAAAAATGCTACAACTGTGATGGTATTGGACACTTTGCAGCTGATTGCAGAAAACCCAAAGCTGAAAAGAAACAAGCCTTGATCACAAAGAAGAAAAACTAGGATGATTCATCAGATTCAGATGATGGGGCCAATTATGCTCTCATGGAAAATGCTGACACTGAGGTTGACAATGCTGAATTAAAGGTACCTCAGACCACCCTTGATTTTGATACTCATGATATCCATGAATTAAGATTGTTTCTTAAGTCTCTGCATGTTAGTTATAGGGATCAAACCTTAGATAATAATAGATTCAAGAGTGAAAACTCTGAGTTAAAGAAAAGGAATGATCTCCTAGAAATTGAGTTGCTTTCCAAGCTAGAAATCCAAAAAGAAAGAAATAATGTTATTTATGTTAAAGAAAAACTGTTAGAAAAACATGCTTATCTAGAAAAGGAGTTAGCTAAAGAAATAGAGGTTATTAAGCTTTGGACTAACTCAGGAAAAACAACTCAGGAAATTTTAGAGAATGGCTGTTGGGGATCAGGATTAGGATATGCTAATAGATCTAATTCTGATAAGAAAATTAGAATAGAAACTGAGAAAACTAAACCAGTAAATACTGATACTAAGGTCAAACTGAACAAGGTTCAGTTGAAACCCATTAAGTTTAATCCAAGTGATGATTCTGTTAAATCAGTTAATGAGGTAGGTTCAACCTCAGCACCTAAATCAAACTTAATTACCGATAAGAGTGAACAAGTTCACACAAGATCAGTAAATATTGGTTCAATGACTCAGAAACAACTTAAAAACTGAAGGATTTACACATGAAAACAAGGAGAAAAGGCCTAGGAAAAACAGGAATGGCAAAGTATGTGTTAATAAAAATGGTAATTATGTAACTGCTCCCAATGCACCTAGAAAAACATGATTGAACTGTGGTAGTACTAGTCATCTTGCTAATTCTTGCAAGAAGAATAAAGATATAAATATTATTCCTCCCAAATCAGAGTTTAGGAATATAATAGTTAGATATAAACCTTAAAGTCCTTGTTTTCATTGTGGTAGTGTATGGCACTCTATTTATACATGTAAAGAGTATCACGGTTTATATTATGATTATTATGAACTGAAACCCTCTTTAAATAAAGCAAAATATGTTTCTACATGTGTAAATACTGATAATAAGAATGTTAACATAAACTCTGATATGAAGTCTTTTGCTGCATATGTTAACAAACTTAAAAAGGTCAAAGGATTCAAGTAAGTCTGGGTCCTTAAAAATACTAACTGATTTCAAATATTGATTGTAGGGTAACAGGATAAATTCTCTAGTCTTGGATAGTAGATTCTCAGGACATGTGACTCGTTATAAATCCCTACTATCAGAGTTTGAGGAGAAAGCTGGCCCAAGTATTTCTTATGGAGATGGAAACTTAGGAAAAATCTTGGGATATGGCAAAATCAAAATTGGGAATGTCATCATTGAAAATGTAGCTTTGGTTGCAGGACTCAAGCATAATTTGATCAGTGTGAGTCAGATCTGTGACAGACGTTACCATGTGAACTTTTATGAGGAAAATTGTGATATTGTCAATAAGTCTGATGGCAAGATTGTAATGACTAGTGTAAGACATGGTAGTTTATATGAAGCCACGGTCTCCATAAATACTGATGAATCAGAAGTCTATCTACTTAGTGGAGCATCTGTGGAAGACAGCTGGAACTGGCATATTAGACTTTCTCCCCTCGACTTCAACAATATCGATGAACTTGTGAGGAAAGATCTTGTGAGAGGATTTCCCAATGCAGTGTTTACTCCTGATGGTTGTTAGGGCGAAAACACGCGCTAAAATTACACGCAAGTATACGCGTTCGCAAGTAGTATAAGATATAAATCAGATTCGTACCCACAGAGACTCTTTTTAGTTAACTTAAGATTATGCACCTATACAACAATGGTATGGCTATCGCTCAATGCTAAGACAATAACAAGTTGAGATGTTTATAACTAAGATTAAACTAACATGCAAAATAACTAAGAATACAAGTGATTAAATTATCTATATAAGACAAACATGGGATTCTAACTTCATTACTACTTCATTCAAAGTCATTGTTCTTAACATTAGCATGCAATGGTGATGACAACTAATCAGATAACACGAAACTAGTAAATGCCAACTTTCGTTGTATGAATACTCTACTACCAGACATCCACAAAAGAGATAGAAGCTGAATAGACACCAATTATGTTGAGACCCTATATGTCTATAGAATTTGACAACATAAAGGTTTAATGAACAAGTTATCTATCGTGATTATATAGGGCAAGTAAGATGGTTAAAATTATATACGAATTATGCATAACAAATATATGAACCTATGCTAGCATGGCAAGTTCTAAATCTCTATATTCGCTTTCGCTTCAATAGAGATTAACACGCTATCTTATATGTTAGTTATGTACATAAGACGAATAAGCACAATAAATACTAGGATATCAATCAATCACCACACACCAAGATATTGAAACAAATTAACTATAGAAATCCATAAGTAAATCCATTAGAACCCCATGACAATGACTAGTTCATAGCCAAACTCATCGTCACCATGGATCTAATGAAAATATGATAATAAATAATATAGGAGTATTAGGGTTCAAAGATAAATCGAAAACAAGAATCCAAGTATCAACTATGCTAAAGAAAATAAAAGTCTTCTTCTCCGTAGTCATCTCGTGCTCTCTAGGTCTTCTTATTGCTCTCCCTTCGCTCCTTGTTGTTAAAAATGTCATTTTATTGATATATATAGGCTCCAGGATGACTAGGACTCTCAAAATCTTCAATTTCGACTAAAATCAGGATTCTGGTGCAGAAACAGGGCGTGGGCGCGCTACTTTCAAGCGCGGCCGCGCTGGAATAGTGATTTCTGGAGCGCGGGCGCGCTGGTTCTGGCGCGGCCGCGCTGGCCTTCTGGAAATTTTCTGACAATTCTTCTTTTGGTCGTATCTTGAGTTCTGCTCATCAGAATTAGGCGATTCAACTGCCCACGCGAAGCTAACGAGATTATCTACAACATGAGAAGAGCGTAGGCTTTCAATTATGATCTCTTTTTAGTATATTTATTTTAAAAGCTTCTTTCTTCTTCCAACTACTACCTATAATGCAATAACACAAAAACACATCAAAAATACCCATGTAACGAGCGTTAGGTTAGCGGATCCCGGACTATCAAAGCCTTAGGTCACTAGGCACAAAGTCCCCTAAGAACTAAATAACTCGAGTATTATAGAGCTCACCCTTGATCAATTATGCATAAACACATTTTTTTTCTTTTCTTTCTTTTTTTATTTTTTCTTATTTTTTTCTCTTTTCCTTTTTTCAACGATTTCTGAATGAGTGTATTTCGCTCCATCTCATTTAACCCTAGACTACTCATATAAATATGAGACAACTACTAGCCATTTGACGCCTAGCCTTACAACAACTAGCAATGAAATCCAAGCTTTTTCTCTAGTTTAAAAATTCAGTGTTCTTTTTGTCATTACGAGAATATCAAAAATTCTAGATATAAACAAGTGATTAAATCTCAACAACTAAACAAATATGATCATCATCTAGCTCAAAAGCAATCATATAAGACTTGTGAAATTTTTTTGTTTCTAGAATGTAAATCAATTCATTAAGACTTAAACAACCCTATATTCATCATCACCACACTCAAATCAACATCAACTTATTAATCAGAAATAGCTCATCCTACGGGATCATGTTATATGCATGCACATGCAACTATATGAACTCACATAAAAACATAAATAAAAATGTCCTATATGAAAAATCATGCAAAAATATGAATGAAATACAAGTAAACATGCAACATGAATCTATATGAATCTATATGGACACAACACAAACTAATCCTTACATTATCACCCCCAAACTTAAAATTTTCAATATCATCATTGAAGGCAATAATAAGGATACAAGGCATACCTAGTTAGCGGGAGGATCACCCTCTTTGGGTGGAGGATCAGGTGGTCAATCAACCTCAACACTAGTGTCTCGGAAAACAGTTCGAGAGCGTGTGTCAAATCTTCAGCAAAACGTCAGTGGATGTCATGCATGGCCTCAATACGCTAAATCAACCTTCTATATTGCGCATCACCAAGACCAAACTTATCAACTATTTGTGGTGCATGCGAGGGACCCTCTATAAGCACGGGAGGACCCGGCCGGTCACCCTTTAGATTATCATAGATATATTCAAATCCCTTGTCAGGGGTTGCACCTAAAAATGCATAACTCAAATGATCTGGCAGCGGTTTGAGCCCAAGTGTGGGAGCTTCTTCAATAGACGGCTCGAGACGCTCCTGGGAAATTTTTAGCTCTGTTAACCCAAGAGAATCGAATGGCATATCTAACTTCCTCTTCCACAGAGGTGCATTCAAAACCTATAGTTGCTCTGCTCCTTCTTCATCTTCAATAACTGATTCCCCTATTAAGGCTCTCTCTAAGATATTTAACTTTGGCAATTGCTCAAGCTCCGAATTCACGACAGATTCTACCCACTCTACTTTAAAGCATTTCACTTTATCTATGGGTAACTTTTATTTCCTTGAACACATTAAAAGTGACCTTCTGATCTTGAACCATCATCGTAAGCTCTCCTTTTTGCACATCGATCATAGTTCGGCCTATAGCCAAGAATGGTCTTCCCAAGATAATGGGAATCTTCTTTCGTCCTCAAAGTCTAGAATGACAAAATCAGCAGGGAAGATGAGCTTATCCACCTTAACCAAGATATCCTCCACTACTCCTTGCGGATAAGTGATGGAATGATCAGCCAACTACAAAGACATGTTCATAGGTTTTGGATCAGGTAGTCTAAGTTTCTGGAAAACTGACAAGGGCATCAGATTGATGCTAGCTCTCAAGTCACACAAACATTTGTCGAATGACAAGTTTCCAATAGTGCAAGAAATAGTGAAACTTCCAGGATCCTTAAGCTTTGGAGGCAATTTCTAATGCAGAAATGCACTGCATTCCTCTGTAAGAGCAACGGTCTCTAAGTCATTGAACTTCACTTTCCGAGAGAGAATACCTTTCATAAACTTCACATAGCTAGGCATTTGTTCAAGAGCTTCAGCGAAAGGTATGTTGATATGAAGTTTCTTGAACACCTCCAGAAACTTAGCAAATTGCTTATCCAACTTCTGCTTCTGCAGCCTCTTAGGAAAATGAGGTGGAGGATAGACATGTTTCTCCCCTGTATTACCCTCAGGAGGAGTGTGTTCCACAGTTTTCTTCCTTGATTCCAGCTCAATATCCTTCTGCATAACTTTTTCAGCTACAATCTCATTTTCTGGAATTGGCAAGGGTGCAGATGCACCTGCATTCTGGACAGAATTTTTAGACTCTTTGTCTTGCTGAATTTAGGGGCTTGCGACCTTTCCGGATCTCAAGGTGATGGCGTTCACCTGTCCGTTAACTTTCCTCTTACCTGGATTAGCTTCTGTATCACTAGAAAGCATTCCTGGTAGTCGGTTCAATAAGGCGTTAGTAATTTGCCCTATCTGGTTCTCCAGAGTTTTGATAGAAATAGCCTGGCTTTGGCATATAAGAGCCTAGTTTTTGCACATAAGCCTCAACTCCTCCAATTCAGATTTTTCATTCGAAGATTGACCTGCACCATGAGTTTGTTGTTGAAGTTAGAGTTGTTGTCTTGGTGCAAATTGATGTTAAAAACCAGGAAGATTGAATTTCTTGTTTCCAAACTGCTGGAACGGTTGTTGTATCGCATTCTGATTATTGCTCCAGCTGAAGTTAGGATGATTTCAGTTGTCAGGATGATAAGTGTATAGAACTGGTTATTGTGATCTCTAAAAGTTGCTCACAGACTGAGCTGATTCACTAGATATAATGCATTGCTCCATCATATCCGAACCTGCACACGGCTCACAAATACTAGTTATCTGATTAACACCATAGTTAGCCAGAGAATCGATCTTCATAGACAATGCCTTTAATTTTGATAGTAGTAGCTGTATCCACTTCAAAACTCCTGCTACCTTTCCCTGTGGAAATCTCTGAGTTGGATACTGATATTCATTAGCAGGTATGAGTTCAATTAGATCATAAGATTCCTCATAGATCTTTGACCATAATGCTCCACCTGATGCTGCATCGAGTATGGGTCTTGACTGTGCTCCCAAACTGTTATAGAAGAAATTGATGATCATTCAACCAGGCATTCCATGATGAGGACACTTCCTAAGCATCTCCTTGTAGCGCTCCCAAGCTTCACATAGAGATTCTCCCTATTGCTGCACAAATTGAGTAAGAGCATTTCTCATTGCAGCTGTCTTTGCCATAGGGAAGAATTTAGTAAGAAATTTCTGAGCGAGATCATCTTAAGTAGTGATAAAACCTGCTGGTAGAGAGTGTAACCAGCACTTAGCTTTATCCCACAGAGAAAAAGGGAAAAGTCTTAGCTTCATAGCATCTTCAGAAATATTGTTGAACTTGAAGGTGTCACAGATCTCAATGAAATCCCTAATATGCATATTAGGATCTTCCATTGGAGAACCCCAAACTGGATTAAATTCTATACTATCTGAATCGTGCCAGGATTGTTTTCAAAGGTATTAGCTGCGATCGTTGGCCTGACAATGCTAGATTGAATGCCATTGATCTTGGGTTGTGAAAAATCCATCAACGCTTTCGTTGGTGCTGCTGGATCTCCTATTGTAATGAGTACCTGAAACACAAACAAGTAAACCGTGAAAGTAAAAGAATCTGGTTCAGTGAACTTTAACGACCACTGATGTCAAGCACATAAACTAAAATTTAACACCGAGTCCCCGGTAGCGGCGCCAAAAACTTGTTAGGGCGAAAACATGCGCTAAAATTACACGCAAGTATACGCGTTCGCAAGTAGTATAAGATATAAATCAGATTCGTACCCACAGACACTTTTTTTAGTTAACTTAAGATTATGCACCTATGCAACAATGGTATGGCTACCGCTCAATGCTAAGACAATAACAAGTTGAGATGTTTATAACTAAGATTAAACTAACATGAAAATTTACTAAGAATAAAAGTGATTGAATTATCTATATGAGACAAACATGGGATTCTAACTTCATTACTACTTCATTCAAAGTCATTGTTCTTAACCTTAGCATGCAGTGGTGATGACAACTAATCAGATAACACGAAACTAGTAAACGCTAACTTTCGTTGTAGGAATACCCTACTACCAGACATCCATAAAAGAGATAGAAGCTGAATAGACACCAATTATGTTGAGACCTATATGTCTATAGAATTTGACAACATAAAGGTTTAATGAACAAGTTACCTATCGTGATTACATAGGGCAAGTAAGATGGTTAAAATTACCTACGAATCATGCATAACAAATACATGAACCTATGCAAGCATGGCAAGTTCTAAATCTTTATATTCACTTTCGCTTCAATAGAGATTAACACGTTATCTTATATGTTAGCTATGCTTATAAGACGAATAACCACAACTAATACTAGGATATCAATCAATCACCACACACCAAGATATTGAAACAAATTAACTATAGAAATCCATAAGTAAATCCCTTAGAACCCCATGACAATGATTAGCTCATAACCAAACTCATCGTCACCATGGATTCCAATGAAAACATGATAATAAATAATATAAGAGTACTAGGGTCCAAAGACAAATCGAAAACAAGCATCCAAGTATCAACTATACTAAAGAAAATAAAAGTCTTCTTTTCTGTAGCCATCTCATGCTCTCTAGGTCTTCTTATTGCTCTCCCTTTGCTCCTTGTTGTTAAAAACGTCTTTTTATTGATAAATATAGGCCCCAGGATGACCAGGACTCTCAAAATCTTCAATTTCGACTAAAATCAGGATTCTTGTGCAGAAACAGGGCGCAAGCACGCTACTTTTGGGCGCGCCGTGCTGGAATAGTGATTTCTGGAGCGCGGGCGCGCTGGTTCTGGTGCGACTACGCTGGCCTTCTGGAAATTTTCTGATAATTCTTCTTTTGGACGTATCTTGAGTTCTGCTCGTCAGAATTAGGGGATTCAACTGCCCACGTGAAGCTAACGAGATTCTCTATAACTTGAGAATGTCCTAGGATTCCAATTCTTATCTCTTTTCAGCATATTTATTTGAATAGCTTCTTTCTTCCTACAACTACTGTCTACAACGCAATAACGCACCAATAACTTGAGTCCAAAACACCAACTTAAGCCTGTAATGAAGCTTTCCAAGAAGATATATAATCCACTCATCAATGGCTTATGTGACTCATTCCAGAAAGCCAAGAAAAGGAAAACATCTTTTAAAAGTAAATTGAATCCTGCATTCTTGAACCATATCATCTACTTCATATTGATCTCTTTGGTCCAGTCAATGTTATGTCAATTTCCAAGAAAAGGTATGCACTTGTAATTGTTGATGAATACACAAGATACACATGGGTGTATTTTCTACACACCAAGGATGAATCTCCATCCATTCTTCTTGATCATGTGAGAGAGCTGGAAAAAGGATCAATATACAAAGTAAAGATCATCAGAAGTGATAATGAAACTGAATTCAAGAACAGCTTTATGGAAGAGTTCTGAAGATACAAGGGGATAAAATAAGAATTTTCTGCTCCTGGAACTCCACAACAAAATGGAGTTGTTGAAATAAATAATAGAACTCTCATAGAAGCTGCAAAAACCATGCTAGAGAAAAAAAGATTGTCTACCTACTTTTGGGTTGAGGTTGTGCAAACTGCTTACTTCAAACAAAATGCAACACTGATCAACAGGCATGGAAAAATTCCATTTGAGATGGTGAAGGTAAAGAAGCTAAATTTGAAGTACTTTCACATTTTTGGTTGCAAGTGTTTTGTTCTGAAAACTCATCCGGAGCAGCTAACCAAATTTGATCTAAAAGCTGATGAAGGCATTTTTGTGGGATATCCATTATTGTGGTATGTATGCATGTATCTTTTGATGACAAGAAGATTACAGGACTAGAAGATGCATATGACCATGACAAGTTGAGATTTGAAAATGAATACCTTATGCTGTACAGTTAAATCCGGATTCACTAACAAATCCTGATACAGCAAATCCTAATATCACTCCGAGCTTTAATGATCCACATGACAGTGGAAATTCTTCAAATACTGAAGCATATGTTGAGGGGGAGCAACATGATTTAAATCCAGAGTCTTCTACAAGTGATTCAACTCAAGGAACATCAGTAAATACGTCATCAGACTCTCTTTCCTCAAATTCTGATGAGTCAAATACTGAAAATAATGGGAACACTGATTCTGGGGGAGCATCAGGTCATGATAGTGGTACAAGTCAAAGAAATAATAGAGAGTTCATGGATCAAGGGGGAGGTTCTTCTTCAAGGAGTCAACTTTTATCTGCAAGAAAATGGTCTAAGTCACACACACCTGACTTACTCATTGGAAACACTGATAGTGGTGTAAGAACCAGTAAAACCACTCAAAATGAATGTCTCTACCATTCTTTTCTATCTCAAACTGAACCCAAGAAGGTGGAAGAAGCTCTTCAAGATGCTAACTGTGTTACAGCAATGCAAGAGGAGCTTAATGAATTTAAAAGGAACAAAGTCTGGACTCTTGTGCCAAGACCAAAGAACAGATCAATTGTTGGTACAAAGTGGGTATTCAGAAACAAAACTGATAGTGAGGAAATTATTACAAGAAATAAAGCAAGACTGGTTGCAAAGGGCTATTCACAGCAAGAAGGCATTGATTATGATGAGACTTTTGCTCCAGTTGCAAGGCTTGAGGCAATCAGAATTTTTCTAGCCTATGTTGTTCACAAGAAGTTTAAAAAGTTCTAAATGGATATAAAGAGTGCATTTCTAAATGGAGAACTTGAAGAGGGAGTTTATGTTGTACAGCCTCTAGGATTCATTGATCCAAAGTATTCAGATCATGTCTACTTACTGGATAAGGCACTCTATGGACTAAAACAAGCTCCAAGGGCCTGGTATGAAACACTTGCTCTATTTCTGTTATAAAGTGGTTTCACAAGAGGTACAATTGACAAAATTCTCTTTTATAAATACCATGGTAAGGACTTGTTATTAGTACAGATATATGTTGATGATATCATTTTGGATCTACTAATGATAAACTTTGTGAGAGATTTGCAAAGTTAATGCAGTCTAGATATCAAATGAGTATGATGAGAAAATTGAGTTATTTTCTGGGGTTACAAGTAAAACAGACTGATGAAGGGATCTTCATAAGACAATTCAAATACACCAGGAATTTGCTCAAAAGATTTGGAATGCAAGATAGCTCAACTACATCAACTCCCATGGCCACTGCAACCAAGTTAGATTTAAATATTGGTTCATCAGTAGATATAACTAACTACAGAGGTATGACTGGCTTACTCTTATATTTGACTACTATTAGACTTGATATCATGTATGTTACCTATAACGACTCGTGTATTTTTATTTTATTTCTATTTTATTTCTATTTTATTTGGAAGTGTGATAAAGGTTTAAGTAAATAAATAAAATGTGTATAATGGTTTTTGGCAGCGGTTATTGATTGTTATTTAATTAATTATGATTTGTTGATAAGTGGGATTGAATTGTGAGATTTATTAGTGAGTTACATGATTTATTTTGCTTGTAAAAGTGATTTTATGGTAATTTTAATTCCATAAATATTTGGGTTATCTTTAAAATTGGTTTTCTAATTTTAAAATTTCAATAATTATTTTTAGGACTTTATAAAATTGAGAAATCAATATTTTATTAATTATTCATTTTAAGTAATTTCCTGAGTGTGTTAAATGCTAAAATCCATATTTAATTATGGGAATCTTTAAAAATTATGAAACTTATAATTTATTAAGTTCGTATTATTCTGAGAATTTTAAAATTATTTTGGAAATTTTGGGAAATCGTTTTACCCGTCCGTCGTTTCGTTATTGGTTAAAAAGCGGGTATAAAGCGTACCTTAAAAATTGTTTAAAAATTTTGAAATTTATATTTTTATTTATTTCGGGATATTTATAATATTTTAGCGTTGTTTTCGTAATTTTCGGAGGTTGTTTTATTTGCACCTCATTCTATTAATTTCGAGTTTCAGGGGCAAAACAGATTATCAACCCTTCATATCTATCTCAATTGCAACGTGTCAGAATTTTAGAAAAACTAGTGTTACGTGTTGCAATTGTAGTGCAGGAGAGAGAAAAAAAACAAACAAAACCCCCCACCCCCTGTTTTTCTTTCCCTCGGCTTCACTTCCCCTGTATCTCGATCTTGTCTCTCTCTATCAATCTATCAGTTCTCTCTCCTTATTCCTCCATTTTCTTTCTTTTTCTCATCTTCTTCCTCCTTGCTCTGTTTGATTCTTGCTCGGCTGCGTTGTTTCAGTCACCGTTTTCCGGTATCTTTTCCGGCTACTCGGTTCTTGTTTCTCTGATACATGCATATGTACCTGTGTGTATATATCGTATGTGTGTGTTAATTATGTGAGTATATATGTGTGTGGCTGTGTTTGCTGTTACTCCGATTTGGTGGTTTTCGGTGGCGCGTGATTTACACACGCGTGTGCGTGTGTCTGTGCGCAGTCTGTGTTGCAAAATTTATTTACTATTTTTATTAATTTTAATTCCTTTGTATGCAGGAATTATTTGATAAAGCATTCATGATATTAATAATTCGTGCAGGAAATATTTTGGAATAATCGGTAGAATTTATTTGGATACCCGAATATTTTCGGGCACCAATAAATTTTATCGCCGTACCGCGATGACTCGTTACGAGCGGACGGTGGACGGTGATGACGATGTTCTGAGTCCTAAATTTTATAAATAAATAAAATGATTTTTTCGTAAAATATTTTCGGACTTAAATAATTAATTGCGATTGGTGTTGGGATGTAAGTTGTATAAAAGGGTAAAATAATATTGTGGATGGTTGAGAATTGTTGACGTCGATTGCAATCGACGGGTAGTCTTATAAATAAATAAGATGCTGCCAAAATTTCCTAAAAATATGTTCGAAAATATATATTTATACGTGTTACCCTAACAATATTTCCGACTATGTGATTATGTGATTACGGGTTTGTGTGTATAATAATAATACGAGTCGGGTTGTCGGATTTGGGTTATTATGATTTGAGGATATCAAGCATGTCGGTATAACTAATTAGGGTATTTTGTAATTGTAGATCCCAATCGAGTCGTTCCAGGATCGAAGTCAGCGTGAAAGCTATTAGAGTTTGTAAAGCGTTGCAAGGCAAGTACCCCTGACCATTCTTTTATGGTTCAGTGTATATGAATAGCTAAATGTTTTATTCTCGTGATGGAACAGAAATGTTTTAAGTTGCGTATCCCCTGTAGTTATAAAATCATTGTTTTCGAATTGTTTTGGGGAAAAGTAACTTCGAAAGGTACCTGTCTCAAATTGAATGATTTGCGAAACGGATTTTATATGTGTACTGGCTAAACAAATGATTTGAAAATGAGATAAGTACAAGTGTTTTTGAAAACTGGATAAAACAGTCAGATATGGGATACATTGGGGCCAAAGTAGGCCTATTGAGGTGGCGTAAGAGGCTAATTCAGTTGCGCGCATTATAAAACCGATTAGTCCAGCAGGTCAGAGACCTAGCTAGTCTCTGAGTTCCGGAACAGGTAAATGGGATGGCAGTTAGAGCCGTCTGGTGTTGATAGCCTGATCAGCTGTCTTCACATATCCGCTATGTATCTGATTGGGATTTTTGAATTATATGAAAGCATGATTGATTGATACAGCGGTTTTATAAAATGGTTAGCATGCTAAAATTTGACTCTGGTATTACGCAGCACACTATAATGTTGATTTCACAAAGCATGCTAATTGGTGATATCCAGTTACTTCGATTATCATTATGAAATGTTGATATCATGATTACAGCTCTGTTCCCATTATTGTTACATTACTATTTTAATCTGTTATTTATATTTGGTACTGCTGAGCGATTATGCTCACCCTTGCATATTGTTATGTACATTTCGCAGATGCCTAGAAAATTAGTCAGACCGACCCATATTCCCGCCCCTACTGGACCTGGCTCCTCTGAGGTAGTTCGTATCAGACCATGAGGTCTGAAGAGTTGCTGAATAAAGTTAGTGTGTCGTAGATAGTGAATAAAGAGTTTGTAATATTAAGAATCTGAATTATACTTGAACCTGGATCGGATCTTGGTTTGGTCAAGTTAATATATTCTAATAATAATTCTGTTTATAATTTTCAGTAACCCGGTATTCTTCCTCCTCATGGACAAAATAGGATTTTAGTGGCGTCAACTCCTGACCCCGGAGTTGAGGCCCTCACAGTTGGTATCAGAGCTACAGGTTCAAGTCTCTGATTCAGGTTAGGGATTGTGTCAAGTAGGTGATAACGTGAGTCTTTAAGTGTGAGTCAGCAACTCATATAGAGGAGCAAACCTTTAGAGTCAGTCGAGGGTTCCGACGGCGTTACCCTGGCATCTATTAAATGTTTTGATAGAATTTCCTTGACCTGGTCGTGTCTTGCCTGTATATTTGTAATCTTGGCAGTGGCCTATTGCGATTTCGAGTTCTCCATCTCGGGCTTCTGATTCGGATAACTCAGATTCGGAGAAACCCCTTGATGTTGTTTCCGAGGAGACCCCTATGCCTCCTCCCCCAGTTCCTTCTTATGTACCTCGAGACATCCCTGGATCTGGTCCTCGTCCCCGTTGGGTACGTAGGTCTGTGTCTGCTGTCAGGGATTTCTCTCCCGGCTGCGGTCCTAGTTCTTCCATGATGAGACCTCCGGCACCTCCTGTGGCCCCTATTGGTATTTCTTCACCGATCCCTTATTATGTGCATAGGGCGGTGAATACTTCCTTTATCAGAGAGCAGAGTCCAGAGTTTGCTGCCTAGTTGGACCAGGTACCTATTGCACCATTTCAGGGTATTTCTGCCCCTTCCCCTGAGGTGCGAGCCCGTGTGAGAGCATTGACCCAGATGGCTGTAGAGAGGGCTAGGTCTGTTGACCGTTTCATTAGTTCAGAGTTCAGAGTTGTGCAGTATCAGGACCTAGTGAACTGCCTAGTGTTTGAGCTAGGTTCCATTGGTGGCAGTGGTAGAGACTAGGCAGAGCTGCAGTAGAAGGATGCGAGCTCAGAGTTGACTTTTAGGAGTTCTGTGGTGGTTTTCTTTGTATATGTACATTATGTTGTGATAGTTCGTAGTAGGTGAGGCTGTTATGACAGCCAATTTTGGTGTGTATTCGGATGGTTCTTTGTAGTTGGATTTTCAGTTGTACCGGTTGGATTCTGTTGGTTATTGTATTGTAGCTGCTTTATCTTATTTTTCAGTTTTTATATATTGTGCGTTGCTATTATTGTTGTTATTGTTATTATTGATTCTGTTGCTGGCATTTTTAGATTATAATCATTCACTCAGGATGGATCCAATTATAATGGGGGATGAGAACATTGTCTTAGTGGCAACGCTCTCCTGATGCATGAATATAAACTACTGGAGCAATCCATTTTCTTATATATGGCTATTATGTTTCAGGAGATGCCACCAAAGAGAAATTCTCAGCCCAATAACGGATCTGTTGGGGATCCTTCCATTAGTGATTTGATGAACTTGTTGCGTCAGCAGACTGTACAACTGGCCCAACAGCAACAACAATTCCAGCAACAGCAGCAACAATTACAATAGCAACAACAACAACAGCAGCTCATACAGCAACAACAACAGCAAATCCAACAGCAGCAACTACAAATCCAACAGCAGCATGAGATGAGAGGGGCAAATCAAGGTGTTAGTTTTAAGTCTTTTCAAGCAGTGAAGCCCCCAGAGTTTAAAGGAGAAGTAGATCCTGTTGCTGCCAGAATATGGTTAAAGGAAATGGAAAAGGCGTTTGCGCTCACTAAGGTGAGTGAGGATTTAAAGACTGATTATGGTAGTTATTTTCTGAGGAATGATTCGAATTATTGGTGGGAATCTACGCGAGCCCCAGAAGGAGAAGGTCCAGTTCCCTGGGCCAGATTCACAGAATTGTTTTTGGAAAAATACTTTTCAGCCTGTCTCCAAAGTCAAATGGATATGGAGTTTTTGGAGCTGAAACAAGGAAATAGGAGTGTCATGGAATATGAAGCGAAGTTTATGGAGTTGGCCCGTATAGCACCGGAATATGTGTGTTCAGAAGCCCAGCGAGCAAAGCGGTTTCAACAAGGGTTGAAGCCAAAAATAAGAAGTGGAGTTGTAGCCTTACAACTCAAAACATATACTTCGGTAGTTCAGGCTGCCTTAGTAATAGAGAGTGATCAGAAGTTAGCTGCAAAGGAGCGGGGTGAAAAGAAGAGGAAATTTGAAAGCGGACCTGCAAAGTCAGAAGCAGGAATAGCGAGTCAGAAGTTTTAGCGTTGGTTTGGCAGAAATAAGAATAAAAAGTTTAAAGGGCAGAACTTTCCCCAAGTTAAGCCCGGTACAACATCAGTTAACTCTGCCCCGACGAGGATGAGTAAGCCAGTGGTTGATTGTAAGACGTGTGGGAAAAAGCACAGTGGACAGTGCCGAGAGAATGTTAATTGTTTTAAGTGTGGACAGAAAGGTCACTATTCCACGGAATGTAAGTCTGAGATTCAAGGAGTTACTTGTTTTAGTTGCGACAAAGTGGGACACATAGCTAGGAATTGCAAGTCAGTGACCCAAGGTAATGCGGGAAGGAGTGTGTCTCAAGGACCAGCAACCAGTACTGCGAGAGCTAGGACTTTTAAGATGACCCAAAAGTCTCCAGTTCATGACTCTGATGTGGTTGCAGGTATGCTTATTCTTAATTCCCTACCTGTTAACATTTTGTTTGATTCGGGAGCGTCCAAATCTTTTATATCTGTCAATTGTGCGAATAAGATGCAATTGATGCTAGAAGACCTAGATGAACCCTTAACTATAGAAGTGGCTAATAAAGATAAAGTACCTGTAAAACAATTTTATCCTAGTTGTTCCCTAGAGATTTCGGGGTATATGTTCCCTGTTGACTTAATACCCTTCAAGTTGGGAGACTTTGATGTTATTTTAGGTATGGATTGGTTGTCTCGATATAGGGCAAATATTGATTGTAAGAAAAAGAGAGTTGTTCTGTACACCTCAGATAATAGAAGGATCAGTTACCAAGGGCAGAGGCAAGATAGGAAGTTTCTCTCAGTGATGCAAGCAAGAAAATTGCTAAGACAAGGATGTGAAGCGTACTTGGCTCATGTAGTGGATACGAAGAATGAGACCCCTATTTTGGATGACATCCCTGTAGTAAGAGAATTCCCTGATGTTTTTCCAGAAGAATTACCAGGATTGCCACCTGATCGTGAGATAGAGTTTTCCATTGATTTGATATCTGGAGCTGAACCAGTTTCTAAGGCTCCATACAGAATGGCCCCGATTGAAATGAAAGAATTGGCTAAGCAACTTCAGGAGTTATTGGATAAAGGAGTTATTCGACCCAGTGTTTCCCCGTGGGGTGCCCCAGTGTTATTTATGAAGAAAAAGGATGGAAGTATGAGATTGTGTATTGATTACAGAGAGCTGAATAAGTTGACGATAAAGAATAAATATCCCTTGCCGGGGATCGATGATTTGTTTGACCAGCTTAAGGGAGCATGTTACTTTTCAAAGATTGATTTAAGGTCCGGCTACCACCAATTGAAGATAAAGCCCGAGGATATCCCCAAGACTGCATTTCGAACAAGGTATGGCCATTACGAGTTTCTAGTAATGTCGTTTGGATTGACGAATGCGCCAGCAGCTTTCATGGATTTGATGAATAGGGTATACAAGGAGTATCTGGATAAGTTTATTATTGTATTTATTGATGACATCCTCATATATTCAAAGAATCCGGAAGATCACGCGGTCTGCAGATTGCCCTTCAAAAGTTAAGAGAAAAGCAATTGTATGCTAAGTTTTCTAAGTGTGAGTTTTGGCTGACGGAGGTACAGTTTCTTGGACATGTGGTGAGTAAGGAAGGTATCAAAGTAGACCCGGTAAAGATTGAAGCCGTATCAAAATGGGAGCAACCGAAGACACCCACGGAAATAAGAAGTTTTCTTGGATTAGCAGGATATTATCGAAGGTTTGTGAAAGATTTCTCAAAGATTGCATACCCACTAACTAAGTTGACCAGGAAGAATGAGAAGTTCGTTTGTACGGAAAAGTGTGAAGAGAGTTTCCAGGAGTTAAAGCGAAGATTAGTGACGGCTCCAGTGTTAGCATTGCCAGATGAGATGGGAAACTTTGTAATTTATAGTGATGCTTCTCTGAAAGGATTGGGATGTGTGTTATTGCAGCATGACAAAGTGATTGCGTATGCCTCCAGACAACTAAAGCCTCATGAACAAAAATATCCAGTTTATGACCTTGAATTGGCGGCTATAGTATTTGCTTTAAATTTATGACGTCACTACTTGTATGGAGAGAAATGCGATATTTACACCGATCATAAGAGCCTGAAGTACATATTCACGTAGAAAGATCTGAACATGAGACAGAGAAGGTGGTTGGAGTTGATTAAGGACTATGATTGTTCAATTAATTATCACCCAGGTAAAGCCAATGTAGTGGCTGATGCTTTGAGTAGAAAGGAAAGGCTGAATATGATTAAGATTGCGGAAGAGTTGGCACAAGACTTAGAAAGAATGGGAATTGAAGTTCGAGTACCTAATGGAAGTCAGGAGCAGCTATATGAAGTTACTTTCTAGCCAGCATTGATGGAAAAGATCAAAAGGTGTCAAGAAGGAGTTATGGAATAAGAGTTGGATACTTTGACAGGAGAAGAGCTGTGTACTCAAAAAGATAGTCAAGGTTTGTATAGATTTTCGTCCAGAGTTTGGATTCCTAATGTAACAGAGTTGAAGAATGAGGTATTGCAGGAAGCACATAACTCTAGGTTTTTTATCCACCCTGGTAGTACCAAGATGTACCAGGATTTGAAGAGAAATTTTTGGTGGCCAGGAATGAAGAAAGATATTTCCAATTGGGTAACTAAATGTCATGTGTGTCAGACGGTGAAAGCAGAGCATCAACGACCGAGTGGATTGTTACAACCTTAGGAGATTCCCCAATGGAAATGGGAAGACATTGCTATGGATTTTGTAGTGGGATTGCCAAAGACGAGAGTGAATCATGATGCTATTTGGGTAATCATTGATAGATTGACTAAGTCGGCGCATTTTCTTCCGATTAATGAAAGGTATTCATTGGAAAAGTTAGTTAAGTTATACTTGGATGAGATAGTTACCAAACATGGAGTTCCTGTTTCTATAGTGTCGGATCGAGACCCAAGATTTAATTCCAGGTTCTGGACTAAATTCCAAGAGTGCCTAGGAACGAAATTGAATATGAGCACTGCTTATCATCCTCAGATGGATGGCCAAAGTGAGAGGACAATTCAGACCATAGAGGATATGTTGAGAGTCTTTGTTCTATATTTTAAGGGTAATTGGGATGAGCACCTACCTTTGGTTGAGTTCTCATATAATAACAGCTACCATGCCAGTATAGGGATGCCACCTTATGAAGCTTTGTGTGGACGAAAGTGTAGGTCACCATTGTACTGGGATGAGGTAGGAGAAAAGAAACTGTTAGGCCCTGAGTTGGTTCAACAGACTAGAGATGTTATAGTGTTGATTCGGAAAAGATTGGGAGCAGCTCAAGATAGACAAAGAAAATACGCAGATTTGCATAGGAAAGACGTGGACTTTGAAATAGGAGCGTTGGTGTTACTAAAGGTATCGCCTTGGAAAGGGTTAGTACGATTTGGTCAGAAGGGTAAACTTAGCCCTAGATTCATAGGACCCTTTGAGGTTTTGAAGAAAGTAGGAAAGGTCGCCTATGAGATAGCGTTACCACCGCAGTGGCAGCACATTCATAATGTGTTCCACGTGTCTATGTTGAAGCCCTATGTCCCTAATTCGAATCAAGTCATAGAATACAAACCGATTGAGCTTCAACCAGATTTATCTTATGTGGAACAACCGGTCCAAATTTTAGACCGTAAAGAACGAGTCCTTAGGAATAAATCGATTCCTATAGTAAAAGTTTTGTGGAGAAATCCTCGAGTAGAAGAGTCTATTTGGGAATTGGAGTCAGACATTCTTGATAAATATCCTCATTTGTTTAGTTAAATTAGATTCTGGGGACGGAATCTTTTTAAGGGGGAAGGAATATAACGACTCGTGTATTTTTATTTTATTTCTATTTTATTTGGAAGTGTAATAAAGGTTTAAGTAAATAAATAAAATGTGTATAATGGTTTTTGGCAGCGGTTATTGATTGTTATTTAATTAATTATGATTTATTGATAAGTGGGATTGAATTGTGAGATTTATTAGTGAGTTACATGATTTATTTTGCTTGTAAAAGTGATTTTATGGTAATTTTAATTACATAAATATTTGGGTTGTCTTTAAAATTGGTTTTCTAATTTTATAATTTCAATAAATATTTTTAGGACTTTATAAAATTGAGAAATCAATATTTTTTTAATAATTCATTTTTAAGTAATTTCCTGAGTGTGTTAAATGCTAAAATCCATATTTAATTATGGGAATCTTTAAAAATTATTAAACTTATAATTTATTAAGTTCGTATTATTCTGAGAATTTTAAAATTATTTTGAAAATTTTCGGAAATCGTTTTACCCGTGCGTCGTTTCGTTATTGGTTAAAAAGCGGGTATAAAGCGTACCTTAAAAATTGTTTAAAAATTTTGAAATTTATATTTTTATTTATTTCGGGATATTTATAATATTTTAGCGCTATTTTCGTAATTTTCGGAGGTTGTTTTAATTGCACCTCATTCTATTAATTTCGAGTTTCAGGGGCAAAACAGACTATCAACCCTTCATATCTATCTCAATTGCAACGTGTCAGAATTTTACAAAAACTAGTGCTACGTGTGGCAATTGTAGTGCAGGAGAGAAAAAAAAAACAAAACAAAAACAAACAAAACCCCCCACCCCCTGTTTTTCTTTCCCTCGGCTTCACTTCCCCTGTATCTCGATCTTGTCTCTCTCTATCAATCTATCAGTTCTCTCTCCTTATTCCTCCGTTTTCTTTCTTTTTCTCGTCTTCTTCCTCCTTTCTCTGTTTGATTCTTGCTCGGCTGCGTTGTTTCAGTCACCGTTTTCTGGTATCTTTTCCGGCTACTCGGTTCTTGTTTCTCTGATACATGTATATGTACCTGTGTGTGTATATCGTATGTGTGTGTTAATTATGTGAGTATATGTGTGTGTGGCTGTGTTTGTTATTACTCCGATTTGTTGGTTTTCGGTGGCGCGTGATTTACACGCGCGTGTGCGTGTGTCTGTGCGCAGTCTGTGTTGCAAAATTTATTTACTAGTTTTATTAATTTTAATTCCTTTGTATGCAGGAATTATTTGATAAAGCATTCATGATATTAATAATTCGTGCAGGAAATATTTTGGAATAATCGGTAGAATTTATTTGGATACCCGAATATTTTCGGGCACCAATAAATTTTGACGCCGTACCGTGATGACTCGTTACGAGCGGACGGTGGACGGTGATGACGATGTTCTGAGTCCTAAATTTTATAAATAAATAAAATGATTTTTTCGTAAAATATTTTCGGACTTAAATAATTAATTGCGATTGGTGTTGGGATGTAAGTTGTATAAAAGGGTAAAATAATATTGTGGATGGTTGAGAATTGTTGACGGCGATTCCAATCGACGGGTGGTCTTATAAATAAATAAGATGCTGCCAAAATTTCCTAAAAATATGTTCGAAAATATATATTTATACATGTTACCCTAACAATATTTCCGACTATGTGACTATGTGATTACGGGTTTGTGTGTATAATAATAATACGAGTCGGGTTGTCGGATTTGGGTTATTAGGATTTGAGGATATCAAGCATGTCGGTATAACTAATTAGGGTATTCTGTAATTGTAGATCCCAATCGAGTCGTTCCAGGATCGAAGTCAGCGTGAAAGCTATTAGAGTTTGTAAAGCGTTGCAAGGCAAGTACCCCTGAACATTCTTTTATGGTTCAGTGTATATGAATAGCTAAATATTTTATTCTCGTGATGGAACAGAAATGTTTTAAGTTACGTATCCCCTGTAGTTATAAAATCATTGTTTTCGAATTGTTTTGGGGAAAAGTAACTTCGAAAGGTACCTGTCTCAAATGGAATGATTTACGAAACGGATTTTATATGTGTGCTGGCTAAACAAATGATTTAAAAATGAGATAAGTACATGTGTTTTTGAAAACTGGATAAAACAGTCAGATATGAGATACATTGGGGCCAGAGTAGGCCTATTGAGGTGGCGTAAGAGGCTAATTCGATTACGCGCATTATAAAACTGATAGTCCAGCAGGTCAGAGACCTAGCTAGTCTCTGAGTTCCGGAACAGGTAAATGGGATGGCAATTAGAGCCGTCTGGTGTTGATAGCCTGATCAGCTGTCTTCAGATATCCGCTATGTATTTGATTGGGATTTGTGAATTATATGAAAGCATGATTGATTGATACAGCGGTTTTATAAAATGGTTAGCATGCTAAAATTTGACTCTGGTATTACGCAGCACAATATAATGTTGATTTCACAAAGCATGCTAATTAGTGATATCCAGTTACTTCGATTATCATTATGAAATGTTGATATCATGATTACAGCTCTGTTCCCATTATTGTTACGTTACTGTTTTAATCTGTTATTCATATTTGGTACTGCTGAGCGATTATGCTCACCCTTGCAAATTGTTATGTACATTTCGCAGATGCCTAGAAGATCAGTCAGACCGACCCATGTTCCCGCCCCTACTGGACCAGGCTCCTCTGAGGTAGTTCGTATCAGACCATGAGGTCTGAAGAGTTACTGAATAAAGTTAGTGTATCGTAGATAGTAAATAAAGAGTTTGTAATATTAAGAATCTGAATTATACTTGAACCTGGATCGGATCTTGGTTTGGGGTCAAGTTAATATATTCTAATAATAATTCTGTTGTTTATAATTTTGAGTAATTGTTAGTGACGTCAACTCCTGACCCCGGAGTTGAGGTCGTCACATTACCTGTCTCTTTGCAAGGTTCCAAGTTGATCCAATGGAACCTCATCTATTAGTTGTAAAAAGAATTTTTAAATATCTCAAAGGCACCATGAATCTGGGATTATGGTATCCTAGAGATTCAGATTTTAAGCTAATTGGATATTCAGATGTTGATTTTGCAGGATGCAAAATAGACAGGAAAAGCAGTTCTGAAAGCTGTCAATTTCTTGGTGGCAAATTGGTTTATTGGTTTAGCAAGAAACAAAAGTCAATTTCCACATCCACTGCAGAAGCTGAATATATTGTTGCATGAAGCTATTGTGCTTAGATTCTATGGATGAAGAATCAGTTACTGGATTACGGGTTAGACTATTCTACTATTCCTATATATTGTGATCATCAAAGTGCTATTGCAATGACAGGAAATCCAAGGCAACATTCGATGACTAAACACATCATCATTAGGTACCATATCATAAGGGAACATGTGGAAGAAGGTACAGTGGAATTGGTCTTTATTTTAACAGATCAGCAATAAGCAGATATATTCACCAAGCCTCTCTATGAAGCTACTTTTACAAGATTGGTGAATGAATTAGAATGATATCAGGGCATTTCTCAAACTCTGATAATTAAGGAATAACTATTGATAGCTAGAGTATGGTATCTTATTATTATATATCTATACTTGCTAGATACTGATAATTGTGTTAAATTCTGATGCCATGAAAGCATGCAATAAACTTCTATTAATCCCAGCCAATAGCTGTATGTTAAACTCTGATTATGTGTATAAACTCTGATATTGGTCAAACTTGTTTTGACTGATAGATCCAAACAGTAGTTGTCAAATTCTGATATCATAACAGAAATTGATGAAAGGTTTTAATTTTAATCTCATAAGAATTATGATCTTTGAGTGTTCTTGTCTATCAAAATGTCTAAACATATCTATGTTTCAAAAGTCTGATACTATGGAATAAGACATATTATTTGAAACTTTCTTTTTCTCTCAAAGAAAGTTGTCAAAACTCAATCTAGAATCACACATCTTTTATCTTAAATTTCTTCTTAAAGATGAAACATTTGAATACATTTCTCAAATGTTTCCAAAAAATCAAGTGGCATGGTTCATGAAACTATGCTCACCACTCAGAAACAACATTAAGTTGGTAAGAGACTACATGTTGAGGTAGATCTTGATGACACCAACAAAAACACAGGGGTTTCATCAGTTTTTACTGAAGACCCTATGATATCTTCAAATAACACATTCAAGTGTGAGTTCTTTACAAGAAGAACAAGGTCTGAGACCATGGTACATGACGGTAACCTAGACAAATCCTCTCCAATTCAAATGGAGGTTCCCATAATTGGTGAACAACACACTGTCAAAACCACAGTTTCAACTGTGAGTTCAATTGTGACTTCAGATTCACAAGGCATAAATACTGATTTCACTTTATCAGCATTTATAATAAATACTAATTTTTTCTTATCGGCATTTATTACGCATGTTATAAATCCTGTCGGTATGATTATTTCTAGACCTTATTTAAGGACTACCTCTAGTTGTATGACCAAAGACCACCCTTATTTAGCCACCTCTTATTTCTGTAGGACTAATTATCTGAGCTTTTATGTGAGTTGTATGAAAAGATTTGGAGAAAAACATAATTAGAGAGAGGCGGGATCCTTCCTGGCAAAAGGAGAGGTAGATGAGAGACAGGATTTAGTAATCATTATGAGGAAACTCTAACTAATGAAAGTTATGAGATGTGTGGCGTGAGGAGTAGTGAGACTACTTTAAAAGAATATAGAGATTAAGTGTTGTTATATTTTGCAGGTGCACAGAGTACACAAGAAACAACTGCTGAATAACAGTCTGTTGAACCTCAGATAAACTCTGATGTACTAAGTGCTGATAATCTCCCAATAGGTCTAAGTACTGATATTTTTCCTGTAGTCCATTCAATCTACTATTCCACCACCTATAGTGATCCCTGTTTTTGTTAAAAAACAGTCCATTCACTCTACTATTTCATCAACTGAAATTCTCCTTGTTTTTGCTGAAGATGTAATAGCACAACAGTATATTCATAAAAATCTATCCATTACAGGGTCACCACATCACTCTAGAGGAACTGAGGTTCTGGAAGTAAATTTTGAAGCTCCAGTTCATTTATCTATAATTCTTGAAGATGCGGACTTAAATGCTGATGGTATGGAAGCTTCTAAAGCTACAGGATCACATACAACACCAATTTATGATTCTATCTTACATGCTGAAGCTGGTGATGAAGTTCAGCAGATAGTTCAAGATCCAGTTGCAAATGAAGAATCTAATAATGGTGAAGAAGCTGATATTTCAAATGCTCTTATAGATCCTGAAGATGATCTATTCTTCCCTGAAGATACACCTAATCATGTGAGACAATAGAAGCTGAAGGAGTTAGATACTAAGAAGAAGCAGGATTATTTTGATGAGATCTGGAATGCTAAATGGAAAGATGTTGCATATCATATTTCCAGCATCAATTTTGTTGAACATCTGGAAACAGCTGAACAGAGAATTCAAAATCCTAATATGCTAAATCATCTGAAAGCATCTACTCTGGTTGTCATATCCTTACATACAGCTCAAGAAGCAACTACTTCCGAAATCAATTAGATCAAAGAATCTTTGATTGCTTCAAGACTGACTACTCATCAGGAAATTCAAAAGCAGATCGCACCAATTATTTCCAGACAGACTACTATTGAAGCCAATCAAGCTAGATTGGAAGCTAAGCAAGTTCAAATGTCTGAACAACTTACAGAGGTACATAATTCAATGAAGCTGAGTCTTTCTCTACTGCTTGGTGATGATGCCAAAAAAGGGGAGAAAATTGTTAAATCTAAATACAAGGATCTGACATTGACGAATACTGATGATGAAAATCTTGATGGAGGTAATAGGGGGGACAAAAGGATGGTAAAAGGAGAAGAGGTGAAGAGCTAGTTGGGATTAGTGGCTCATCAAAAGATGTCACTAGGTCTCAATCTAGACAAGGTGGAGAAGATAAGAGAAATGAAAGAAGTGTTAAATCTAAAGAACTGACTGTGACTACTGTTAGGTCCCAATGTGTTTGTAGAAGGGGGGTTGAATACAAACAATACCGAATAATCAAATTTAGTGCGGAATAAAAAATTGAAACAAAATTCAAGTTAAATAAAAATATTATTAAACTTGAAAGGTGTTACAACAACGGTATCGATTACAAGGGATTAATCTCAAATTAATTATCACAAATCTAGAATAAATTCGACATAAACTTTTTCTATTTTCGTAATAAAAAGAATCAAATGCTAAACGCAATTTGAGATTAAGTTCTAGGGATTTTGATCCGCTAGATAGTTACACAAGAACAAGATAATGATTTCTAGTGGTTTGGATTTAACTTTAATAACTAGAAATGTGATCTTGAACTTAGCAGATGAAAAATGAAATGTTTTATGCGGCTGCTTTTCTTTTCTATTCTTGAGTGGTTGAAGATGTTGTATTCTGAAGATGATAATTGAATGACTGCTGCTGCTTGTCTTTAAATATAATCAACAGAACTGAAATGAACTGGCAAGATAATCTGTGAATTGGCATGACTTTCGGTATGACTATCTCCTGAACTAGCATGACAATCAGCATGACAATCTGTTGAACTAGCAAGACAATCGGTGAGACAATCACTTGAACTAGCAAGAAAATTCCATAGCCAGTAGAACTTTCGCTATGACAATCTATTTGAGCTAGTATGACTTTCGGTATGATAATCTGATTGTCATACCAGTTCAATTGAATTGTCATGCTGAATTAATATTGAATATAAATTCAAAATCAATTCTGAAAATTCCTAATATTAATTCGGAATTAATTAATCAATTAATTCAATTAATAAATAAATTAATCTTTACAGATATAATTTATTTTCTTAATTAAACTATATGACTTAATTAATTAATAGAGAATTAATACTACTCTTCAACAGCAACCATTCTTCTGAAAATCTTCTGAAAATCACTGTCAATAATGAATCAATTCCACCACTTCAATGTTGACACTCGATGTACTGTCTGGTTCATGAGTGACTAACTTTCATGACGTCTCTTCATGTCTTGACTTTGATAACTTGATTTTCTTCAGATTAAATCCCTGTAATTATTTGATACCCTGACAAGATCTATGTCACTTGATTAAATCCACAATCTTGATTTATGTCACTGAGACTTGATCAATTTCTTGAACTTCTTCCAGTGAAGTAATTCCTCAAGTCTGTAGATGAACCTTGTTTCTGAATCCTTTAACAGATGTTACTTTGAGAGATCTCTTTGACGGTAGATCCACTTTTTACTTGTTACATTCTTATTTGAGTTGAGTTAAATCCTCGAATAAACAAATAGGCTATGACATATGCCTTTCAATCTCCCCCTATTTATTTGTTAGACAATAACAATAAATACCTAGAGGATAACTCCACTAACAAATAAAAAAAGATATAAACAGAAATGCAAAGTAAATAGCGGAAAAGTTCTGGATTATATTTTACATTTTCCAGATCCCAAATAGATGTTCCTCTAGACTGAACATATCTTCAGGTAGTTTCATCTTCTTTTGTACAACCACATTTACTGTTGAGAATCGCATATCTCTCCTGCTTCTCCCCCTATGAGAATCAACTGCTTAAAGGAGATCACCTTCGTTTACCACATCTCCCGTACAATAGGATCCGCGGATAAAAACCAATGGTACTCCCCTTTTGGAAAACAGCTTTTTTCCTTACTAGGAAATCACCTTGTGTTTACCACCTCTCCCGTACAATAGGATCCGTAGTCATAAATAACAATGGTGTGGTGTAGTGTACATGTGTAGGATCTTTTTCTTCCTCCCCGCTATTTCTCCCCCTTAGTTGAGGAATCCTCCAAACTATTATTTAAGCTTTTATCTCCCCCTTAGAGAAGGAATGTATGCCGTTGTCTGAAGGAGTTCTCATATTTCACTTGGTTGGAAAAGAAATAACAAGTAGTTTCATCTTTCTTCCTCACTGTGAGTGTGTGATTCTATTTTAGTGTACCTCACATGTGTTTCACTCTTCTCTCCACTCGTGTTTACACTCATTCTCACAAGTGTATCACTCCTCTCATAGCTCCACCATTCAGCTGTACCTGCAAGGAAAATCACCTTAGCCATCCTTAAGGAGGTCACGGGTGGTGCAATGGGAGTTCGCAAATCCCCATCCTCGTTAGACTCGTCAGATGAATCTGAGTCATAATCTACAAGTTGCTAGTTTCCCTTTTAGGGTTCCAGATTTGAATTCTGGGAAGGTAAACAATGATCCAAGGAATTTAGCATAAGGATCAAAGTTCCCTTCTAATGTTTGTGAAGACATTTCCTTGTGACTCATCAGGTAATATCTGAATCATTGTCAATAAGTTGTCGATCTGCGCCTATGTCAGATCCACTATCCACAGATGCATCCAGGGGATTTAAGCCTGGGGAGGTAGACACTGACCACTGACATATGGCTTTTGGATCAATATCCTCTCCTAACACCTGTAAAGGCAATTAGTCCATTAACGAACCTTGAACAATCGAATCTGACCTTAAAATGGTCGAAACTCTTGTTTCCGTCCACTCATCCTTTGTGTGTGTAACCTTTCCTTGTGCATCAAGAATTGTTTATGTTTGAAGTGATGACACTACATCGGATACCTTAGCCGACAGGCAAATTTCAATAGACGCACCCTTTTGAAAGAATAAATCCAGTAACTGCTTTTGTGCCTTTTCAGCCATTACATCTTTTTGAGAAGATGTATGGAGAAAATTGTCTCGGTTTAAATACTACTCATCTATGTAGGAGACAGAGCTGCTGGGTTGACTTCGGAACCTTTCTTATGTGGTGCACTAAGGCACTATCTCCCTCACGCTCATTCATACTTCATTTTAGTGGTAAGAGAGTGTTGGTTGGTTCTGTTTTTGTGTTTGTCTTTACAGTCTGGGATAGATGTTGTGGGTTTTCAACCTTATGACTGTCAATGAAAGAAATCCATTGGAGGCTGAACCTGTATCACAGAACATATGGCAATAGAGATAAAATGTACTTAAGATCTATAATGAATAAAAATTATACATTTAATCTTTTGAGAGAAATGATGTATAATAGTGATTTCAAAAGATTTTAATGAAATAAGAAATCACTAATGTAGAAAGAAGTTTGATTTTCTCCTAAAACTCACTGCACATATAAAACAATATGTTTGTGCCTAGTAATAAGAGAGTTATTAATATGACGACTCTACTAGTTCATATTAAACTGTAACTTCAGTTAGAGTTCCATACCATTAACTTGACGATTGCTTGAGTAGTATACTAGTTCATACCGACCTGAAGTGAGATTGTGAAGAAGAGATTGCATAGTCCAATAGATCTGCAACTGCAAAGTCCATGAACTGTGGTGCACTGACTTCCTCTTTTGACTCACCAACCAGGAGTACACTTGTACACATCTTACTAGAGTCCAATTCCAAGTGTAATGTGCATCAGGTGCCTGATATGTCATAATATTCTCAAGTCTCGTCACTGGTGCTATATGTTAGATACTGCTTCTTGATAATAACCTAGCACAATATACACATTTACAATGATAACATTTCCAGCTTGCAAACAGCCATATCCCTCAGTTAAACCTTTGTTGTTATCTCCAAAGGTAATCAGTGGGCCAGCTTTCTCAACCACATTTGATAGTAGGGCTCTATCTCCGGTCATATGTCTTGACGATCCACTGTCAAGAATCCACACTACCGGTTCCACCTGTTTACTGCCCTGCACTTCAAATGGATTAGACCTTCTTCGGAACCCAAGCTTGGTTGGGTCCGGCATACTTGTAGAATTGGCCTTTGTCAGGCAAAACAACATTCTTAATTTTTGTGTTCTCAACTTTCTCAATGACTGGACATTTGACCTTGTAAACAGTCTTAACAAATTTCTGTTTAGGCTTAGGCACAAATGTCTCCTTTCTAGCCTTAGAAGGACTAGCAGTCTTAGACCTATCATACTTCATATTATTCACATGCTGACGAGGAGTAGTCTTATCACTAGAAATATGCTTACCATTAAAATAATCATACATCAAATTAAAAGCATAAGACATACAATTAGCAACACCACATGCTTTATGAGAGGGATTAACAACAGGCAATTTATGCATGGTAGACATGGCATTTTTGTTATCCAACTCATGTGTGTCTGAGTTAGTCTCAGTTGCTTTCACAACTTTGACTGGAACTTTCGACACACTTGACTTGGAAACAACCTTCTCATTAGCATGATCTTCAGCACGTATTTTTTCTTGAATAATAGAGGAGGTCACATCAAATGGTTCAGCAATTGATGCTTTAGAGGGGGTTTATCAACACCCTTAAGCACATGTGGTACTACCCTACCTTTAGCACAGACATGAGGTATGGAGTTTATGCCTAATTCTCCAATAACAGCATTGTAATCATAACCTATTCCGGATGTTTGATTAACAGCTTGCTTACTGTAGAACTCTTTAGCCTTCGAACAAGAATTGAAGTAGGCTTTAACCTTAGTCTCAAGACCAGTGATCTTGTCTTTGAGAATAGTTTCGAGTTGTCTATAACAATTAACTCTATTCTCTAGAAAAGATACTTGTTCTTTTAACTTGTCTTGATTAATGTGCACAAGTCTTAATTCATTGACCTCTTTCTCAAGGTCTTTGATCTGTTGACTTAACAGTTCATTATCATGATGAGCACAATCTAAGGAACCTCCTAGATGATAAACTAATTCAGCATTAGTAAATTTTACCTCTTTTCTTGACGATGAAGCTTTTCCATCAATAGCCATAAGAGCAAGATTTCCTTCTTCTTCATTTTCACTATCAGTATCATCCCAGCTTCTTCCCTTTGCCAGATAAGCCCTTTCAGAGTTACTCTTCTGATTTGAATCATAAGAGTTCTTCCTTACTTGCTTTGGATTCCTTCATTCTATGACAAAGTGTCCCAACTCATTACAGTTATAGCATCTAATGGTGCTCCGATCAACCATCCATGTTTTGTATCGACCACTACTGGTGTTAGAGGATGAAGATTTACCTGTCTGGAATCTGTTCTAGTTGGACTTGTACTTGAACTTGGGATTTCTCTTGAATCTGACATTGGAGAATCTCTTGACAATTTGGGCCATTGACTCATCTTCCAATTTCTCCAGCTCTTCCAAGGAGTAAAAATCATCACCTGATTGATTTGTAGTAGGAGGATCATATTCTGCTACTAATACATTTTCCTCAGCCTTGGAATACTGTACCATTCTCTCTGACTGTTGAGATTGTTGTTGTTGTTGTTGACCTTCAGCTACTAGAGCTGTAGATGTGCTGACCACTCTATCTTTCCCGTAGACTTCCTTCTGCTAAATCTGCTCCAACTCATAGGTTTTTAACACACCATAGAGTCTATCCAAAGAAATATCACTCAGATCTCTAGCTTCTCTTATGGCAGTGATTCTATGTTCAAGATGAGTTGGCAGTGTTAAAAGGAACTTTTTGTTGACCTCCCTGATTGAATAATATTTTCCATTTATATTCAGGTTATTGATCAATGCATTGTACCTCTCAAACACTTCAGTAATTCCTTCTCCTGGATTGGATTTAAAATGTTCATACTAAGAGGTTAGGATCTCTAACTTGTTCTCCCTAACTTCCTATGTGCCTTCATTAATCACCTCAATAGTTTCCCACATGTGTTTGGAATTTTTACAGTTCATCACATGTCTGTTCATCAAGGGATCAAGGGAATCAATTAAAATTAATTGAAGGCTGGCATCCAAGGAGGCTTTTTCCTTTTCAGCAGGAGTAAAATCTTCAGGCTCTTTTGCATAGGTTCTAGATTTGGTAATCATAACATCATCTACTATCACCTCTGGTTCAATAACCATCGGAGTTTTTGGACCCTTCTTTAACAAGTTCAGATATTTGGGATTTGCAACTTGTAAAAACAAGAGCATCTTCTTCTTTCACATAATATAATTTTCTTTATCAAATAGTGGAATTTTAACGGTTCCAACTTTTTGTGAAGTCATTATAAATTTTTGAATAAATAAAAATTCAAGGAGTTGAAAAATCACAAAAGTCTAGGATCTTGATTTGTTCGTTAATCAGAAGGCTCTGATACCAATTGTTAGGTCCCAATTTGTTTGTAGAATGGGGGGTTAAATACAAATAATACAGAATAATCGAATTTAGTGCGGAATAAAAAATTGAAACAAAATTCAAGTTAAATAAAAATATTATTAAACTTGAAAGGTGTTACAACAAGGGTATCGATTACAAGGGATTAATCTCAAATTAATTATCACAAATCTAGAATAAATTCGACATGAACTTTTTCTATTTTCGCAATAAAAAGAATCAAATGCTAAACGCAATTTGAGATTAAGTTCTAGGGATTTTGATCCGCTAGATAGTTACACAAGAACAAGAGAATGATTTCTAGTGGTTTGGATTTAACTTTAATAACTAGAAATGTGATCTTGAATTTAGCAGATGAAAAATGAATTGTTTTCTGCGGCTGCTTTTCTTTTCAGTTCTTGAGTGGTTGAAGATGTTGTATTCTGAAGATGATAATTGAATGACTGCTGCTGCTTGTCTTTAAATATAATCAACATAACTGAAATGAACTGGCAAGACAATCTGTGAATTGGCATGACTTTCGGTATGACTATCTCCTGAACTAGCATGACAATCAGCATGACAATCTGTTGAACTAGCAAGACAATCGGTGAGACAATCACTTGAACTAGCAAGACAATTCCATAGCCAGTAGAACTTTCACTATGACAATCTATTTGAGCTGGTATGACTTTCGGTATGACAATCTGATTCTCATACCAGTTCAATTGAATTGTCATGCTGAATTAATATTGAATATAAATTCAAAATCAATTCTGAAAATTCCTAATATTAATTCAGAATTAATTAATCAATTGATTCAATTAATAAATAAATTAATCTTTGCAGATATAATTTATTTTCTTAATTAAACTATATGACTTCATTAATTAATAGAGAATTAATACTACTCTTCAACAGCAACCATTCTTCCGAAAATCTTCTGAAAATCACTGTCAATAATGAATCAATTCCACCACTTCAATGTTGACACTCGATGTACTGTCTGGTTCATGAGTGACTAACTTTCGTGACGTTTCTTCATGTCTTGACTTTGATAACTTGATTTTCTTCAGATTAAATCCCTGTAATTATCTGATACCCTGACAAGATCTATGTCACTTGATTAAATCCATAATCTTGATTTATATCACTGAGGCTTGATCAATTTCTTGAACTTCTTCCAGTGAAGTAATTCCTCAAGTCTGTAGATGAACCTTATTTCTGAATCCTTTGACAGATGTTACTTTGAGAGATCTCTTTGACGGTAGATCCACTATTTACTTGTTACATTCTTATTTGAGTTGAGTTAAATCCTCGAATAAATAAATAGGCTATGACATATGCCTTTCAACTACAACAACTCAACAAACTTTGAAAGTCACAACTGCTGATGAAGACCAAGGTATTCTAGAGACAAATTTTGGTACAGAAGCAATTCAGTATCTTCAAACTCTGAAAGTAAAAGGAAGAAAGACAACTATATTCTACAAGGATCTAAAGTTTCAAGAATTTGACTCTGAGGTGAGTATAAAAATCTTTGAGAAATAAAATCCTAGAGTTGTTCTAGAACAGCTAAGGCAAATGGAGGAAGACTTCAAGAATTCCATGAAGACAGCAAATATTGATGTTGATGTTATCTCTCAAGATCCATATGAATATGATACTTCTAGCAGACCAACCAAAGGGGTAGTCATAAGGGAGGTGAGTCGGGCAGATGCTGAAAGATCTCTTAGGTCTCAAGCTATCTAAACCGCTGACAAGAGTCATAAAGGGAAAGATAAGATAGGAGAGAAGTCCAAGCCTTCAAAGCCTAAAACCAAAGCTGTTACTAAGAAGAAATCAGTATCTAATGAAACTAAACCACAAATACTTATAGATCCAATCTATAAAGTTGCTCAATCTTTTGATACTGATGAAATTGCTGAAGAAGAAAAATTCAGTCAAGCTCATCAAAGAAGGAAGATTCATAAAGCTGATCGGGCTGAAAAGCTGAAATTAACCTCTAACATTACTCTAGTTAATGAAGAAGAAAAAGTTGTTATTCAACCAATCACAACCTCTGATACTACTCATGTTGTTGATTTTCAAACCCAATTCAAGCCGAGTTATCAAATCCTGATTCGGAAAACATAGTCTTTGGTAAGCCAGAACTAACTCTTGAAGAGAAGAAGAAGCTACTGTGGGGAAGCAAGAAACCTGCACCTAGAAGAGATTTTTCAGAAACATTAAAGAAGATTTATAGTGGAATTTCTCATGCTAGAAAACCTAGAATCACAAGTGGTTTGGGAAGGTTAAATGTTGATCCATCTATAGGAGATGCTTTGATTCTAAGGAAGCATGCTAATCTGACAGAAATTGGAGACAATGTGATGCTTTAAGACATACAGAAGATCATATTAGTACAAACTGTTATTGATCTTGTTGGAGAGAAAATGATTTATTTTCTGGAGTCTGGGAGAAAATTAAGGTTGACTCAAGAATAGTTAAGAGACAAACCATGGCAGGAATTGGAACTTATTGCTATAATTCTCAAGGTAACTAATCCTGTAATTGCCAAATGGTCTGCAATTATAAAGAATCTGTTACAGTTAAAGCAGAGAGGAATGTCTTACAAATCTAACTTCATTCCAAAGTACATTGATCAAACTGAATATGTTGTTGATATGCCTTTTAGAGGATCTAAGATAGAAATGAGTCTAGGAATACAAGTCTTAACTTTTAATCCTGATGGAAAGTAGATTGGGTTTCTGGAACTTGATGATCTATCTTTTGGTAATTCAAAGTTACATGACCTCGAGGTTGCCATCTATCAGAATGATGAATCAACAGATAAACTGAAAGAACACAAACAGAGGATGCAATGGTATTTAGATGTAATGGAAGAAAATCTACTGAGGAAGTTTCTTGAAGATTTTCCAGACTGTGTTAGAGTTCAGAATGAAGAATAAAGTTTGATATTCACTGAAGTAAGAATGAATATGTTTACTTGATCTCTGTATTTAGATAGTTTTGACATCATCAATTGGAACTTGTACATATTTTCATAATGCACAAGTTGGGAGATTGTTAGATATAATTTATGATATCATGACAGAAACTATCAAAAGTTCTTATCAGGACTTAATATTAGTATTTACTGAAGAGTGATGTCATCAGTACTTATATCATTACTTGATGATCAGCAGATGATGTCATCAGGATTTGTCACATCAGTATATATTCGAGGAGGAAAAGGAAAGCAGACATTCAAGGCGGTGAAGGACTTTATGTAACACCCCCAGATCCAGGGTCGGGAATGTGGATTGTCACGGTCTGTCTTTCGATAAATATCACTTAAATTAATTAAAAATAAATAACCTCATGTTGTGACCCCACAATAACACACACCACAACATGTTATAGTCTCAGAGATGAAATTGAAATAAGTACAAGTCCTTGAATCCATTAATTAAAAGTTATTACAACCCAAAATGATTACTTAATAAATTTACAGTTAGTTTCCATTAACCAACATAAGTTATAGTTATACATAATTGATTCCCAAAAGTAGAATGCCTGGTCTACAGATAGATCTACCTCTGCAGCCATGGTAGCTATGATATCAACGAGAAGACGCGGGACGCTTCCCACGCTCTTGCGCTGGGTCTGCTTGAGTCTGGCCATCCTTCTTAACTGTTATTGTGTGATGAAGAAATGAAGCAAGAGTGAGCATTACAGCTCGCAAGATAATATATAGTTTAATCAATAATGCAAGTATCTACATAGATAACTTACTGAAAATCTTTATCAAGTGTAAGATAATTACTTACTGGATATAAGCTTAAAGGAAGATGAAGTTACCAAATACTTCACTATACTTATATCATTTTAGAAAAATACTTGAACTACCACTGTTCAAAGTATAATAAGTTTTCAAAGTTCGTCATATAGATGGGACTATAAGATAAGACTTGAATAGATTCAATCTTTGAAATATCATTTGAAAGAATGAATTTACGAGATACTTCATTAGTCCCGATATATATATACACCTATATATATAGATATACATTTCATACACTCTTCTGCTATGGAAGTATAAGCAGAGTTGTCATTTCCAAGAATTTTGGAAAGAAGAAACTTTGGCATAAACTGATATCTTGCTGATCAGGCAAAGATACCAATTAAGTCACCTTTTCTACTAGTAGATGAATGAATTCCCCACTGGTCATCACCCTAGCCACATTAAGACCTAATGTTGGACTACCACTCAGCCACTTACACTTAGATTGTAATATATGGGATATATTATGTAATTATTTTGCAAATAAATAAATATTATGCATGTTCCGTATTTATCCTGTGAAGTATTTGTTAAGTGGTATATGTGTTTGGATGTTTAAAAATAATATCAATTGAGTATTTTAATTTTTATATGTCCAAAATAAAATATAGGTAATTGTCATATCTTCTTATATATTTTTATGTTGATTTATGATTTTATAGGAAATATATGAATTTTATAAATTCTTTTTCCGAGTATTTATAAACTATTTTATATAATCGGGAACCAGCCGACGTCACCCGTTTTTACGTTTTTATAACCCGAAACTCTTACGAGAACTCCTTCCTAACCTAATTGCAATATTTCGAGCATTTTCCATGTTTTGACTTTTTTGATCCGGCATACGGTTTGTCCTGTGCGGGTCCCGCCACAATATTTTCGATACATTATTCGTTTCGATAAATCAATAAAACTCGTATTTTCGATAAACGTGATCTTTTATTAAACTATTATAATTATCACCTCGTAATACGTGTAACCAGGCGTTGAGACCAAGACCGCAGTACAAATTGTACTGATTTGGATAATTATACCGAAAAGCGGTACCCTTTGGATCTATTTTTATAAATAAACGTACCATTTTATATCCAGAATGATCCAACGGGATACTAATTCTCCGTAATTATAAATAGTCTTTACCATATTTTATTTCGTACCGAAAATCATTTGCAAACAGTAATTATAGAATTTTCCAGAGAAAAACCCTAATTTCATAAAACCTTCTGAGAATCAAACTACAGTATCAAGGTGCTATTGAAATCGGTTGGGAAAGTTGGACTAACCAAAACGAAGGATTTGGAGTGTACTTTCAGATTCCAGAATTTATTTTACTGCAGAAATCAAGGTTTAATTTCTATATTTTTCTTTATTTTTGAATTATTATGATTAAAATTATGAATTTTTGTTCGTATGATTGTTTGGATGATTTGATGATTGCATGTTGTAGAGCTTGTTTTCCTGATGATTTTCATATGTCATATGACTGATTTGGAGTTCAATAACATGTTCAAAATTGAGTTTAATTTTCGAATTTTAAAATTAGGGTTGATAACCCGTATGAATGTTCTTAAATGAAATTTAGGGCTTTTTGATCTAGGGGTTATTAGATGTTGAAATATAGTGGGTTTTGTTCCTCATAAAATTTGCAATCGATTGATGTATAACTCGTTAACAGACGATTCATGGTTTGAACAGGGTTGTGTTTTGAAATTTACGCTGAGTCACCGGAAACCGGTGAGTTTCCCGGCCATTTTCCTGCCAATTCTGGGAAGGGTTGTGTGTTTTGATTGCATGTACAAGTTGTTGGTAGCATGTAGTTTAATTCTGGATAGTTTGGTGGCCTGAGGTGGCCAAAATCGTGTTCTCCGGCCACGCTCCGGCGAGCCGACGGCGGGGGTTTGCAAAATTGCAAACAGGCCCCCGAACTTTTGAAAAAGAAACAGTTTAGTCCCTGTAGTTTCCAGAATTTTCAAAAATAGGATTCATGTTTATAAATTATTTAAAAATCTTATTTCTTATTTATTTAAATTATAAAAATTCGTTTTTAATTTCTGAAAATTCCAAAAATTATTATTTTAATTCCAAAAATTATTTTTTAATTCAAAAATAAATCTGAATTAATTAGTTAATTAATTTTAGTTAATAATTAATTAGTTAATTGGTCAATTAATTCAAAAATTAATTGATTAATTGATTTAATTAATTATTAATTGATTTTAATTAATTATTTAATTAGATTTAATTATTTATTAATGATTTAAAAATTCCGAAAAATAGTTTCGAGCTTTAAAATATTATTTTAAAGTGTTTTCAAGGCTCGATGATTATTAGAAAATTATTTTGAAGCCAGATGTGGCCAACCGAACCTTGTTTATTGCTTTAAAATTTACCCAACGACCCGTTTTAATTCTAAAAAATATTTTAAAAATCATATTAAATACCGGAAAGCCTGTTTGTGACCCGAGACTTCTTTATAAATGGAATGTCATTGATTGTTTGATGTGTTACGTGTTATATGTGACTTGTTGTTTGCCTGCCGGTCTATATGTTCAGTGTTTACTTATTTTTAGCGTAACTTTCAATCCGTTAGTCGAATTTGGGTAAAACGAAGGGTAGATAGAAGTGTATACCGAATAGAATCGTATGAGTTGAGTACTGATAGATGCTTATGTTATGTGAGCAGAAGAGGCAAGGCGTAAGAAAGGGAAATAGATAGTCGAGGAGTAGGAGATTGTGATTGGAAATTGGTGAAGTATAGCAAGCTAGTATCAGGCAAGTGTTCAGAACTTTCTCGAGATATATTATAGATGATTGATAGTCATGTTTTATATTGCAAGTGATTTGAAGCACTGAATCCTAAACCTTGATTCCAGCTATTGATCTTTGAGCCGTAAACCTTAATCTTTCTGAACCATTGATTGTTAAATCTCCAAATACGAACCACAGATATACGATACTACTCCACAAATACATGCAAACTAAATAAAAAACACTGAATCAGATTGCTTACATATTCAAACCATTGTACCTTACGCTCTGAAAGACCAAAAATCCTTATAACCTTGAAATTCTGATTCTTTTGTTATCCATTTCTTTCACCATTTGATAGCCATATTTCATTTATGAAGATTGGAACCATCTCATTATTGGACATCCAATGTTGCTTATGAATTTGTTTACTGATTTACATTAGTTATTCTGTTATTATGTTCGAATTGGATTGTTTTATAAAATTGCGGACCAGATTCGTGGTCAGACCAGATTGGTGGTCAAGTGAGGCCAATATGTGCCTTGGATCCAGTAATTAGAGCAGAGCTGTGTGCCTTGCTCGGGGTTAGTGCGTGACTGATCAGCAGCCTAATCTTGGTTTTTAAAATAAAAATATAATATCCAATTCTAAATCATTATTCATTGTTCACTTGATACCATAACTCTTTTCACTTGATGATCATTATTCTCAGTCTTGTCATTGTGACTTGCTGAGCTAGTTAGCTCATTTGTGCAATATTGTTTATGTTCTTTTCCAGTTAAGAAGGAACCAGTTGGTAGCGAGGATCCCCAATCCAGTACGAGAGCTAGGGGTCCAGGTTGATCGAGTTAAGCTAGCTGACAGCTTTTGACTTAGTTTGAGTTTGTAAAAGTTTGTAATAATGTTTAATATTCAGTTCTGAGTTTGAATAGTTTGGATTTGGACGTTTGTAATATAAAGTGTGTTTGTGTGGCTTGTGTACATACTTTCACCTGTTGCGGTCCGTGATAGTTGGTAAGTAGGGTCATAGCATATTATTTTATCTTTATTATTATTATAAGCAGGTTATAAATAAGGGGTGTGTGTGGACCCCAAACTTCTGACCCGGGTTTGGAGGGTGCCACATATATGGACTGCCACTTAGCCACTTACACTTTAATGGACTCCCACTGAGCCCATATTGCTTATGCCGACGCATTCTGATTGGGCTTACTTCCCGAATATTGGGCAAGTAATCAGACTCTTTCATCAAGTTAGCAACTTCGTTGCTCCAAAAAGACACCACTGAGCCGGATCCCTTAGGTTTTGAGCGAGTATTTAAATCCCCTTCGAAAGAAAGATCTGAAATCTAAAAATGAGTTTTGGGATCCGCTCTAACTTTTAAAATCATTTTGAAGACTCGAAAACATTTTAAAGAATGTTTAGAGTAATGATGATTTAATAAAATAATTCAGTCTCGATATGTTAAAAGAATATTATTATTTAAATAATATTCCCATAAGGATAATCTTTATAAAAATAATTAAAGTAGAATTTTTAAAAGTCATCCTTGAAACGAATAATAAATAACAAAAGATATACTTATACGAAAGTACGATCTTTATTTGAATAATCAAAAATAAGTTTGATTAATATTCAAAACTATTGAATATACCTTATTCGATTAATAGTTATAGAAAACTATATATATATATATATATATATATATATATATATATATTATACTCGGGAACATCGACTCCCGGTTTTAGAAAAATGTTCACCTTTGGGTCCCTATACTAAAGGTATACGCAACTACTGCTTATCTCTAGCATAGGTATTATGCAGTTTATAAGCATCTGAATTGATAATAGAATATCAAGATTTCACAACATGCATATATATACCATATCAACATGCTCCAATATATCGCAAGGTTTGCTAATAACAGTCATGCACTTATCTCAAGATAATGCATCAATATATTTACATCACAACAACAGTATAACGGGTAGAAAACTTGCCTGAGCGACTGGGGGTGGTAATAAAAGCTTAGGGCGAGACTGGTAACCTATAAATAATATATAAGTTGGAATTAAACCACGGTCGCTTAAGAAACTAGACTTTAACCAATTAGACCCTAACGTTCGCTTTTGCGCTTAACGATTTACATAAGTCGCTCAAGTACCCCCGGCTCCACCATTTTTATAAAATTAACCGTTTAACTTTGTAAGGTGACTCTTTCGCGAATACTCTACCAACTGACCAATTAATCTTAAATAATTGTTTCATACTCCAATTAGTCATTTAAGGACCTTAACCAAGGTTTCAAAGTAAAGCGAGGGGTAATGGTTCGCTCGTGAAACGTCGTTACTTAAAACGGTCGTTTCTCCTAAACTGTACATCGGATCCAAGAGAACCACATATCAAAACGAATCTTACGATATGATCTAGCTAAACATGGCAAAGTTACAGATTGGTCAGTTAGATTTCTGTTCCGAACACTAAGAACAAGAAGTTGAATGAAAACAGGCATTACGACGGCTATGTTTACGCAATTACCAATGTTTATACTACTCCGATCAACCACAAACCAACTCATAACCATCAATACAACCAAACTTCATCTAAATCTTACTACATCAGTACATAACCTCAAGATTTTCCAACTCATTCCATCACAAACATGAGCTACTAACTATACTTAAGGTTCATTAACCAATAACCAAGATTCATAACTCAAAATCACTACAAATCCAACCAAACTTTAAACAAACAAGAATCATGCTTCTCATAAACTATATCAATCAAAACCACTCCTAAATACTCAAGATGATAATGACATCAGAGGAGTTAATTAAAGAATTTAAGAAAATGGAAATCGACGTGAGGATGACCGGTAAAGGAATGGAAGGATTATTTGAGATTAAGCTAGTGCCGGAACTGACTGAAAAGATACGAGTATGTCAGGAAAAGAAGATGAGCGGGGAAAGAGGAACATTGACCGGTGAAGAAGTGAGATGCGAGAAGGACGAGAAAGGGATCATGAGGTTGTTGGATTTTAAACGCAGCGGGGCATGGTAAAACACTTTTACACACATAAAATCCAAATAAAAGCATACAGATCATGAATAAAAATTTGAGGGATCGAATCTAACCTTTAAAATAATTCGGAGACAACGATCAGAGATCCTTAGCAGTTGCTCCTCAAGTTTGAAGCACTCCACCGGTATCCACCAAGAAAACGATGTTAAGGAGGAGGAAGGAGTGGAGAGAATTTGGTTTTCCAAACTTTTTGGGTTTTGGGGTTCAAATAAAAATAGGGTCTATAATAGTATATTTATAGGCAAAATTTTCAGCTGAAATTTTCCCATAAATATTATTATTATTTTCCATTTATTATTCTCATTAATAATTAAAACACCTTTTAATTATTAATCCTTTTTCTAAACACTTTAGAAATAATTCTCTCTCTTGATTTAATTTCCAAAAATTAAATCCTTAATTAATAATATTAAGAACTTTTCTTAATTAATTTATAATCAATTAAATCTCATTTAATCAATTATTAAATTTGCCAATTAATTATTTATTTCATAAATAAATAATTATCAGCCATTATTAATTAATTCCTCCACCATTAAATCATTCTCTTTTTATGGTGTGACCCTGTAGGTTCAATATTAAGCCGGTAGTAGAAATAAATAATAATAAAAATATTTTATCATTATTTATATAAATTCTCTAATTTATTAAATATTATTAATTAATTAATCATATTTATTCTACATCGTGAGGGATACTTCTCAGCATATCGCGACTATCCGGATAATATGAATTCACTGCTTAGAATACCAAGAACCTATTCAGTGAATAGTTACCATACAATAAACTCCTTCTACCCTACAATGTCCCGATTAAATACAAGGCATGGATCTCGTGTCAAGCCTATCTAATTCAATCACTTGCTTACCATTTACTATGCGTAGTTCTATGCAAATTAGAAACTCCTTTCTAATTTCATTTACTCTGACCTGAGATTCCTAAACTAGCATAAGTGGATCAGCCTTGAACATTCGCTTCCTTAACTAGAAGGGGTAGATCCTTTATTGATCATACACTATCTTCGTGTACAAATTCCTATACCCAGTAGAGCCCTAATAATTGTCCCTGGAGACTAAGAACTAAACCAAAGCATAGTTCAGTGTACACAAGATGACTATGATGACCTCAAGTCTAAGGATACTTGTACAACTATCACTATGTGAACAACTGCTGACACGTGAGTGAACTCCATCAGTTGTTCAGCTGTGCGAGTCATGTTCAGTGAACTGATTCTATAATAAGCACCTACATACTAGCTATAGTGTCACCACACAAATGTCTATGAGAACAGACATCCTTCATAATGAAGCAAGCATAGTATGTACCGATCTTTGCGGATTATTAATTACCAGTTAGTAATCCTATGACCAGGAACTATTTAAGTTTAGAGTTATCATCTTTTTAGGTCTCACTATTATGATCTCATCATAATCCATAAAAAACTTTACTCTAAACTATGGTATATCTTATTTAAACACTTAAATAGATAAAGCCCGTAATAAAAACAAAACAAGTCTTTTATTAATATCAATGAAATCAAAACAGATTATATAAAAGTTATTCCTAAATCCTCATACATGATTGGACTTAGGACATATTCCTTTCAATCTCCCACTTGTACTAAAGCCAATCACTCTGGTATCTAATACCCATCTTGTCTTTATGACGATCAAAGTGACTTTCATAAAGTAGCTTTGTGAGTGGGTCTGCTATGTTGTTATGTGTGTCAACTCTATTTCAATACAATACAAGAAATATTACCGCACTTCCACTAACCCTTTTGTAGACGCATGGTTCATCTACGTTTTTTAATAAAATCAAACTCTTTGATTGTCTCATCAAAACGAATATTCCATCTTTCGAGAAGCTTGCTTTAAACCACATATGGTTCGCAGTAGCTTACACACTAGGTTTTCAATTCCCTTGGAAAGAAAACCATCTGGCTATATGCCAGATCTCATAGTCGTAGTAAGCAGCAATCGCAAGCAAAATCCGAACTGATTTTAACAGGGCTACAGGTAAAAGGTTTCATCAAAGTCAATCCATTGCCTTTGTTTGAATCCTTTTGCCAAAAGCCTGGCCTTAAAGGTCTCCACCTGGCCATCTGCTCTAATCATTCTTACGTATACCGTATACATAGATTCCATTCCGGATTTCATGGCACTATGCCATTTCTCTGAGTCAACACTACTCATAGCCTCATTATAGGTTACAGGGTCGTCATCATCAATGATCGACAACTCATTGTCATTCTCAATGACAAGGCCATAATACCTCTCAGGTTGGCGAGACACTCTCCCTAATCTATGAATGGGCTATTCCACAAAAGGTTGTTCAGTCAGAACAGGTGTTTCCACTCGATCTGTAGTAGTTTGTGCTTCTTGAACTTCATCAAGTTCAATTTTGCTCCCACTGTTTCCTTCAAGGATAAACTCCTTTTCCAAGAAGGTAGCATGTCTGAAGACAAATACCCGATGATTGGTGTAAAGGTAATACCCTAAAGTCTCTTTAGGATATCCCACAAAATTACATTTTACGGATCGATATTCCAGCTTATCTGGGTCAACTTACTTGACATAAGCTGGACATCTCCAAATCTTAACGTGTTTAAGACCTGGTTTCCTTTCTTTCCATATCTCATACGGAGTTTAAGGAACAGATTTGGAAGGCACCTTATTCAGTAAATATGATGAGGTTTCCAATGCATAACCCCATAGGAATACTGGAAGATTTGCATAGCTCAGCATGGACCGAACTATGTCTAACAAAGTTTGATTTCTCCTTTCAGATACCAATCTGGAGGAGTCCACTGGGAGACTATACCATTTACTTTGAGATAATCTAGAAACACTCCATTAAAGTATTCACCACCTCGATCTGATCGAAGAGTTATAATACTATGTTTGGTTGTTTCTCCACTTCATACTTATATTCTTTGAACTTTTCAAAGGCCTCAGACTTGTGTTTCATCAAACACATATCCGAATCCAGATCTATCATCTATGAAAGTAATGAAGTATGAAAATCCACCCATGGCTTGTGTAGACATTGGTCCACATACATCTGTGTGTACCATTCCTAGCAAATTTGCAGTCCTCTCTCCATGTCTACTAAATGGAGACTGCAGTGCCACTATAAAGTGAGATTTTCATCATCCCTTTTCTTTTATTAGTTTGTTCAATCTGAAGTAAATTATGTCACATATATACAGACCATTATTTAAAGTACCACGTCCATAAAGAATATTATCTCTAAGAATAGAACATTCATTATTCTCAATAATAAATGAAAATCCAGCCAAGTCTAACATGGGAATAATATTCTTCACAATCGAGGGAACAAAATAACAATTATTTAAAACAATAGTCTTGCCCGTAGGCATATGTAAATGAAATGATTCTACATTTTCAGCAGCAACTCTTGCTCCATTTCCCATCAGTAGAATCACCTCATCTTCCTCAAGAGTCCTACTTCTCCTTGGTCCCTGCAACAATTGCAGTTTTGAGAACCACAGGCGGTATCTAATACCCAAGTAGAAATTTGATTTAATGACATATTCACTTCTATCATGAACATACCTGAATCAGAAGCGGTAGTCTCACTACCTTTCTTCTTCTTCAATTCTGCAAGGTAAACCTTGCAGTTCCTGTTCCAGTGTCCCACCTTGTTACAGTGAAAGCAAACAACTTTGCTCTTGGGGTCTTCAGCTTTTGGTGGAACCGACTTTTCTTCACCTACTTTCTTCTTCTTGGAAGGGTTCCTCTTCCTTTTCTTAGGATTGGAACCTTCACCAATTAGAAGAACATAACTCTTCTTAGGGGGAAAATTCGATTTCGCAGTCTTCAACATGTTGTGGAGTTCAGGCAGGCTGACATCCAACTTATTCATGTGAAAGTTCACAACAAACTGCGAGAACGAACTCGGAAGCGATTGCAAGACCAAGTCTTGGCTCAGCTCCCCATCCATGGCAAAATTAAGTTGTCCAAGACATTCAATCAAATTGATCATCTTAAGTACATGGTCATTCACAGATGATCCCTCAGACATCCTACAACCGAACAACTCATTCGATATCTCATATCGAGCTGTCCTACCCGCCACATCATACAACTCTTGTAGATGCATTAGGATAGTGTGAGCATCCATATGCTCATGTTGCTTCTGTAGCTCAATGTTCATAGAAGCTAGCATGATGCATTGAGCAACATTTGCATCATCTATCCACTTACGATACACAACATGTTCATCATTATGTGCATCACAAGCAGGTTCAGTAGGCTTAGGTGAGTCAATCACGTATTCCAGCTTCTCAATCCTGAGAACAATTCTCAAGTTTCGAAGCCAGTCAGCATAATTAGGACCAGTCAATTTGTGAGCATCCAGTATGCTCCTGAGTGATAGTGCAGAAGACATAACGTACAAAGTAAATCTGTAAATGATAAACACATAACAACACTTAGCAAATATTCGATTTCATTTCAAAACACTATATGAATCGGGTCTTTATTCATAAGTGGCTCCCACTAGTTTATCTAATTTATTCAACCCCTACGTGAAAAATAAGCATTCATAATGCTAGTGGGAATAGGGATCCTACATTCCATTACACAACCCCAGCTGTGGCACGAAACGCCATGTAATGTTCAATAGGCAGACAACTCTTGTCAATTACATCTAATGTTATTCCCTAATCAAACTTTAGCCTCTTGAATAATTGAGTCACGGCTGTGGCACGACAAACTCAATATTCTAAGTCAAGTCTAACCCAACATTCCGTACAATTGAATCAGTCCCTAAAGGCCCACGGCTGTGGCACGTAACGACCTTTAGATTCTTATTCAATGTACACATCTCTATGTAATAGACAAGTATTTCTTACTTCGAAATCAAAGCCCTCGGCTGTGGCACGAAATGACAATGATTTAAAAATAAGAACTACTTTTCTATCATGTTGGAAGGCTGTGACTGACACAAGCCCGTTGTGTCATTGGCCAATTACTACTTGATATTATTTAATTTTTAGAGGGATTATATTACGTTACAATCATAATCATATTATAAAGAGATTCTTCCTTTTAAATTAAATATTTCAAATCAATAATCAATAATCAGATGATTCCCAGATCGGGTGGAGCATTGTCAAGAGGCGTCACTTAATAACCCTTTCTTACAGATAGAAATCTGTTGTTGACAGAATCATCCTTTCTCTCATATCGAAAATTCATATTCAATTACGTGTTTCACAAACACAAGAATCTCATGATTGTATTCATAATATTGTTATTAAGGTTATGAAACAATTTCACTATACTAGGTTGTCTCCTTATGTTCATTTAAGTTCACCTAAATCTATCATCGCATGATAAACTAAGCATATATCACATATATAAACATGAATAAACATTAAGGTAGGCATGTTACATCATCTAGCACATTAGTCTAAGCATTATACATCTCTATGTATCACATGAAGCATTTAAAAGCAGTTAAAACAGTTAAAAACAGATTTAAAACACTTCATGGAAATATAAACAGTTCAAAACTTTTATATAAAATAAATTGATCACTTCATTAGATCCGTCTCGGAAAAACAAATCCAACGGTATATTGCACGCCTAAAACGGAGTTACGAAACTCCCAGAAAATTAATTTTAATCTGGACAGTCGGGCTGTAACGCATTACAGGAACGCGTTACAAGCCCTGTAACGCATTCCGGTGATGCGTTACAACCCTTTTAACCCATTAAAAGGTGTAACGCATTCCGTGAATGCGCCACAGGTGTGTAACGCATTCCCGGAATGCGCGGAACCCCCCTTTTTTTTCTTTTTTTTCTCAGCAGCCGCCTTTTCTCTCCTCGAACAACGTGCCGCCGTACTGACATTCTCTGCTTTCTCTCCGTGCAGTAGCAATCAACAGACAACAGCATATAACACAGACATATGCAGATGCATAATACAAACATATATATATACTATATATACATATATTTATACTTATTAAATTACGAATTTAATTGTAAGAACTTCAAAAATTCATAATAAAAAATCTATACATCATAAAATTATGAAAAAAATACCCAGACGATCTACAACACTTGTAGAACCCAGATCAACATTCAAAATTATTCTGAGAAACGATTTCTCATCAGACAAAATTAATTCATGATATAACTTGTAAAAATCATAATTAATTCATACAAGCACATAAAATTCTGAAATTTTTACCACAGATCTATATGCATACAACCTATGCTCTGATACCATTGTTGGATTTTAAACGCAGCGGGGCATGGTAAAACACTTTTACACACATAAAATCGAAATAAAAGTATACAGATCATGAATAAAAATTCGAGGGATCGAATCTAACCTTTAAAATAATTCGGAGACAACGATCAGAGATCCTTAGCAGTTGCTCCTCAAGTGTGAAGCACTCCACCGGTATCCACCAAGAAAACGATGTTAAGGAGGAGGAAGGAGGTGGAGAGAATTTGGTTTTCCAAACTTTTTGGGTTTTGGGGTTCAAATAAAAATAGGGTCTATAATAGTATATTTATAGGCAAAATTTTCAGCTGAAATTTTCCCATAAATATTATTATTATTTTCCATTTATTATTTTCATTAATAATTAAAACACCTTTTAATTATTAATCCTTTTTCTAAATACTTTAGAAATAATTCTCTCTCTTGATTTAATTTCCAAAAATTAAATCCTTAATTAATAATATTAAGAACTTTTCTTAATTAATTTATAATCAATTAAATCTCATTTAATCAATTATTAAATTTGCCAATTAATTATTTATTTCATAAATAAATAATTATCAGCCATTATTAATTAATTCCTCCACCATTAAATCATTCTCTTTTTATGGTGTGACCCTGTAGGTTCAATATTAAGCCGGCAGTAGAAATAAATAATAATAAAACTATTTTATCATTATTTATATAAATTCTCTAATTTATTAAATATGATTAATTAATTAATCACATTTATTCTACATCGTGAGGGATACTTCTCAGCATATCGCGACTATCCGGATAATATGAATTCACTGCTTAGAATACCAAGAACCTATTCAGTGAATAGTTACCGTACAATAAACTCCTTCTACCCTACAATGTCCCGATTAAATACAAGGCATGGATCTCGTGTCAAGCCTGTCTAATTCAATCACTTGCTTACCATTTACTATGCGTAGTTCTATGCAAATTAGAAACTCCTTTCTAATTTCATTTACTCTGACCAGAGATTCCTGAACTAGCATAAGTGGATCAGCCTTGAACATTCGCTTCCTTCACTGGAAGGGGTAGATCCTTTATTGATCATACACTATCTTCGTGTACAAATTCCTATACCCAGTAGAGCCCTAATAATTGTCCCTGGAGACTAAGAACTAAACCAAAGCATAGTTCAGTGTACACAAGATGACTATGATGACCTCAAGTCTAAGGATACTTGTACAACTATCACTATGTGAACAACTGCTGACACGTGAGTGAACTCCATCAGTTGTTCAGCTGTGCGAGTCATGTTCAGTGAACTGATTCTATAATAAGCACCTACATACTAGCTATAGTGTCACCACACAAATGTCTATGAGAACAGACATCCTTCATAATGAAGCAAACATAGTATGTACCGATCTTTGCGGATTATTAATTACCAGTTAGTAATCCTATGACCAGGAACTATTTAAGTTTAGAGTTATCATCTTTTTAGGTCTCACTATTATGATCTCATCATAATCCATAAAAAACTTTACTCTAAACTATGGTATATCTTATTTAAACACTTAAATAGATAAAGCTCGTAATAAAAACAAAACAAGTCTTTTATTAATATCAATGAAATCAAAATAGATTACATAAAAGTTATTCCTAAATCCTCATACATGATTGGACTTAGGACATATTCCTTTCAGAGGTATGCGTCCCGAACTTGGATTCCAAATGTGCAAGAGTTAAAGGATGAGCTGCTGCACGAAGGGCACAGCTCCAGATATTCAATCCACCCAGGAAGTACGAAAATGTACCGTCACCTTAAGGAATATTATTGGTGGCCTAACATGAAGAGAGAAGTAGCGGAGTGGGTCAGCAAGTGCTTGACATGCCAGAGAGTAAAGGCGGAACATCAGCGACCTAGTGGACTATTACGGCCCTTGGAAATTCCGGAATGGAAATAGGAGCATATAGCCAAGGATTTTGTGACAGGCTAACCAAGGACAAAGACCAATCACGACGCCATATGGGTTATCATAGATAGATTGACCAAGTCCGCACACTTCCTACCAATCAACGACGCCATATAGGTTATCTTGGAGAACACAAGATATTAGGACCAGAGTTAGTCCAACGGACCAGGGAAATGGTGGGACTCATCTGGAAAAGACTGGTAGCAACTCAGGGCAGACAAAAGAAATACGCCGACCAGACCAGGAAGGATATGGAATATGAAGTAGGATATTTCGTGTTATTGAAGGTATCTCCGTGGAAAGGAGTGATGAGATTTGGGAGGAAAGGGAAGTTGAGTCCCAGATTCATAGGACCCTTTGAAATTTTGAGGAGAATAGGACCTCTAACTTACGAGCTCGCCTTGCCTCCTAATCTGCAACAAGTGCTCAACGTGTTCCACGTGTCCATGTTAAGGAAGTACCATGCAGATGCACGATATGTAATAGAATACGAGCAGGTAGATTTATAACCAGACCTGACCTACATCGAGCAGCCAGTAAGGATAATGGACCAAAAAAAACAAGTGCTGAGAAACAAGATTGTGAAGCTGGTTAGAATCTTATGGAGAAATCAAATTATTGAGGAATCAACTTGGGAACTTGAAGACGCAATGAGGAATAGATATCCCCACTTATTTTCTAATTGATTCCGGGACGGAATCCTTGTTATAGGGGAAAACTGTAAAAATTCGAATTTTTGAGACCTTGTAAAACGTTAATAGTAACCCTGACGGACGAGAAAAAATTTTGAGCCCACACTATGTAGTGCATGAGAAAATGAATTTCGGAGTTGATATTACGGTTATGCGTACCAAATGAGTGTATGTGAACGCTATTAGTTTTCAAAGAAAACGAACTTTGAAAAACGACCATATTTACGACTCATTGAGGATTACGGGAATCCCAATATAATTACAAGATTAAAACCCTACGGATTCATATTCAAGTATAATAATTCAAAATATAAGGAATAAATATGAAAGGAATTACGTCGCGAACCATTTACGAGTAAGTACTACGAAAACGCTTAAGCGACCGAGCGAACGCGTAAACGATTAAATAAATGTAACACACTAACTAATCATGGTAAGAAAGTAACCATGGTTACTTTATCAAATAGTGAGCTAAACTTTGGATGATCAAGCAAGCTAGCCAAATAGTGTGCTAAGGAAGCTAGCACATGTAGTTTAGCTTGTAAACTAGCAAGCTACTTGGATTTGTCCCCAAGATTTACAACAAGAATAAAATCCTAGGATACAAACTAGGAGAATATCAAATCAATATAATATAGCACCAATCCCATTTCCTAGAAACAACCAAGGTAGCAAGCATAAAAACCCTCCTTCTCTCCCCACTTGTTTCATTCGGCTATTTCGAGAAAAGGGAGGAATTCAAAAACAAAATCTCAAAATCTAGCCATGGTAAAATCATCCCATTAATTCTCAAGCTTCCTAACAACCAAAATAAGGTAATAAAATTCTTTCATCTCTTTTTATCAAGGTTTGATGGGTGAAATAAAATCAAGAAAGTTACTAGTGAATAGTATAAATAGTAACTCTTCTTTGGTTTCTTGATTTCAATGGTGGTTTTAGGTTCCAAAAATCATCCCAAGCACTTCCAAGACTCCACCATCCTCAAGAACACATATCAAGCTTTCAAGAAAGGTAAAAATATTTGGCCCAACTTTACTTAAGATTCATTTTCAAGATCCATTTAGTATGTAGATGTAAACCTAGTTTTAAAAGTGGTATTGTTGAAATCTTGATGTTTAGTTAAGTAGATGTGAGGTTGATTGTTGTTGCCTCAAGAACATGATGTTATTGAGAGGAGTTTGTGTGTTGATGATGATATGATGATTGTTGGTGGTTGTGTTAAGAGTTAGGACGTAAACGAAAAACCGATCATAAACGTAATTTTGTTAAAACGAACAAATCGTAACTTTTGTTTCTGCAGAAAGTACCAAAGATGTAAACTGTAGTTTCTTGAAAACTATAATTATGATATACAATGTTATAAGGATCGTTTAGGCCCTTGAATCGCTTGATATCGATTTACGGATCAAAAGTTATGGCCGTTTTTTAAAAGTGATTTACGCGATAAAAACTGCTACGAATTACGAACTTTGAAAATATAACGACTTAAAAGTGTTCATAAATCATGAAATTTTTACAGAGAGTAACATATTGAGTTTCCTAACTTCCATAAAAATTTCAAGTGAAAATAATGATTTGTCAATTTTTTAAAAATATCGGAGTCGAGACCGCGCGAGTAGAAACCGTAGAATCCATAAGCGGAGCCGACGGCGATAATGAAAATGAACCTAAGATACTTAGAGAAATGAAGCGACCATGATGTGAATAAGGACTTAAAGGATTAATAAGGCTAGTACAAGTTGAGAGGGTGTATAATAAGTAGCACATGAATACGAGTCGCCGTAAATTAGAACGGGACCTAACGAATTGTGTTTATGATTAATAGATTTCCGAGCGGAACCTAGAGCATCCTCCACCTCGAGATACCCAGGAAAGTTTACAAACCCAACTCCATTTACTGTTGTGTTGTGAAAGGATTGTTTTATTATCATTGCATAAGTACCATGTTTGCCATGATACGTAGTTATTGAATTTTGCATGATATAGCAATATTGTGCGATAAGTATATATCGTGAAATGTTTAATTCTGCTATAAGCATAACGTATTATAATAAGACCGAGAGTCGATCGGGATTTCAAGATAAAAACTCGGGAATCATTCTGGTGATATTATAGGACGATTACAAGTCCATAATAGTACGTTTTAAAGGGACTCAACGTCCACTTACGAAACATTAAAATACCTCGAACTTTTATTAAACGACTTCCCAATGATCATATTCCCTCAACTACATTTTATTGTTCGAATAATAAATATTGTATACCTATTCCTTTATTATGTGAAAAGTATACTCCAACGATTATTTATTTCAAACCCGATTAAACATTAAGGATTATTAATTTCATAGACATAAACTAGTTGAGGAATATTATTTTAAATATTCTTTTACAAGAGTAAACTCATTCGAGGTTTAATTATTTATCGATTATCATTTAATTAATTATTATTTATTAAAGGGTTTATTTATGATTTAAAAATCATAGAACCGGATTTAAATTACTTTCTGATTTCGAAAATCATTCGAATGATTTCAGATCGTCGGAGAATATTATCCTGATTATTTAATATTTTGAATATAGTTTCAAGGCAAAACTTTTCCCCCATATTTAATTATCTGTTGACAACGGTCAACTCACATCCTTAGTACATCCTCCGAAAACTTTCGGAAGTACATATATATATATATAAAGTAAAGCTATGCCTATCAACAAGCAAAATGCTTGGGGGAACTTTGATGTGGTTCGAGTTCTCGAGATATGATAGGATCTCCTAAAGAACAAAGGAGGGGTAGGATCCAAGTACTTCGTGTATTGGATAGAGTACTGGTACCGTAGGAGACGGTACAATATGTACCTACGGACCTGCGAAGTATGTATATACCCAAAAGGAGGACACATAGCCCATATGCGGCAAGGGTGATAACCGGGATATGAAGGTGTCGTCCTTCTACTAGTAGAAAAGGTTACTTTTATAACAGTACGACTGATCATCATATGCGGTGGCTCCAACGAATGTCCTAATTCTTCCAATTGGAATTGTGATGCAGTACCGTAACCCAAGCCTAGGTGCTGGGTTTACCATTAAGGTATTCGCAGGATAATAAATCCACCAAAGAATTGTTTTCAAGAGATGGTGTGTATCACCAAGGAAAACTATTTTTTTGAATAAAACATATTTATCATATATGACGTTTTACGTAAGTTATCATACAGTCATTTGCATACTATACATTATTATGCTAGGCATTATAGCTCATACTTTTTTTCTTAAATCGACACAACACAACAGTGAATTAAGATGCCTGCCATGAGAACCATAGCAAGGAAACGGGTAGGAAATGGCCAGCTGTTCCGTAGATTGTTTGGTGTTGTATCACAGGTAGTCCGAATAAGCTGGATTAGTTTTCAGTTGTTTTTAGTTCGGCTTATTTATAAGTATGACTTATGTAAGGTAATAAAAAAGAAATGTATATTTGTCCGACGGACTAGCCTTACTTTAAGGTTACTCCCCGGTAAGACTTAATCACTTTTGGGTTGTAATAATTATCACTTGATGGTTGAATTACTCTAGTTATGAATGGTTCGTTTCCAAGACAATAACCTGTAAGTGTGTATGTGTGATAAGTATGGGGTCGTGAAGCGTGAGTATTTATATATTGTAGTGTGATTTATGTAGTTCTGGTAGTTTAGATGGCGTGGCCTCCGAGATTCCTGACCCCGGATTTTGGGGCGCCACAAAAATGGTATCAGAGCCTTAGGTTATCAAATCTTGGAAACGATAGGATATAAAATACGTAGACATAAGAATAATAAAATAACCAATTAGAGCTCAAGTCGAGTTTGTCGTCGGGCTACACGGGTAGTCTTAACTATTTTTACCCTCAAGGGAATTCCGACTCTAAGTTAGTAACACCTTGCCTATTGTGTCAGGTACCAGTGGAGCCTATGAGGGAGGTTGACCCTGTTGAGGATGTTATGGTTCCTGAGCGTGACCCTACTCCCGTGCCAGAGAACCCACCCATTGATGATTCAGATGATGACCCTACTGAAGATGTCCCAGAGGAGGAGACTGACCTTCCTGTCCCCATAGCTAATGACGTTGAGATGACCCAGGGAGATGACGTAGGCTGGAGGGATGTAGAGATGTACCCTCACCCGACCATTCGCTCTCCTACCCCACCCCCAGGGATTCAGAGCCCTATGCCCTATACTGATGATGATGACGAGGATGGGATATATGCACAGGACTACGAGGCTTACGACATATCCTCTAGCGACCCAGACTCACCTCTACCACCCCCGGCGACCATACATGTAGTTGTACACAACTGGATAGTGGCTCAGCTTAACACTGAGATCAATGCGGTATCTGCCCGCATTATGGAGTTACGCCAAGCATTGACAGCTGAGAGAGCCATCCGACTAGGATACCCAGGGGATTTTAGAGCTGTTTCCCCAGCCATAGCCCGCAAAGAGATCGATGGGATCGAACTCCGTACTCGGGTTCAGATGAGGATGACAGCGATTGGAGGATACATCCCAGTAGTTGATGCAGAGCTGATGTTGGCAGGAGCGATGAGGAGGGAGCGTGACTCACGCGCAGTGACAGTGACTGAGGGACTAGTGACTAGATATGGACCTTGAAGAAGGCTGGGTGACTTGTCACCAATTTTGATAGGATAGCTAGTAGTAGATAGCGTTCCTAGCCCTTCAGGGTACACGGCTTATGTAATTGCATTTCAATATTTATGACAAGTAGTGATGTATTATAATCAGGCATGTATGAACTCAGCTAGTTATTTTATCTCCCGGATATAAGTGGGAGACCTTATGAAATATATATCTAGCAGTTATTAAGAAATTGATATCCATATTATTGCACTTATAAAAAAACGTGCTAGATAATAGATGATATGCTTACACATGAATAAATTAATCCAACTGTTATAATTACAACTATGTTGACAAGTCTTCATTATCAGAACAATCCCACCCCGTAGAAGAGGAACCAGGGCACAGCCCACAGAATCAGTTAACCAACAACAGAATGAACCTGACCCTGTAGTAAATGAAGAAAGTGAAGAGGACCTAGACTATAATGAATATGATGAGGAAGAATATGTAGAAGAAGAGGCTGAGGATACCCATCAGGGAGGGAACCCCATGAATGAATTTATGGAACTGCTAAGAGCAAATCTGAACCAACAGCCTATTCCACCATAGCCACATGCTTCCCAACAGACTGCAGCCACTGCCTTTAGGGCCTTCAAATCTTTCAAACCCCCAGAGTTTCTAGGATCTGCCGACCCCATTGAAGCACGGGTCTGGTTCAAAGAGATAGAAAAGTCCTTCAAGATACTAGGTGTTGAGGAATGACACAAGACCATTTTCGCTTCTTACATGCAGAAAAGAGAAGCTAACTACTGGTGGGAGTTCAAACGAAACCTAGAGACTGATGCTGTGATCCCATGGGATATATTTACCCGATTGTTTTTAGACAAGTACTTCCCTAGGTTTATGGAAACCCAGATGGAGATTAAGTTTTTGGAGTTGAAACAGGATAAGATGACTGTGGCAGAATATGAGGCCAAGTTTACTGAGTTATCGAGATTTGTGCATGAGTTCATGAATACCGAATAAAAGAAAGCACGAAGTTTTCAGCTTGGTCTGAAACAATGGATCCAAAACCGAGTGGCGGTGTTAGAGCTGACAGACTATGCCACCTTAGTGCAGAAAGCCTCGATTGTTGAAGCTGGCAGTGAGCAGAGTGTGAAGGAAAAGGAAAATAGGAAGAGGAAGATAGGAAGCCAAGGAATAGGAACCAGGAACAGGATCCTTCCAAGCAGGTTCGTCAGGGGAGTGGTGTCCCAACCTGCGCGAGGCCCCGGATTCAGAAAGGCCCCAAGCGAGAGTGTTGGCCAGGGCGGCGGACAATCTAGGGCAACATTTCATAACCAACCACGTGCCCCAACACCAGAATGTCAGGCATGCGGAAAAAGACACCATGGCATGTGCACCCAGGCAAGAGCCCCTCTGAAATGTTACAGGTGCTACCAACCCGGACACCTTGCCAACAACTGTCCCCAAATATGGGAAAGTAGGACATATGAGGAAGGATTGCCCGATAATGAAGCCCCCAGTCTCAGGCATGAGCAGAGCTGCATCCAACCGACCCCCAGCTGCTAGGACCTTCAACATGACTGTTCAGGATGTTGTTCGAAACACTAACGTGATAGCAGGTACCTTTTTGTTAAATTCCGAGCATGCAAATGTCATATTTGATTCTGCAGCAACCAAGTCATTTATATCTCAAGATTTTGCTACAAATTTAAAACTTAACACCATACCCTTATGCGAGATATTACAAGTGGAAATAGTAAACAAAGAAATAATTCCTGTAAATCAAGTACACCCTAAGTGCAAGGTGAAATTAGAAGGGAAGGTCTTCGAGGTTGACCTAATCCCATTTACGTTAGGAGAATTTGATGTAATCTTAGGAATGGATTGGTTATCCAGTAATGGAGCGCAAATAGATTGTGAACGGAAGAGAGTAAAGATAAGAGTGCAGAATGAAAAAGAAGTAGTGTTTAAAGGTCAACAACGGAAACAGAAATTTCTGACCATGCTACAAACAAAAAGATTGTTAAGGAGGGGAAACAAGGCCTATTTGGCTTATGTGATAGATACCAAGAAGAAGGTCCCTAATATACAGGACATACCCGTAATAAACGAATTCGAGGATGTATTCCTAAAGAACTTACCAGGGTTGCCACCTGATAGGGAAATAGATTTTGCTATAGAATTAGCACCAGGAATGGCACCAGTATCCAAGGCCCCATATAGGCTAGCCCCAGTTGAGATGAAGGAACTAGCTTCTCAACTGCAAGAGTTATTAGATAATGGAATGATAAGACCCAGTGTGTCGCCATGGGGAGCACCAGTACTGTTCGTAAAGAAAAAGGACGGCAGTATAAGATTATGCATAGACTATCGAGAGCTGAATAAGCTGACTATTAAGAATAGGTACCCTCTCCCCAGGATTGATGACCTATTCGACCAACTCAAGGGAGCTGTACATTTTTCCAAAATAGATTTAAGAACAGGATATCACCAGTTGAAAATCAAACCGGTAGATATACTGAAGACTGCTTTTCGCACTAGGTATGGGCACTATGAGTTCTTAGTCATGTCGTTTGGGTTAACCAATGCACCCGCAGCCTTTATGGATTTGATGAACAGAGAGTTCAAAAAGTACCTAGATATATATGTGATAGTTTTTATAGATAATATTCTGATCTACTCAAGGACAGAGCAAGAACATGCTGAACATTTGAGGATAGTCTTAGAAATCTTGAGGAATGAGAAATTATATGCCAAATTCTCGAAGTGCGAGTTTTGGTTGAGAGAAGTTGAGTTTTTAGGATATGTGGTGAGTAGCAAAGGAGTTTTAGTTGACCCTGCCAAAATAGAGGCGGTATCCAATTGGGAAAGACCAACTACCCCAACAGAGGTTATGAGTTTTGTGGGTTTAGCAGGATATTACCGAAGATTCGTGCAAGACTTTTCTAAGATAGTCGGTCCACTGACTAGACTTACCCAGAAGACAGAAAAGTTTGTATGGACAGAGAAATGTAAGGAGAGTTTTTAAGAGCTGAAAAGGAGGCTGGTGTCAGCACCAGTGCTCGCTTTTCCCGATGAAAAGGGAGAGTTTGTGATATACAGCGACGTATCGCTTAAAGGATTAGGATGTCTACTGATGCAGCACGGCAAAGTTATAGCATATGCCTCTCGACAATTGAAGGAGTATGAGAGCAGATACCCGACGCACGATCTAGAACTAGCCGCCATAGTGTTTGCCCGGAAAATTTGGAGACACTACTTATACGGTGAGAAATGTGAGATCTACGCTGACCATAAAAGCCTCAAATATATTTTCACTCAGAAGGAACTGAACATGAGACAGAGGAGATGGTTAGAGTTGATTAAGGACTACGACTATGAAATTTTGTATCACCCAGGTAAAGCCAATGTGGTGGCTGACGCCCTTGGTAGGAAGGAAAGACTCAAGATGATAATAACATCAGAGGAGTTAATTAAAGAATTTGAGAAAATGGAAATCGATGTGAGAATGACCGGTAAAGGAATAGAAGGATTATTTGAGATTAAGCTAGTGCCGGAACTGACTGAAATGATACGAGTATGTCAGGAAAAGAAGATGAGCGAAGAAAGAGGAACATTGACCGGTGAAGAAGTGAGATGCGAGAAGGACGAGAAAGGGATCATGAGGTATACGTCCCGAATTTGGATTCCAAATATGCAAGAGTTAAAGGATGAGCTGCTGCACGAAGGGCACAGCTCCAGATATTCAATCCACCCAGGAAGTACGAAAATGTATCGTGACCTTAAGGAATATTATTGGTGGCCTAACATGAAGAGAGAGGTAGCAGAGTGGGTCAGCAAGTGCTTGACATGCCAGAGAGTGAAGGCGGAACATCATCGACCTAGTGGACTATTACGGCCCCTGGAAATTCCGGAATGGAAATGGGACCATATAGCCATGGATTTTGTGACAGGCTTACCAAGGACAAAGACCAATCACGAAGCCATATGGGTTATCATAGATAGATTGACCAAGTCCGCACACTTCCTACCAATCAACGAAAGGTACACAGTAGACAAGTTGGTGGATATTTACTTGAAGGAAATTATAGTGAGACACGGCGTTCCTGTAGCCATGGTGTCAGATAGAGATCCAAGGTTTAATTCCCGATTTTGGAGAAGCTTCCAGGAATGCGTAGGCACCAGACTAAACATGAGTACCGCTTACCACCCCCAGACTGATGGACAAAGCGAAAGGACTATTCAGACCTTAGAAGATATGCTACGAGTATGTGCCATTGATTTTAAAGGAAATTGGGATGACCACTTGCCCCTGATCGAATTCGCTTACAACAATAGCTATCACGCTAGCACAGGAATGTCTTCGTATGAAGCTCTTTATGGACAGAGATGTCGCTCTCCCCTATGTTTGGATGAAGTTGGAGAACACAAGATATTAGGACAAGAGTTAGTCCAACAGACCAGGGAAATGGTGGGACTCATCAGGAAAAGACTGGTAGTAGCTCAGGACAGACAAAAGAAGTACGCCGACCAGACCGGGAAGGATTGGGAATATGAAGTAAGAGATTCTGTGTTATTGAAGGTATCTCCGTGGAAAGGAGTGATGAGATTTGGGAGGAAAGGGAAGCTGAGTCCCAGATTCATAGGACCATTTGAAATTTTGAGGAGAATAAGACCTCTAGCTTATGAGCTCGCCTTGCCTCCTAATCTGCAACAAGTGCACAACGTGTTCCACGTGTCCATGTTAAGGAAGTACCATGCAGATGCACGACATGTAATAGAACACGAGCAGGTAGATTTACAACCAGACCTGACCTACATCGAGCAGCCAGTAAGGATAATGGACCAAAAAGAACAAATGCTGAGAAACAAGACTGTGAAGCTGGTTAGAATCTTATGGAGAAATCAAAATGTTGAGGAATCAACTTGGGAACTTGAAGACGCAATGAGGAATAGATATCCCCACTTATTTTCTAATTGATTCCGGGACGGAATCCTTGTTAGAGGGGAAGACTGTAATAACTCGAATTTTTGAGACCTTGTAAAACGTTAATGAATAGTAACCCTAACGGACGAGAACAACTTTTGAGCCCACACTATGTAGTGCATGAGAAAATGAGTTTCAGAGTTAATATTACGGTTATACGTACCAAATGAGTGTATGTAAACGCTATTAGTTTTCGTAGAAAACGAACTTTGAAAAATGACCATATTTACGACTCATCGAGGATTACGGGAATCCCAATATAATTACAAGATTAAAACCCTATGGATTTATATTCAAGTATGATAATTCAAAATATAAGGAATAATTACGAAAGGAATTACGTCGCGAACCATTTACGAGTAAGTATTACGAAAACGCTTAAGCGACCGAGCGAACGCGTAACGATTACATAAACGTAACGCACTAACTAACCATGGTAATAAAGTAACCATGGTTACTTTATCAAATAGTGAGCTAAACTTAGGATGATCAATCAAGTTAGCCAAATAGTGTGCTAAGGAAGCTAGCACATGTAGTTTAGCTTGTAAACTAGCAAGCTACTTGGATTTGTCCCCAAGATTTACAACAAGAATAAAATCCTAGGATACAAACTAGGAGAATATCAAATCAATATAAGATATCACCAATCCCATTTCCTAGAAACAACCAAGGAAGCAAACATAAAAACCCTCCTTCTCTCCCCACTTGTTCCATTCGGCTATTTCAAGAAAAGGGAGGAATTCAAAAATAAAACCTCAAAATCTAGTCATGGTAAAATTATTCCATTAATTCTCAAGCTTCCTAACAACCAAACTAAGGTAAGAAAATTCTTTCATCTCTTTTTATCAAGGTTTGATGGGTGAAATAAAATGAAGAAAGTTACTAGTGAATAGTATGAATAGCAATTCTTCTTTGGTTTCTTGATTTCAATGGTGGTTTTAGGTTCCAAAAATCATACCAAGCACTTCCAAGACTCCACCATCCTCAAGAACACATCTCAAGCTTTCAAGAAAGATAAAAATCTTTGGCCCAACTTTATTTAAGATTCATTTTCAAGATCCATTTAGTATGTAGATGTAAACCTAGTTTTAGAACTGGTAATGTTGAAATCTCGATGTTTAGTTAAGTAGATGTGAGGTTAATTGTTGTTGCCTCAAGAACATTATGTTCTTGAGAAATTTTGTGTGTTGATGATGAGATGATGATTGTTGGTGGTTGTGTTAAGAGTTAGGGCGTAAACGAAACCCCGATCGTAAACGTGATTCCGTTAAAACGAAGAAATCGTAACTTTAAGTTTCTGCAGAAATTTCCGAAGATGTAAATTATAGTTTCTTGAAAAGTAACCCTTGATTATGATATAAAATGTTATAAGGATCGTTTAGGCGCTTGAATCGCTTGATTCCGATTTACAGATCAAAAGTTATGGTCGTTTTACTAAAAGTGATTTACGCGACAAAAACTGCTACGAATTACGAACCTTTTAAATATAAAGGATCGACTTAAATGTGTTCATAAATCATGAAATTTTTACAGAGAGTAAAATATTGAGTTTCCTAACTTCCATAAAAATTTCAAGTGAAAATAATGATTTTTCCATTTTGTAAAAATATCAGAGCCGAGACCGCGCGATTAGAAACCGTAGAATCCATAAGCGGAGCCGACGGCGATAATGAAAATGAACCTAAGATACTTAGAGAAATGAAGCGACCATGATGTGAATAAGGACTTAAAGTAATAATAAGGGTAGTACAAGTTGAGAGGGTGCATAATAAGTAGCGCATGAATGCGAGTCGCCGTAAATTAGAACGGGACCTAACGAATTGTGTTTATGATTAATAGATTTTCGAGCGGAACCTAGAACATCCTCCACCTCGAGATACCCAGGCAAGTTTACAAACCCAACTCCATTTACTGTTGTGTTGTGAAACAATTGTTTTATTATCATTGCATAAGTACAATGTTTGCCATGATACGTAGTTATTGAATTTTGCATGATATAGCAATGTTGTACGATAAGTATATATCGTGAAATGTTTAATTCCGCTATAAGCGTAACGTATTATAATAAGACCGAGAGTCGGTCGGGATTTCAAGATAAAAAGCCGGGAATAATTTCGGTGATATTATAGGACGATTACAAGTCCATAATAGTACGTTTTAAAGGGACTCAACGTCCACTTACGAAATATTAAAATACCTCGAACTTTTATTAAACGACTTTCCAACGATCATATTCCCTCAACTATATTTTATTGTTCGAATAATAAATATTGTATACCTATTCCTTTATTATGGGAGAATTACACTCCAACGATTATTTATTTCAAAACCGATTAAACATTAAGGATTATTAATTTCATAGACATAAACTAGTTGAGGAATATTATTTTAAATATTCTTTTACAAGAGTAAACTCATTCGAGGTTTAATTATTTATCGATTATCATTTAATTAATTATTATTTATTAAAGGGTTTATTTATGATTTAAAAATCATAGAACCGGATTTAAATTACTTTCTGATATCAAAAATCATTCGAATAATTTTGGATCGTCGGATAATATTATCTCGACTTATTTAATATTTTGAATATAGTTTCAAGGAGAAACTTTTCCCCCTTATTTAATTATCTGTTGACAACGGTCAACTCACATCCTTAGTACTTCCTCCGAAAACTTTCGGAAGTACATATATATATATTAAGTAAAGCTATGCTTATCAACAATTAAAATGCTTGGGAGAACTTCGATGTGGTTCGAGTTCTCGAGATATGATAGGATCTCCTAAAGGACAAGGGAAGGGTAGGATCCTAGTACTTCGTGTATTTGATAGACTACTAGTACCGTAGGAGACGGTACAGTATGCACCTACGGACCTGTGAAGTGTGTGTGTACCCGAAAGGAGGACACATAGCCCGTATGCGGCAAGGGTGATAACCGGGATACGAAGGTGTCGTCCTTCTACTAGTAGAAAAGGTTACTTTTATCACAGTATGACTGATCATCGTATGCGGTGGCTCCAACGAATGTCCTAATTCTTCCAATTGGAATTGTGATGTAATACCGTAACCCAAGCCTAGGTGCTGGGTTTACCATTAAGGTATTCGCAGGATAATAAATTCACCAAAGAATTTTTTTCAAGAGAAGGTGTGTATCACCAAGGAAAACTATTTTTTTGAATAAAACATATTTATCATATATGACGTTTTACGTAAGTTATCATACAGTCATTTGCATACTGTACATTATTATGCTAGGCATTATAGCTCACACTTGTTTTCTTAAATCGACACAACACAACAGTGAATCAAGATGCCTGCCATGAGAACCACAGCCAGGAAACGGGTAGGAAATGGTCAGTTGTTCCGTAGATTGTTTGGTGTTGTACCACAAGTAGTCCGAATAATCTGGATTAGTTTTCAGTTCTTTTTAGTTCGGCTTATTTAAGTATGACTTATGTAAGGTAATAAACAAAAAATGTATATTTGTCCGACGGACTAGCCTTACTTAAAGGTTACTCCCCGGTAAGACTTAATCACTTTTGGGTTGTAATAATTATCACTTGATGGTTGAATTACTCTAGTTATGAATGGTTCGTTTCCAAGACAATAACCTGTAAGTGTGTGTGTGTATGATAAGTGTGGGGTCGTGAAGCGTGAGTATTTATATATTATAGTGTGAGTTATGTGGTTGTAGTAGTTTAGATGGCGTGGCCTCCGAGATTCCTGACCCCGGATTTTGGGGCACCACAGGTCAGTTAGCTTTCTGTTCCGAACACTAAGAACAAGAAGTTGAATGAAAATGGGCATTACGACGGCTATGTTTACGCGATTATCAATGTTTATACTACTCCAATCAACCACAAACCAACTCATAACCATCTATACAACCAAACTTCATCTAAATCTTACTACATCAGTCCATAACCTCAAGATTTTCCAACTCATTCCATCACAAACATGAGCCACTAACTATACTTAAGTTTCATTAACCAATAACCAAGATTTATAACTCAAAATCACTACAGATCCAACCAAACTTTAAACAAACAAGAATCATGCTTCTCATAAACTATATCAATCAAAACCACTCCTAAATACTCAAAGTAAAGCTAGGGTATAAGGTTTTACCTTCCTTGGTGAGTGATAAGTGGCTAGGAGGCCTTATGGAGCCTTGACCTAACCTCCTACAAGCTTGATCTTTCAAAGAAATCAAGAACACAAAAATTAGTTTCAAGAAATTACTATTCACTATCTCATTCCTTGATTTATTGGAAGAGATTTATAAGGAATTGGAAGCTTAAACTCCTAGGATATACTTATCTAATCATAGGGAAGCTTACATAATTACCTTGGATTTGATTATGGAGTGAATCTTGGAGTTGTAAAATTCTCTTCCCTGAATAGTAAAGAAGCCGAGAGCTTGTTCTTGTAAAAGCAAAGTCAACTTCTATTTTGTGTTATGATTTTTGTTGGTTGCTTCCCCTTTTTGGCTTGGCTACTTTTTAGAATTTACCATGGTAAATTTTACTTGGCTAATAATCATCCAACAAAACAATTCTACTTCTCATGCTTATGTCATCATGATTGTGTCATCTTTTAACACATGTCTTCTCCTTGTGGTATGATGACATCATCATCCACTAACCTCTTTGATTAGCCCTTAATTACTTGGCTAATGATCGCTTATCTGTTATACGGTTCGCTTAACTTTCATTCTCGTTTGTCATTTGAGGGATCATACATGGGATCTTATTACTTGGGTTCCCCTAAACCTTTCTCAATATTTTATATTCCTTTTATGATCCTCTCTTATAATCCTTGAATTTAAATCATTTTAATCATTTTACCTTATATTCAATTCTTTCGGTATCTGGTGGATTTTCGGGAAAAAATCAAAGTGTTCGAATTTGGATTCTGACGATCTTTACATACACTCATATACTTTATGGAGTACTAATAAGATCTCAGAATATCAATAAAAGAACTCCTACATAGTGTGGCATGAAAATTTTCCTTAATCAGCAAAATCACTATTCATAAGGATTACAAAAAGTCCAACATTTTTGGGGTTATTACACTTTATTCATAAACAATCATACATGGATATGTAATAGGTTTCCTTATTATAATAGAATGGGATTCCTTGTTGATTGTGTAATTGTGCTCTATATAAAGCACAGATTAGGTTTATGCTTTAAAAAGCATTGCGTATATTGTTATATCATTCGCATAACCTAGCAGCTCTCAAGGATAATTGTTCATCCTTTGAGAGAGTACTTTTGTAATCAGTTTTTATCTGTTAATATAAAAATTATTGATTCTGTTAAAGCTTTAATTGAATTGTTTGCATAAACTATATTCACCCCCTACAGTTGATTATGGACCTAACACAAAGTTACAAGGCATCTTCTATTTACAATTAGCCAACCTATTTTTCATATCTTGCTAGTAGTCAACGTGACTTAGAATTTCCAATCAACTTCTAAATCTCTAAGTAATTACAATATACAGAAATCTGCTACAAAGACTTATTAAAATATAAGCTACTCTATCAACGGATGAATAAGTATGTTTATCCGTTGATAGTTACAAAAATACTTAATTAAATCTACTAAGGTGTTTTGGTGAATTATCATCAAATCTACAACATATTCCTAACAAGATTTTAAACTCATCACTACTGTATTCACCTACATTATCTGACAATCAAACTCTTCACCTTTAAACCGGTATAATTTTCAACTTCAGTCTTCCACTTCTTGAAAGTAGAAAACACATCCGATTTATTCTTCAAAAAATAAACCTATACCATTCTAGTGGAATCATCAATGAAAGTGACATAGTAGCGAGATCCGCCCAATGACGCAACTGTTGTTGGACCATATACATCTGTATAAACTATCTCTAACTTCTTAGCCTTGGGGGTCCTCCCTGATTTTGTAAAAGTAACATGTTTCTGCTTTTAAGAACACCTGGCTCACAGAATCCAACTTCCACATTCTTCAACTTTGGAATCTTCCCCTTCGAAGTTAACAGTTTCATACCTTTTCACTCATACAACCAAGCCTTTGGTCCCATAAAGTTGAAGACTCAATCTCATCAGTAATTGCATTTATAACCTTCGATTGTCCGTCTCCGCAAGTAACCCCATACCCTTCCTTATCTAACTGACCCACAGATAGAAATATCTTCTTCAGTGCAGGAATGTACCTTAAATCTTTCAACGTCCAGCTAGTTTCCAAAGAGGTTCTAAGATTAATTTCTCACATGCCCGCAATACCCAAAGTCTCATCATCAACAAGATGGACTTTACCAAGATTTCCAACTCTGAAATTTAACATCAAATCCTTGCAAAGGGTAGCATGGAATGATGCACCAGAATTCATAACCCATGATTTTATTGAACATTTAACTCAACAAATCAAAGCATCGTCATCCACCACTTCTTCAACTACGTTAGCTGAATTATCCTTTTTACTCTTTCCTTTAGGAGCTGCGGGAGCCGTGCACTGATTTCTGAAGTGACCCTTCTTCTGACAATTCCAACAAATAATATCTTTGTGATCTTTGGATTGTCCTCTCTTAAGTGACTTCGATCTGCTACACCCCTTATTTTGCCCATTTTTGAACTTTATGTCTCTACTCTCAGCACTCAACAAGGAACCTGGCGAATCACATGAGTTTCTCCTACGAATATTTTCTCCAAGAATCGAATCTCGAACTCCATCAAAAGTCATCTTACCGCTCCCGGATGAATTACTAATTGCAGTGACAAAACCTGACCAACTGTCTGGTAATGACGATGCCAACAATAAAGCCCTTACTTCATCAAGGAATTTAATATCCACCGATGTCAATCTTGCTAGGATAGAATTAAATTCATTCACATGATCAGCAACACAATCGCCTTCATTTAATCTCGTGGCAACTAGTAAGAGAATCAAATACACCTTATTTGAAGCAGACGGCTTCTCATACATGTTTGACAAAGCCTTGATCAAACCATAAGTTGTCATTTCCTTGAAGATATTATAAGCAACATTCTTCGCCGAAGTCAACCTAACAACCCCCATAGCCTGCCTGTCCAATAACTTCTAGTCTTCATCCCTCATTGAAGCTGGTTTCTTCTCTTCCAATGGTTCATGTAGATTTTTCTGATACAAATAATCCTTATTTTGTATCTTCCAAAACCCATAATCTTTGTCATCAAATTTTTTGATCATTACCTTCCCGTCTTCTGCCATCGCTCCCACTTGCCTGAAAACCTAATCTCTTGATACGGCTTGTTAAGCAGGCCTAACTCCAATTAGTATGAGGCTTTTTGGGATGTTCCCAATAACAAATTCGTACGGGCTCGGCCCAGAGCGGACAATATCATACTTATGTGGATTTAGTGTTAGGAATATGTTGTGAACTTGATGATAAATGATACAAAACACCTTAGTAGATTTAACTTAGTGAATTTTATAGCACTCGATGGATGATCAAATATAGTCCCGACGGGTGATTCAATATAGTCCCGACGGATGATGATTTGACATCCATCGAGTGAGTAGCTTATGTAATAATAAGTATTGTAGCACATTTCTGCAAACAACTTTGTGTAGATTCTGTAGGAGCTTATGAGTCATGTTGACTACTAGTAGATATGCAGAATAGGTTGATTAATTATAAATATGAGATGTCTTGTAATTCTGCATAAGTGAAATGGAGTCAAGTGTCAAATAGCTACCCGACGGATGATCAACAAAGCTACCTGACGGATGATCAACAAAGCTACCCGATGGATAACAAGAATGTACCCGACGGATGATAAATTCAAATATCTGTTGACGGTGACAACACATTCACATGCGTTGGGTGTTTGCAAAAGGAATGTGGCAGCCTGTTTAGCAGGAAATTGAGAACAAGGAAGCATTACCATTTCCATGCAAGTTATGAAGATTTTCAAAGGTGCTGGAATAGAGTAATGAAGCAGCATGGAGTTAGACTTGATAGGTTTTGTTTTATTATCCTGTCTTATTATCATGTAAACTTGGTGATATATAAACCAAGTGTAGCTAGTGGAACAAACTTAACTAAGCAAACACATTTTAGGAGAGAAATAACAAAAGTTGTACTTGTCAAGAATTTCTCTGTAGTTTGTTTGTTCAACTTGTAAAGCAGCTGTGAGCCAATTTGAGCTTCACGGAGTTCTCAAATCGATATATATATATATATATATATATATATATATGGTGGATACATTCAAATCCACCAGAAAGTTTTAAAAACTTGTGTTTTTATTACTTTGTATTTGATTTATTTAATCTTTTCATTCCGCACTTTGCAAATCAAAACACATATATATCTGTCGAGTTAGAACTGTTTTAAAATCTTGAAAAAAAAGCCAGAATTACATTCAACCCCCCTTCTGTAATTCTTGTTATATTGTTAGGAAATAACAGTTAGGCCTCCTTAGTAAGTCTCGCCGTGATCTATTATTGATCATTTGCAAAGATATACCGAGTAACTCAACATCTCTTGTTATCTTCGTCGCTCTCTTTACAGAATATTGAGCATAAGGCTCAAGCCCTTGTTTATCTAGCAAAAGAATAAATTTTGTGTTTGTATTTGTGTGAGAGACTTGTGATCAATATTAAATTTATGATCACGAGCAAGGGCAGATTTATATAGCGGTCAACGGGGACACGTGCTCCACAAAACAAAACAAAAAATTGTAGCTTTTTTTCAAAAATTATAAGATATGAATAGAAAAAATGACAAAATTAACACTTTTTGGTCTAAGTGACAACAAGACCTATTTTCAATATTTTGGCCATTTAAACCAATCAAATACTCATTCTCAGATCGGATATCTCAAAAAAATTTATTTCCTAATTTTCTTATGTAAAAGTGCATTTTCCGAAAAAATTCAAAAAAAAATTGAAGTACTCGGTTTGAGAATGGGTATGGGCATATAACCAGTCTGAGAAAGAGAAAGCGTATCTCGTATACCAAGTCTCAGGAAGCGTATTTTAATTTTAAAAAAAAAATAAAAAATTATGTTAAATACCCGGTCTGAGATGGCGTATTTCTATTATCCAATCTGAGAAAACGTATCTCGTTGATATATTTTTGGTCGCATTTCTTAAATTTGGTATTTAGGTTATCAATTTTAAAAAATGTGTTATTTAAGCCATCACCCATATGAATATGAATAATTTATAAAGTACCCCACAAAAAAAGGTAAAGTACCCATATAATACTACTAAATCTTACATAATTTTAGTAATGTTTAACTTTAAATATAATAATATAATTAAAAATTAAAAATTAAATGGTTGAAATACTAATTTTAAGTATTTACATTTAAAAAAAATGAAAAATATAATAAAAATTATACATAAAAAAATTAAATTTGGATCTCTAATGCGTAATATTGTCATTTAAGTACTTGAACAATTATCATATATCGCAGTAGTATAATTAGCAAATGCTACTACTTCAGGAGAAATGCTCGACATAACCGGTCCAGAAAAAAGGTACAAGAGCAATCAGCATTCAGCGGTTGTGTTGATGTCAGAACGACCCTGAGACTATTTTAAACTCCTTTTCTTTTCATCATTAACATTTCTACTCATTTTCTTTTCATCCTGTAGACTATGGTACATAAAATTTACACTCCTTTCCTTTTCCTGCTAAACTCGTATATTTTAAATCCCCGCTGGTTTTGTTCTCAGGAAATCCCGATTGTAGTTATTTTTAGTACTTATATTTAGTTTCTTCCCCGTCCGTTCTCCAACCCAAACAAGTAAGAGGTAATTTGACAAATCTGAACGATTAGTATTTTAATATTTAATAATTCTGAACAATAAAATTTTGTACCATCTGACAAATAAAATTTTGTACCATCTCTGAGTGCCATTTTTTCTGATAAATTAAGCAAAGTTCAAAGTAGAATTTGACAAACACCATATTCAAATTGTATATGCTTTAACGAATAAAAAAAATAAAAAAGTTAAAATTCATTCATCAGATTATCAAGTAATAAACTGAATTTTGCTGAACTGCAAAGTTTTAAAATTTGGTTATAACGGAAATTTATCTAAGGTTTTTAAAAGGTTTGGAGTCAGTGTTATAGATTTCGGAAATCAAAACTATTCAGCTAAGATACCGATTTACGATTTATCGGGCGATTTTTAAAAAATCGGATGATTAATCGGCGATTTATCGGAAATCGGTCAAATCGGACAAATATTTTTGACCGATTTTTGAGCGATTTATCGGCAATTTTTGAAAAATCTGCCGATTTCTATAACAGAGGTTTGGACCAAAAATATATTACATTTTATTTAATAGAAGATTAAAATATATTATAACAGTGACCTTCACGTAGATGTCACCACACTTTGGGAGTAAACGTGTGATATATCATATATTATAGGTATTCATGAATGGATCAGGCAGAATTTTAGAACCTAATGGTTCAGCAATATATATGAATATATATGATGCGGTCAGCTCCGTGAATAAAGCCCAGACGGTCTGAACGGGAAGAATCAGCCAGATAAATTGCATTGAGGTCTATTCAGTTCCAAACAAATGGCCCCTAAGTTTCAACTCTTCAAGTTAAATGGTATTGAAAATTCCCCATTTATCCATCAGCAAGCTACATTGCTTGTCAAAAGCAGCTCATGCCAACAATATATTTTGTTTAGATGAAATATAGATATGTCTTTACTAACATTCTGTTTGTGTTGCGAACACAACTTTTACAAAATGAAAACATCAACATGCAGAGAATTCACTATATATTGAAACTTTAAATTAATATACACTCGCTACAAGCTAAATTTTTCAAACTTTTCAATGTCCTCGTTAGCCTGCTAACGGAACACGTAACCTAGTAGTACTACCTGGGGCACGAGTACACATACACACCTGTGTTTCTTGTTTAATTCTTTACACCAAGACAAAAACACTGGGTATGCCAAACAAGGAAAATTTTGTGCAATAAGCCAAACACAATTTTAATGGGGCATCTAAAGACAGATTACACACTTCCATCACCATCATCATAACGGAATATCAACAACTGAATTTCAAATCATCACTGATTAAATCTACATGTTTTTAAGCTAAACAGAAATTCTGTAAACCCTTCTGATTTGCATAGCATACCATACAGCTATAAGTTAGGTAAATTGTTATCTATACCAAACACCATCAACAGCACTTGTACAACACAAAGCAACAATCATTAGACTCAGTACAACCGCCATCTCAGAAAACATTCACAGTGATCTTTAAACTCCTCTGCACAAAAAGATGTACATAGATTAGACAGATCATAGAAGCCACGAGGAAAGATATACAAATAACACAAGGCATATCTAGAACAGTTTGGTCTTTTGCTTGGGGTTACATAAAACTAGCCTGTAAAGTGTCAATTGAAGTTTGTAAAAAAAAAAGATTCCTACCTCAATCAACCTTGTGAGACTGATCATGCTCAATAAAGTCCAATGCTTCTTCCCGTGAGACAACATTGACGCGGCTAACCCGATTTTTATGTGTCACCCCATATATCTTGTCAGCGACTTTCACAAGCTCTTGCCGGAAAGTAGTTGTTATAAACTGTGTGGTTTGCATGTCTGCCAAACGACGCACCATATCTATCAAACAAACGTTTAGGATAACAGATAGGTAACAAGAGCAAAAGGGCAATTTGAACAAAATATTAGCAGAGATAATCTTTTGTTATAACAAGTATGTGAAAGTGATCTAATTTAGCAAAATAAATAAAGAATGATCACAGAGCATGGGCCTTCCAAGTTCCAACTCTCATGTATATTACAGATACATTTAAGCTCTATTGAAACAAGCCACTTTCCTTTAGGAACACCAAAACAGTTACAAAGGGTTTCCACCTATAAATTTATGCTTTTAAAAATATGCAAGTCAGTAAACAATTCATTTTATAATATATAAGAAAAAGTCAGTTACTAGTACACAAAGCAAATAGGGCTTTGCACATGTCCAGCTAGGTTATATGTCATATAGAGAAGCTATATAAAGATGTATGACAAGAAATTATATCTAAAAAATCTCAACATCTCATGAGCTTTAAAGGACATGAACAAACAAGTGTTTCACTGTGTAACAATTGTAACAAGCTTCAGGTAATAATGGCATGAACCAAAGGTCGGACATATAGGTTTCTTGTTAAACCTTCAATTATAATTGAGATGGTAAAGGATGAAAATGTCAACCCATTGTAATCTCTGTGAAAAAAATAATACCTCACAAGTGATGCAAATGTATGTTAATAAGAGAAAGGATACTTCCAACAGCAGTTCTGTACTGCGGATCTAACGCAGCATCTATCTCATCAAATAGATAAAATGGAGCAGGATCACATCTCTGTATAGCAAAAATCAGTGTCAGTGCAACCACGGTTTTCTGACCGCCAGAGAGCTGCTTCATAGACTGTGTCTCTCCTTGCCCGGTAAAAGAAACCTATTTTTTGAAGACAATTTTAGGTAACATAACATCAAGGAACTCGCAAAATAAACAATTCTAGTTTTACACTAAAAGATACAATTTGCATTTAGTATCACGAAACATACACAAAGTAAAGCAATTCTAGGCATAATATATCTATCATTGCACTAAGAGATACAACTTGCCTTTACTTTCACACCAATGTATTTCTCAACCCTTCCTTCCATATCACTTGGACGAGGCCCATCTTCATCAGGATCATCATCAAGTTGATCAGCATCCTATACAAGTTTTAAAAAAATACACATCAGCAGGCAGGCCTGAAACACACACACTGGCCCAAAAAAAACTGATGTACATTGACAACGTAAAAGATGCAGATAGATCACACTATGTCAATATCCATACGCTTATAAGCCCATTATCGATCTGCTTATAAAAGCTGATATAAGAAAAGGATCAATTGAGGGTGAAGTAGTGCATACATATGACCGTGTAGCAACACTTCATCATGAGAATGAGATAATCTCCTGTTATAACATGCAAGAACTGAAGATGCACTAGATGGTACAACACCACAAATGAAAGATCACACATATTATGGAAGGATACTGTCCCTGCGACTCTCATGTTTAACATATATTTTAGGTAGAAAACAAGGAACAGTATGACAAAAGGTAAAAGTAAAATAGAATAATATATTATACTGTATAAGTTATGAGAGTTAAGTAGACAAGAGAATGCAAATAAAAAAAATATATAATAGTAAATATTATGAAAGGCCTGTCAAAAAAATATTGTGAAAGGTTTATGTACAAGAAAAGTCAGGGAATTCATTTGGAAAACTGGCAATCAAGAAGCCCAGTAAAGTTCTGAATGGAATGGTCACTAAGCATACCTAGAATGGTTACTATACTGTCTAACCGGCCTAACCTAATGCTAATGCAGTTGTTCAGCATTGATAAATTGGTGGTGAATAGGTAGTTCCCCAGGTAATTCAATCTTTTTCTATTAGGACTGTTTTTTCCACAATACCCGACACTTTTTAGTATTTACACCTTTTAAAAATGTGATTTTAATCTTTTTAATTAATTTGTTACTCCAGCCGAGTAAAATCATATGAACATATATCACTAAACTAAAACTTGATAAATGAATAGTATTGTTCAACTGTTGTGTCGTAGGAAAGGGAAGGAGAACTGAGGCGAATAAGTATCTAGTTCCTCACAAATATCTGTAGAACGTGGAATAAAAGTGTTCCGCTAATATGCTCTTCGCTTGTGTCGTCCCCAAGTGAAGCTATGATATTTTTTGCTGCTTCTAATACTTAAAACAATACGACTTTAGATTTGCTTTAATCAGACCAACCCCACTCTCATGTGATGATGATACATGCACAATGCCCTTAGGTTTCACATTTTAATCTCCTTGCATAAAGCTCAATTCTCAAAATTGTCATACTGTGGGAAGATACTTAAAAGAGTCATTATGCACATAAATGACATAAGAATTCTCTGTGAAACTTGTTTCAGGTGTAGCAAGATTTTCATTTTAAATTTACAGTTAGTGTTGCACAGCAGCACAAGCTTCATAGAGTACAAAATACTGTATAAACATTTATACAGCAACATACACCTACAAAAACACAGGATATATCTGGAGGGCCTAATAAAAAAATAGATAAACATGGGATACCTACCTTTTTCTTCATCATAACCAAATGACCATGGCCATTTTGGACGAGTTCAGAGAATACTTCACGAAAATGCTTAGCAACACCTTTAAATGTACGTTCTATCGATTCATCCTTCCTCTGATCCAGCACAGTTATTAGTTCCTTGATTTTCTGTGAAAAGAGAACTTATTGTTGAAATATATGCTAACATGTAGATCCATCTGTAAAGCAAACTCTGTCTGGAAAAGGGAGAAAGTTACCTCATCACCAGCATTCAATTCTTCTTGTCTTTTCTGTAGCTCTTCCCTTTGATCTGTAAAATTTTGATATTGATCAAGTGCTTTCTTGTTGACATGGCTGAATTGCTGCAGCTGCTCATTACACTTGTGAAGCAATTTATATAACTCTTTTATGCTTTTCCTTTTATACCTGGATATAATAGAATAACATGAAGAAAAATATTATCATAACAGAAGCTTAAACTGTACAGCATAAATGCTGCAAATTACTTAGTAGAACTGTAGAAGACATACTAGCAGCAAACAGCACTTGTCCAAAATATGTCCATTTGTGAAGATATATGAGATGATATAGTCACACTAATGTAATATCAAAGCAACACATGATTATAATATCAATTAAACACAAGATTATAGACGTTTATAGTTCACACCATTGATATCAGTCACTTTCCCATCAACAGACATTAACTTCACATAATAGTAGTCTGGTAGCAATATATCAATTATCTAGTTACAGTATGTTGCTATAAAGAACAAAGGTAGATAAAACAAGAATATGTATCTGTAAAGTGGTAATACCAACATCATAACTTGAAATAACATATCTTAATACCATCCTACTTATTTGCAATGTTCATGTAAACCTGGTTATACAACTAACATGCTATATGGTTAAGCAACTATATGCTCAAGTACAATATATGACTAAGCAACTACATTTAACTTGATTATTAGATTATGTAATCATGAACCAGGAAGAGAAGCAGTACGTTTCAAAAGCATCTGAAGATAGAGGACCCAGTTCCCTGATTTTCTTCGAGTACTCTTCTTGTTTCGCAAAAAAAGTGTTCCTTTTACTTAATAGATGTTCCAGCTCCTTTGCTTCATCCTGAAGGGTCCTCTGATAGTCATCCTCCAAGGTCTGCACTCATCAAGAGACATATAAGCATAAATGGGACAATGACAACACACATAGTTGGCATCTGAATTTTCAACTCGAGAAGAATATAACCTTTAGCTTGTTTTTTTCGTCCTTAATCTTTCTAAGTTTTTTCGTGCGTTCTTCTATGCTTTCAGAAGCTCCTGTGAGATAAATTTCGTTAAATATATAACTTCTGATAACTTATTACACAACACCACAACTATGTACTTAAAGGAGAAGCATCTTAGACTATGTACTTTTTAGCTGTTGTGTCACGTCATCCAGTAACAACTTGGCATCCCTTAGTTCTTGCCTCTTAAGTTCAGCTTCACTGTGTAGCATTTCAGGCTCTGCAGATAACTTTATTGCCTCAAGTTCTTGCTTCCGCCTAACAAGATTTGTAGACAGATTGGTCTCTAGCTCTGATTTTCTTGTTTCAATCTGATTTGTCATACAAAAAGAATAAATAAGATCAAGTAGCCATATAACAAATGATTAATACCACTAGAATTCAGCAGACCTCTATACGATTTGTCCTGCATGAAATGAGCCTCTCTTTCAGATCAGTTATTTCAGGGTTCAATCGTGACAGAGAGTCTTTCTCCTCTGGACTCAGGTGATCAACAAGTTCCGTACCCATCTCATCTTTTTTCGTAGCCATACTTGCTTTAAGCCGATCAATTTCACTCAATACCCTTTCAAAAACCTTACGCTACAACATATCCTTCCAGTCAGAATTATTTAACTTCAGGAAGCAATGATTAAGTTGATTAGTACTATTGAGAATATTGAATACCTTCTTCTCAAGCGCTTTAGAATCGGAATACTTCTGCTTATGAGCATTGCTTATATCTTGCTTAATCTGTTCCAATTCAGATTTATCATGAGCCAGCTTGGCATCATTCTTTTGCTGCTCAGATACATGTTTATTAATTTCCTGATCTATCTGTGAGAAGAATTAAGTGAAACAAGTTTTGTTCAAATTGCATGATAAAAATTTCATTCTTTCAGAAACATAGGGTTCAACCAGATTCACTGCCATGTGTTTCTACATATTTAAAGGTGTTGCTTTATAATGAGGGATTTACTAGTCAACATACAGAGAAGTAGAGACAAGCAACAAAATGAAACCTGATAGTACAACATATCTTCTGGACAAGGAGCATAAAAAACTTTTCTTAAATTTACAAGTGAGAAGAAAACCAAATCATTTCCGAACAAATTCAACTCTATTTACAGTGTCCCAGAACATATGCCTTTATTGTCCATGAATAAATTACACACCACAAAATCATAGAAAACTCTAAAAGGCGACCGACACCAATATTCATAAATTCATATCATTCCACAAGGGCCCTGGAACATTAAGGTCTAGAACCAATAAACAAACAGCTTCAACCTTTTTCTAAAAAGATGATGTCATAAGAAAATGTAGTATACTACTATACTTTGTAAAATAAGCGTTCTACACAGAGAAAAAAGTAACATTGAACCTAGCCTTTGTTGAAAATAACCCTCTTTATATGTAAAACTGAACAAATAGTCAAATACCACAGAAAACAGAAACCAAATCAGTAAATTATTGTTATTTTTCCTAGGAATTCTACATTGCACTTGACAAAAAGAGTGACACATGCATCAAAAGCATATACCAGTAGCATAAGCTTATATTCCTTTAATAAAATAGTGATGGCAAATAGATTAAGGATATCTTGGAGCTTAATTTTAACCCTCTCCAACTCCTGTTCTTTCTCACCAATAGACTGTGTATCCTGTCTAATAATGTTCATAAACTTCAGTTTTGAGCGTCTATGGTCATAAAATCCTCCTGTCATCCCACCTTTCTTGCTCACTTGATCACCTATACACGAAAACAGTATTAACTTGACAAGCATTAAACACCAAACACAAAACATTTGCAATTCCAAGTATAAGAATAAACCTTCCAAAGTTATGCAGTCCAAGCCATCAGCTCTTGCAACCTTGGTTGCCACATCCAAATCTCGACAAATCACTGTTCTAGCAAATACCTATTTGTTTACCAAACCATGAACACAGTGGTAAGTAGTTGGGTAAAATTCCAAAACACAAAGCTAAAAAAGTAACTTTAAAATATAATTATGAAAAAACTATATGGAAAACAAAAAGACTGGACTTAAAGTCAGCATTACAAGAAAGTGCAGCTGCTGTTAACATCAAGAGCGATTAGTAGAATTATATGAAAATCATTTCTTTCGTTTCGTACATGTAAAAATTATAATAATTATACCTCCCGCTGATTATTTGAACCCACTACTGCTATTTCATTGTACACAGCACAGGCCGTTTAACAAGATTCCTGCTACAGCACTTATATAGCTTTTTATACAAGAGACAGATCATATAATACTGCCAACTGCTATCAATAGATCCAGAAAATAGTAAAGATATTAAGATAACAACTAGAATAAATGCTAATGAACATGAATATGTCAAAGAATAGGAATCAGCTGTAAAAATAATTACATGAAACACTTCCATGACCTCATTCAAAAAAGAATGACTATTTGAAAGTTGAAATATCCAAACAAATAAGATCAGCATAATATAATAACTGAAACATATTTGAAACATCCGAACAAATAAGATCAGCATAATATAATAACTGAAATAAATCCACATCACACATCTTACCTGGGCAAATGCAGGATTGTACTTGGGTAAGAATTTCAACTTATTTAAAAGTGCAATCACATCTGAGCTCCGTGGATAAACAACATGAGGAGCCTTTACCCTGTTCAATGGTATAAATGTAACTCGTCCACCTTTTTGTGCATTAAGATGTCTAATTATTTGGGTAGATATCTCATCATTTTCAACCACCACGTGGAACAAGCTGCCAACATGTAAAAACTAGGTTACTAACAATTGTCATCATTTTTTAACCACCATGTGAAATAATCTGTCAACATGAAGAGAAAAGATTACTAACTAATGTACTACAAGCATAGTATAGAAGAGGATGAAATATACATTTAGCATATAAACCAGCTAAAATGTATGTGGGCTTATGTGTGTCTATATACATAGAGAGGGAGAGAGATTAAAAGCATTAACCCTGCAGAATGCTTTTGGCTTACCTATTTCCAGCAGTAACTTCAACGGCAGTGAAAAACTTCTCGTCACAATCCAGCAACTCTATAATCGGACCAAATACTCCAGAAATCCTATATTCTCCACATATCCGCCGAACAGAATTCAGCCCCCTTCTAATATCCTAAGAACAAGACATACGGGTGACAACATTAGGTCATCTTGTAATTTCTTGAATAAAGAAAGGCAAGGAAGAAAAGGAAAGTAAACATGCTTTTACAGCAGTTTTCAGATACCAATAAGAGGCTAGATGGAATACATTTTACTTCAATTTTTCCCTAAGAGAGCTCTTGCAAACTATATTGAGTAGATCTTGCACATTTTCTCAATTTAGCCATTTAATTAAATGTGATATTTACACAAACAACACTTCAAGAACGCTTAAAAACAAATAGAATGATAAACAGAAACAACTGAGAAACAAATTTCCTACAGAAAGGCATGCAAAGAAACCATGGCCAAGTAGACAATTTCTAAACTAAATTAGAGTTACTCACACCAGGAGTAGCATGATCTAGGCTTTTTTCTGCCTTCACAACTTCTGATTTAAGCCTTTCAATTTCAGCAGAAAGTTCATTTTCTTTTTGCCACAAGGACCTGAAATCATTTACAGAACTTAATCATGCAGCAACATTCAGATTGAAACACATCGGTAGCAAGATACATTAGATGTGAAGATAATCCTACTTTCTCTCGTCATGAAGCTTATCCCTCTGTTTTTTATACTGATTAAAGCCTTCACGGTATTGACTAATAAATGATTCTAAGGCTTCTGCATCAGTTTTCCGACCACTAATGTAGGCATCCTTCTCTTCTAGATCAGTTTCAAGCTTCTTGATTTCATCTGTAAGTACTTTCTCCTGAAATATGCGCAAGATTCAAACCAAGTGCTTTAGGAGAAACATCATTATAAACCCAAGAAACTGTTTCAGATCGGAATAATTATTATACTAAATAGGCTTTTCATGATATGAAGGGGAAAAGATATTATATACACTTGAGCTAGAGGAGCATTAGACTGACGGGTTAAAAAACATATATAAACAATTTTCATCATAGGATTCTACGTACAAACACAGGAAAAATACTTGTAAAAGACAAGAAAAACAAAAAAGACGATAGGAAACTAAAAGCAAATATTACTTCTACAATACTCAAGTGGTGATAAACATCCCTACATTACAAGAATATAACTAGCACAGCATTTTGATCTTTCCTAACAGAACTCACAAACTCTCACGAATTGACTTCCTGGTAAAAAAAAAAACATTTGTCACACAAGTATGATTAGAAAATGCTACAGCTGTTAATTCAATAAAAGGGATTAGAAAATTAGCATAAACTCAAGATTATAATAGAAGTGAAGACTTTTTGGATAACTTTCGAATTCGGTTCTATTAGAGATAAAGAGAGAAATTGAATATTGGTCTAGTTGTAGGCATGTCTGTAGTCACCATCACCATGAAACCAATGAGAACAGAGGGAAGCAATATGATTATGAGGGTAAAGAGATGAAGGACATGAGATGAACATTAAAGGATGGACATGGCTGGCTTGAACATCTGTAAATTTAACAGTTCGTGAGCATGCCACATTGAGTAGCAGATCCACGTAGAATCAAACAGTCACCGGTCTTGAAATTGGGAGGAGGGGGGGGATTAAGTTAGGATATAGAGAAAACAGTCTTTAGATTCCCATGCAGATTTTTAAACCAACTCCACTTAAAATCCTGTGGCTTAAAAGCTGACGAATGCCACAAGATAGATCCTGCATTATGGGATTAAGAAGGGGGGCGATATGATAATTATAACTATTCTCTGACAGTTCCAGTTACCAACATTATCATTCAACTCAACAATAAATTTGTAATCACATACCAAACATTATCATTTGTGACGAAGCTCTTCAGATAATTTACCACTGCTTTTAGGCGTTAAATTAAAATGAATGATAGAATAACATGCTTCTAACTGTAGTTCTTTATTTTATTTTATTATATAGAAAATAGGAGAGAGAAAACAAAAAGCTCGAGAATAGCCTTTGAATCAAGGTTCAGCCACTGAACTTTAGGTTTGCAAAGATCCCCCAACAAATTGAGTCATCTCTAGGCATAAGTTTACATATATACATATATATCAAAGCTTTTTTTATTTCTAAATGACAAGGAACCAACAATGAAAGAGCAAGGACAGGAGAGCATTTAAAGTAAATAGCCAAGAAAGTAAGGAGAGCATTCAAAGTAAGCAATAAAAATACACCTTAAATTTTGTAGAGCTCAAGGAAAATATTCTCTTAACTTGTAATTTGTAACAGTGTAACCCCCCCCCCAAAAAAAAAACACACACACACATGCAATTGAAGTCTACTGCATAAAGTCTTCCGAATAGCAACTTTACCTGCGCTACATTTGTAGATAAAGCCCGTTTGTATTCATCAATTTCCTTTTGAAGCCATTTATCACGAGCAGCTTTATTAGCAAACTGGGTAGCACGTCCTTGTTTCTGATATAGAATGCTAAGCCGCTTTTCGCGCTCCATAATTCTACGTAAAAAATGTATTGACATCTTATCAAATTGTACTTGAATAATCTTCAAAACATTTTCTTATGAACATTTGTGCAGATAAAACAAAAATGCATTTTCAATGTACATAATCTCTCTCACCTAAGATATAACTACTCCCTCCATGATATAAAAGGAAATGATGTTATATAAGAAGTATTCATTGGAGCCTCTCACAAAGTTCACCACGAACATCTAATGCTTACTAGCAAATTGTTCGAAATCAGTTGAAGGTCTTTCACAGGCAAAATGAATTTATAAGTGCTATTAATAAACATGAACGGGTTAAATAGCAACTTTTACTCTGTTCTGATGCAAGACTAGTAGAATGCATCATGTCATTTGATAATTTTGGAGACTTTCATAGACAGACATGACTGAAAAGAAGTCTAAGAACAATATGAAGTGGGCTAAGAAGAAAATTGTAAAGAGCACAGATGCCTGATCCCAAAGTTTGAGAATCTATCTGCAAGGCTTAGCCATGCAGATATCCCTCTTCTCTTGGTACTAAGAGGTTGAGAACTCATGCCTCACTGAAGTTGGGTATTAAAATCTTTGAAACTGATATTTATCAAAATTAGTAATAATAATGTTCGACAATCTATAAATTATTTCATGCTCAGAAAATAACATAAATAACATGTGCACATAAAAAAAATAGTTAGAGAATCACTGCAACAACAAACTAGAAAACGTACTCTCTCGTAATACCCTCCTCCTCCATGACTTGATTGTTATACAAAGGCTTGATATTATTAAGCTCTTCTGTAGACTCCTGAATTTCCCTCTGTAGAAGCTCGAGTTGCTTTGTTGCATCGTCCTATATCAAGAAATGGTTAGATCAGCACATGGAATAATGAGGGATATAATACATCAAAACAAATAAAGGAACACCTTTGCTTTAATGTTACTAAAGATCTTTTCTTGAAGATCTTTGCCATCAAGCTCAAGTTGTGCATGCATTTTTATAGCTTCAGTCCGCTGCTTCTCAACAGATTCTTTCTCCTTGTTTAAACTTTGAATTTCTTTGGTAAAATCTTTAAATGCTTTATCCAACTCTTTGGACCTTTCGTGGGCATCTAGCACATTGTTATACATCTTCGTTGAAGCTTCAGAAACTTTATTACGAGCATCATCTATCTGCATAAGTTGAACATGCACTTGTATCCAATCAGTGTGTCTTCAAAGTATGGTCAAAATTAAATTCTAAATCTTAACAGAAACTACTATGCATGGCACGACACATATAAACAATTGGTAGATCATAACACACATTTACAATCTCTCTACAACCTGGTTAAAGCAAGGTACATACCATGAATTGCATGAAGCACTGATAGATAAGCTCTGGAAAATTTTGATGGTAATTGTACAAGAATTAAAAACAAATCATATCAAAAGCAACTGAACGCGAACTGACCTGCAATTTAGTAATATTATATATCTTTAAAAGACTGCCAAATCTATAATCTTTTGTGATTTCCAGCAACTACTTCCCCAAAAGAAGCAATATAGGTAGACTTAGATGCAAGACCATAACAAAGAGCATTTTTATTCATAATGAAACAAATTTCACTACTAAACTTATATGGCAGCATAAGGGAGAAGAACACCAATCCCAATTAATAAGATTTAAAAATAGTTGATTTATAAAAATATGAGTTTTATATCTCTATTTGCAATGAGAAAACTGCAAATACACTGGAAATAAGTAAATCATCAACTACATAAAACTCCACCAACTAACAATATGTACCAAATCCATGGTAAATAAAATCAAACATCTAACATGTCTAAAAAATTTAACTAAGTATCTACTTCTACCTAAAAAATACATGAACAATAAAGTCTTTCCATTAATTTCTCAATCATTTTCCCTTCTATAAAAATCTCAAAGAAAAGTTCCTCAAAAGCATAATGTAAAAAAGAAATCAAGCTAGAGATTCAAGTACATAATCAAATTACACGCCTCCCAAATTTTAAGAAAATAACTGACTACTCGTCTGTTTTGACTTTTGAAGGCTATGCAAAAAAAAAATCTGGAATGTTGAATTTAAAATCAGAAATTGGGTTCGAGTAACTAATTTACATATTTCCCTGATACAATTCCTATATCATTTTTTCAAACTTCAGCATGTTTTGAGGGGTTTACAACCAGCTAATTCTAAGCTTCCTGGTTGTCCCTGATACACAGCAACAAATTGATGCCTCTTTAAAGAGAAAAGGATACGTAACTTGGTTTACTGAAACTTTTAAAGCTGTGGCTAGAAATGTGGATGATTTCAGCATCCAGTATAAAAGGTCAAGGACTACAATGGTTAACTTGCGAAAAGCAGCACCTGATTCTATAGATTAACAGAGATTTGGGCACTTGCCCATCTTAACTTTCACAATACTAATAACTGCAGAGGAGTGGTAGATTTCAGGACTCCAACAGTTTCCGGCGAGGTTGCTCTCTTCCTTTTGTGACTATATCTATTAACTGAGGATTCACTATAATAGAATCTCTGAAAGTAAGATTTTTTTGGCAGATCTTGCTTGTGTCTGATTTAGGTCTTTAGATGCATTAGCTAATCTGAAGTTTAGAGATGAATGGTAGTAGTGGTTTACCATTATGAAGATCAGGCATGTGGGGTAATGATCATTAGATTTAACTTATCTAAACTAGTGATGTAAAAGGGAAGCTAGAAGAAGGGTGATGTAGACGTTATAATCAAGTGTAGCAGCCATGAGATGATTTGTTGTTTTTTCCTATCACTTGTAAGTCACAAATAAGTAGCAAACTTTAAATTACATAAAAATTATGAGTTGGCCATTAAATATCATTGACATGATATCAGTTTGATCCTTTGGTTTTACTAGCAAGCAATAAACAACTATTTCCGCATGGATGATCATAGTATTCACAACTAAAACAATTGGCATACATTAAAAGAGGCTTTAAAAAAAAGTAAAATGAATTTAACAAACAGTTATTTTGCTCCAAACTTCAAACAAGATGATCAAAAAGGAAAACAGGAAAATACCATAACAAAAGAACACAAACTCTTTTCTTGCTTAGGATTGCAATAGCAACAGGAAGCTCAAACAAATTTTTATTATAGGTAAAACTTCTTCTGTCGCTAGAATAAGCTTCGAATATGACTAACCTCCACTACTTTCTGCCTTGCATCATGTAGTTCTTTGTCATATATTGTATACTCTAAGGACTTCCTTTGCTTGTCTAGCTGCTGATATTTTTTCAGCTCTGCCTTCTCTTCATCCAGCTCTCTTAATCTCTCATCCAAGTATTGAACAACTTGAATAATTTGATTCCTCTTATTACCTAATTTTAAATATATAATAAAAAATGTAAGAAAACAAAAAAAAAACTCGTGCAGGAACCAAGACAACAGGGATACTTGCCAGTTTCTTGCATAATTTTAAGACTCTCACGTCGCCTTTCTTCATAAACTCGAGTACCTCCAATTTCTTTCAGTAGATCCAGCCGCTCTGAATCTTTCATCAGCGTCAATGATGCAATCTATTTCACATCATAGATTTATACATCTAACTAAAAACACACAACATGTAAACTAAGTATAAGAACTACAATTGCAGTAACAAGCTTCATACTTTTCCCTGTTGCACAACGTAGTACGGATTTGAGCGAGAGAAACCAGCACTTTCGAGTAAATTCATAACTTCTGTCTTCCTGCAGATTTGTAGTAAACATTCTCCCTGGTAAGCAAGAAACAAAAACATATAAACAACTAAAGTTCTTTACTAGAAATATTGTATCATTACTCACGTGATATGCTTCCCGTCCAAAAAATACTCATCCTTCTTTAGACCAATGGTTCTCCGAAGCCGTACTTCCTCCTTGTCAACCTACCAAAAGAATAATATGACATGAAGGCCAACTAAGGGGAACATTGTCTAGTTTGTTAAAACAGATACGTTATGAGAAGCAAAAATACAAAGGCACGATAAAAAGTCTTTCTCACTTAAATTTTGACATGGTTATTTATTTATTTTACATGTCATCACAATCTACAAAGCCAATTTACTCCAAGTCATAATAAACTGACAAGACGCATGCCGACAAATCGTTCAAAATGTACCATATATTATTGTTTTGTCCAAGTCAGCACGGCGAAACATTTAGATAATTCTATTCCATGCCACTTATTACAAGAGAATGGGGCATTAACCCCTTAAGGATAATAATTATTAAGACGGTATTATTCTATTTCCTATAATATTTATACACAGAGAAACAATTAAATCATAACGTAACTAGGTATAGAAGGGGGGAAACAATTAAATCATAACTTCAACTCAGCATAGAAATGAAGTACCGGAATGCGGTTGTCAGAATTATCAAACACAATCTCCACAAAAGCAGATAACACTTGGTGACCTGCACCTTCCTGGACAATATAAAATGTGCAACAATATTATGTAATTAATACTTTGAAATATGCAACTTCGTACATAAAATGCTATCGACAGAATTATCAGAAGTAGGACATACATGGAGAAATGCGTGCCTATCTTCGCTGCGCAAGTTATGGAAGAGATCGCTAATTACAAAACGGATTGCTAGAGAGGAGCAAAAAACAGATTAAATTAGGAACAAAAACATGTAAACCATGTGAATGTTATTACTCCATATAGACAAAGAAATAGTAGCAAAGGAATGAACAAAAAAAGAGGTGGTCTGTAACTTAATTACCATGAAAAAAGTTAGACTTCCCAGATCCATTAGCACCAACTGCAGTTTACAAACCATCGGAATTGGTTAATAGAAGTACAATAATATAACTAAGTTTACTGCAAGATTATACAAAAACAGATCACCCACTAAAGGACAGACCAATGCAGACAGATTACTGTTTATACACGGTAAACAAATGTAATGCTGTAATATTTCGAATTTGGATCTAACGATTATTAAGATTTTCATCAAAATTAGTTAAAAATAAATAAGGTTACTGTAAATAATATTTAAAAAAATGCACTAATGGTCAGATAGCCTTGTGTTTTAATTTAATAATCAAATTAGCTTCAAAGAATGTGCAATATTAGTAATTGCAGTCCGTATTTTCAACTACATTGTGGATAATCTAAATAATTGCATAACATAAAAAACATGGGTTCTTACTAATTATATACTAGACCAGACGTCGACGCATACAAGACAAGGGCGGGAACTTGATTATTTCCAACTGTTTCATACTGAGCTTATCTTATATAAGCAGCATCCTTTTTTTGTTAGGTTGTAATGAATATAGTAAAAAATTAGAAATGGGAGCTGACAAATGATAAATCGGTGGATACACTTTTAAATTACAGAGTTTATCTTTTGTTATTTATTGTATAACAGCTCAATTGCTTTGCTAGGGGGGGGGAAGTAGTTGAGAAAGAATGGGATTAGAATTGTCTTAGTCAAGAAGGAAAAAAATGAAAGATAATAAAGGTTGTCAATATATATAGTCACTGTTTCTAAGTCAATAGTTCTTGATTAATATACAGGAAAGTGTCACCAGTGCCTTGCTAAGGTAGATCACCTTACAAAAATAAAGACTCCTCTAACTAGACAGAATAACATTTTTAAGAAACCTTGTAATAATAAGGAGCACCCATTTGAATTCATTTTAACTAATCCGACAAAGATTAGTCATATTAAGCAAAGAATTGTCATGATTATTATTGACTGTTTGCACTGTATTTTTAATTTATCTTCCGTTAGTTAAATTGAGAACGTTCTTATCTTCCGTTAGTTAAAATTGAGAGCATTTCCGAATCTTGACAAATTATTAGGGTCAGTTGTTGGGCTGGGTACATGAACACCAGTTTAAGGGCAGTTAACTAGATTTTTTAATACAATAATAAGAATACATCTATCATAGATTCTAAACATACACAAACTGAGAATCCATGCAAAACAAGAAAGCTACTTATACAAATAACTGAACAGATAGAGTAAATAAAATATTTTACCAACACAATTAACTTTAGAACTGAAAGGCTCAGTAGCAACTTGTTCTTTATAACTCTTGAACCCTTCGATAATAATCTACAACCAAAATCACGAAAGCGTCAATCACCAATTACTACCTCCGATACTGAACAATTTAAAAAAAAAACAACACAATAAATGTACTTACCTGCTTAATAAACATATTGCGATTAAATTCCTCCTACTCCTGTAAATAAACATTACATTATAACAGCATAATTAGAACTACATAAAATAAGTGTCCTCTCTCTCTCTCTCACTGTGTAAAATTATAAATGAATCGGAACGTACCTACTTGAATAACGATATAACCAAAATCCGCTCAGTCCTTGATCAACAAATGTCCTGCACGACGAGATTTAAAAAAAAAGAGGCTATCACAACAATTTAAAAAACTGAAACCCTAATTCTCACTCTCCGAGTTAAGACAAGCATAAATACACATACACACACGAATTAGTAACAAGAGTAGTAGTCATAAACATTATTCGGAGTAAATATACAGAAAATACGTGTAGTAACGTGAAATTTAACCGTGATATGATTAATAACAGCATAATCCTGTGCGCTAGTGCGTGAAAAAAGAGATACGGAGATGAAATAGTGCAAAATTAAGCAGAGGAATACTGACCTGAGCGATGTAATTGTGAGGAAACTGTAAGTGATTTTGGGACAAGTGGTGAAATATATGTGTGAATGCGCGTGTATGTATATGTATGTGTATGTCTATATCACTATCAGGCGCGGAAGAATGAAATGTTAAATTCTGCCCCAAATTTTTGGGCGCCGGGAATGTTCTCTTTCGGGTCGGGTTATCGGGCATGCAACGTGTTTTGGGATCGTTTTTTAACTGGGTAGCGTGTATTTGGGGACAGCATGCTCGGTTTCGGGACAAAATCGAAACCATTCAGTTTTGAAATTACAAACTACAACCGACGGTTGGATTTCGATTTCGGTTTCGGTTTAAAAAACGTCATTTCGATTATAGTCGGCTCAGTTTCGGTTCTAAAATCAACAAATATAAAACTAGCATAATAACCCGTACGAGGCACGGATCATTTTCTAAAAAAAATTTATACAGCATGCAATTATAATGTTCTTATTTGTTTTCTTATTTGTAAATATTGTACAATATCTAATGTATATCAAATACAAATTGATTGTTTATGAACGTGTATTATTTTTATACAAGACATTATCAAATTACACAACGTTTCTAATATAACTCACAAAATATATATATATATATATATATATATATATATATATATATATATATTTGTATTGTATAATTTGTATTTTAATGAATCAATATAAACACGATAGTCAATGTACGTTTAAAATGAAACGATTAAACATAATATGTAGAATGTCGTTAGTATGTTTACAAAGAAAAAACTAAATATTAAAATATATGTTGAGTTGACCAAATTTTTTAAATTTTATTTAAATAAGCTATGTACCGGTCTAATTATTACTGAGTTTACTACTAACTTGCAATTAACTTACTCAATTTAAAAAGATAAAAAAATGCATAACTGAAATTAGAATGACTTGTAATTATAATATACAGTAATGTAAAATTTACACTACTGCTAATATAAAAGTTGATTTTAAGAAAAATGTTAATTTTTGAAATTCAACGTATGTATGTATGGAAAAATGTTAATTTTTTATTTACACTACCGCTAACAAAGTAAGATTAAGTTGTATGTGTGTGTCAACATGTAAATTATCATATGTTACATTTCTTAGTAAATTACGATGGTTTCAATTATTTATATGCTAAATATCTTATTTATGTACATGTATAATCATTATTAACATCTAGTGAGACAATTGATTACTTAAATAACATGCATCTATAATTATTCAAAAAAAAAATTATGGAATAAATAAATTGCGATAATTTATATATGGTATTCAAATTATCATTGACAAATAATCCATATCTATTTTTTACGCAACTGAGTATCAATCATTGTTGTAACATAAAAATACATTATATATTGTAAAGACTTATTATTGATATTTATGATTTTTTTTCAAGAATTCAAAAAAAAATTATAAAATATCGGTATTTAAACCGCTTTTATATTTCTTTTATTACGGCTCTAATATTTCTTCATATAATAATTTGATAACATTGTATATTATACTCCTAAAATTAAATAATTTTCAATTCGATAAAATTTTATAAATATCAGTTGAACTGGATAATTCCTTCAAATTATTGAACAATATATATATATTATTTAAATAGTATAAAATGCATTGAATCAAATACTACAATATAGTATAGATATAACTTTTATTTGAATAATTCAAAATATTAAAAATAATTCAAAATATTTGTAAAATATTATCTTGATAAATGAATATTGTTTATCTAAAAGAATTCTTTTGAAAAAACTATTTTTTAAAATGAAAAATGAAATATAAATCGATTTAATATATCATCGTAGTTTTAACAAATCTCGTGAGATCTCATATCAAATTTTGAATATTTTTAAAATCGGGACAAATCCCAAAAACACAGCACCTGTCATAACTGTTACGACCGGCATTTTATGTAATATTATTTGTGAATTTGGTATAATATTAAGTCAAATGAAAATATATTCAATGATTGTACGTTTGTGTGAGTGAAAATTTCTGCATTATAAATTTGCTTTGGGTAGTATATGATTTTTCAAAGCAAGAGTTTATTTAATTTATTTATTTTTGATTTATAAGGAATATTCTAAGCTTTGGAAAAATCTTCTTTTAAAAGGCATTTTGTTCACAAATTTTGAAAATGATTTTATAAAGTCTCTAAAAATACAAGTTAATTTATGGTATAAATTTTATAATTTTTGAACTTGTATTTTATTTTATAAAAATAAATCATTATAAATTTTAGTTGTCATATTTATCAAATTACATGAATAACCTTGCATGCAAACTCTCTTCTATTTAATCAAAGGGCAAAGAAGACATTCTCAACCCCACTAACTCACATTTTGCTAACCAATTTACCCCTTTACCCTTGCATGCAAATCTACCTAACTATATTGGAGGGTTACTCTTGTAAAATCTCAAACCCACTCACATTATAGTCAAATCAATGCATAAAAACAAGTCCAAGAAGTGATCATCACCTCACTTCACCCCACCACTTCACTCTCTTCTCCCTCCCTCCTCCATCACCTCTCGATTTTTCCCCTCCCCTCTCGGCAACCATCAAAACCGAGCCCCATCCCCTTCTTTCTTCAACTCTCACTCAAACAATCATCTTATATCCAAGTAATTTTACTCCCTATATGTTATTCTTATATATATTTCAAAAGTTTAGAGTGAAAAACCTATGTTTTGACCTTGCATGGTGATGTTTTTGTTAAACTCAAAGTGAACCTCCTTGATTCTTGTGAATCTAAGGCTTTCACCATGAGATATAGTATCATAGGGTCAAGAATGGCTAGACATAAGAGTGTTACACTTATGAAATGTTGTTCTTACCCTAATCCATTCGGCCATGACTTGATAGGAGCCGAATGGATGGTGTTTTGTTGCCTTGTTACATTTTTGTATATTTTGTGATGATAACGTGAATTTTATAGTAAAAGCTTGATAAAACCCTTTTGCATGCTAGTTGATCATTTAGTTGTAATCCATGTTAGGCTTGCATGTTGAATTATGATAAAAATTTATTTGGAAATCATGTTGCTTTGGCTTGAGAGATCCGAAAGCATGCATGCATGTAAATCACTTTTGATTTTTTTTGGAAGTTTTGATCATTTAGATTCATGTTGTTAGTGAGCCTTAATTTCAGTAGGAATAATGTATTAATATTGATTTATACTTCTTATTGCATGGTAATAATTCGTGGTTATCTATTATAAAAAAAATATATATATCTTGTTGCTTCAAGAGCATAAAGGTTTGTGATTTGTAAAGAGTAGTCTCTTTTGTTTTGCCATAGTTGCACCTTAGGTAAGGATGATCTCACCAAGGTTATTTTGAGAAAAAGGAGTTAGTTCAGTAGAATACCATGTATAAGTCTTTGTTTAAGTTTTGAGTTGTTGTTAGATAGGTTTGTCAAGTCAAAGCCTTGGAAAAATGAGAGTTATAGTTTCTGCAGAAAAATCAGTTTAGTACCCTGAGGTTTAGAGTGAGTTTTGACCATGTCATTGATGTGCACTTTGAGGCCCAAGCTACCAGAAGTTAGTATGGGGAGTATATAATAGGTTTTAGGAGTTGGTTGGAGGTTTGCATGTCATTTGGTTAGGTGCACAAGTAGAATAACAAAATCTGTCCAGCAGGGGACAGTTTTGTTGCAACTTAGAAATAGGGAGATTTGACCATGTCATGGGTAGGCCCTCATTAGGCCCAATTGGGCCTTAGTTAGAGGGTATGTCAGAGAAGTTTTTCCAACCATAGTTCATAGGATATGAGCTAGAACCATGTGTCACAAGTTAATTCAAGTCAGGGCATTTTCTGCCCAGAAAAACAGGGGAACCTTGGACTTTTAGCTTAGGCCCAAGAAGGCCCAAGCCAGGCCTTTGAGCCACATCAAGCTTGTGAGATGCCCTTAGGTCAGGAGAGTCTTGTGTAAAAATTTTGAAGAAAAACTTGTAGTTTAAGAGTGTCTAATGCACTCAAGAAACCTTAGTTACCATTCTGAAATTTGCACCAGTGAGCACTTTCACTTATCACATAGCTTTAGAACACTTAGAAGTGAGTATTAGGTCGACCACCATAGTTGTAAGATAGTATAAGGTCAGTAGAGCAAAAGGCACAAGTGAGGGTCAATAGGTTTTGGATAATTTAGGAAAGGCACATTGAGTTAGGAAGCCCAAATTTGAAGACTTTGTTTAGTTAGCGACCAAGTGACTTAAGTGGTGAGTCGAGATCATCCAAGCCTAGTGTGGCATTATGGTGTATATGATGTTATTTGGTATTAATATACGATATGTGATTATGTGGCTACGTGTGTACATTTGAAAATATAATGGTGGATATGAATTAAGTGCGTATAGGCCTAAGTGCCATCCATGTTTAATTTCGGGTTGTAAATAGGTTAAGATGGTAAGAATATATTATAATGAGGATTATTATTATTTATGTAGGATCTCGAGACGAGGGAAAACTTGCCATAAAAGTCGAGTGAAGCTCCAGTTGTTGCTCCTACCAGTCAGACCAGACCAGTCTATCTCAAGGCAAGTGATTCAACTTGACCTTCGTATTTACTGTAAACAGTTCATATATATATCGATGCAATTATCCTGAGTCATTTTGATATATTTAAATCAAGCGTATCTTTTGTTTATCTTTGAGTTACATAGAGATGCCATGAACCCTCGAGTACGTATTGCAAGTAGTTCAAAAGTCTTTCATGATAGTTTAATGCCATGATAAAATAGAGATTTGTTATAATACTTTATTGATCCTTTTGATTATCATGCTATTGATCCCTGAGAAATCTTGATATTGCACCCTGATGCTTTGATTCAACTCTTGAAATAACCTCGATAGAAACTTTATCTTGATACCTAAAAGCCAATCATTTCTTAAATTCATTCATGATTGTTTGATAACCCTATCCTTACCCTAAAGCTTGATACCCTGTTATATCTTGAGCTGATGATCACTTTCTTTATATTTTAACACCTCTATCCTATTGGAACCAGTGATGCTTATCTTCTTGATGTTCTAATACCTATACCTTGTCTACAACCATTGCTTTAAGCCTAGTTTGGCATTACTCTTTCATATTATCCAATAGCCTTGCTCAATTTCCTTGTCAAAGTTCTTGTTTATGGAAACCTCTCAATTACCCTAATATAGTAAAGTCTAGTGGATCATGGCCCTGAGATTTAGTGTCATATTTCCAGTGTTTCAAGTTGATCTATAATCCCTTGATAAAAATGATTACAATCGAAAGAGATTTTGTCATAAATCGGCATCAGTTTTTAAAATGATTAAAATGTGGATTTTTCAGTCCCAAAGGGGGATAAATGTTTTCTTTGAATGGTGGATCTGGACTGAGACGCGAGTCCTTTCCACACTTATATTAGGCTTAAAAGTTGCCTAGGGATTCCCAATAATGTTTTAGAACCCAGCGAGGTTCGGGATTACTTCGCGGCTGATCACCGGCTGTAATCCGTAGCGTCATAAAATGATTTTGATTAAGAATGATTTTAAAATTGTTTTGATGCAAGCAAAATGATGCCAACTCACATAAGTTTTATCTCTCGTTATCATTGATTATGTCTTTCCATTATCATTCCTAAAGGTATATCTCGATTTATGTTTTGCGTTGTACTGTTAGCACTTGTTGAGCTTTTGGCTCACTTCTTGCTTTACCCTGATATTACAGCTAGCAGCTATGGTTAGATTCAAGCAGACTGCCCGTAAGACCTGTGATGCTGATGCTTATGTTCGAGCTCAGGTAGAATAAGTAATAATAGTTGTGAGGATTCGGTATTTGTAATCAGAAGTAATAGCTGGTAGTGATGGGCTGTTCCAAACCCTAAACTGTAAGATCTTGGATTGGTTGTGTATCCTTCATTAAAATGATGTAATAGCTATATTTATTTCGCTATTTAAGTTGGGGGTGTGACAGGTTTTGGTATCAGAGCTACGGTTTAGAGTCCCTGGACAGCCCAAATAGGTTATAGGATTTGTGTGTAGGTTATAGATATTATGCGAGAGAGTAGGTTAAGTAAATTATTATTAATACTCCTCTTATTGGTTGTCAGCAAAGGGCGCATTCCTCGTCATCCTCTGGGTCGGACGACACTATTGCTCTCTCCGTGTATGCTGAGTTGAGGCGCGAGTTCGACATGCTTCAGGGCAAGTACGACCGACTGATAGACCGACTGAAGAACGTGTATCCGGACAGCCGAAACTACGAAGGGAAGCCCAAGGAGTAGATGATTGCGAGACTTGAGACCTTGGTTCAGTACGTCAACACTAAGCTTGAGGAGATGCCAGCACACCGGGACCGTACCAGCCAGTATGTCATTCAGATGGTGGCGGATGAGCTCCAGAGCATTGTGAAGACGCTTCGAGAGGAAAAGACTACCAAGCCCCGTTCAGATGGAGTGGAGCCTTAGTTCTTTCCATTTACCTTTCATATTGTTGTACTATCAGACTCTATGGAATCCCCAGTTGTTTCCGCCTTTCCTTTAAATAAGCCTGTTATTCCTAGAATCAGACTATGTCCCAATCCTATGTACTGTGACCTTTAAAAATTTCAATAATTATGTGCTATTGTTCCATTTGCTCTCAACTGTTATTTTATGTTTTTATCATCATATCTGCTTAATTTGGAAACTTGACCCTATATGTAAATGAGAATGCCATGCGATACCCTCGAATCATTTTATCATTCATATCTGTTATGACACAACTCTTATTTCTGGATCATGCCTCCCAAAAAGAAGAACCCAACAACCACCTTCACCACAGACCCAAACATTCTTCGACTACTGGAAACCTTGCAACAACAAACCAATGCTATAGCTCAACAACAACTAACTCTTCAACAACGAATTGAAAACCAAGATAACCGTGAGCCACACCAACCACCTGAACCACCAGTACCACCTAGACAAATTGTCACTTTCAAAGCTTTTCAGAATGTGAATCCACCTGTATTTCATGATACCACTGATCCAGTGATAGCAAACACATGGATCAAGGAGATGGAAAGGGCTTTTGAGTTGGTACAGTTAGGAGACGATCAGAAGACGTCGTATGCCACTTACTTCTTGAAAGGAGAAGTCATCTATTGGTGGGAATCAGTAAAAGCTATGGAAGTCACTCAGCAGGTTTCTTGGGAGAGATTTAAGAAGTTATTTCTGGACAAGTATTACCCTAAGTACATGCAGAATCAGATGGAGCTAAAATTTCTTGAGTTAAAGCAAGGGAACATGACTGTACTGGAATATGAGAAGAAGTTCACTGAGTTGTCAAGGTTTGTGACAAAGTATACTAGCACTGAGGAAGAAAAAGCAAAGAAATTTCAGTAAGGATTGGAGCCTTGGATCAGAGATAGGGTGGCTATGTTTGAGCTTGAAACTTATGCGGGAGTAGTACAGAAAGCTGCTCTGATTGAGAATAATGGGATGCAGTCAAGGAAAGAGAGGGATAACAAGAAGAGGAAGGTTCCATTTTATGGAGAAAAGTCTGAAGCTGGAAGTTCGCAAGATCGGAATGTAAAGAGGATTGGTTTTCAGAAGGGCGGAAATTTTCAAAGGAAGGGAAATTTGGGCAAAAGGCAAGAATCAAAAGGGAACAATCAGGCAAGCCAAGGGCAAGTTGGAGAAAACAGGTTCCAGAGGCCAGAATGCAAGCACTGTGGAAGAAGGCACCCCGGAGTATGCAATAAGCTGAGTATGACCTGTTATAGGTGCAATCAGAAGGGACATTTGGCAAACGAGTGCAAGATGCTGAAGCCAGGAGTTACGTGTTACAAGTGTGGGAAGACTGGACACATGGCTAGGGAGTGTAAGGCAACAGGACCAGTCAGAGCTCTGATGAACGTGGCAAGTACCAGTGCAAGCGTGCCAGCTGAGGTATTGGCATTACCTCCACCACCCGCACCAACCCCGCAAGCAACAGCAAGGACATTTGATCTAAAGATGAAAGATGCTGTTCAGAATTCTGAGGTGATAGCAGGTACACTTTTATTCAATAATGTCAAAGCAAAAGTATTGATTGATTCCGGAGCAACAAGATCTTTCATATCAGAATCTTTCGTTGATAAGCTCCAATGTGATAAAACAGTTATGAGTGAGGTAGTAAATGTGGTAATTGCGAACCAAGAGAAGATTCCTGTGAATCAATTTTGTCCAAAATGTGAGATTGATATTTCGGGATATAAGTTCTCAGCCGACTTGATACTCTTCAAGCTGGGAGAGTTTGATATAATTTTAGGAATGGATTGGTTAGGAGAGAATAGCGCTCAGATAAATTGTAAGACCAAGAGAGTGTATTTAAAGACGAAGAGTGGAGAGAAGGTAGTATTTAAGGGGCAGAGGCAAGAGCAACTATTTCTTACAATTATTCAGGCTAAGAAGTTACTTAGAAAAGGTTGTGAGTCGTTCCTAGCATATGTAGTGGATTCAGAGAGAGGCAGCCCCAGCATGGAAGATATTCCTGTAGTTAATGAGTTCCCCGATGTGTTTCCCGACGAACTACCAGGCTTACCACCAGATCGACAAACTGAGTTCGAGATCAACCTTGCTCCAGGCACGGAACCAGTTTCAAAGGCTCCATATAGGATGGCACCAGCAGAAATGAAAGAGTTGGCGAGCCAGCTACAAGAATTATTGGATAAGGGAGTGATACGACCAAGTACGTCGCCATGGGGAGCACCTATTCTCTTTGTGAAGAAGAAAGATGGGAGTATGCGTCTATGCATAGATTACCGGGAGTTGAATAAAGTAACGATCAAGAACCGCTACCCGCTACCAAGGATAGATGACCTTTTTGATCAGTTAAAGGGAGCAAAATGCTTTTCGAAGATTGATTTGAGATCGGGATACCATCAATTAAAGATCAAGGAAGAAGATATTCCCAAGACCGCATTTAGGACCAGATATGGGCATTATGAATTCCTAGTAATGCCGTTTGGATTGACCAACGCTCCGGCCGCATTTATGGATCTGATGAATCGAGTATTTAAGAAGTATTTGGATAAATTTGTCGTGGTATTTATTGATGACATCCTTATTTATTCTAAGTCGGAAGAAGAACATAAGCAGCACCTCTGGATAGCATTGGAGATACTCCGACAAGAGAAGTTGTATGCCAAGTTTACCAAATGTGAGTTTTGGTTAAAGGAAGTTCAATTTTTGGGGCATGTTATTGGAAATGAGGGAGTTAAAGTGGATCCGGCGAAGATTGAGGCAGTTATGAGTTGGGAGAGGCCAAAGACTCCTACGGAAGTGCGAAGTTTTCTAGGATTGGCCGGATACTATAGAAGATTCGTCAAGGATTTCTCGAAGATCGCCACGCCATTGACCAAGTTAACCAGAAAGAATCAAAAGTTTGAATGGAGTGCAGAATGTGAAAATAGCTTTCAAGAGTTAAAACAGAAGTTGGTAACAGCTCCGGTGTTGGTACTTCCAGATGATCAAGGGAATTTTGTAATATTCAGCGACGCTTCACATAAGGGTTTGGGTTGTGTGTTGATGCAACACAGTAAGGTAATAGCATATGCGTCAAGACAGTTGAAGCCGCACGAGTTAAAGTATCCGACGCATGACTTGGAACTAGCCGCCATAGAGTTTGCACTCAAGATTTGGAGACACTATCTCTATGGAGAGAACTGTGAAATCTACACGGATCACAAGAGTTTAAAATACATTTTTACTCAGAAAGAGCTCAATATGAGGCAGAGGAGATGGCTGGAATTGATCAAGGACTATGACTGTTCGATAAATTACCATCCTGGAAAGGCGAACGTAGTGGCCGATGCGCTGAGTCGGAAGGAGAGATTGAATATGATGATAACATCAAAAGAGTTATCTGAAGAAATCGGAAAATTGGAATTGGAACTTTGTGCTTATGGGAAAGTCAAAGAAGTTTGTCGTGCAATGACCTTTCAGCCAACACTAATGGAAAAGATAAAGAAGTGTCAAGAGGAAGTAATGGAAAAAGAGAAAAATCAGTTATCTGGAGAAGAGATTAATACTAAAAGGGATGAGCAAGGAATACTAAGGTTTTCATCCAGAATATGGATTCCTCATGTACCTGAATTAAAGAATAAGATCCTCCGTGAAGCCCACCATTCGAAATTTTCAATCCACCCGGGAAGCACCAAGATGTATCAAGACTTAAAGAAGAACTTTTGGTGGCCAAATATGAAGCGAGACGTGGCAGAATGGGTTGCGAAGTGCTATACTTGTCAGAAAGTAAAGGCAGAACATCAACGACCAAGCGGATTAATTCAGCCCCTGAAGATTCCAGAATGGAAATGGGAAAATATCGCTATGGACTTTATAGTAGGACTACCGCGAACAAAATCCGGACATGACGCAATATGGGTTATAATTGATCATCTTACGAAGTCGGCGCATTTCCTTCCAATAAATGAGAAGTCGTCACTGGACAAGTTGGTTCATCTGTATGTGCACGAAATCGTATTAAGGCATGGAGTACCCGTATCAATAGTTTCAGACAGAGATCCTCGATTTAACTCGAGGTTCTGGAAGCAATTCCAGGAATGTCTTGGCACGAAGTTGAATATGAGCACGGCGTATCACCCGCAGACTGATGGTCAGAGCGAAAGGACGATTCAAACAATCGAAGACATGTTGCGCAGTTGTGCAATCGATTTTGCAGGAAGTTGGGACGACCACCTGCCATTGATTGAATTCTCATATAACAACAGCTATCATTCCAGTATCGGCATGCCACCATATGAAGCTTTGTACGGGCGAAAATGTAGATCACCAACAAGTTGGGATGAAGTAGGAGAAGGAAGAATTCTCGGCTCAGAATTGGTACAACAGTTGCATGACTCAGTCAAGTTAATTTAGAAAAGGTTGCTTGCTGCTCAAGATAGACAGAGGAAGTATGCGGATCCAGCGCGTAAGGATGTTCAATTCCAAATTGGCGAAGCTGTGTTGCTAAAGGTGTCACCTAGGAAAGGGTTGATGAGATATGGCAAGAAAGGAAAGTTAGCACCTAGATACATAGGTCCTTTTGAGATTTTGAGTCAAGTAGGAAAGGTGGCCTACGAGTTGGCCTTACCACCTCAGTATCGGCATGTGCATAATGTGTTCCATGTGTCGTTACTTAAGAAATATAATCCTGACACTAGCCATGTGATAGAATATGAACCCGTAGAAATTCAGGCAGGCCTGTCATTTGTGGAGCAACCGGTTAAAATACTCGACTGGCAAGTAAAGAGTCTTAGAAATAAGTCAGTAAAGTTAGTAAAAGTACTTTGGAGGAACCCTAAGGTCGAAGAGTCGACTTGGGAGTTAGAGTCTGATATGCGTTCCCGGTATCCTCATCTGTTCTCTTAGATTCTGGGGACAGAATCCCTTAAGGGGGAGAGGATGTTACGACCGGCATTTTATGTAATATTATTTGTGAATTTGGTATAATATTAAGTCAAATGAAAATATATTCAATGATTGTACGTTTGTGTGAGTGAAAATTTCTGCATTATAAATTTGCTTTGGGTAGTATATGATTTTTCAAAGCAAGAGTTTATTTAATTTCTTTATTTTTGATTTATAAGGAATATTCTAAGCTTTGGAAAAATCTTCTTTTAAAAGGCATTTTGTTCACAAATTTTGAAAATGATTTTATAAAGTCTCTAAAAATACAAGTTAATTTATGGTATAAATTTTATAATTTTTGAACTTGTATTTTATTTTATAAAAATAAATCATTATAAATTTTAGTTGTCATATTTATCAAATTACATGAATAACCTTGCATGCAAACTCTCTTCTATTTAATCAAAGGGCAAAGAAGACATTCTCAACCCCACTAACTCACATTTTGCTAACCAATTTACCCCTTTACCCTTGCATGCAAATCTACCTAACTATATTGGAGGGTTACTCTTGTAAAATCTCAAACCCACTCACATTATAGTCAAATCAATGCATAAAAACAAGTCCAAGAAGTGATCATCACCTCACTTCACCCCACCACTTCACTCTCTTCTCCCTCCCTCCTCCCTCACCTCTCGGTTTTTCCCCTCCCCTCTCGGCAACCATCAAAACCGAGCCCCATCCCCTTCTTTCTTCAACTCTCACTCAAACAATCATCTTATATCCAAGTAATTTTACTCCCTATATGTTATTCTTATATATATTTCAAAAGTTCAGAGTGAAAAACCTATGTTTTGACCTTGCATGGTGATGTTTTTGTTAAACTCAAAGTGAACCTCCTTGATTCTTGTGAATCTAAGGCTTTCACCATGAGATATAGTATCATAGGGTCAAGAATGGCTAGACATAAGAGTGTTACACTTATGAAATGTTGTTCTTACCCTAATCCATTCGGCCATGACTTGATAGGAGCCGAATGGATGGTGTTTTGTTGCCTTGTTACATTTTTGTGTATTTTGTGATGATAACGTGAATTTTATAGTAAAAGCTTGATAAAACCCTTTTGCATGCTAGTTGATCATTTAGTTGTAATCCATGTTAGGCTTTCATGTTGAATTATGATAAAAATTTATTTGGAAATCATGTTGCTTTGGCTTGAGAGATCCGAAAGCATGCATGCATGTAAATCACTTTTGATTTTTTTTGGAAGTTTTGATCATTTAGATTCATGTTGTTAGTGAGCCTTAATTTCAGTAGGAATAATGTATTAATATTGATTTATACTTCTTATTGCATGGTAATAATTCGTGGTTATCTATTATAAAAAAATATATATATCTTGTTGCTTCAAGAGCATAAAGGTTTGTGATTTGTAAAGAGTAGTCTCTTTTGTTTTGCCATAGTTGCACCTTAGGTAAGGATGATCTCACCAAGGTTATTTTGAGAAAAAGGGAGTTAGTTCAGTAGAATATCATGTATAAGTCTTTGTTTAAGTTTTGAGTTGTTGTTAGATAGGTTTGTCAAGTCAAAGCCTTGGAAAAATGAGAGTTATAGTTTCTGCAGAAAAATCAGTTTAGTACCCTGAGGTTTAGAGTGAGTTTTGACCATGTCATTGATGTGCACTTTGAGGCCCAAGCTACCAGAAGTTAGTATGGGGAGTATATAATAGGTTTTAGGAGTTGGTTGGAGGTTTGCATGTCATTTGGTTAGGTGCACAAGTAGAATAACAAAATCTGTCCAGCAGGGGACAGTTTTGTTGCAACTTAGAAATAGGGAGATTTGACCATGTCATGGGTAGGCCCTCATTAGGCCCAATTGGGCCTTAGTTAGAGGGTATGTCAGAGAAGTTTTTCCAACCATAGTTCATAGGATATGAGCTAGAACCATGTGTCACAAGTTAATTCAAGTCAGGGCATTTTCTGCCCAGAAAAACAGGGGAACCTTGGACTTTTAGCTTAGGCCCAAGAAGGCCCAAGCCAGGCCTTTGAGCCACATCAAGCTTGTGAGATGCCCTTAGGTCAGGAGAGTCTTGTGTAAAAATTTTGAAGAAAAACTTGTAGTTTAAGAGTGTCTAAATCTATATGCTGATGCAGCTGGTCCTTCAGGACATGCACCTCAACAAGTTCTAGGCAAAGCTGATTTAATCAAGAACTTCGTTAGAGAGGATGCACCAGTACCTTGGAGTGAACCTAATAGAGGAAGGGAATGGATTAAGGAGTGGAACAAAGTTGATTTTGTTCCTACTGTAAATATTCTTGTTGAGCACCTGGCTAAAGCTGATGATATGCTAATGAATGATGACTTCAAAGCACAACTCAGATTTACTGCATTGAGTACCAGGCACCTTCAAGGTCAACACTCAATAACTCAAGCCAAGGTGAACAAAATTCAAGAAACACTGATTCAGCAAGACATGAATGTCAAATTGGAAAAGAACAGGTTTTTTAAGCCAGCCTTTGACCACATTGGGTATATAAAAAAGACTCAAGAAAAGCAGCAAGCTCAAATAACTGATATTTTAAAGAATCAAGGTGCTCAACAAGATCAACTCAATGAAATCCAAAACTCTATGGAATTGCTTGTCTCTCTCCTTCTACCAGATGATGCCAAAAAGGGGGAGAAAGTGATTAAGTCCAAATGCAAAATTGATCAACCACTGAAGGGTAAGGATGATGATAATGAAGACCAGGGAAACTCTGAAAGGGGTAGAGGTCATGGTCAAGGCAAAGGCTCTTCATATAGGAAAGCAGGAACTTCTAGACAGAGATCAAGTTCTGATGCTGATAGAAGAAAAAGTTCTGATAAGCAAGTTCTAATTAAGCCTGATGTTCTGATATAGGGTGAGAGTCAAGAATCACAGAAGTTTATGCAGACACTAAAGCTTAAGGGGAAGGAAACAACAGTCTACTATCAAGACCCCAAGATACAGAAGCTGGATGAAGAAATTTCAAAAAGACTATTTCTCAAAGACAATCCAGGAATGTACTTTGAAAGTCTGAAGGAAGAAGAAGCCAGACTTAAAATAGAAAATGTCAAATCCAAGTCTAAAGCTTCTATTACTGCAAAGAAACCTCCAAATCCTAAGGGCATTGTGATTAAAGAGAAGACAAACTCCGAGGAAACTAAATATGAATCCAAAGCCAAATCACAAATAGAGGTAGATCCAAGGTTCAAGGGCAAAGCTAAAGTTGATGATTCTGTAAAAATCTATCTGCCAACCATGGATGAACAAGTAAATTTTGATGAAGATACTAGTCTGATTTTGAAGAAGAAGAAGAATATTCAAACAACCTCTAACAGAGCTCATGTTGTTCAAGATCAGGACTTTGTAAATTCTGATATTACAATGAAGCAAGCAACCTCTAACAGAGCTCAAGTTGTCTTGATAGCAGAAGATAAAGGAAAGGAAACCTCTGACATTGCTCATGTTAAACCTTCAAAAATTCTACTACCTGGGTTTACTAAAGCTCAACAATCTACTCAACCTTTGAAGACCACATCAAGTGGTTTTGAAGCAAGAGTTATTCTAGGAAAGGAAGCTAGAGATAAATCAGGATTGGGTAGTTCTAAAGAAAAGAGAGTAAATAATACTACCTCTGATCCAACTTCTTTGAGTGAACCAGGAGTAGGAACAACTCCTGAAAGATTGAATCAACTGGAGTCTATACAAATGGTCTACCACTCTGTATTGAAAGAAGATATCATGTTATATTTTATGACAGATGGGAGGGTATTCCAAATAAGAAAGAAAGCTATTCGTTTGAAGTACTTTGAAGAATTGCAACATGTGCTATTTTTACTTCAAGTGAAGAACAGATCAACAAATGGTGCTGCCAGTTACTTAAAATCTAATATTCAAAGACAGAAGAAACTTTACTCTATAAAGTCTGACAGACCATACTATCCTAAATACAGAGCTCACAATGGTGAACTAGTTGAGATGAAGCCTAATACTGCTAAAATCACTACATTTTTGGGTATTAAGGGACTGGAATTTAATCTGGAGTCTGACAAAACTTATCTGATCAGACTGGATCAGGAGATAAGAAAAGCAAAGATTAATGATCTCAGAGCTGCTATCTTTCAGACAGGAGAAGATACAGCTGAACTTAAAGATACAAAAAGGAGGATGCAGAATGAACTTGAATATGCCGAGAGAACTCTTTAGAAGAACTATCTCAACAACTCCTGACATTTGAGAGATCACACACTGAAGCCAAGTCAAGGACTACAACTGTTAAATTCTGAAGGATATACAGGCTAAAACTGATATCAGACTTTAAGGATGGTAAAAGCTACAAGGACTGTGAGTTGTAGTTATCTAGTCAAATTCTTATATGCATTTGTACTTAATGTTTTTGACATCATCAAATATCTATTGAACTTGTATATTATGCTAATTTACAAGTTGGGGGAGATTGTTAGATATATTTATGATGTCATGTCTAACAATGATTTGTGTTTAGTTTTCAGATCTTGACTAACTGGACAAATCAGGACTTAATTGGAAATCAGTACTTATACTGAAGTCAGAGCTTAAGATATCAGAACTTAAGTTATCAGAACTTAAGATATCAGAAGATATTTATCAGGGGATAATATCAGGACTTAAGAAGACTTTCAAATAAGGAAGGCGGCTGATTGAAGGAAAGAAGATTAAGACAAACACAAGAAGAGATATGCATGGAGAAGAATTCTATGAAGAATAGGAGACTTGGAGGAAAAGATAACTAATTGATATATTTTAGGATGCAGACTTATGTTCGATATCAATTAGAAGATTATCTTGTAACTGTGTGTCTATATAAACACAACATAGGGTTTACACTATATGTGTTATCTTAATCGAGAATATTATTCATTGTAACCCTAGAAGCTCTCGTGATATTTGTTCACCACTGAGAGAGAACGGTTTCATTGTAATACTGTTTTATTAATAAGATTATTTTGTGTTTTATACTTGTGTTCTTAATTCGATTTGATTGTAGTATACACTGTATTCAACCCCCTTCTATAGTGTGTGTGACCTAACATATAAGTCTTTTGTGGACCTCACTCATTGCTCGATCAAATAAGCATATGTGTTTTGTTTTGTTTGAATAAAAGCATGAATCCATATAAAACTCCAATATAAGAATTGAAGTGTTATAAGTTATTTTGAGTCCAGCTTTTTATTTTAATTATAACCTTGCATTTGCCTTGTTGAGCAGCGAGTCATGATTATTGATCTAGTTGCAATAGTATATCTATAAGCATTTGCACACACACACGTCTCTAGGTTGTAGGTTGATTTGTATGATTTGATTAATCTTTTTGCGAGTAATTGCATTTATTGAGATATTGCTCGTTGATTGGTTTAGTTATTCTATTGGGATCGTTGCATTCATATTAGTTGCATTCATGTATTTTTGTTTCTTGTTCTTTGAGTATGTTTATGCTTGAGGACAAACATCGATTCAAGTTTGGGGGTATGTTGAGTTACATTTATGACACTTTATAATGCTCTAACAAGCTTTGAATTGATGCGTTTGTACTCAAGTTGTTAACTGTTTTAACGTGTTTTCTAGTGTTTTTGCATTTCAAGCATTATCTAAGTAATCAGGTGAATTAACATTGTTTTGGTGCTAATTTGGTGTCAAGATGGAGTTGGAATAAAAGTCATGGAAATCCGGCTCGAAGCAGCATAGAAAAAGAAGAAAATCTGAAGTTTTTCCAGAGGTACGGTGCGCCCGCGCTGGTTAAGCGTTTGGCCGTGCCGGTGCGAATTCAGAGAATCCTGATTCTATTCTAAAAAAAATTGGAGGACTTCTAGATTGCATGGGGCTGATATATATATATTCAAATAAAGGAAATTTTAAAGAGAGAGACGTACCAGAGCGCAAGGAGGGTCGTAAGAAGACCGTTTTAGCACGGATTCAATGAAGACAAAGAAGATCTTGTTTTTACTTGTGAATCTTTATTTTAAGTTGTAACTTGGATGCTAGTTTTCTTACTTGTGAACCTTACTCTTGTTTCGTACTTAGTTTTGCTTATTCGTTATAAAGACTACATTTGTTATACCATGCTTTCATCGGAACCCACATTGATGATGAGTCTGATTATGGACTAATCGTTATCTTGGGGTTCAAACGGATTTATTAATTGATTTCTTTAGTTAATTTATTTCGATGCCTTAGTGTATGGTGATTGTATGATAGCCTAGTATTGGTTGTGCGTATTCATCTTATGAGCATCGCGAACTTATAAGATAGTGAGTTAATCTTTAATGAAGCGACAGTGAATTTAAGGATTTAGAACTTGCCATGCTAGCATAGGTTCATGTGTTATTATTATGCATGATTCGTAGGTAATTTTAAACATCTTACTTGCCCTATGTAATCAAGATAGATAACTTGTGCTTAAACCGTTATGTTGTCAAATTCTATAGACATATAGGGTCTCAATATAATTGGTGTCTATTCACCTTCATCTCTTTTATCTAAGTCTGGTAGTATGGTATTCGTGCAACGAAAGTTGGCGTTTATCAGTTTTGTGTTATCTAATTAGTGTCATCACCATTACATGCTAAGGTTAAGAACAATAAGGCTATTGAATGAAGTATTTAATGAAGTTAGAATCTCATGTTTGTCATATATATTAATTCAATCATTCTTACTCTCTTAGTTATAATTGTTAATTTAATTCTTAGTTATAAACAACCTCAATTTGTTATCGTCTTAGCATTGAATAATAACCATTCATTGTTGCTTAAGTGCATAAATTAATTAGTTAACCAAGCCAGTCTCTGTAGGAACGAACTAGAAAAGATTCTATATTACTTGCAAACGCTTATACTTGCGTGTATTATTAGCGCGTGTTAGCGACTAACATATAGCAGATGGTATATTGAAAAAAAAAGTATAGCACATGGTAAAGATTTCATACATTGCTTGGACTAAATGTAACAATCTTTCTGCACTAAACAGAAACTTCCAATCATAAAGAGAACTTGAGTCTTAAAACATGAAAAAAATATAATATAATTGAGACAATTGAAAACTAAATATACTTATCAGAATAAACAAAAGCTGGGCCTTTCTAATATATATATGTGTGTATTAATTAATTTATTTATTTAAATATTTAAATAATCGGTTCAGTTCAGTTTTTTCCGGATTTAACTAATAACTGGAACTACACCGATGAAATTGATTCGGTTTTCAAATTTTCGGTTTCGGTTTCGGCTTGGTTTTTATGGGCTCGATTTTTATCGGTTTCGGTTTGATTTTAAAATATTAAAATTATGATTTACTCCGTCATAATATTTAAAGAGTTTATAAATGTAATATAAATATTTGAAGACTCATACGTTATTCCCTCCGTTCAAGTCATTTATATACAGTCTTTCAATTAAATTTCAAATGTCAAACTTTTATTTAGAAGAAAAATGTTTAAAATAATTTATAAAACTATACTTTAAAATAGCGTTAAAATACGTGTCAAACCCTTATCCACTCCATAGGGGGTTGACCCTACATGGATTATATGGAAACTAATGGTCCAAAATGACACATATTGAAAATTTGACCCAAGATAGCCCTCAGAGACGCTATATCGCGTAGCATTTAAGCAAAATGGCAAAATATCAACTTTCTAATACTCCCGTCTTTTTTTGTTGATGTGCAAGACGTGAGGTGATGTTGTGTTTTGGGACCATAACACTCTATAATGTAGTGTTTTAACCCTAAACACTATTTAATCTAGCGTTTTACAAATATTACTTTGGAAAAATTTATTTCTACAATTAAATCAGAAATTATGTAACCCTAAAATAATATATATATATATATATATTAGATCATAAAGGCCATGTACCCTTAATCGGTGTACTTTTATTCATCTTTTTAAAAATAATTCTAAAAACACAAAATGAAATTGATAAACCTTAAAATATTAAAAATTAATAAATTAGAGGACACCTTTAAATTTTAATTTTATTAGTTTATAGTTTATACTTCTGGTACCCTGGATTAAATTAGGGTTTAGTGTAAAATCTCACATCGATAAAAATAAGAGAGTATTTGGGGCCTTTATAGATACAAGTCAACAACAAGTGTGTACCTAATCTCTAACTATTTCGGACTAACGTGTGGTGGGTTGTTGGGTATGACATGTACTCGGTTGTGGGCTTTGATGTTATAAATTGTAACGACCGAGAAATTTTGACGGATTTGTGTTATATTAAATGAGTATTATATGGTTTATATAAATTATGATTGATCATAAAATATTATCTGTTATGTGCTATATGTGTTCAGTGTGGTTCAGGTTATTTTTCGGGTATTTTATTACGTGTTAAATGGATTTATATTAAAAGTTGTATTATTCAGGCTTCGTTTTAATAACTGATATTTCGTACAGAGAAATTGGCCTCATTTTGCATCCTATGGCGTATACCATATTGATTTTCCCCGTTAATTATTGATTTTGGGCTAATTATTTTTATTAAATGATATAATTAGGCCCTTAATAATTTTTGGGAGTATTATTTTTGTAAGTATAAATAGAATTTATCTATTATTTAATTATTATTTAATTATATAAAAATCAGAAAATATAATAAAAATCATATTATTCTCTGAAAATTAGGGTTTATGTTCTTCATGTGTTCTTGAGAATCAAAACATGATTTTAGCCTGATCTGGAAAGCAAATTAGGTCTTATTTGTAGTCAAATTGAAGCTCTTGAAGAGTACAATCCAATTATATCATCAAATTGAACCTCGGGTTAGTGGATTTTAATTTTGAAATTTAGGGTTCATAGTTCGAATTGGGGGTTTTTTATTCTAGGGTTATTGATTGATTTTGATGATGGGGATAGCTTCCTGTTGTGATTTTCAATTGAATCATGTATTTATTTGTGCCAAATGATTCCTGGAAGTAGGTAGTCGAGTTCATGAGTTTTGCTTAAATTTTGATCCGATTTTCTGCTTTTATTGTTGATTGGTTGTTAATCTAAATATAGGGGTTTAATTGTATGGAACACAAGCTTTGTTCTTCTATATTAAATGTTAATTTTGGTAAAGAAACGACTGTAATCCCGATTTGGCCGGAAAAAGCTCGGTGTTGTCGGCTTTAATGGAGATTTTGGCCGGTTATTAGGATTCTGACGTTTTTTCTTTCGGTTATGGCTAGAATCGAGTTGCTTGTGTGATTGTGAACCAAAAACAAGATGAAAATCGAGCATAACCGTGTGTTTTGGTCCCCAATTGGGGTTGTTGTGCTTTGCCGGTGTTTGGCCGGCGGTTCGCCGGAAACTGGGCAACCCCAGCTCCGGGCGGCGACCCGGCTTCGGATCTTCCCGACCCGTTTTCAGAATATTTCGACCCGATTTTGATCTTTAAACCCTGATCCACTTTTTACTAAATCTGTTATTGAATTTTATTTTAAAAATAAATACAAAATCATTTTATTTAATTTAATATAATTAATAAATTTATTTAATGAATAAATATGATAAATATTAAAATATTTTCCAAAATATGAAATTATTTATTTTCTTAATTATTTATTTATTATTTATTTAAATTGATTAATTATCTGATCATTAATCAGTTTATTTAAATAATTTGTTTTAAATTCGTTTAATTTTCAAAAATTATTAAAAATCATTTTTAATTATGATATTTCCTAAATAATTATTTAAAAATATATAATTAATTTGAATAATCAATTATTTTGAATAAAAATTTGATTATTCTTATTAATTGAATATTAATTGAATCGTTTGTCCGTTTAATACGAAATAAACGCGTCTAGACTCAGAAAAATATTCCGCTTCCAATTAAAATACTTTCGAGGCCTAAATATTTTTGTATCGAAAGGTCGCTTATTTTACGAGTCTTTCTGAGTCGATTATTGATCGTTAAATATTATTTTTGACCCGATTTCAATTCTAAAAGTACCGAGTCCTACCTTTTGACGAGTTGACTTATGTGTTACATGAATTATGTGTTCACATGTTATATGAATAACATGATTACGTTCTATGTGACCCGCATGCTATCTGTTACATTTTTCAATGCCATTATTAGATATAAATGACCGGGTAGATGTCGAGACGTATAGTTACGTCGATTGAGTTTTGTTTTGTAAATTGAGATAATATCTTTTATGATCGAGACATCTAATTCAAGGCATTCAAAGCTAGACAGTGATAGTAAAAGTTAAGCATGATTATGTGTGGTAATTGGATGAGTGAATACAAAGTAGATGTGAGCATAGAATGGTGATTGAAGGCTAGAAAGCGGATCAATTGAGGCAAGTATTCTCAAACATCCTTGTGATATATAGCAAGTATTTCTTCCCTATTCTAACTTTAGAATAGTTAAATATTTTTATATTTCACTGCAATGAATCTTAATCATGAAATTACCCTCTATTATTGTTCCTTTATTATTATTGATTGATCTCTTGAGCAAATACCTATTATTACGGGTTATTTGTGAACCCTGAATCGGGATGTTTTGAAATCAAAATGATTTGACGTCAAAATACTCTATGGACTGGATGGTTACGATAAGGGCCAGATATGGCTGGACCCTTTGATATGAGGGTCAGGGATGAACTGGACCCTAAGGGCCGGGGATGGACCGGACCCTTTGTTTACTGGGCCATAGTGCCTGGGTACCCGATTTGATGATGGATCTATACAGGTAGGTATAGATTTGCATTGTATCATGACTGATCAGCAAGGTATATGTGTGGATGTTGATTCTATTGTCCATTCTAATTTATTTTTGATCGCCATTAACGACATTCCTTCTTGAAAAGTTTTATAATTACAAAACCGGACAAAGAACTGATTCAAGAGATGAATCAGTGAATTACTCGTTGCTTTTGATTTGTGATTGAGGGCTAATAAAGGCCGATGTTTTATTCTCTCAACTACTATTCAAATAAATAAAAATGTTTATAAAATCATTTAAAGATTGTTTCGGGGAATTTCTTTTGATATTGATACCTGGAAACCTATTATGATACTTGCCGGGCAATTTTGGTTAACTCTTGCTTTGTGAATTCTTATTTCTTTCATAATCAAATGAGGATAAAAGTGAATAGTTCATTATAGACAGAAAAATTGGAGAGATCCCAGCCTCAGGAAGTCGGTGATGTCAAAGTGAATAAGACGAGGAAGTTGGTCAAGAGGTAATAGAATTTGAGTGAGTTATAAATTTTGGAAGGTTAGATTCTTGTTTTATACCATAACATATAAACGATTCGGAATTGAGAGGTTATCTGTATATTTAATTTTAATATACGGGTTTATATTGTTTAAAGTTGTTTGGTGACACCCAATCCTGACCCCGGATTTGGGGATGTTACATAAATATTATCAGAGTTTTTCCCGCCGGAATGCAAAGGCACTGTCCGAGTTTGGTATGTGTGTTTGTGAGATCAACAAGAACGTCGATTCAATAAGAGGGAGTATTTGTAACATCTCACATCTATAAAAATAAGAGTATTTGAGTTCTTTATATATACAAGTCAACAACTAATATGTACCAAATCGTTAACTTTTTTGGACTGACCTTTCTTGGGTTATTGGGGCTGGTATGCACGTTGTTGTGGGTTAAAATGTTATATTTAGGCTCTAGGATTTAGGGCCCTAAACCCTCAATCGGTATACCTTATATTCAATTTATAATATTTCTAAAATGTAGAAGAAAATGGTTGAACCCTAAAAATTTAAAAATTGTTAAAATATGGTACACTCTTAAATTTTAAAAATATTAAATAAAAATAATTGTTGAAAACGTAATATTAAACAGTGTTTCCATTCCTTAAATTTAAAGAAAAAAAGACATAAATACACGAATAAAAAAAGACTTGAACACTATTCGAAGTAGCATTTTAGTCTTAATTTTCAAACACTGCACGAAGTTATGTGCTGAAATGTTATTTTGGGTCATAATTATGGTTAATCATTTTGTCTTTAAATTGTGTCATATTGAGTCTTCTGCAATCTATACTATATACTTGGACAGAGGGAGTATTCAGGTAAGAAAATGACTACGATAAGAAAAATTCAATTGTAATTTTGGGTAATAAATTGAACTAATTTCTTCTAATTATGTTCGCATATTTAGTTTTTATTATAATAATAAAGGTTGTATTCTAGACTTATAATACTTGTCATAAATTTTTGTACATATTAATATATTGAATTTATTTGTTTTTAACTTTAACCGTTTTTAAATAATGGTTCCTTTACATTGTATTATTTGCTTAATTTTATTTTTCATTAATTAACAAATATTATCAATTTTAGTTTAATTTTATAATTTCTTTCAAATTTTGATGAGACCAAATTATGTTTTCATTTTCATTGATTAACAATAATATTCTTTCAAATAGAATGATACAGATAAAGTTAAATCGTACACTTCATTGAACTTTAAAATTTCACTCCTATTATTTTTAAATTTTAAAAAAATTATTTACTTGTTTTGATTATTACTAACAACTAGCTTAAAACCCGTGCGATGCACGTATCACACATATTTTTTTTTATATTATATAATTTTTTTTAAAAAATTGAATTCAATTTTGAATTTTGTTAATTTAAAACTTTAAATGATATGATTTCATAATAATTATATTAGTAGATGTATATGTTCATAATTTTTTAGAATATTTAAACTTATTTAAAGTGATAGCACTGGTAAGGAGGGAAATATTATTATAACGAAATTATTATTTTATTGAGGATAAAAATATAATGTATTCATTAGGTTGGGACCTTAAAACATATTATTTTAGCATGTTGATTACTTAATCGATTAACAATAATTCTATAAAAGATATTTGAAAATGATAATATTATTGATTGAACGATATAGTTTTATTGATAATTCTATGTGTATTTTTTTTAAAATAATATTTATGTTTTAATTAAAATTTGATTTTTAGTTCACATCAATAGGGTACGAATTATACTTAATCTAATATTAATTTGATTTATCTCGGATCAGTGGTTTATTATTTTATTTTAACCTGATGCCCAATACATCGACCAAATCAAACTAATTATTTTTAGTTTAATTTTCTTTTTTTAATTGTGGATCAATAAGATAATTTTGTTTTAGACTGAATAATTAGTATATATTTTTTTTATCAGTCGAATTGTATTTTTATTTTAGTTTTGTGTTAGTCTGAATCAATTGTATAATGTATTTTTTATCCTGGATAAATAAAATATATTATTTTGTTTATCCAAGTTCATTTCTATAGTTTTTTTAGGAGGACCGGTAGTATTATTATTTTATCTTAGCCCAATTCACATGACATATCAACTAAATCTTAATAATTATATTTAGTTTGCTTATTAATTTAGCCCGAAGTAACAAATTAGAATAATATAGAACTCGATATGAATTAAAATATAAATTGGTAGAAGAAGTTGAATTTAATATAAATTATAATGATATAGAGTTTGATATAGAATAGAATTGAAATTGGTAAAGTAATAGAGGAAGTTGACTTCAATATCAATTAGAATTAGAATTGATCGACCCAATAATTAGAATTGAAATAATTAAGTAAGGGTAATTAAGTAATTTCACCCAGTACCGACCGACCGACTACCAAACTTTTAATATTTCGTCTATTATAATATAGTATAGATAAATATGATATCCATAAAATAAATATTAAATATTTTATTTTTGTTTCCAATTCAATTTTTGTTCTTTCTAATTTTATACGGTAAATATGATATTATCATTTTTCAATATTTTGATTGAAGTTTTTATATGCATATCAAATTCAACAATTTTATCAAATTCTGAGATTTTATTTCTTAATCTCTGAGTAAAAATATAATTTTAGTCAAATAAAATTTGTATTCGATATATATTTTTGATAAATGTAATGTTTGAAATTGTTAAGTTCTAGTAATTTTTTCAACTTGCCTTAAACGATAAAAAAATATTTAACTTATAACAAATATTTCCTTTATCATAAATATGTATGAAATGAAAATTTGGACTTTCAACTCGACTCGTTGATAATACATCATCATTATGACTATCGCTAAATAGTAGTTTTAAACTATGATATTAACCTTAGTAAATCTTTTTTATACCTATAATAACCTAGTCAAATTTTAAATATTTTTTGAAAATTATTTCAAATCTGACTTTAACCCACTATGTTATGTCAGATGTAACATTCAAGTAATATGTTTCGAAACAAGGTACGATAATTTAGAAGAAAGGTTGGATAACTTATCATTTTTCTAAAAGTTGAGTTTGACGTTTCAAAATTTTCTTTCTCTCTTTAAAATTAATTACTTACGAATAAGTAGTATAAAATGCGAAATATAAGTGAGAGCGGGAGAGAGGGGGATAAATATGTACACACACACATTGTACCATTACCATATATAATCTTTCTTCTCTCTTGCTCTGCCACATAAGTATTCATCCTCACATATAGTTTTTTTGAAGTCTAGACGTTCATGAACTCCTTATTTTTTACAATATGAGGCAAGGTCAGCATAAACTTACTGGTAATTTTTGTCAGATGCTATTCCTTTCATTCTATACACATTTCATCATCAGTTTATTCAACCTTTCAAACATTTGAGTTATACTTTCTCCGGGATGAGATTTAATCGCCTCATATTGAAAAGTCAGAATGTCAAGCTAGTTTTTCTTGACATCCCCAGTTCCCTCCATCAACAACTCTATAATTTCCCACAGGTGTTTACCACTTTTAGAAACCATAATCTAGTGACTCATATCTCCATCTATATCATCAATAAGAATCAACTGTAATTTCACATTCAGACTAACCAACTCCTTTTCTCTAGCATTATATGAGATTCGTCTTTGAGAATTCTCTTAATTACATATGGTCATCGCTCCAAAATGTCTATGTACTTAAAATTTGCAGCCCTCGAAAAGAGAAGCATCTTCTTCTTCCAGAGGCCTGTCTATCAAGAATAAACAATGCAAGTAAAGAAGCTACTAAATTTGAGTACAATATTATTATGTAAGGCTTTAATACGCGCAGATTGATTTTGACATTACCTTTCCTTGAAAACCTTAAAGACCTTGAAGGAGCAATAATGGCTTTTCAATAATTTTATACAACTTTGTCGTGTATGCTTGAGAGAGATACTTCAAATTCAATTCAGATCTGATTGATAGATGGTCGGTAGGCTGGTACGTAGACTTGAATGATGTGGATTCATCACATCCAATTATATAGAATCAAGTCGGTGGTCCTTTGTCTTATTTTTAGTCTAGAACTCGGCTCCAACTATTCCTTCCACTATAGGACTCGACCAACATGGTTCCTTGTAAGTTATCTTAGATATATTGGCACTTGAAAGCTTGAACTCGACACTAATAGCTTGTGAAGGCTAGAACTCAGCTTAGTCTTCTTTGTATAGTCTTTATAACTTACTTTCTAATAAACAAAGTTTTGGAATCGGCCATAACTCCCTTTTAGAGCTTGGAATCAGCATGAATGTTTCCTTGGAAAGTTTGCCTTAGATTATTCTTCCACTTGATCCTTGGACTCGGCAAAGCACTCCATACGCTAGCTAGGACTTGGCATTTCCTCCTTAGTAGCTTAGAACTCAACAAAGAACCCTTGTATAAACTAGAACTCGACAACTTACCTTGTAGGGAGTTCAAGACTTAGAATTCTTAGAAGAAATACTTTAAAACTCGGCAAGAACTTCTTATATTAGTACTTAAGATTTTTAACTTACAATCCCATAATTCGACCAAGACTACTAGTACAAGGTACTTAATATAATTTCTAAACTTTAAGGTCGATTCTTGTATGTTCTGAGCTATACCCCTTAAACTTTTAAAATATTCAAGTCTTCAAGTCTTCGTATTAAATCTTGAAAATTATTCTCGAATATGAATCCTTACTTAACATTTTTCTAAATGATAATACTTAGTTCCCTTCACGGATCACTAACGCCTAGTGTAATTGGTCTGGTTCACAAATGACTAATTTCACCATCAGATCTTCGTATTATAAACTATATAAACCAATATTAAGTTTTCTACCTTATCAGATCAGCTTTATTGAGAATTTTTCTAGTCTTCACACTAATCTTGAGAAATGTTTCAATTTTTTTCAATATTATCACTCTGTTTCCTGAACATATTAGTGAACTTCATATGGGTTTCTGTTAGGAATATCTCACCCTAGTAGATTTAATTTAGTATTTTTGTAGCTCTCAACGAATGATCCAATAAAGTTTCAACGGATGATCACTTTAATATCCGTTGAGAGAGTAACTTATGTATTAATAAGTCTTGTAACACATCTCTGCATTCGACAATACCTTAAAGATCTAGAAGTTGTAGGATATTCAAAGTCATGTTGACTACTAGTATGATATGCAAAATAGGTTGGCTAATTGTAAATATTAGATTCCTTGTAATTTTGCATAAGTGCAATAAAGTTAACTATTATGGAATACTTTCAACGGATGATTCTACAAGGTTTGGGCGGATGACCCATGTCACATTCAACGGATAATCTAATGAAGCTTCGACGGATATTTCAACACAGTTTCAATGGATGATCCAATGAAGTTTCAACGGATGTTCTAATTCAAATTGCAGTTGATAGTGACTTAACAGTCACATGGGTTGATTAGATGCAAATGGAATGTGGAAGCCTATTTACATGTTTTATAGAAAAAATAAGCATTTCCATTTCCATGCTAACTTGAAGATATTCAAAGATGCTGGATATAGAAATAAAGAAGCATGTAATTAGACTAAGAAACTTTTGTCTTATTAGTTTGTCTTTTTTATCATGTAACATGATCATATATAAACCAAGGGTAGCAGGTAGAATAGTATCAAGTGAGTAAGCAATCAACTAGAGAAATAGAAAAAGTTACATCTGTGAAGAATTTCTGTGTTCTTTATAAGTTCTACTTGTAAGGAGCTGTGTGCAAATTTTGCATCACAGAGTTCTCGATTTTATATATATCTCTGGTGGTAAAGTTCAATCCACCAGAAAGTTTTTAAATACTTGTGTTTAATTACTTTGTGTTTGATTTATTCAATATTTTCATTCCGCACTTTAGCCAAATCAAACACAATTATATATTTAAGAAAGAACAGTTTTTAAATTCTTGAAGAAACCAGATTACATACAACCCCCACTTCTGTAATTCTTTATTAGATTGTTTGGGAATAACAATTGGTATTAGAGCAAAATCTTGAAGAACAAAGAGTTTAAAGATCACAACAACTAACAAGATTGCATAAGATGAACTGACTGTATCTTTAAAGAAAGAGGAGATTTTAAGAAAGTAACTTGAACGAGAACCAGAAGTAATTAAGGCATGGAAATCATCTAGAGATGTCCATGCTCAAATTATTAAAGTTCAAGGTATATAATCTTTCTGTGATGAAGCATGGAAAAAGAGCAAGGAGAAACTGAATTCTAACTTGGAAGAAGGACTCTCAACGTATGTGGATTTGATGGATAATGAAGGTTATCCGTCGAATGATCAAATGAATTATCCGTCAAAAGACAAGGAACCACATCCGTCGAGTGAAAGAAATCCAGTTAGCAAATCCCATCTAGCTAAGTTAAATGAGAAATATGGATCAGTTTCCAAGAACTTTGTTCCAGGAGAAACAAGTCAAGTGAAAAAGAACAAGAGAGCCAATGTAGGGCATCTGTCAATCAAGCAATTGAATGACAGATAGGAGAAAATTGAGGTTAAAGCAGAGCCTAAAAGGAAAAATAATAGGAATGGGAAAGTAGGAATTAACAAATATAAGAACTACACACCTGATAAATATGTACCTAGAAAACCTGTGTAAAGTGTGGTAGTGTTAATCATTTGTTTGTTAATTGCAAACTTGCTATGCCTGCACCCATGTCTGCACCTTCTTCATTTCCTAACATGCCTACAATGCCTGTGAATGTTATGCCTGCACATAATTTGAATGCACAATTTGCTAATATGCCATTTGCACAAAATCCTTACTATAATGCATGTAGTATGCCACAAATGCCATTTAGCATGCCTTACTGGAATAACATGATTGCACATAATATGCCCTTCCATGTTAACCAACATGTGCATGATAATTTTGTAATGATGAATGGTTTTAAAGGTTTCACTCAAATGATTAAGTATGAATCTCATATACCTAAGTCAAATGAGGACAAGACTAAGAAATCTAAGAAAAAGGCTAACAAAGCAGTACCCAAGGAAACTTGGGTACCAAAATCAACTTGATTTTATTTTGTTGTGTGCAGGGAAACAGAAAGAATCTTTGGTATTTGGATAGTGGGTGCTCAAGGCACATGACTAGAGATTCTACCCTGCTCACTGAGTTCAAGGAAAGAGCTGACCGAAGTATCACTTTTGAAGATGACAACAAGGGTTATACGATGGGATATGGCTTGATTTCTAAAGACAATGTCATCATTGAGGAAGTCAGCCAACTTTGTGATAAGGGCAACTCAGTAACATTCAATTCCGAAGCCTGTGTTGTGACCAAAAAGAAAAACAATAAAGTGGTTCTCACTGGAGTGAAAAAAGAAAATGTGTATCTAGGTGACTTCAACTCATCAAATGTAGAATATGTCATTTGTCTCTTCAGCAAGGCAAGTCAGGATGAAAGTTGGCTATGGCACAAGAAGCTATCCCATCTTAACTTCAAAACTATGAATGAACTAATCAGGAAAGATTTGGTAAGAGGCATTGCTCAAGTGGAATTCTTAAAGGATGGTTTGTGTGATGCCTGTCAGAAAAGAAAGCAGATCAAGGCATCATTCGAGAAGAAGCTTGATTCAACAATTGAAGACCCTTTACAATTACTACACATGGAATTATTTGGACCAGTCAATTTGTTGTCCATCTCAAAGAAAAGATACTGCCTAGTAATTGTGGATGATTTCTCAAAGTTCTCTTGGAAATATTTTCTCAAATCCAAAGATGAAGCTAGTGAAATCATCATCAATCATATAAGGCAAGTCAACAATCATCATAGTCTCAAAGTTATAAGTATCAGGATTGACAATGGAACTGAGTTCAAGAATTCTGTGATGAGATTGTTTTGTGAAGAAAATGGGATCATGCATGAGTTTTCAGCAGTAAGAACCCCACAACAAAATGGAGTGGTGGAAAGGAAGAACATATCTCTTATTGAAGCTGCAAGATCAATGCTAGAAGAATCAAATTTACCAACATACTTTTGGGCAGAAGCTGTAAATACTATATGCTACAATTAGAATATTTCTTTGGTTAATCTGCATCATCCGTTGAGAGACAAAGATCAACATCTGTTGAGCCATCAATAGGAGTTGAAAATTAATACAGATCACAATCAGAAAGAACCCCAACTTCAAGTCAAAGATCCACAAACTCAGAGGGAGTTTCTTCTAATCAAAACTCAGTCACACATCAAGACAACTATGAGGCCTCCTCATCTAGAGCTAATCTACCTCAATAGAGAAAATGGACTAGAGATCACCCATTTGAATTAATTATTGGTGATGCATCTTCAAGAGTGCAAATAAGAAAAACAACTTAAGAAGAATGTCTATACATCAGCTTTATGTCTCATGTGGAGCCTAAAAAGGTAGAAGAAGCTCTGTTAGATCCTAATTGAGTTTTAGCTATATAGGAGGAGCTAAACCAAGTTTAAAGGAATAAAGTGTGGAAGCTGGTACCCAAGCCTAAAGGAAAGAATCGTATTGACATCAAGTGGGTTCAGAAACAAGATGGATGAAAATGGCATAGTAGTCAGGAACAAAGCTAGATTGGTTCCTAAGGGCTACTGTCAACAATAAGGAATATATTTTGATGAGACTTTTGCTCATGTTACAAGACTTGAAGCCATCAGAATCTTTCTAGCCTATGCAACCCATGCCAATTTCAAGATCTATCAAATGGATGTTAAAAGTCCATTTCCCAATGGAGATTTGGAGGAGGTCTATGTCAGTCAGCCTCCTGGTTTTGAAGACCCCAACTTTCCAGAATATGTCTACTATCTTTTGAAAGCACTTTATGGACTGAAGCAAGCACCTAGAGCCTAGTATGACACTTTATCAAAGTTTCTCTTAGAAAATCATTTTACAAGACGTACTGTTGATAAAACTTTATTCTTTAGAAATGTTAATGGCTCTAGTATACTTGTTCAAATTTATGTAGATGATATCATATTTGGTTCTATAGATGAGAAACTTTGCAAAGAGTTTTCGAAATTGATGTAAAGTAAATATGAAATGAACATGATGGGAGAACTAACTTACTTTCTTGGTTTACAAGTTAAGCAAGTTAGTGATGGAATATTCATTAGTCAAACCAAATATATTTATGATCTTTTAAAGAAGTTTGACTTAATGGATTGCACATCTGTAAAAACTCTCATGGCCACTACAACTAAACTTGAAGTAAACACTACTGAAAAGTCTGAGGATATTTCAAGCTATAGAGGCATGGTTAGCTCACTTTTATATTTAACAGCCAGTAGGCCAGATATAATGTTTGCTACTTGTCTTTGTGCTAGATTTCAGGCTAATTCTAGAGAATCTCATTTAGTAGCTATTAAGAGAATTTTCAGATATCTCAAAGGAACACCTAAACTTCGCATTTGGTATCATAGAGATTCTAGTTTTGATCTAACTGGTTATTTAGATGTAGATTATGCAGGTTGTAAAATTGATAGAAAAAGTACTACAGGAACCTGTCAATTTATAGGAAATAAACTAGTATCCTGGTTCAGTAAAAAGCAAAATTCAGTCTCTACTTCTACAGTCGAGGCTGAATATATTGCTGCTAGTAGTTGTTGTGCACATATTTAATGGATGAAAAATCAACTGTAGGACTATGGTCTACAGGTGAATAAGATTCCTATTTTTTGTGATAACACAAGTGCCATTGCAATTACTTAAAATCCAGTACAACATTCAAGGACCAAGCACATTGACATCAAGTACCACTTCATTAGAGAACATGTCATGAATAGTACTGTGGAACTTCATTTTGTTCCAAGTGAGAAGCAACTTGCAGACATCTTTACCAAGCCTCTTGATGAATCCACCTTTACTAGGTTGGTAAGTGAGTTAGGTATGCTTAATTACTCTTAATTATTTTGATCTCTAAAAATTTTGAAATGCAGCCAAAATAAAATTTGATGTTTCTTGACAAAGATGAAATTTTGGCCAAGTTAGAATTTACATCTCGACGGATGTTTATTATCTGTTGAATTTTATCATCCACTAAAATATCAAATATTATTCTGGGTACTTTTATCTCGATGGAAAATTGTTTAATCCTTATCCGTCAAACTGCTCTCAATCTTAACTGTTAATTCTAGGCATTATCCATCGATTTTACTTACAACCTGTAAGTATATTTCGATGGATAATCATTAGAATTTTGACATTTTATTTTATTTTTTAAACGGCTATTTTGGGCTAATTTCATTGGTTACTTTATTTTTACTTTTTACTTTTTAACCGTTTATTTCTTAGAAAGTATAAAAGACTATTTCATTTTCATTTTTATTTTTATCTTTCTCAAGCAATTTCTCTAACTCTCTTCGTCTCCAAAGTAAAAAACCTCCTTCTCTGCAATTACTTTCACTAACAGCAATAGCACCAGTGGTCAAGATAATGTCTCAAACTGGGTTTGTTTATGAAAATAACAACTTCGAAGTATTGGTGAACAAGGAGATTGCTGCTTCTGAAGACTATCACAAAATAATGGATTTCATTTGAAGTTGCAAACTAAATTATGTTATGCTGGAGTCTCCTGTCACCTACTGTGAAGTGGTTGAGGAGATATGGACTACTTCTGTTTACAACTCACGGGACAAAACTATTACCTTCACTCTTAAAGGTAATAATTACTGCATAAATAGTGATGTAATTCAAGCATATTTTCAATTGCCCGAGAATAATGCACTAGTTCCACACACAGACACTGATGTAAGTTCTATTCTTATCTCTATGGGTTATTCTTTTAACCCTGCCAAACTTGGTGAGTTTAGGAGAAAAAGGTCTTAGAAAGGAGTGTAGCTTTCTCTGTGACTCTTTTATTAAAGTGTTTTATGGAAAAAATAGTAATTTTGATGCTGTGACTTACTCACTTGTTAACATGCTGTATATGCTGCTTAGTGATAAGTATCATAATTTTAGTGTGTTTATCTTATATGAGTTAGGTTATAAGCTCAGAGATATTAAGAAAAGGTCTAAAACATATACTATGCTAGATTCTTTATGTTGCTAGCTAATTTTGTTTCTGGAGATCTTATCATTAAGAACCCAACCAACAAGCTTGATTATTGGGTTCAAGAAAGAAGAGTTATTTCTGATTTAAACAGGGAAAACAACCTCAGTGAGGTTCCTCTAATCTACCTGCCAATCATGGAGGGGCCTCAGGTAAGTGAGGTAAATACTTCTGTCTCTGCTACTTCTCTATCACAAGTTTCTTTGCAGATAACTGTGGCTATGGCATCTGTGAGTTTGCCCCAATAGATGCCTACCCAAGCCACTAAAACCAAAGTTTCTAAATCCAAATCTCAAAGACCCCACTCTAGTTCCTCTCAAAAGGGACTAGTTTCAAAAACTACTAAAACCAAAGAGGGGAGTGTGAAGGGAAGTAAGCTTGGTGAGGGATAGGGTGAACATCAAAGAAACCCTAAGGATAAGGAGGGAGAGGTATGTGTAATCCAGCCTGGCCATACTGCAGTTTCTCAACAAACTGTAGTAATTAATAAGGAATCTAGATCATTACTAGTTGTATCCTACCAAAAGGATGTGACCATTGAACAAAGCTCTCAGCCAAGAGCACAGGCCAAAAGGGTTAGGGACACAGACTTACCTCAAACTTACACAAAAAAGAAGAAATCTAAAATACATGGGGATACATAGGGTTCGCACACTGTGCAAACTATAGTCAAAGACTCAGTTATAGCACCTTCACAAAGTCAGATTGATGTGGCTCCAATAAATGTGGAGTCACAACCAAAATCTCTTACAATAGAAGCACCTCACACATAAAACTCACCCACTAACTCTCTAGATGTGGACATGATTCACACATCAATTCCTGATTCTCCATATTTAACTGTCTTGGAAAAGCCAAAATCTCAAGCAAGTGAGCATCATCTTTTGGATGTTTTATTGGCTCATTTGCCATTTCTTTCTAATTCTACTGATAAATATGTGCAAAATCTAAAATCAATCACCACAGATTCTACAGTAGTTTCAACTCCAAAACCTGTCATTTCTACTCTCTCGACATATATTCTTCATCCGTCGACTAGTGATTGTATCTCGACGGATGTGCTTGACAGCTATCATCCGTTGAAACTCTCAACTACTATCTCGATGGATGTCTCTCATCCACTGAATATCACTGCACCACTTGAAATTTCAACTATTGTTATAAGTGCAGATGATCTGGTAGTTGTACAATCACTCTTAGGATTGAGAGAGGGGAGTGAATAGAGTAAGAGGCTGAGTCACTCTCAGGCAAAAGGAGAGGAAAAGAGTGAACTAATGTAAGCTATTTCTTCCAGCTTGGTAAAAGAGAGTGAGAGGAGTCCCACCTTAGATGGTGAAGGTGAGGGTGTGAGGGTGGGAAGCCAAGGGGATCCCTTGATGCAAGAACAGAGAGAACATGAGAGAAAAGCAGGTACAGAAGAATAAGAAGAGCCCATTGTTAGTGAGTTAAGGGATGTCAATGAGGCTGAAAAGAAGCAGCTATTTCAGTAGGATTCTCAAGCTGTCTTAGACTCTGTTTCTTATAAAGCTGGGGCATTTACTCACCCTGTTCCATCTTATCAAACTTTGGCTGAACAGGATAATGAGGCTGCTGAGAGAATACTAAACTTGGTGCACATAACAACTTCAATGCTAAGGGCCAAAGATGCAATCAACTCACTTCCACCTACAACTGGTGATGATTTTGAGTTAGATTCTAGTGGCACATTTGGGGATGCTTCTAATGATGAAGAGGATTTCATGGACATAGGGGTCGATGCAGGTCCTAGCTTAAGCAGAAACACTCCAGCATGGATGTTTAGCAAAGACTACAGTGAACATCACTTCAAATCAACTCTATTCCACATTATCCATTAGACTCAAACAACTCTTCAAGCCACTACAGATGCCAACAACAAGAGTCTTCTCCAAGCGCACCTTGAGTATCTTCACCTGCACAAAATCCAATATCTAAAGCAAAGTCAAGATGTGACTGAGATCAAGACAGAAATTGGACAAGTCAAAAAGGACATCACTGAAAGATTGTAGTCTATTCTTCCTGACACCACAATGAGAGATATTAACAGGCAACTCAGGAAAGATTTTGACTTAAATAACAAGGTTAATTCTTTGGACACTAGCTAGGCTGAAGGCCCTAGAAACTTCTACCATTAAAATCCAAATCAACTAAGTTCACCAAATACTCCTTCTTCAAAAATAGTGGCTGCACAAACTTCCAACCCTGCTCAACTTGATGCTAACAAAAATGGGGAGAAATATTTACTTGTCTCAGTTAGTGAAGGGGAGACAACTGCAATCATTCCATTTAGTAAGGGGGGAACAAGTGCACAACATTCAAGTTAGTAAAGTGATAGTTCCAACAATTACTTTCACTAAGCCACCAGTTCTTGATAACATTGACTTGATCAAGATATCAGCAGCTGAACTAGAGCTGAAAGAGAAATGGAAGAAGCTTGATGAGAATATTGAGAAGAAGTTTGGTCCAACTGAGAAACAAGACAAAGCTGTGAAATATTTCTCTCAATTGAGACCAATTTCAATCAATAAAATGAGCTTAGGGAACATGGAAAGGGGTCAACCCTCAGCAAGAAGACCTCTACAGGCCAATGTGATTTTTCAGCCACTCATTTCTCTCAATTGAGACAAATTTCAATCAATAAAATGAGCTTAGGGAACATGGAAAGGGGTCAACCCTCAGCAAGAAGACCTCTACAGGCCAATGTGATTTTTCAGCCAAAGAGAAACTATCCAAAGAATTAAAGCAAAAATCCATTGGACCTAGTCTATGAAACTTCCAAGCCTGATGAAAATAAGCTGTTTGGTAGATCTATTGCTTATTTAAAAGATCCCATAGACTCAATCTTAAAGAAGAGAATTGTTAAAATTTACAAAAATAAAAAATTAATCTGTGTGATGGCTGGACATCCACAGTTTGCAGAAGCTAAGAAAAAAGAAAAAGTGAGGCTCAAACAACAGCAAAGGCAAGCTGCCTTAGATGCCAAGAACCAAGCTAAGAAGCCTGTAACCATAGATTCTGAAATGCCTGCTATGATAGTTGAGTCTTTAAATGAAGAAAAGCAAGAAGAACCAAAGCAGAAAGAGAAACCAAGACTGAAATTCAGACCAAAGAGGAAGCCGAATTTTGATGAAGACAAGCAAGAGTTCATTCCAACCCAATCTACCACTTCAAGTCAACCAGCCATGCCCACAATAGAGCATGCTGAATTTAAGGTTTATTCTGATATAAATTTCCATGGTGAACCTATAATTCCCAAGGATGAACTTATAGATTGGGAAAGCCTACCGATCCCTGATCTAAACATCCCAATTCTAACCAAACCAAAGAGAACAAAGTTAAGAGCATTCAAAAAGGCCAAACCTGTCAGACTTCAATCCAAAGCCTTAGCCAAACCCAAACTAACTGTCAACAAGGGAGATCAAATCTATATCTGTGATATTAAGGAATTCTCTGACATCAATCTTTACTTGGATGAGCTGGATGAAGTTAGAGCTATTGATGCTTACAAAAGACTTCCAGAAAGATTGGTGTTCAAATACAAGGGTGGAAAAGAGCTAACTTGGCCTCTTCACAGAATTCTCAATGAAGGTTATTCTGTTCTAATAAAGATTTTCTCCTTAATAAAGAAGAACTTTGGGTTCAACATTGTTGCCAAAAAGATGGTACTGAATAAAATTGAGGAGATAATGATGAGCAGGAGAAACCCAAATACACTCCCAAGAGTCTTAACTATTCCCTACAGTGGAGATAGAGTACATTTGAGGCCATATTGGATAATGGAGTTCAAGGATGAGAAGAACACCAGAAGATTCTTCAAATTAGAAGATCAGCTAAAGATTTCAAGCAATGAAACTCTCATGGAGATGCAAGAGTTGCTGGATCAGACTTATGAAGATGAATCAGAATTCTACAGGAAACTTCAAAACCAAATTGAAGAGAACAATGAGAAACTGGGATGAAAGTCTAGACACTCAAGGAAATAAGATGAATTTGCTCAGTGTAGAGGAGCACCTTGAAAATGGCTTGTGAGATTCTCTATAAACCTTCCTCTGTATAATTTTCAATAATCTGTAGAACCTGTTAATTTTATCTACCATTAATCTGTCTGTATTCATAAGGTGTTTTGTTATTATCAAGTTTCTCTTAATTTATGCCTACAATTCCTGTAGATATAAATTGGGAGAGATGGTTAGGAATATGTTGTGTACTTGATGATAAATTAAACAAAACACCCTAGTAGATTTAATTTAGTATTTTTGTAGCTCTCAATGGATGATCCAATGAAGTTTCAACGGATGATCACTTTAATATCCGTTGAGAGAGTAGCTTATGTATTAATAAGTCTTGTAACACATCTCTGCATTCTACAATAAATTAAAGATCTAGAAGTTGTAGGATATTCAAATTCATGTTGACTACTAGTTTGATATGCAAAATAGGTTGGCTAATTATAAATATTAGATGCCTTGTAATTTTGTATAAGTAAAATAGAGTTAACTGTTATGGAAGACTTTAAACGGATGATTCTACAAGGTTTCGATGGATGACCCAAGTCACATTCAACGGATAATCTAATGAAGCTTCGACGGATGTTTCAACACAGTTTCAACAGATGATCCAATGAAGTTTCAAGGGATGTTCTAATTCAAATTGCAGTTGATAGTGACTTGACAGTCACATGGGTTGATTAGATGCAAATGGAATATGGTAGCCTACTTATAGATTTTAGAGAATAAAGAAGCATTTCCATTTTCATGCTAACTTGAAGATATTCAAAAATGCTGGATAGAGAAATGAAGAAGCATGTAATTAGACTAAGAAACTTTTGTCTTATTAGTTTGTCTTTTTTATCATGTAACTTGGTGATATATAAACCAAGGGTAATAAATAGAATAGTATCAAGTGAGTAAGCAATCAACTAGAGAAATAGAAAAAGCTTTATTTATGAAGAATTTCTCAGTTCTTTGTAAGTTCTATTTGTAAGAAGCTGTGTATAAATCTTGCATCACAGAGTTCTCGATTTAATATATATCTCTGGTGGAAAAGTTCAATCCACCAGAAAATTTATAAATACTTGTGTTTGATTTCTTCAATATTTTAATTGCGCACTTTAGCCAAATCAAACACAGTTATATATTTAATAAAGAACAGTCCTTAAAATCTTGAAGAAACCAGAATTATATTCAACTCCCCTTCTGTAATTCTTTGTTAGATTGTTTGGGAATAATAGTTTCTGTTGATGATTTATTCACTACAACTACCAAGATCATTGTGTATGTACCATTACTTCTATATATACTGTTGAACATGATTGAAGCTGAATATATAACTCAACAATACTGGTCTGGATAACTCAACATAGAACAAAGTACTTGAAAATAATCTATATTCCATTAGAATTAATACAAAATATTTATTGGGCATATACATGATGATTTTGGTAGCTACAGTGAAGAAGACATCAACAACCGTATGAAGTTCATTAACATGTTCAGGAAATGGAGGAATAAGGTTGAAGTCATTCAAAACAGTTATCAGGATCAGGATTTTCCCTTAATTCTGGGATTTTTCCTTAATTTTCTGAATTTTTCCTTAATTTTGGGATTTTTCCTTAAATTTTTGGATTTTTTCAGGATTTTTCTTCCCTCATTTTTTCTTCTTTTCTCTTTTCTCTTTTTTTTACCTGGTTCGACCAGGATCCTGGTCGAATTAGCCATCAAAATGCCCTGGTCGACAGGGTTTCGAGTAGGATCCATTCGAGCTCATTCCTGGTCGAATTTCAACCAGGATTTTATACTATATATATATATTTTCTTTTGTTCAGGAATATTTCAGTCAGGATCACTTTTTTTGACCGAATTAACCTCGCTATTGTCTCTTGGTCGAGAGTATTTTCGAGGAGGGGTGTTCGACTAGGAATCCTGGTCGAATTTCGGCCAGGATTTCCTCCCTTTTTTTTGAGAATCTTAACCATTCGGGTCAGGATTTTATGTTTCTTTACCGAATTAGCTTCCTTAGTTTGCCCTGATCGAAACCATTTCGACCTCAAGAACTTCGACCAGCATTTCTATATAACTTCTGGTCGAATAGGGTCAAGTTCTGGTCGAATTATCCCACTTTTTCAGCCCTGGTCGCAGTCATTTCGACCTAAATTATTCGACCAAGAACATAGTACTAGTTCTGGTCGAATTAGGTCAGAAAACTTTTTGTCCCTATTTCCCTGGGCTTTTTATCTTGGGCCATCTTTTTTGGGCCTATTTCAACAGGCCTTTTTTCTGGGCTTTGTTTTTGGGCCAACCTTAACTTCAATTACCTGGGCACTTTTCTGGGCTTGTAATTTAAATCTGAACCGGGCTTATCCTTTGGGCTTTAACTTGGGCCCGTTGTTTCAATTGGGCTTTTCTTCCTTTTTCATTTTCTTTAAAAAGTTTAAGTTTGGGCCCTGAGCTGGGCTTGTTTTATCCCTAGGCCCAATAAGATTTGGGCTGGGCCTCCATTTTCATCCTAAATTCCAGATTTTTCTGGATTTTTCCAGAATGTTCTCAAATATATATTTTTCATCAAAATTCTTCCAACATTTTCTAGAACCTTCCTGATTTTTCCATTATTTGGGCCCAAATGGGCTTTTTCAGGCCCAACTTTGCCCTACCAGGGGCTATATAATAGTGAGGTGTGGGGGTGTGATTTCACACTTCTCATTTCCACTCTCCACAACTTCTTACTCTCCTCTCAACACTCTCCAGCCTTCAAAACTCTTCCCTCTCTAGGGACTTTCCGGCCTTCTTCCAAGCTTCCAAGCCTTCCTCATTTTTCATTAATGGCAGACAAAGGTGCTGAGAGAGCAGCCAAGATTGCCTCGGCTTCAAAACGAGGTAAGGGTGTCGAGATCCGCTCTTCTTACATATCTTTGATTGATATGATTAATACTAGGGGGGGCGAATATCCCTCCACTGCTCATCTCGACTCTTTTAATCATTGTAACACTTGGCACAATATAGATTATGATAAGTTAAATGCACGTTATAACATTCGTCCTCCCTTTAGGCTAGTTCCAGTTTCTGGTGGTGACCGTACTTGTCACTGGAAACCCGATACTCTTTTTATTTACGTAGATGCCCTTAATGCCGGGCTTATGTTTCCTTTTCATCCCTTCATTCCTCACCTCTTAGCTGATTTGCAAATTAACCCATGTCAACTTCCTCCAAACGCTTGGAGGAACATTTTATGTTTCATGGTTTGTTGTCTTAGGGGAGATTTTCCCTTATATGTAGCTGTCTTTAGGAAGGTTTTTCAATGTTACAACAGTTCTTCTGGTAATTGTGGTTGGTTCTATGTTAAACAAAGGCCCAAGTGTAAGCACATTTTTAATAGCGCCTCCATTCCCGACAATAACCAAAATTGGAGGAATAGTTTCATCGGGTTAAGGTGGGAGAATGGTGACTGGGGCACCCTCTTCAGATCTTCCTTCGGGAAGGTTAGTGATGGTAGCCTCAAATCCATTCACCTAACCCCCGAGGAAACTATCATTTATGATGAGTTTACTCGGGATGACAGTGCCACTACCAGCTGGACTCTTTTAGAGGAGTTTTCCCTCATCCACGTGGGGCTATCCTCTATTTCTCAACAGGGTATTTTTCTTCCCTTCTCATTTTTATTTCGTTTCATGCATTATTAACACCACTTATTTTGTTTTTTCTCTTATTCTGCAGCTGCTAAGGAGATCAACGAGGATAATGTGCCTCTCGTTGAGGAGACTGCCAGGATGAAGAAGGCTCGTCTTGCGGGCCTGGATACTCGAGGAAAGGCTACGGAGCCTAGCTTCCTACGGAAGCATTAGGAGCCCATGGTGGAGGTTCCGCCTGAGGGAGCTTAGGGCCACAATGCCCCTATCACTACTGCTGCTCCTGTCACTACCGCTACAGGCGCCTTTCAACCTCTCTGGGGATTCCGCCGAGGGGATACCGTGGTTGGATCCACGAAGCACGCCTGGGATTGGTCTTACCATGGCGTAACTCCCAAGGACTTCACCGATGTGGTGGCTACTCCTGACTTGGAGAGGATAAAGCTCATGGGAGCTCAGTCCTTAGCCTCAGTATGATTATTTCTTGAAATTTTTCTTTCTTACTTGTAGCATTCACTTGCCTTACACTTTTGTTTATTGTCTCGTTTCAGTCTAACGCCTACTTCCAAGGCGCTGTGAGGCAAGCTGAATCATGGAAGAGGGCCTCTGACAAAGCTGATAATGCTCTCAGGAGGCAGCAAAAGAAGTATGCCGCTTTGGAGCGGAAGCTGAAGCATAAGGAGGAGGAGCTCGGGGAGTCTAACGCCGAGCTGGTGGTGCTAAGGGCCGAGAAAGATAAGGCCATTGATAACTATCTGGACTCGGAGGAGTTTACCCAGTCCATGAGGGTGAGGGATGACTCAGTCTTCCCTGGGTTTTTTAGGACTGGTTGGGACACGACCCTTGGGACTGTGAACGAGGCCTGTCCTGATATTAACCCGGCGGACTATGTCTGCCCTGATGACGAGGCCTTACTGCAGAGGTTTCGTACCCGAGTGGTTATCTCGGATCGTATCCCTCAGGACCCGCTTCTTCCTCCTTCCGAGTCGTCTTCCTGGCCTGCTGAGGATGATAGCTCTCCCTCCTCCGAGTCGACAGAGACTTCCAGCGAGAGTGGAGGAGATGATGATATGGATGCCGAGGGCACCTCTGCTTCTTAGAGCTTTTCCAGCCCTACGTGGCTTATCTATTTTATCTTGTCTTTGAGACTTTGTTTATCAGACTTTGTATTATTTATTCGAACCAATTTTATTTATCGAACTTTATGCTTTCATCTCATGCACTTAGTTTACTTGTCTTGTAACTGGAACATATTTTGAAAACTTTCTGAATTTCATAAATTGTTGGGATTCATCCCTTACACAAGTCTTAATAAACAAAACTAAAATATGTAAATCCTAAGCAAGCAAAGCTTCAAGGTGCTTTTCAACCTACTTATCATCTTAACAAGTGAGAATCATTCTCAATCGGTTCACACATAGTAAATCTTCAGGTTTTGTGCATGCCAAGTTCTCGGGACTTCAAAACCATCCATAGTTTCAAGCTTGTAGGTTCCTCTACCTTGAACACTCTTAACCTTGTATGGCCCTTCCCAATTTGGGGCAAGCTTCCCTTTCTTCCCTATACCAGAAGCTTCCACCTTCCTCAAAATTAAGTCACCCTGTTTGAATAACCTTTCTTTAACCCTTAGGTTGTAGTAGAATGAAGCTTTTTTCTGATATTCCACTATCTTTGCATGTGCCTCATCTCGCACTTCATCAATTAGATCCAGGGCTAATCTTTACCCTTCCTCATTTTCCTCAGCATTGAAAGCTTGAATCCTGGGGGAGAAATGTGATATTTCTACAGGAACAACTGCTTCTGCCTCATATGCTAACATGAAGGGAGTTGCTCCAGTCGTGACTCTACAGGTAGTCCTATAGGCCCATAGTATTGGGAGTATTTCATCTACCCAGTTATTCCTTGACTTTTCGATCCTCTTATTTAGTCCATCCAGGATTATTCGATTCACCACTTCCTCTTGCCCATTGGCTTGCGGGTGAGCCACAGAGGTGAATCTTAATTCAATTTCATTCTCCTCAAAATACTTCTTGAATTCCTCATTATTGAACTGTGTTCCATTGTCAGTGACTAGGATGTGGGGAATTCCATATCAGCACATGATATTTTCGCATATGAATTGTGCAACCTACCTAGTTGTGATTTTGGCCAAGGGCTTGGCTTCAATCCACTTAGTAAAATAATCAATGGCTACAATCAGAAACTTCCTTTATGCCGTGGCCATGGGGAAAGGCCCAAGTATATCCATTCCCCACATAGAAAAGGGGATGGGTGAGTTGATGGAGGTCAGCATCTCGGGGGGTTGTCTAACGACAGGTGCATGCTTCTGACAGCGGTCACACTTCTTCACATACTCTTTGGCATCAACCATCATTTCTGGCCAATAGAAGCCCAAACAGGTTATCTTATGAGCTAGTGCTCTGCCCCCTAAGTGTTTCCCACAGATACCTTCATGCACTTCTTCAAGAGCCAAGTGTGCCTCATCGGCCTGAGATATTTTAGGTAAGGAACTACATAAGATCTTTTATACAAAATCCCATCTATCAAGGAATATCTTAATGCTCGAAAAACCAACTTCCGCGCTTCAGTAGCATCATTAAGCAGCCAACCGGTTTGAATATGAGTCTTAATGGGATCTATCCATGATGTCCCCAGACCTATAGGAGCTACAAGCTTAACATTAATGCTCCGTGTCTTCAGAACGTGGAAGTATACACTTCCTGAACTTTCCTCTATCTCGGATGAAGCAAACTTTGATAAGGCATCTTCCTTAGCATTTTCCTCCCTTGGAATGTGCTCAACATGGCATTCATTAAATTGGGTCCTCACAGCCCTTACTAGGCGGACATATTTAGCCATCGTATCATCCCTTGCCTCAAACTCTCCCTTCACCTAGGATATAACCAAGTTCGAGTCTCCATAGACCTTCAAGTTCTTGACTCTCAGTGTCCCTGCTAGGCCGAGGCCAGCTATCAGAGCTTCATATTCTGCCTCATTGTTTACGGTCGGGAAGTCTAACTTCATCGCATACTCAATCAAGAACCCATCAGGGCTTTGTAAAACCAAACCTGCTCCACTTGAATTTGTTTTTGATGCTCCATCAAAATAGAGAACCCAATATTCTTTCTCCTTATCATCCTGTTCCTTGTCCCCCTTATCAACTTACTTATCTTGAGGTATGGTATCCTCCTGCCCCCCCGACTTCTTGGTTGGGTATGGTACATTCCACCACGAAGTCAGCCAATGCTTGGGCTTTTATTGCCGTTCATGGCTGATACTTGATATCGAATTCTCCCAGCTCAATTGCCCACTTGATCAACCTCCCACTAGCCTTGGGACTATGAATGATATTTCTCAGGGGTTGATTTGTAGGCACCTCAATCTTATGAGCCTGGAAGTAAGGACGCAACTTTTTCGAAGCCATTCCCAAGGCTAAAGCAAACTTCTCAATAGTTGAATAATTCAACTCAGCTCCATGTAGAATTTTACTGACATATTACACGGGTTTCTGGATTTTTAGTTCCTCCTTAACCAATACAGTGCTCAAGGCACTCTCTGAAACGGCCAAGTATAAGTATAAAACTTCATTCGAAGCTGGCTTGGCCAGCAACGGGGCCTGAGCCATATATTTCTTTAATTCTTCGAATGCCTTCTGGCTTTCTTCACTCCATACAAAATCCTTAACTTTCTTTAAAGATCGGAAGAACAACAAACACTTATCCCCAGACTTTGAGATGAACCGTCCCAATGCAGCAAGCCTTTCAGTGAGCTTTTGAACTTCTTTGATAGTTTTTGGGGGCTCCATGTCCAGGATTGCCCTTATTTTATCGGGATTGGCCTTGATTCCTCTCTTGGAGACCATCAATCCCAAAAACTTTCCAGATCCTACTCCGAAAGCACACTTTGTAGGATTTAACATCATCTTGTGGTATCTCAGGACCTCAAAAGCTTCCCTCAAATGGGTTATATGGTCAGTCTTCACTAGACTTTTGACTAACATGTCATCAACATAAACTTCCATGGTCTTGCCAATAAGATCCTTAAAAATTTTATTTAACAACCTTTGATAGGTGGCTCCTGCATTCTTGAGACCAAATGCCATAACAAGATAACAATAAACACCAAAGTCAGTGATGAATGATACCTTTGGGATGTCGTCCTTGTGCATCTTGATCTGATTGTATCCACTAAATGCATCCATGAAGCTCAGCATCTCATGTTCAGCAGTGGCATCTATCAAAGTATCTATCCTTGGCAACGGGAAACAGTCCTTAGGGCATGCGTCATTCAGATCAGTGAAGTCCGCACACATCCTCCATTTTCCATTGGCCTTCTTCACCATTCCAGGGTTTGCTAGCCATTCCAGAAATTGTATCTCCTCAATGAAACCAACCTCTAAGAGCTTTTCTACTTCTTGTTCTATAGCTTCTTGCCTCTCTGGGGCAAAACTTCTTTTCTTTTGCTTCACCGTCTTCTGACTCTGATCCACATTCAGCTTGTGAGTAACTAGTTCCGGGTCTATGCCTGGCATATCAGCTGCCGACCATGCAAATACATCACTATTTTCTTGTAAAAATTTCTCCAACCTCCCTCTAAGGGGCTCCTCTAGTGTGGCTCCAACGAAAGTCACTTTCTCAGGATCCTCAGGAGCTAAAGGAATCGAAACCAAGTCTTCAGCTGGCTTCCCTCTTTTCTCATCATTCTCTCGAATATCCAGATCTTCAATAGGCAGAACTTGCCCCCCAACTCCATCTGCCCTCAGTGAGGCCACATAGCAAATTCTAGCCATTTTTTGATCTCCTCTTTCTTCTCCAATCCCATTCCGGGTGGGAAACTTCATAACTGAATGGTAGGAAGAAGGGACTGCCTTGAAGGCATGTATCCCTGTTCTCCCCATGATAGCATTGTAAGTTAAACTAGCTTTTACTACTACAAAGTCCAACATCTGTGTTGCTTGCCTTGGTTCCTGTCCTATGGTTGTTGGCAACTTGATTATCCCTTCCACGGGGCACTCCACTCCCGCAAATCCATATATCGACATGTCGGTAAGGGTCAATTGGGAGTCATTATATCCCATCCTTAAAAAGGTGTCATGGAGCAAAATATCCACTGAAGCACCATTATCCATAAGGACCCTCTTAACCGGGCTGTTTCCTATTATAGGTGTTATGACCAACGGGTCGTCATGAGAAAATTTCATACCCTCTAGGTCAGAATCATCAAAAGCCATTGTTACTCCTGTCCTGGCCCTCTTCGGGGCTTCTCCAACAATATGCATAACCTCCCTGGCATAAGCTTTCCTGGAGTTCTTGGATAATCCAGCAGCAGTCGGTCCTCCAAAAATCATATTTATCACAGGTCCTCAGGGTCGTGGTCCTCCAAAGATTGTATTTATCACCGGTCCCCTAGGTTGGGGATTCCGCCCCTGATCGTCTTGGTCTCTCCTACGATCTTCGAAGTTCTTTCTCCCATTGTTATTCCTATCTTTTCCTTCCCCAGTGTACTTGTTCAATCTTCCTTTCCAAATGAGGAACTCTATTTCATCTTTCAGTTGCCTACACTCATCGGTGTCATGACCAACATCTTTGTGAAATCTACAGCCGTATGAAGTTCATTAACATGTTCAGGAAATGGAGGAAAAAGGTTGAAGTCATTCGAAGCAGTTATTAGGATTAGTGTGAAGACCTCAAGGATACTATATGAAGTTGATTGATTTTGGTAGAAGACTTGACAATGATTTGTGAAGATTATAGTATGAAGGCCTGAGAATTGAACTAGTCACCTGTGAACCATTCCATTACACTAGGTGTCAGTGATTCATGAAAGGAAACTAAGTACTATCATTAGGAAGATTGTTAAGTGAGGATTCATATTTGGTTATGCACGTTATATGGTTTATACGAAGACTCAAGAGAGAAGACTTAAAGACAGGAACACTTAGATTGCAATGCTCTACAAAAACTAAGTTAAATTGATCACTACCTCATAGTAGGAGTCACCATGGCCAGTCTGTTATGGATCAAAAACTAAAGTATAATAATTACTGTATCTATTACTAAGGAATGTGAGCTTCGAGGCTCAGTTTGACTGCTCTTGTGTTTCGTGACTCAATCTGCCTTAAAAAGATGCCTACGTACCTTGCTGATTGCCAAGGATCAAGTCAAAAAACGTAGTTCTGATTTGTGGGGTGAGGCCCCTTATATAGATGTTGGGAGTCCTTGAATTGGACTTGGGTTAGGAGACTTGGTGGGCAAGTCTCAGAATTAGAATAGACTTTGGAGTCCTAGAAAGTAGGAAGTTGATCCCTTATTCTATTAGATCCTTTGAGGGCTGATTTACAAGGATTCATGTCCCTATTAGGACTCATATTGACAGCTGTTTTCTCCCTTATTTAATTAATTTCGTAATTAATTAAATATTCAGGGTTGTGGGCCTCTTTGTTCCATCAGGCCTGATCTGGTCCATCAGGCCTAATCAATGTGTTAACCTTTTTGGTCTGAATGTCATACATCTTCTTATTGGGCTTCGTGGCCCAAGTCATGTGTAATTAATGCAACATTAATTGCGTAATCATGATTTATTTATTCCCTATCACAGTCTATTGATTATCAGAAGCAATAGCCTTGAGGTACAGTTCAATATCTCAGTACAGGAATTGGTCTTGACTTAGTAGGAGCATTTTGGAAGAAACTAGAGCAAAAATTGTCTCCAAAAGTGCATGTTTATAACTCTTGTAGCAACTTAGAATTATTCATTTGATCAAATTTAATATAAGGCACTAAGTTGCATATACAAGGCTGCAAGGAGGAATACTAGTTGCCACTTAGGATTATTTCCAAGTCAGAAATTCTTCTAAGTCATCGAGTGGCGACTAAGGTGAATTTCTAGCTACATGAGTCGCAACTTAGCCTTATTGAAAGCATTCTACCCGCAAGTCACTTTATAACTTACGAAAAATTAAAGTAAAGATCTTCGAGCTGCTAAGGTCGCAAGTCATGATCTCCAAGGCTATAGGACTCTCTACTTAGCTTTCTAGAGGGTCCTTGGTCGCAACTCACTCATTTCACTAAGGCAAACTCCCTCGATGTCTCTCTAATCGCTAGTTAGAAGGTAATGAAGGCTCTTTAAGTCACAACTAAACATTTCTCTAAGTCAAGTTCCTTCAAGTCATAAGCTAGGAGTCCATGAAAGTTCTTTTAATTGCCACTTATGTGGAAACTAAGGAAATTCTCCATTGACAAGCTATAGGTCGCAAGCAAGCCTATATTCTTTCTTGAAGTCGCCACCTACAAGATATACAAAGGGATTTCACCTAGTATGCGCAAGTAAATGAAGAAGAAACTCCCAGGGACGCAAGTTGGATCACTTTTGCAAGCTTTCAATTTTAAATGAAGGGATATAAGAGTGCCACATATCCCTTTCTCTCTCTCTCTCCATAACCTACCAGTTATTTAATTAATCAAGAAGTAGATTGGAAAATAACTTCTCAGCATTTTACAAGCGAAGCTCTGCAGAATTTAATTCTCAGAGAAATTTCAATTTCATTTATTGAAATTAAGGAGAGAAATGCTGCCCAATTTATTTCACACCATTAAAGACTTACATCTTGATGCACTCATCATTTATAGCTTCTTTGTTTGTATTGATTATCATTTGATAAGATTTATAGATATTTAGAGTGATAAAAAGAACCCTAGATTGATAGACCATTTTATTGGTTCTTTTTCTACTTGTTACTTCAAATCATTTATATTTGGAGTTGTAAGCAAACCCTCCGGGTATTTATACTTAGAATAAAAGCATAATTACCCAGAAATCTCTGTGTTTGTTTATTTCATTTTCATAGTTTCTTTATCCACTGCATTTATTTGTGAAAAAATAAAGAACATACATTCACCCCCCTCTGTATGTACCTTTCGGACCTGACAATTAGTATCAAAGCATGTTGATCGATATACAGATCAGATTCGTTGGATTAGCAAGTTTTGTAGTTGGTTTTAGTTGTATAGAGTCTAAGAGTGCTTCTGGTGTGTAGATCTGATTTTGGGTTTCTTGGTTTTGACTTGACTAGATTTTGGTATTGTTGACTAACTGGGTATTTGTATTTTGAGGAGTTGTATTGCGAATTTTTCTCATATCTGAAAATATGAGTACTCAGAAAGTTAGTAGTATTAAGGTTCCTCAGTTTAATAAGTCACGGTACAATCTATGGAAGAAGAAAATGCTTTTGTATATTCGGGCCTCAAATCCAGAATAAATGAAGGTCTTAAGAAATGGAAGACATGTGCCTATGAAGGAGCATCGAGAGATCCTCAGATCTAGCATGTCATGTCCTGAGTCAGAATGGACTGCTCTTGACAAAGATTTGATTGCTTTGGAAGAAGGCCTGCAGCTTATTCTGGTGGATTCAATGGATGATGATATGAGTTACCAAATAATGGTCTGTGAGAGATCCAATCACATGTGGGAGACCATAGAACTACTGATTGAATGAACTGAAGATGTCAGGCAAAATTGATTGGATATTTTGACTTCACAATATGAGGCCTTTAAGTCATTTCCTGGAGATAGTATGACTCAAGTCTTTGAAAGGCTTAACAAGTTGTTGAATGAATTGTGTATCCATGCAAGACTTATCCTTATAGAGAAGTTAACAGGAAGTTTATGCTAGTCCTACCTCACCACTTAGAGAATAAAGCTTCATCTGTGCATAAACATGTTAATTTTGAAACCATGACACTTGAGAAGTTGTATTGTAAATTGAAGACCCACGAAATGGATCAGGAATAAAGGAAAATTATCTATGATGGTGGTACAGTTCATAGCAAGAATGCTTAACTACTCAAGACAACTGCTCTTGTGGCTAGTAAAATCAAAGAGCTTAACATTACTACCGAAAAGCCTATGTCTAAAGCTGAAACGCTCTTTGAAGCTGAGATGGATAATGGAAACCTCTCTGGTAATCTAAGTGACTATTACACCATTGAGGAGCTGCAAAGCATGAAAGATCCTACTATGGCCAACCTAGCAGGGATGTTTAGTAACATCAGGTTTAGAAGGAAGCAAGGCTTTAGGGGTTCTGGAAGTAGCAATCGTGGACAGAGGTCAAGTTCATCTTCAGGGTCTGGCTACAAGACATGGATGGTTGATAGAAACAAGTTCAGATGCTTCAATTGTGATAAGGTTGGGCATTTTTCCATTGAGTGTAGAAAGTCTCAGCAAACAAAAGACAAAGGGAAATTTTATCAGAAGAAGGACTAAGGTAGCTCAAGAAATTATCCACTGAAATCTTACATAGCTGAAGGAAAGAGCTGGGATGATACTGACGATGATGATGGCATAATCTTCTTCACAGGTACAATTCCCAACTTTCGTGCTACCTCCAGATTATTTATGTGAGAATAAACATTGTGTTGCTTTTAGACAGACTGTCTTAGTGTACGAAAAGTCGAATGTGCCATTTCTTATCACTATCTTAAACTACGATGCAAGACAAAGGAATATGTTGAGAAACATGATGGCTTAAAAAAAGTGTATAGAAATGTTAGTACTAAACTAAGGTGTACTCTGTCTATTGTTAAGGACCTAAAATTAGAACAAAAAAAAGTCAAAAATGAAAATGATAAGTAAGTTCTTGATAGGGTCAGTGTGGAAAATCTTAAACAAACCAATAGATATTTAGAGCTTAAGAATAAGAAGCACCTTGAGACAGAGGAAGAGCTTTATAAAAAGAATGCAAAATTAGAAACTAAATTGCATGCTTTTACTATTTCTGCAAATCTTGCTAAGAAGCTCATAACTGATCAAGTAGTAGGTGGAAAAGTTGGGATAGGTCTAGACTATGATGAACTTAGAAAAGCTTCTAAGAAATGAGTAGTTCAAAATGACCCTATTGAGAAATTTGTCAATCCCCATAGTACACCTCATGTTCTTAAAGAAGCTAAGAAGCCTATCTTCAAGAAAGCTACCATTGATCCCTTTGATGAAGATAATCTTTATATTCATCATGAGATGCTTGTTGAGGATCTCGAGCTGTCAAAGAGACAAAAGGCAAAGAAACCTATGTCTATTGCTAGTGATTTTGACTTATCTTTTGCTAAACTTGGTTTTACTTCCAAGACTAAGAGAAGTAGAAATAGAAATGGCAGGATATGAGATAATAGCCCTAGGAAGTTGTACAATAACGGTGGTTCTGCTGGTCACCTTACTCATGCTTATGTGCATAACATGTCTAACATGCCTAAAGTTTGATAAGCATGATCATAAGAACACTGGTAGATCAAAGACTGTAAGCCCTCCTAAGGCTAGGAAAGTGGCACCTTTCACCAAGCACAAGAGCAAGTTTGTTGGTGCTTCTGCAAGTGATAAGGAATCAATCGATGATAAAACAATAATTATTAGGCCTGTCAATTCTGTGAAGAAACTTGTTAAATATTCAAATGTTTCTAAGTGACCCAACTTAGCTTGGGTACCAAAGAAAACTTAATCATCTTTATTTTCAGGGCATTAAGCAGAATAATGTCATGTGGATTCTTGACAACGGATGTTCAAGGCATATGACTGGAGATAGAGCCATGCTATCAAAGGTGGTTGAGAAAGATGGACCGATGGTTAGTATTGGAGATGACATCATAGGTTTTATAATGGGATATGGATGTTTGAAAATTGGCAATGTCATCATTGAAGAAATCTTTCTGATTGAAGGTCTTATACATAATCTCCTCAGTATCAGTCAATTCTGTGACAAAGGATGTGAAGTATTGTTCAAGAAGAAGAAATGTTTGATCTCTAATTAAAAGAATGAGAAGCTGACTCTCAATGGATTTAAAAAGGGTGATTTGTTCGTAACTGACTGGAATTCTGCTGATGGTCAAGTAATGTGTTTTTATAGTAAAGCTTCTCTAGATGAAAGTTGGTTATGGTATAAGAAGCTCTCCCACTTGAACTTCAAGACCATGAATTCTTTGGTTAAGAGGGAATTAATGAGAGGTTTGCCTGAGATGGAATTCAGTCCTGATGGACTCTATGAAGCATGTGAGAAAGAAATTCAAAAAGGGCATCACACAAGAAGAAGACAATGACTGACATCACTGGACAATTACAACTTCTTCACATGGATTTGTTTACACATGTCAATGTCATGTCTATGTCAAGAAAGAAATATGGCTTATTGATTGTTGATGACTATTCCGGATATACGTGGGTGTTATTTTTACATTCAAAGGATGAAGAAGCTAATATGATTATTGATCACATCAACAAGATTGAGTTAGAAGCTAGAGTGCCTGTGTGTACCATCAGATCAGATAATGGAATAAAATTTATAAATGCAAAGTTAAATGACTTTTGTGCTGAGAAGGGCATCTCAAGATAATTTTCAGCACCAAGGATATTACAACAGAATGGAGTGGTTGTGAGGAAGTATTGAACATTGGTTGAAGCTTCAAGGACTATGTTTAATGAAGCTAGTCTTTCTATCTACTTCTGGGTTAAAGTAGTTAACACTGCAAGTTATGCTCAAAACAGAAACCTGATCAACAAGATGTATGAGAAGACCCCTTATGAGTTAATGGCTAACAATAAACCATTACTGAAATACTTTCACGTGTTTGGATGAAAGTGATTTATGCTTAAGGACGATGAACATCTTGGCAATTTTGATGCTAAATCCGAAGAAGGTATCATTCTGGGCTATTTGCTGGAGTCAAAAGCATACAGGGTATATGTGATTAGTGATCGAAAGGTCGTGGAAAGCCTTAGTGTAACTTTTGATGATGCCAGAATCCCAAGTATTCAGAAGGAAGATAATTATGATAATTTTTATATTAAAGATCTTTCTGATGACAAAGATGAACCTGAAGATGTTTTAGACAATAATGATAATGATAATGGAAATGATCCTGATGATTATAATTCTGATGCAGATTCTAAAGGGAATGGACATGAGACAAGTAATGATAGTCAAACTATCTCTGGGACTAGTCCTCAACCTTTAAATTCTGGAGATCAAGCTGGAAATAACTCAAGGGGAGCAGATGAAGAAGCATAACAAGGATCTGCTAGTTAAAACTAACATAACTCTGGAAATGCTTAGTCATCAAGAGCTAATCTACCAAGACAGAAAGTATGGAGTAAAGATCATCCTTGGTATTTGGTACTTGGTGATCCAGATAGTGGAGTTCAGGCTAGAAGAGCTACAGTAACTGGATGCTTTTATTCTGGGTTTCTATCTCAAATGGAACCAAAGAAAGTAGATGAAACTCCTGGAGATCCGGATTGGGTGATTGCTATGCAAGATGAACTCAATTAGTTCGAGAGACATAAAGTGTGGAAGCTTCTACCCAGGCCTAAAGATAAATCTGTGATTGGCACTATGTGGGTTTTTAGAAACAAGATTGATAAAGATGGAATTGTAAAAAGGAACACGGCGAGGCTAGTTGCTAAGGGATATTCTCAAGAAGAAGGGATTGACTACGACGAAACCTTTGCACCATTTGCTAGACTTAAAGCCATCAGGATGTTTTTAGCATTTGTAGCATATTCAAATTTCAAGGTATATCAGATGGATGTGATAAGTGCTTTCCTGAATGGTGAGCTTGAAGAAAAGGTCTATATAGAGCAACCTCATGGCTTCATAGATCCTGAGTTTGAAGATTTTGTCTATCTTCTCTTTAAGGCTCTTTATGGTCTAAAGGAATCGCCGAGAATATGGTATGACACTCTCTCAGAATTTCTTCTTGAAAATGGTTTCACTAGAGGTGTCATAGATAAGACTCTGTTTTACAAAAAGCATTATGCAAGTCTATATTGACGACATTATATTTGGGTCTATGAATGATGCAATTTATGCAAGGTTTGCTAATCTTATGCAGAGTAGGTATGCGATGACTATGATGGGTGAGTTGAATTTCTTTTTTGGGCTTCAAGTGAATCAGAAGTCATATTGTATCTTCATTTGTCAAATGAAGTACATCAGAGATCTTTCGAAGAAATATAAGTTGGAAGATTCAACACCTGTAATGACTCCGATGGTAGCTACCATAAAACTTGATCAAGACAAATATGGTAAGACGGTTGACATCACTAATTATTGAGGTATGATTGTATCATTGCTCTAGCTAACTGCAAGTCATCCAGATATTATGTTTGTAACATGCTTATGTGCACGGTTCCAGGCTGACCCAAAGGACTCTCATCTGATAGTCATAAAAAGAATCTTCATATATCTGAAGGGTACACCTAATCTAGGTATCTGGTATCATAAATATATGGGCTTTGATATCATCGGCTACACAAATTCTGATTATGCTGGTTGTGAGATTGATCGGAAGAGTACTTCAGGAAGTTGTCAATTTCTTGGAAGAAGATTGGTTTCTTTGTTTAGTAGGAAGCATCATTCAGTTTTTACATTTACTAATGAAGTTGAATACATTGTTATTGGAAGCTGTTGTTCTCAAATTCTTTAGATGAGAAACCAACTTCGAGACTATGGACTTGATTTGAAGAATATTCCTATCTACTATGACAATACAAGTGCAATATCAATCTCAAACAATCATGTTCAGCACTTAGGACCAAACACATTGATATAAGGTATCATTTCATTAGAGAGCATATAATGAATGGTATTGTGGAACTTTATTATGTTCTCACAATGGATCAAACTGTAGATATTTTCACGAAGCCACTTGATGAAGTTACCTTCAATAAATTGGTTAGTGAACTTGACATGTTGAATTTGTTTAATTAATTAGAAATCAACAAATGTAATTTGATGCGGGTAAACTTTACTACCCCTGTGATGTCTCTTAGAGGGGAATGCAAGTATACATATTGTTGTGGAATTAAAACCTAAGTGTGTTAGTATTTAATGCTAGGGTTGGTGAGCTTCGAGCTTTAATGGCTACTCTTGCGTTCGGGACTATCGGTCCTTGCAAGATGCCTACGTATCTCTGTGTTGTAAAGAATCAAGCCAAAAACATAGTTCTAGGTTGAAGGGTGGAAAAGTCTCCAACTTAGATGGTAATTAGGAGTCCTATAAGGGAAGGAACTTCAGAACCTTCTGTGTAGGACTTTGAGTCCGTTTAGAACACATGTCTCTGCCCTTCCAGCCGTATTGGGCCTAGTTCTTGAATAATTTATGTTCGTGGACCGTGACGACCTCAACTGGTGGGCCTTGTCTACATAGGCCTTCTTGAGTCTGCTATGAGTTCGGACCAGACAGGTCTGTGCCGGACTTCAGACAAGAAGCCCAAGTGTATTTAATGTGTCTTTAAGATGTATTTTCTATCCATATCATTTGCCCCCCAACTTCCGTGAATACTGCTCGAGTTTTTGTGGAGTTATAATGGTCTAATCGCTACTCGGGGTACTTTCGGCCCTTCGTGGGTATCGACCTTTCGCGGGTGTCGGCCCTTCATATGTATCGACCCTTCTCGGGTATCAGCCCTTCATGGGTATCGTCATTTTATCGTAAAGCGTGGAGCGACCTAAACATTTACAGTGACTTGCTTGTGCGAGTATACACACTTAAGGCCTTTGCACAAGCTATTTGGATAGTGTTTAACACTAAATGGCCCTCTATGGGGCTAAAAAGCGACTGTTTATCACCCCTTAACCTTCGTCAAGGTTAATTTTAGGGTGAAAGCTGCTAACTGGCCCTAATCGGGGTTAATTTCCATGTACAAGCTGCTAATTAGGCTTAAAAGAGCCTAATTTTAAGCTAGAATGCACTAATTGGCCTTAATCGAGGCTAATCCACCTTAATCGGGGCTAATTAAGACTAATCAGTATGCATTAGACACTAATTATCCCTAATTCACACTAATTATAAGAGTAAATGGGTTAAACAACCCTAATCTAGGCTAATTTCGTCATATAAATCACTAATTCCCCTTAATTTGGGTTAATTACGCTTAATATTCACTAATTGGCCCTAATATAGGCTTAATATCAATAATCGGCCCTAATCCGGGCTTAATCCCAAAATCCTGAAAATTTAATATTTTCCAAAATTTTTCTGAGTTTTTCCATTTTTTCCAAAAAAATTGAAAATTTTCGAAAGGGGGTCACCGGGGTCGAGCAGAACCTCCTGCTGCAGGAGGCTCTTCTCGGCCTCATGCCTTCAAATGGGGCTACTCGTCCACATGGAGGAGAACCACCTAGTCGGCCACTGGTCGGCCTGGAGCAGGTCCTCCTGCTCCGTGCTGTCCAGGGGTGCCTGCCCCTAATTTTTTTTGAAACTCTCACTTAGAGTTCAATTCTTCTACATACCTTGCCATGCCCTTGTTGCTCTTGGTTTTCCATGGAATTAAGTCTTCAAATAGCCTGAAGAGTATGTTAGACGAGAGGGCGGACGAGTACCCCAGTACCGTCCATTTCGATGCATTTTATCACAGAAGTATGCTCCATGAGAAGGATGTCGAGGAGATTAAGTCGACTTACTCCTGGCCCGAATGCTTAAAGATTCGTAAGACTAAGCCAAGTGAGAGGGCTTGTAACCTCTGTCACCAAAGGCTCTTTGTGTTCAAGGCAGCCCTTAAGTCCGGGCTACGGTTTCCCCTGCACCCTTTCATTCCGAGGCTTCTAGCTAAACTCAAGATTCATCCATGCCAGCTTTACCCCAACGGGTGGTCTTTCATCATTCTGGTCATAGTGAGATGTCATGACTTAGGCATCCCCTTGAGTGTGACGATGTTCCATAATATTTTCACGATGAAAGCTTCTCCTTTGAATCGACCTGGTTGGGTCATGATACAACACAGAGCTCATGTTCCTCATATGGTGAACACCAGTTCTCTTAATAACTCAAACCACAAGCGGAACAAGAAGTTTGTAGTCGTTGAGTGGAAGGATGGAGATTGGGGGGCATACTTTAAACGTGACTTTAGCAGTTCAGTAATAGTTCTCATTTCATTCTCAACCTTTCGGATGCCGAGCTTCTAGCTCGAGATCTCCTCATTGATGATGACAGGAGAACCCCTTCTTGGGAGTTCGTAACAGAAGTCAAGCTTGATGAAGCTGGCCTTAGTTGCCTTTCTATAGAGGGTATTTATCTTTGTTTCCCCTTACTTTGTGCAAGTTTATTCTAATATCTGTTTTCTTTCCTTCTTGTTTCAGCTGCTGAGGCTCTCGATGCCATAACAAAAATGAGCAATGCTATTACGGGCAGGATGGCCAGAGATGCAGCTAAGAAGGCCAACCATATTCCTAAGATTCCTGCCTTCCTTGAGGCGTCGAGATCTGGTCAGAAGAGGACTAAAGACTTTGATGGGAATGCGAGGACCCCCTTTGAACCCGGATGGGGTATATCCACCAATGACTCCATGTTCAGCAGTTCGGGACTTGCCCTTGAGTGGTCAAAGAATTGCATTACTCCTCCTGACCTCCTATTTATCTCTTCTGGTGAGAAGCTCCTCGAGGCCGAGATGCTGAGGGCTCATGCCTTGTATCAGGTATACTTCTTCGTGTATGAATTTCATTTAAGTGCATTTTCCTTAGAATTTGAAAAACATTATAGGAATCACTCCTTGGGGACTCAGCCCTTCATACTTAAACATTTTATAACTAAACTCATATTTTCTTTGCCAGGCCAATGCCTACTTCGCAGTGTCCTCCACTCAGGCTGTCAAGATGAGAGGCGACTATGCTACACTACATACTTCCATGAACAAAATGACTATCTTCGTGGGGAGTGGGAGTCCAAAGCTCATGAAGTAGAGGGTAAACTCGCTGTCCTGGAGAGGAAATATGCCAGTTCAGAGGAGAAGAGGAAGAAGGAATGGAAAGACCTCGAGGAGCTTATCACAAATTCTCCAGGTTCACCAAAATGATGAACGAACATGATAATGAGATGCGCTCTGTTAACCTGGCCATAGGTTGGAAGAGGGGAATCAGAGACGCTCAGGGCATATGGCCGGATGTGGTCGATCCAAGTCTTTTATCTTGCCCCTGGAAGCTACCTGTTATGGATCCATCCGGACAAGCTTCCGGATCTGTGCCCTCGACTCCTCGTATGAGGTCTCAATTGAGTTTTAGTCACGAGGGTTCCGGTTCTAAGGGTAAGGCCCCCTCGGGTTGCCCTACCTCCCGAGCAGCCCTTCGTGGGAAGATGAGGGAGCCGATTCCAGGGAGCAGCGGTTCTTCTTTAGAGGAAGGCTCAGATGGCGAAGGGGAGGATTCTTCTGATGAGTGAATGTTATGGCCTTGCATGGCTCTGATTTCCGCATGTGGCTTTTATTTTTAGAACTTATTTATTCGAACATTATTGGTCTGTAATCTATTGGTCCTTCGGGACTTTAACTTATGATCCTTCGATATCCTTATCTATGCAACTCGTTTAGTTCTATTTCATACTTGTCTTTTATTTTCAGCATTTGGTCCTTCGGGACTTGCATTCTTTAGATGCTCGTACTTAAATAAGTTGATAGACAAGATGATAGAAATAAACTTGCATAAACAGATAGTATCTCTAAGAAATGGGTTTAACTCTTAAATAAGATGGTTTCGTCGACATTATTTATAAACTTAATACTAAGTACTAGGAACATATAGTGAATGTCCTAAAGATAATAAACCTTCAGGTTTGAAGCATGCCAAGTGCGAGGCACTTCATCACTATTCAGGGTCTCTAACTTGTAGGATCCTCGTCCCAATATCTTCCTGACCTTATAAGGTCCTTCCCAGTTAGGGGCTATCTTTCCTCTCTCCCATACTCCTGATGCCTCAATCTTCCTCAAAACTAAATCTCCTGGTTGAAAGAACCTTTCTTTAACCCTTCTATTATAATAGAGGGAGGCTCTTCGTTGATGATCTGCATTACGGGCGTTGGCCTCATCCCTTACCTCATCAAAGAGATCGAGGGCGAGCCTCATGCCTTCTTCGTTGGTGTCTGGCTCATAAGCTTTGATCCTAGGGGATCTATGAGTGATCTCAAGGGGAGCTACTGCCTCGGTTCCGTAAGCCAGCATGAAAGGGTAGCTTCAGTTATCACTTTGCAGGTGGTACGATATGCCCATAGTATAGGCAGCAACTCATCCACCCAAGCGTTTCTCGAGCGTTCAACCTTCTTCTTAAGTCCATCAAGGATGATTCTGTTAGCAACTTCCGCTTGCTCATTTTCCTATGGGTGTGTAACCGAGGTGAAGCGGAGTTCTATGCTGTTATCGTCATAATACTCTCTGAATTCTATATTATCAAATTATTTCCCATTATCCGTGACGAGGATGCATGGGATTCCATATCGGCATATCATATTCTCCCAGAATAATAAGGCAATTTGCTTCGTGGTTATCTTGTCTAGTACTTTAGCCTTAATCCACTTTATAAAGTAGTCTATGGCTACCACAATGAACTTCCTCTGTCACGATGTTACAGGAAATGGTCCAAGTATGTCCATTCCCCACATTGCAAAAGGGATGGGTGTGTTGATAGATGTAAGCCTCTCTGGGGGCTGTCATACTATTGGAGCGTGCCTCTGGAATCTATCAAATTTTTTCACGTAAGCCTTTGCATCGGCTAACATAGTTGGCCAGTAGAATCCAACCGAGTTATCTTGTGAGCGAGGGCCCTGCCCCCTAAGTATTATCCATAAATCCCTTTATAAGCTTCCTTAAGTGTCTCCTCTGCTTCAAGAGGTCTCAAGCACTTCAGGTACGGAATAAAAAAGGACCTTTTGTAAAGAAGGCCTTCAATCAATGAGTATCGCAATGCTCTAACCGATAGCCTGCGTGCCTCCTGTGCATCATCGGGGAGCCACCCAGTCTCTAAGTGGGTCTTGATTGGGTCTATCCAACAGCTTGTCACACTAAACGGTGCTACCAGATTTATGACATGAATAGTAGGGGTCTTCAAGACCTGGAAGTAGATTCTTCTCGGATAGTTCTCAATTTTAGATGAGGTGAACTAAGATAAGGCATCCGCCATAGTGTTCTCCTCCCTCGGAACATGTTCTGCATACCATTCATCGAATTGAGTCAGTATTCCCTTTACGATTCTCAGGTACTTGGCCATAGTATCATCCTTGGCCTCAAACTCTCCATTAACTTGAGCAACTAAAAGTCTTGAGTCTCCACATACATTCAAATTTTTGGCCCTCATGGCTCTAGCCAAGCCTAAGCCAGCTATTAATGCTTCATATTCTGCTTCGTTGTTCATAGTTGGGAAATCCAACTTCAAAGCATACTTAATCATAAACCCATTAGGGCTTTTTAAGACTAGGCCTGTACCACTAGATTTTTATTTTGGACGCTCAGTCAAAATGGAGAACCCAATACTTTTTCAAGGTTGTTTCTTCATCCTTTTCCTTCTCTCCTCCTTCTGGGGTTACTATCTCTTGCCCCTCGACTTCTTGGTCGTTAATGGTACATTCGACCACGAAGTCTACTAAGGCCTGAGCCTTGATGTCCGTTCGAGGCTTGTACTTGATATCAAATTCTCCTAATTCAATTGCCCACTTGATGAGCCTTCCACTGGCCTTCGGGCTATGAAGAACGTTCTTCAAGGGTTGGTCCGTCAGGACTTCGATCTTGTGAGCCTGGAAGTATGGTCTCAACTTCCTCGAGGCTGTGATGAGAGCAAGCGCGAACTTCTCCGTGGTGGAGTAATTCAACTCTGCTCCATGGAGCACCTTGCTTACATAGTATACAGGATTCTAGAGCTTCAGTTCTTCCTTCACGAGGACTACACTCACGGCTTGTTCAGATACCGCAAGGTACAAATAAAGAGTGTAATCCAGACTTGGTTTGGCCAATAATGGGGCTTCACTCATATACTTCTTTAGCTGTTCAAAGGCCTCTTGGCTCTCAACTGTCCATTAAAACTTCTTCACCTTCTTAAGGGTTTTGAAAAAGGGATGGAATTTATCTCCGAACTTAGAGATGAACTTCCCTAGAGCTGTGATTCTTCCTGTCAGCTTCTGAATGTCCTTGATGGAGCGTGGTGGCTCCATGTCTAGGATGGCTTTGATCTTATTAGGGTTTACCTCTATTCCCCTCTTAGAGACCATGTAACCCAAAAATTTTCCAGACCCAATGCCAAAAGCACACTTGGCTGGGTTTAACATCATCTTGTGGTGCCTCGGCACTTCAAATGCCTCTATGAGGTGACTAATATGATCGGCCTTGCTTAGGCTTTTGACTAACATGTCATGGACATAGACCTCCTTGGTCTTCCCAATTAGATGGGCAAATATCTTGTTTACCAATCTTTGGTAAGTAGCTCCAGCATTCTTAAGTTCAAAAGCCATAATAAGATAACAAAATACACCAAAGTCAGTTATGAAAGATACCTTGGAGGTGTCATCTTTGTGCATTTTAATCTGATTATAACCTCTAAAACCATCCATAAAACTTAGCATCTCGTGTCCAACAGTGGCGTCGATCGGGTTATCAATCCTTGGTAGGGGATAACAGTCCTTGGGACAAGCATCATTCAAGTCAGTGAAGTCAATGCACATCCTCCACTTCCCATTGGCCTTCTTAAGCATTACGGGGTTTTCCAACCACTCAGGGAATTGTACTTCCTCAATAAAACCAGCTTCTAAAAGCTTCTTGACCTCCTGCTTCATGGCTTCCAGCCTATCAGGGGCGTAAGTTCTCTTCTTTTGTTTCACAACCTTTCAAGTTGGGTCAATGTTCAATCTATGAGTTATAAGGTTCGGGTCAATCCCAGGCATATCAGCTGCTGTCCAAGCAAACACATCACTGTTCTCATGGAGGAAAGTTGTCATTTGGCCCTTCAAGGGCTGGTCCGGAGATGCCCCAATATACGTGACCTTCTACGGGTCTAAGGGGTCTAGGGAAATTGGGACCAAGTCCTCGGCTGGCTTCCCTCTCAGTTCGTCATTTTTTCGGACATCTGTCTTCTATGGGAAGGACCTGCACCCCGGTTCCATCGGGCCTAAGTGCTGTAACGTAGCAACTGCGGACCATCTTTTGATCTTCTTTCGCTTCTCCAATACCATTCCTAGTTGGGAACTTCAGTACCATACGGTAGGTTGAGGGCATAACCTTAAAAGCATGGATCCTTGTTCTACCCATGATAGCATTGTAAGTAGAGGCTGCCTTGACAACCTGAAAGTTCAACATCTGCGTGACCTCCCTGGGCTCTTCCCCGATAGTTACGGGAAGTCATATTTCTCCTTCAACTTTGCATTCCACATGGTTAAACCCGTAGATGGGTGTGTCAGATGGATTTAGTTGAGAATCAGTGTAGCCCATCCTTATAAATGTATCATGGAACAGAATGTCCACGGAAGCTTCATTTTCCACCAGGACCCTCATAACAGGACAATTTCCAATTATCAGAGTGATTACTAGAGGATCATCCTGAGGAAATTTTAAACCTTCAAGGTCTGAATCACCAAATTCAAGCATCATCTCTGACTTAGAATGCTTATACGGCTCTCCAATTATGCTCATCACTTCTCTCGCATAAGCTTTTCGGGAGTTTCTTGTAGTACCAGCTGCTGTAGGACCTCCTGAGATCATATTAATTACTGGCCCTCGGGGCTGCGGGTTGTTACCCCTTCCATCGTCATCTCTTCGATCATTATCTCTCTTTTGGCCTCCGTCCTCTTCACCCTTGGTGAAACGTCCCAACTTTCCCCTTCGGATCAAATACTCAATCTTATCCTTGAGTTGCCTACAATCGTCAGTATCATGACCAACATCTTTGTGAAATCTGCAGTACCGACTCTTGTCTCTCTTCTCGGGGTCTCCCCTTAGTGGCTTCGGCCATTTGAAGTGGTTGTCCTTCTCAATTTCCATAAGGATTTGGCTCCTTGGAGCGTTCAACCTTGCATATTCAGTGAACCTTGGTTGCTGATTCTTCTTAGAAGAAGAGGTGTCAGAGTTTTTTCCAATTCGTGGATACTTGTCCTTGCCATTGTACATCTGATCCGTCTTCCGCTTCTTGTTTCCAATAGGTTCATTATTCACAGTCGTCTTCTTCATACTCTCCTCCACCTTGATATACTTTCCGGCTCTATCCTGGAGCTGCATCATGCTTTCGGGAGGGCACTTAACCAGGGACATCTTAAAGAACTCATCTCTAGTCCATTGTTGTAGGTCTATTAATGTGAATATGAAAGGAAATTTGGTTGAGGATCAGCCTATTAATCTGTTGCTCACTACAATGGGGTTTGACAATAGATGATATAAAACTTTTGTTTTGAGATAAACTATGAGTAGTTTTTCTTCCCTCTAAACTTCAATTACTGGATTGTTTTGAAGGTTAGATTCGAATTACTTAGTTTCTGGATTGATCTAAGCAATTTGAGATTCAAAGTTCACGTTTCTGGATTGATCGTGTTCTTTTGAAATATCCTCTTCTTCTCTTATCCCTTTTCTTCTTTCTTATCTTTGTTTCTTTGTGGTGCGATCCACATCAGCTATCATAACTACCTTATCATCAAGATCAGGGACCTTCAAAGCCTCCTTCGTAAATTGATTCAGATATTCTCTCAGGGACTCCTTTGCTACTTGGACTATGCCCATGAGAGAGGCTGAACTCTTCCCGTGTACTCTGCCACTTATGAACTGCTTAATAAAAGCTTGGCTCAAGTCCTTAAAGGATCCAATAGAGTTTGGGGGCAGTCGACTGTACCACCTTTGAGCCATACCCTATAGGGTTTGAGGGAAGTCCCAACACTTAATAGTATCATTCACGGGCTATAGCAATAGGGCAATAGAAAACATCCTAACATGATTAACAGGGTCGCCAGTACCATCGTATGCTTTGATGGTGGGCATCTTGAACTTCCTTGAGATACAAACATTCATCATCTCGTCAGTGAATGGCGGGTTTGGATCATCAGGATCTCCTAGGGGCATAAGATCACTGGAATTAGCCCTTGGGGCAACAACCCTCCTTGGTATTGGACCATCCAGGTCTATGATTGGAGGAGGATCTCTCTGCCTTGGAGCAAGTGGGGGTCCCAGATTCAGATGCATCTTCAGGTCACGCTTCAGCCTTTGGATCTCAGCTTCATGAGCCCTGATCCTCTCTTGAACATCTTGGGGATTCATCCCTTGAGTGCTCCTAGGCCGTTGTTCAGTATCAGCCATCGGCTCTTTGCCAGTATGCCTCCTTCTCGGAACAACATATGATGATTCAGAGTTATTAGTATAAGATCCAGGGAACTCTTGATCCTTCGGAATAGGAGCCAAGCCACGTATGTATTGGGGCGTCCGCCCTTGTGCTTCACTCCTATTAGAGTGTCCACTCCCTCCAACTTGGGGTATAGAGGCATCCCGTAAAGGGGGTTAGTAGTCACAATCGTTGAGTACTCATACCCAACGGGTTGAGAGTTCACAGGTGCATGTAGCTACTGAAATTAGGGATTCATCCCTTGAGGAGCCGCGGAATTCGTCCCTTGTGGCTGAGCCTCATTTTCCCCTACCAGGGTTCCTCCTTGGGTGGAGGCATAAGTTGAGTGCGGTGGTACTTCCACCACTGTTGCGATCCTTCGCAATGGGACAGGAGTGTCTGTTCCACTATTGTTTCTGCTCTGTGTATTCACCATGGTTGTTGTAGTCTTTCCCAACTATGGCGCCAAATGTTGTGGAATAAAAACCTGAGTGCGTTAGTATTTAATGCCAGGGTTGGTGAGCTTCGAGCTTTAATGGCCGCTCTTGCATTCGGGACTATCGGTCCTTGCAAGATGCCTACGTATCTCTGTATTGTAGAGAATCAATCCAAAAACGTCGTTCTAGGTTGAGGGTTAGAGCCCTTTATATAGAGGTGAGTCTAGGGTTAGACTTCTGTTGTGAGACTTGGTGGACAAGTCTCCAACTTAGATGGTAATTAGGAGTCCTATAAGGGAAGGAACTCTAGAACCTTCTGTATAGGACTTTGAGTCTGTTTAGAACACATGTCTCTGCCCTTCCAGCCATATTGGGCCTAGTCCATAAACAACTTGTGTTCGTGGACCTTGACGACCTCAGCTGGTGGGCCTTGTCTACATAGGCCATCTTGAGTCTGCTCTGAGTTCGGACCAGACAGGCCTGTGCTGGATTTCAGACAAGAATCCCAAGTGTATTTAATGCAACATTTAATGTGTCTTTAGAATGTATTTTCTATCCATATCACATATCTATTTTCATTGTATTTATCCTTGTTTGTAAACTTTTTTCAAGCTAACTTATTACTATGCGTTACATGTTATATGCTAATGGTAAGTAAGTTAGAATTTTTGAAGCAGTATATGAGTTGTTTGAATGTTTACATGGTATATCTTTTTCTATGATGCAAACACACATGATATTGATATTTATTTTAGCACACACACATCTTGATCCTATTGTACTCTAATTTTAGATCTTTTCATAACTCTGATTGATATGATTTAAGATTCTGTGTGATTAGATACTGCATGATAATCTAGTTTTAGATTCTGGGTAACCTTGATAGTTGATTCCTGAGTTACTCTATCTCTCTGTTTATGTTGTGCTAGAATAAATGTGTAGCATAACTAGTGATAGTTGTGTCAGGAGTAGAATTTAATTGGTTCAGTCTTATCTTGACTAATAAATATGTGTATACTTGTTGATTGTACTCTTGGAATAACTAATTGATTTTATGACTTTGAATGTTGACTTTGTTGGACCTAATCAATCATGCATTATTTATCTCTGATGATCGTGCTTTGCTTTAATCTCAGTTCTGGATATTAGATCCTGGTATGGTTATAAAACTCTGATTATTTTATGCAAATCTTATAGTTTAGAACAACATTTGTTAGGTCCCGAATTATCGTAGAAGGGGGGGGGGTTGAATACGATAATCACTAAATTAAAAATTCTTTCAAATGTTTAGCGGATATAAGATTTAGTGCTCGGTTAGTGGTTCCGTGTTCTTGAGGTGAATATTGTTTGGAACAATAAAACGAGGAACACAAGATATTCGGGGAAATATATATTCGTATATAAATCCTCGAGGGGTCTTGCTACACTCCGGTAAATAAATTAACCGGCTACAATCTAAGAACAACAAAGTTCCTAGCTTCTACAAAGATCAACAAATTAAATCCTATACAATGATCTAGCTTCTGTTTGTCTAAGGATTTAATTACCGGGTAACGATTATAATGCCCTTATGAATATACAAGAGTTAAATCAGGCATTATAACGTTACTCCGGTGAGAAGTTAAATGAATATCAATGTGCTGAGCTTCTCCGTATTCTCTTTGTTTCTTGTTTTCATCACCTCTCATTAGAGAGAAGATGAACAGAACTTATAATAATAATAATTATTGATTGTTATATATTCTGCTCCTCTGTGTAAACTTTCAAATTCATTGGATATGTGGCAGTCTTGTGACCACACAATCCTTTTAATTTGCTGCAAGTAAGTCAATGAATTTCACAACTCTTCTATGGCAACTTGAGCAACCTTCTATGGCGACCGGTGCTTCTGTAATGCTCTAAGGCGACTGCTGGTGTTCTATGTTGACCAAGTAAGCTCTATGGCGACCAGGTGAACTCTATGGCGACCAGGTGAACTTTATGGCGACCAGGTGAACACTTGAAGTTCTATGGCGACCAACCAAGGCCCTATGGCGACCATGTAGCCACTGTATCTTTTTCTATGGCGACTAGGCTCTATGGCGACCACTGGTGCCTTAGAGAATCTCTATGGCGACCACTGTGGTGCCCTAGAGAAATTCTCTACGGTGACCAGTTCTGTGGTGACCATAGTTTATCCTTGTATACACTTCTATGGCGACCTGTGAGAAGACTCTCATGCCTTAGAATGTTTCTGCTTTTGTTTAACCTTTCTTCACTGTATCAACATTTTCTTCTGTAACTGAATTAAAATCCCTTCTTGTAAACTGATGTTTGGTGCACTGGTCTGGTTCACAAACAACTAACATTGAGAGAACCTAATTCAATTTGTCTTGTGTTTCTGAGTTGATACATATTGGTTGAATATCCATTGCTTCTAACACTGACCGTCAATAAACAACTGTACTTTCACTAGAATCCTTTCTGGTACTTTAAACAACGTCTTCATTGCTACTACAATCTTGAACACTTCATTCACTGTTCTTCACCAATGCTTGAACATATAAATAAGCTCTTGTCAGTGAGTATAACTTCAAGACTGCAGCTGTCTTCTTTAACCTCTGTTTATACCATGTCTTCAATTCTTCAGATTCCTATGCTTCATACACTGTCCATCTTCAATCAATGCCAATACACTAAAATCTTCCGGTAGCACTTTATACACTGAATTTTCATCATTTCTGAAACCCTGAAAGTCTTTAACCTTTATTCTTCACCGAGGCATGAACATATTAATGAACTTCTTTCAGTGACCTAGTAAACAGACTTCAAGCCTTCTTCTAATCTTTTGATTTTTTGTATTTTCCTTGTCTTCATTCATCCTGATTTCTTGTGTAGTCGTAGTATTATTAACCTGTCCTGTTCTAATGTTGTTCTCAACTAACAACTAGAAAAAGTAATGTACCAGGACTTGTAAATAATGCTACTGGTTTTCTGGATCAAATACGGCATTTCCAGATTTCTGGAGTAACTGAAATGAAAGATGCTTGTTCCTCTAGCACTGAACTGATCTTCAAGTAGTTTTATCTTCATTTCCTTGGTTCTTCAAATCTCTTCCAGATAACACTTCTCAGTTTTGAAGTAATCATATGCAACTTCTTTTGTACAACCAAATTTCCTGTTGAGAAGCGCATATCTCTCTTGCTTCTCCTCCTATGAGAATCAACTGCTTTAAAGGAGATAACCTTCGTTTACCACATCTCCCGTATAATAGGATCCGCAGATAAAAACCAATGGTACTCCCATGTTGGAAAACAACTTCTCCCCTTATGAAGAATAGTGATGAACCGAACCACTTCTTCTGATTACTAGGAAATTACCTTGTGTTTTACCACCTCTCCCATAAAATAGGATTCGTAGTTACAAACAACAATGGTGTGGTGTAGTGTACATGTGCTTTACCTTTTTCCTCCTTCCTACTATTTCTCCCCCTTAGTTGAGGAATCCTTCAAACTATTACTTAAGCTTTTATCTCCCCCTTAGAGAAGGAATCTATGTCATTGTCTGAAGAAGTTCTCATATTTTACTTGGTTGGAAAATAAATAACAAGTCAGAGTCTGATCAACCATGTCCCGTTAAATGCTGTAAGAATGACTTCACTGTTAATCATCATGTTCACCAATCTTCCCAACTCCTTATACCTCCCACATATGAGATCACCAATTGTTACCAATTATTAGCTCCCAACTTGTTAAGTCCTTAAGTATTCTAATCCAATATGTAAATTTTAGGTCCCTAAGAGTTAGGTTACAATCATAGACAGATTCGAGACCCAAAGTATTGAGAACCATGTTTAGGGATAGGGAATGAGATATGGTGTTTGTCTTGCTTCCTCACTGTGAGTGTGTGATTCTGTTTCGTGTACCTCATATGTGTTTCACTCTTCTCTCCACTCGTGTTTACACTCATTCTCACAAGTGTATCACTCCTCTCATAGCTCCAAAATCCAGCTGTACCTGCAAGGAAAATCACCTTAGCCATCCTTAAGGAGGTCACATGTGGTGCAATGGGAGTTCGCAAATCCCCATCCTCGTTAGACTCGTCAGATGAATCTGAGTCATAGTCTACAAGTTTCTAGTTTCCTTTTGAGGGTTCCATATTTGAACTCTGGGAAGGTAAACAAAGATCCAAAGAATTTAGCATAAAGATCAAAGTTCCCTTCTAATGTCTGTGAAGTTATTTCCTTGTGACTCATTAGGTAAATCTAAATCATTGTCAACAAGTTGCCGATCTGTGCCTATGTCAGATCCACTATCCACAGATGCATCCAGGGGATTTAAGCCCGGGGAGGTAGACAATGACCATTGATATATGGCTATTGGATCAGTATCCTCTCCTAACACCTGTAAAGGCACTTGGTCCATTAAAGCACCTTGAACAATCGAATCTCACCGTAAAATGGTCGAAACTCTTATTTCTGTCAACTCTTCCTTTATATGTGTAACCAATCCTTGTGCATCAAAAATTGTTTATATTTGAGGTGGTGACACTACATCGGATACCCTGACTGACAGGAGAATTTCAATAGACGCACCCTGTTGAGAGGATGAATCTAGTAACTGCTTTTCTGCCTTTTTAGCCATTACATCTTTTTGAGAAGATGTATGGGGGCTAGCAGTTGCCTCGGTTTAAGTACTACTCATCTTTGTAAGAGACAGAGCTGCTGGGTTGACTTTAGAACCTTCCTTATGTGGTGCACTAAGGCACTTTCTCCCTCACGCTCATTCATAATTAATTTTAGTGATAAGAGAGTGTTGGTTGGTTCTGTTTATGTGTTTGTCTTTATAGTCTGGGATAGAAGTTGTGGGTTTTCAACCTCATGACTATCAAATGAAAGAATGCCATTGGAGGCTGAACCTGCATCACAGAGCATATGGAAATATAAAGATAAAATGCACTTAAGATCTATAATGAATGAAAATTATGCATTTAATCTTTTGAGAGAAACGATGTATAATAGTGATTTCACAAAGATTTTAATGAAATAACTAATCACCAATGTAGAAAGAAGTTTGATTTTCTCGTAAAACTGTTCTAGTGCACAAGTCTGTTTTTATGCCTAAAAAGATAAATAATTTGATAAGACATAGACTGATGAACTAGCAATATTAAGAAGAGAAAGAATTTTTTTGTCTTTCATTATGAATGGTTTTTGTAAAAACATTGATCACTTAGGGTAAAGTCTAAGCAATTATCATTCATATCAAAAGCTCCATAATCTATCATTATAAGATTATATTCAACAAAATTGTTTATTGATAAATATCCTTAATATGATTGAATATTATGCTAATTTCAAATTGTAGTAAATCTTTCAGATATAGCAACTCATATAAATCCACTAGAACTTAAAATCTCACAATTATCTGCAATAAAATATTAACAACATATCATTGACTGATACTTGTAAAGTACCTTAGATACCAATAATTATGTTGCATCCTATTTTAAATATTAAAATAAGATATCAATGAATTAAATACCAATTATCTATCAAAAAGAAATCAGCATTCAATTTCATATATCATACAATTGTTAACTCCTAACAACTGTAATATCTCAAACAATATTGGTTCGATAAATAAAGAAACAATAACCAACACTTGTTTGCAATCTTAGAAAAATATTCTAAGTTCCATATACTTTGATCCATGGAGTATCGCATCTATTATCAAAGTGTTTAGGAATTTGCAAATAAGTATAAAAATTATTCTAACTTGACAACATATGGTTACTTCTAATAAAGCAATCAAACATTATAACCATAGTATACTTAGGAAAAATTTCCACACTTTCTATATGATAGGGAATGAAGTAAACCCTGATTGCTTAAATAATATCGCATTAATTGTATTAAAATTGGGCTGGTTGTTAAGCCCATTAAAAGAGTCCTAGGACCCTTGATAGGGGCCCAAAAATAGCCTAGGAATATAATTGGTGTTAAAATTAATTAGACCAGATACGGTCCAATAACGAAGCCCAATTAGTAAGGGCCCAAAACCCTGAATATTAATTAATTTTGTAATTAATTAATAAGGGATAAATCAACTATCAAGATGAGTCCCAATGAGGATATAAATCCTTGAAGATTAGCCCCCAAGGGACCTAATAGGATAAGGAATCAGTTTCCTACTTCCTAGGACTCAAAAGTCCATTCTAAATCTAAGACTTGCCCACCAAGTCTCCTAACCCAAGTCCAATTCAATGACTCCCAACACCTATATAAGAGGTCTCACCCCCATCAATAAGAACTACATTTTTTGGCTTGATTCTCTAACTCACGGAGATACGTAGGCATCTCGTAAAGGCAGAGTTAAGCTACGAAACACGAGAGCAGCCATTGAAGGCCTTGAGCTCCCGAACCTAAGTAATAAATACAACAATTAATATACCCTGAGTTTTTATCCATAACATTTGGCACCGTCTGTGGGAAAGCACAACAACAACCATGGCGAGAACACGGAGTGGAAACAACACCCTTGGAGGTACACCAGCTGCGACAACCCAAGCGATTTCGTCAATAGTGGAGGTACCTCCATATTCAACCTATGCCGCCACCCAAGGAGGAGCCCAGGTAGGGGCAACTGAACCTCAACCTCAAGGGACGATTCCCCCGGCTCCTCAATGGACGAATTCCCAACTTCAACAGCTGCATACACCTGTGAATTCTTGACCCGTTGGGTATGAGTATTCAACTATTGTGACCACTAATCCCCCTTATGGGATGCCCCTTTACCTCGAGGTTGGAGGAAGTGGACATGCTGGACAGAGTAAAGAACGGGGGCAAACACCCCCTACATACAAGGTTTGGCACCTATCCCGGAGGATCATGAATTTTTTGGTCCTTATACTAAGAGAGACTCCGAATCTTCGGATGATGAAGTGGCCCCAAGAAGGAGCGTGCTGGAAAAGAGCCGATGCCTGATGGTAACCAATGTCCCAGGAGCACCCGAGAGATGAATCCCCAAGAAGTGCAGGAGAGAATAAGGGCTCATGAGGCTGAGATTCAAAGGCTGAAGCGCGACTTGGAGACGCACCAGGCTCCTAGACCCCCACTACCACCTCGAGGGAGAAATCCTCCTCCAATCATAGACCTGGGAGGTCCGTCACAAAGTAGGACTGTAGTCCCAATAGTTGATCCAAGCAATCTTCTTCCCCTTGGAGATCCTGATGATCCTACTCCACCATTCACTGAAGAGATAATGAGTGCCCATATCTCAAGGAAGTTCAAGATGCCCACTATCAAAGCTTATGATGGCACTGGAGATCCCGTTAACCATGTCAGGACATTCTCTAATGCACTGTTATTACAGCCCGTGAACGATGTTATCAAGTGTTGGGCCTTTCCTCAAACCCTGTCGGGAATGGCTCAAAGATGGTATAACCATTTGCCTCCGAATTCTATTGGGTCTTTCAGAGAGTTAAGTCAGGCTTTTATTAAGCAGTTCATCAGTGGGAGAGTACATGAGAAAAGCTCAGCATCCCTCATGAGCATTGTGCAAGGAGCAAAAGAGTCCTTGAGAGACTATCTGAATCGTTTCACCAAGGAAGCCTTGAAGGTCCCGGATCTTGATGACAAGGTGGCTATGATAGCACTGCAGCAGAGAACTAGGGATGAGTTCTTCAAAATTTCGTTGGCCAAGCGCCCTCCTGAAAGCATGTTACAGCTCCAAGATAGGGCTGGGAAGTACATCAAGGTGGAGGAGAGCATGAGGAAGGCAGTAGTAAGTAACGAGCCTACTGGAGGCAAGAAGCGGAAAACTGATCTGGAGTATATTGCTAAGGACAAGTATCCTAGAACTAAGCAAAACACTGACTCGACCCCGAAGAAGGGAGGACCTGGGAAAAAGTTCACTGAATATGCTAAGTTGAACGCTCCTAGAAGGCAGATTTTGATGGAAATTGAGAAAGATAGAGATATTCGTTGGCCTAAACCCCTGAAGGATGATCCTACCAAGCTAGATAAGAGCAAATATTGCAGATTTCACAAGGATGTTGGTCATGACACCGATGAGTGTAGACAATTAAAAGATGATATAGAGTTTCTTATTCGAAAGGGAAGGTTGAGTAAGTATACTAGAGATGGAGGAGATAGGAATAACAATGGGAGAAGGAACTTTGATGATCGTAGGAGGGACCAAGATGATCAGGGGCGAAATCCCCAGCCTAGGGGACCAGTGATAAATGCAATCTCCGGAGGACCACGACCCCGAGGGCCTGTGATAAATATAATATTTGGAGAACCGACTGCTGCAGGTTTATCCAAGAACTCAAGAAAAGCATATACTAGAGAAGTTATGCATATTGTTGGGGAAGCCCCGAAGAGGGCCAAGAAATGAGTGACAATGGCATTTGATGATTCTGACTTGGAAGGTGTGAAATTTCCTCATGGCGACCCGCTGGTCATAACACCGTTAATAGGGAACAACCCGGTGAAGAGAGTCCTTGTAGATAATGGTGCTTTAGTGCATATCTTGCTCCATGACATCTTTTTAAGGATGGGTTATAATGATTCTCAATTGACCCCAACTGATATGCTGATATATGGATTTGCAGGAGTGGAATGCCCCGTGGAAGGGATAATTAAGTTGCCAACAACCATAGGTCAGGAACCAAGGCAAGCAACACAGATGTTGGACTTTGTGGTGGTGAAGGCTAGTTCAACTTACAACGCGATTATGGGAAGAACAGGGATACATGCCTTCAAGGCAGTCCCATCTTCCTACCATTCAGTTATGAAGTTTCCCACCCGAAATGGGATTGGAGAAGAGAGAGGGGATCAAAAAATGGCTAGAAATTGTTATGTGGCCTCTTTGAGGGCAGATGGAGTTTGGAGGCAGGTTCTGCCTATTGAAGATTTGGATATCCGAGAGAATGATGAGAAAAGGGGAAATCCATCAGAAGACTTGGTTTCAGTTCCTTTAGCCCCCGAGGATCCTGAGAAAGTAACTTTCGTTGGAGCCATACTAGAGGAGCCCCTTGGAGGGAAGTTGATGAAATTTTTGCAAGAAAATAGTGATGTGTTTGCATGGTCAGCAGCCGATATGCCAGACATAGACCCGTAATTGATCACTCATAAGCTGAATGTGGATCCAAATCGAAAGACTGTGAAATAAAAGAAGTTTTTCTCCAGAGAGGCAAGAAGCTATCAAACAGGAAGTAGAGAAGCTCTTAGAGGCTGGTTTCATTGAAGAGATTTAGTTTCCAGAATGGTTAGCTAACCCTATAATGGTGAAGAAGGCAAATGGAAAATGGAGAATGTACGCGGACTTCACTGATCTAAATGATGCATTCCCAAAGGATTATTTCCCAATGCCAAGGATAGATACATTGATAGATGCTACTGGTGGACATGAGATGCTGAGCTTCATGGATGGATTTAGTGGATACAATCAAATTAAGATGCACAAGGACGACATCCCAAAGGTATCATTCATCACTGACTTTGGTGTTTATTGTTATCTTGTTATGGCATTTGGTCTCAAGAATGCATGAGCCACCTATCAAAGGTTGGTAAATAAGATTTTTAAGGATATTATTGGCAAGACCATGGAAGTTTATTTCGATGACATGTTAGTCAAGAGTCTAGTAAAGACTGACCATATAACCCATTTGAGGGAAGCTTTTGAGGTCCTGAGATACCACAAGATGATGTTAAATCCTGCAAAGTGTGCTTTCGGAGTGTGATCTGGAAGGTTCTTGGGATTAATGGTCTCCAAGAGAGGAATCGAGGCCAATCCCGATAAAATAAAGGCAATCCTGGACATGGAGCCACCAAAGACTATCAAAGATGTTCAAAAGCTCACTGGAAGGGTTGCTGCATTGGGGCGATTCATCTCCAAGTCTGGGGACAAGTGCTTGTCGTTCTTCAAGTCCTTGAAGAAGGTTAAGGATTTTGTATGGAGTGAGGAAAGCCAAAAGGAATTTTAAGAGTTAAAGAAATATATGGCCCAGGCCCCGTTGTTGGACAAGCCAGCTTTGAATGAAGTTTTATACTTGTACTTGGCCGTTTCAGAGAATGCCTAAAGCGCTGTATTGGTTAAGGAGGAACTTAAAATCCAGAAACCCGTATACTATGTCAGCAAAATTCTGCATGGAGGTGAGTTGAATTATTCAACTATTGAGAAGTTAGCTTTAGCCTTGGTAATGGCTTCAAGAAAGTTGCGTCCTTACTTTCAGGCTCATCAAATTGAGGTGCTAACAAATCAGCCCTTGAGAAATATTATTCATAGTCCCAAGGTTAGTGGGAGGCTGATCAAGTGGGCAATAGAGTTGGGAGAATTTGACATCAAGTTCAAGCCACGAATGATAATAAAAGCCCATACATTGGATGACTTCGCGGTGGAATGTACCATACCCAACCAAGAAGTTGGGGGGCAGGAAGATACTATACCTCCAAACACAGAAGATGATAAAGGAAAGGATGATAAGGAGAAGGAATATTGGGTTCTCTATTTTGATGGAGCATCAAAAACAAATTCAAGTAGAGCAGGGTTAGTTTTGCAAAGCCCCGATGGGTTCTTGATTGAATACGCTATGAAGTTAGACTTCCCAACCACAAACAATGAAGCAGAATATGAGGCTTTGATATCTAGCCTCGGCCTAGCAGGGACACTAAGAGTCAAGAACTTGAATGTCTGTGGAGACTCAAAGTTGGTCATATCCCAGGTGAAGGGAGAGTTTGAGGCATGCGATTATACGATGGCTAAGTATGTCTGCCTAGTAAGAGCTGTGATGACCCAATTCGATGAATGCCATGTTGAGCACATCCCAAGGGAGGAAAATGCTAAGGCAGATGCATTGTCAAAGTTTGCTTCATCTCAGATAGAGGAAAGTTCAGGAAGTCTATACTTCCACGTTCTTAAGACACGGAGCATTGATGTTAAGCTTGTAGCTCCTATAGGGTTGGGGACGTCATGGATAGATCCGATTAAGGCCCATATTTAAATCGGTTGGTTGCCAAATAATGTGACTGAAGCCCAAAGGTTGGCTATTCGAGCACTGAGATACTCCTTGATCGATGGGATTTAATACAAAAGATCTTATGTGGTTCCTTACTTAAGATGTATCAGGCTCGATGAGGCACGCTTGGCTCTTGAAGAAGTACATGAAGGTATCTGTGGGCAACACCTGGGGGGTAGAGCACTGGCTCATAAAATAACTCATTTAGGCTTCTATTGGCCGGAGATGATGGCCAATGCCAAAGAGTATGTGAAGAAGTGTGATCGCTGTCAGAAACATGCACCTGTCATTCGACAACCCCCCGAAATGCTAACCTCTATCAACTCTCCCATCCCCTTTTCCATGTAGGGAATGGATATACTTGGGCTTTTCCCCATGGCCACGACACAAAGAAAGTTCCTGATTATAGCCATTGAATATTTTACTAGATGGATTGAAGCCAAGCCTTTGGCCAAGATCATGACTAAGCAAGTTACACAATTCCTGTAGGAAAATATCATATACCGGTATGGAATTCCCCGTATCCTAGTCACTGACAATGGAACACAGTTCAACAATGAGTAATTTATGAAGTATTGTGAGGAGAATGAAATTGAGTTGCGATTTACCTCTGTGGCTTACCCGCTAGCCAATGGGCAAGCAAAAGTGGCGAATCGAATAATCCTGGATGGACTAAAGAAGAGGATCGAGAAGTCAAGAAATAACTGGGTGGATGAAATACTCCCGATTCTATGGGCCTATAGGACTACTTGTAGAGTCACCACTGGAGCAACTCCCTTCTTGTTAGCATATGGGGCAGATGCGATGTTCCTTTGGAGATATCACATTCGTCTCCCAGAATCCAAGCTTTTAATGTTGAAGAAAATGAGGAGGGGCAGAGATTAGCCCTGGATCTAATTAATGAAATACGAGATGAGGCACATGCAAAGATAGTGGAATATCAGAAAAAGGCTTCATTCTATTACAACCTAAGGGTTAAGGAAAGGTTCTTCAAGCAAGGAGACTTGGTTCTGAGGAAGGTGGAAGCTTCCAGTGTTGGGCAGAAAGGGAAACTTGCCCCAAATTGGGAAAGCCCATATAAGGTCAAAATTGTTCAAGGAAGAGGAACCTACAAGCTGGAGACTATGGATGGTTTTGAAGTCCCGAGAACCTGGCATGTGCAGAACCTAAAGGTCTACTATGTGTAAAAAGGTTGAGCATGATTCTCACTTGTCAAGATGACAAGTAGGTTTAGAAGCACCTTGAAGCTTTGCTTGCTTAGGACTTTTATAAATTTGATAGAAGATATGTTTTAGTTTTGTTAGGGTTGAACCCATCTTGTGTAAGGTGTCAAAAGTACCAAGTTATAATGAAAAGCGTTCAGTTTGATCTATCTTATTAGATTGTTATATTTTGAAGGATAAAACCAAGTTATAAACTTGAGTTTGGAAACTCAGAAAGCTGGACTATGATTGAATCACTAAGCAAAACGAGTAAAAATAACCAAAATCAATTACAATGCTTGAGAATGTCTGAAGAAAAGAAAAATACATAATGAAAAGAAGTTAGGCCTTAGAAGGCTCAGATTCTTTAGAGCCACTTTCTGAAGTCTCCTCGGATGTCTCTTGAGTCGGTCCCTCAGAAGTTTCTTCAGAAGTCTTCGCAGAAGTCTCCTCGGAACTACCCTCAGACGCCTTAGATGCCTTAGGGGATGCTGGAGGCTCTTCCACCCTGGATTTCTTTATAATAGGCTCGGCCTCTTCCTCAGAAGAAGATTCCTCCCATTTAGAGCTGGATTCAGGCTCCTTCCTCTTCTGGCCTTGGCCCTGGCTTCCCGATGGCGCTCTGACTGGGGACGCTGAAGTGCCCTCCTTAATAAGATCAGCAAGTTTGTCAGCAATGCCTCCAAGTTTTGGGACAGTTACAGGACAAGGGAAGGGAGCTTCCTCATGAACTCAGGAAACTCGTCCTGGATAGCCTCTACAGCAGCGTCCCAGCCTTCCTTATAGCTGACTGGGTGAAGGAGGGCCTCATGCTCTACCATTAAATCTTTGAACTCTTGTGTATTCATCTAGCCATCAAAGGCTTTGTCCTTCTGAGCCTTAAGGATCACAATCTCAGCCCAGGCCATTTCCAGATCAGAAGTTGAAAAGGCAAGTTGGGCTTTGAGAGTCTCTATTTGTTGGTTAGCCTCCTCCAGCTTCTTGTTTGTATCTTCCAGGTCAACCTTCCAAGCCTTAGCTTGGTGAAGCGCCCCTTGGAAATGGACGTTCTCCTACAAGAGATAAAGAGAAAGTAAGAAATATGGAAAATTATGACAGAAAGCTATGGATAATAAAAGAAAAAAGACGTACCGTTGCCAGGGCCTGAGCACCGAAAAGCTCGTTAGCCTCTAAGTCCTGTTGGAGGACAAGATCATGATAGTCTACAGAGGAAATAGACTGCATGGACCATTCCTTGGCAAGTTTTGTGTTGCCAACAATTGAGTCCTTACCCCGGATTCCCCAGGAAGGTTGGAAGAAAGCCCCTGGTTTCTGTTTTATACGCAAGGGTTGGCTGGGGCCTTCCTCATCTCCTTCCTTTTCCAGAAGAAGGAACTCCGAGAAGCGATCCCCAAGGCGCGGGTCCTTGAAGACCTTTTCGGCGCGCTTCATCCTGGTCATTTCCAGGTCTTTAGGCTTGGTAGCCTCTTCGATCTTCTCAGCCACTGCAACGAATAAGTAAAGTTAATTGAGAAAATAGAAAAGTAAAAAAGTGGGAAAATCGAAGACAATTAGAAAAAGAAGAAACGGACCTTTTTTAGGAACGGGAGAAAGGCCACGCTCCACAAGAACGGTCTCTCTGATGAGATCCTGAGAGTGTGATGTCCCATTATCCCGGGTAAGGAGGTTGTAGGCCCTGGTCTCCTCCTCAGTTAAAACAATGTCGTTCGGGCTCCCTTCCACGGCCTGCCCAAAGGACGAGCGAAAGAGAGTCCCCCAGTCGCCGCCTTCTCAGAGAACATAAAAAAATTCTTTTTTCCACCCCAAGTTGTTGTCGGGGATGGATTTCCCATTCACTATGTGAGGGACAGTGGGGCGCTGGTTCAAAGAAACCCACCCAGATTCTTGTCAGGGCTGTTCTTGAATTTAAATTTTTTTCTGAACACAGCGACCGAAGTAGGGATGTTGTGCTTGGCGCATTGCGATAAGTAGCAAAGAATCAACCTCCAAGAGTTTGGAGGGAGTTAGCAAGGGCTGATGCCCACATCAGCTAGTAAAACCGGGATAAAAGGATGGAAATGGAGTCTGATACCTGCCCTTAAGGTGTCCCTAAAGATGCATAAAATGTCTTTCTTCCAGTGACAGGCCCTGTCGGCTGGAACTGCAAGAACCAACTTGAAGGGCTCCTTGATCTTGAAGAAAGTTCTCATCTTATCCAACTCTTTTGCATCCCAAAAAATGCTAACATGATCATGCGCATCCAAGTGCGTATCGGATGGATACTCATCCCCTCGGGTATTGATCATATCAATTAAAGAGGTGTACCTTGACCGAATGGAGAACTCGTTGGATTTATTGGCCACATTCATCTTGGCCAAATGGGTCATTCTCTTATCTGCCATCTGAAAAGGGCGGAAAAGAAAACAGTTTTAAGAAAAAACTTTATGCAAAGGTGTTAGGTCACACACACACTGTAGAGGGGGTGAATACAGTGTAAAGTACAATCAAATCGAACTTTAATAACTCAAGTAACAGAAAACAAACTTTATTGAAACAATAAACTCTGTTACAGTATGAAACTGTTACCTCTCAGTGATGAACAAATATCACTAGAGCTGCTAGGGTTACAATGAATAATCTTCTTGAATATGATAACACTTATAGTGTAAACCCTATGTCTGTGTTTATATACTACACAGTTACAAGATAATCGCTAATTGATATGGAATATAATTTTGCTTCCTAAAATATATCAATCAGATATCTTTTCTTCCAAGTATTCTATTCTTCATAGAATTCCTTCTTCATACATATCTCTTCTTATGTTTGTCTCGATCTTCTTTCCTTTAATCAGCTGTTGTCCTTATTTGAACGTCCTTCAGTACTTAAGTTCTAATATCCATCTTCTGATGATTATCTTCTGATAATATAAGTACTGATATCCTTAAGTCCTGACTTCCAGTAAGTACTGATTTATCCTGTTTAAGTAAGATCTGAAAACTAAACATAAATCATATTAGCCATGACATTATCAAATATATCTAACAATCTCCCCCAACTTGTAAATTAGCATAATATACAAGTTTAACATATATTTGATGATGTCAAAAACATTAAGTACAAATGTATGAGAATTAGACTAGATAACTACAACTTATAGTCCTTAAAGCTTTACCAATCTTTAACTTCTGATAACAACTTCAGTCTATACAAATATCAGAATTTAAGCAGTTGTAGATCTTGACTTGGCTTCATCTTCTGATCTCTCTGATGTCAGGAGTTGTTCTGAGATAGTTCTTCAACAAAAATCTCTCAGCATATCTGAGTTCATCAATCATCCTCCTTTTAGCATCTTTAAGCTCTGCAGTATCTTCACCAATTTGAAAGATTATAGCCCTGAGATCATTAATCTTAGCTTTTCTTATATCCTGATCCAGTCTGATCAAATAAGCTTTATCAGACTCAAGATTGAATTCCACAGCCCTGTAACCCAGAAAGGTAGTTATAATCTTAGTAGTGTTGGGCTTCATTTCAACTATATCACCCTTGTGATCTCTGTACTTTGGAACATATGTGTTGTCAGACTTAACAAAATAAAGCCTTTTCTGTCTCTGAATCTGATCCTTCAAATAGTTTGCAGCACTTCCTGTCAATCTGTCATTCACTTGAAGTAAGAATAGTACATGCTCCAATTCATCAAAATACTTCAATGGAATGGCATTTTGCCTTATATGATATACCCTACCATCTGTCATGAAGTACAACAAGATGTGTTCTTTCAAGTAGGTATGGTAAACCATTTGTATAGATTTTAGTTGATTCAATCTCTCAGGAGTTGCTCCAATACCTGGTTCACTCAAGGAAGTTGGATCATTGGTAGTGTTCTGTATTCTTCTTTCATCAGCACTTCCCAATCCAGTTTTATCTCTTGCTTCCTTTCCAGTAACTACTCTTGCTTCAAAACCACTTGCAACAGTCTTCAAAGGTTGAGTCTGTTTTGCTTTAGTGAATCCCGGTAGGAGTGTCTTTGATTTATCTTCTGATATCAAGTTAACTTGAGCTATGTCAGAGGTTACTTGCTTCTTCGAAATATCAGAACTTACTGTCTCTTGACTCTGAACAACTTGAGCTATGTCAGAGGTTGTCTTAAGAACTTTTCTTGAAGTCAGAGCAAGATCAACATCTTCATCAGTAATTTCTTCATTCTCAGGAGGCACATAAACCTTGATAGGTTCACCAACCTTTTCTTTACCCTTGGATCTTGGATCTATCTGCGGTTGTGATTTAGCCAATGTTGCTTCAGTATTTGTCCTTTCTTTTATCACAATGCCTTTGAGTTTTGGAAGTATCTTTTTACCAGAAGCTTCAGATTTAGACTTGACTTTTTCTGATTTAAGTCTGGGTTCTTCTTCCACTAAACTCTCCAAGTCCATTCCTGGATTTTCCTGAAGAAATAACTGTCTTGACATTTCTTCATCAAGATCTAAAAGTTCATCATAACTTATCCTTTTACCAGTAGCAGAACTAATTCTTTTTCCAGCATCAGAATTTGTCCTGTGACTTGTGATTTCAGCTTTTCTTGATGAGAACCCATCAGGGCTTTGTAAAACCAAACCTGCTCCACTTGAATTTGTTTTTGATGCTCCATCAAAATAGAGAACCCAATATTCTTTCTCCTTATCATCCTGTTCCTTGTCCCCCTTATCAACTTACTTGTCTTGAGGTATGGTATCCTCCTGCCCCCCGACTTCTTGGTTGGGTATGGTACATTCAGCCACGAAGTCAGCCAATGCTTGGGCTGTTATTGCCGTTCATGGCTGATACTTGATATCGAATTCTCCCAGCTCAATTGCCCACTTGATCAACCTCCCACTAGCCTTGGGACTATGAATGATATTTCTCAGGGGTTGATTTGTAGGCACCTCAATCTTATGAGCCTGGAAGTAAGGACGCAACTTTTTCGAAGCCATTACCAAGGCTAAAGCAAACTTCTCAATAGTTGAATAATTCAACTCAGCTCCATGTAGAATTTTACTGACATATTACATGGGTTTCTGGATTTTTAGTTCCTCCTTAACCAATACAGTGCTCAAGGCACTCTCTGAAACGGCCAAGTATAAGTATAAAACTTCATTCGAAGCTGGCTTGGCCAGCAACGGGGCCTGAGCCATATATTTCTTTAATTCTTCGAATGCCTTCTGGCTTTCTTCACTCCATACAAAATCCTTAACTTTCTTTAAAGATCGGAAGAACAACAAACACTTATCCCCAGACTTTGAGATGAACCGTCCCAATGCAGCAAGCCTTTCAGTGAGCTTTTGAACTTCTTTGATAGTTTTTGGGGGCTCCATGTCCAGGATTGCCCTTATTTTATCGGGATTGGCCTTGATTCCTCTCTTGGAGACCATCAATCCCAAAAACTTTCCAGATCCTACTCCGAAAGCACACTTTGTAGGATTTAACATCATCTTGTGGTATCTCAGGACCTCAAAAGCTTCCCTCAAATGGGTTATATGGTCAGTCTTCACTAGACTTTTGACTAACATGTCATCAACATAAACTTCCATGGTCTTGCCAATAAGATCCTTAAAAATTTTATTTAACAACCTTTGATAGGTGGCTCCTGCATTCTTGAGACCAAATACCATAACAAGATAACAATAAACACCAAAGTCAGTGATGAATGATACCTTTGGGATGTCGTCCTTGTGCATCTTGATCTGATTGTATCCACTAAATGCATCCATGAAGCTCAGCATCTCATGTTCAGCAGTGGCATCTATCAAAGTATCTATCCTTGGCAACGGGAAACAGTCCTTAGGGCATGCGTCATTCAGATCAGTGAAGTCCGCACACATCCTCCATTTTCCATTGGCCTTCTTCACCATTCCAGGGTTTGCTAGCCATTCCAGAAATTGTATCTCCTCAATGAAACCAACCTCTAAGAGCTTTTCTACTTCTTGTTCTATAGCTTCTTGCCTCTCTGGGGCAAAACTTCTTTTCTTTTGCTTCACCGTCTTCTGACTCTAATCCACATTCAGCTTGTGAGTAACTAGTTCCGGGTCTATGCCTGGCATATCAGCTGCCGACCATGCAAATACATCACTATTTTCTTGTAAAAATTTCTCCAACCTCCCTCTAAGGGGCTCCTCTAGTGTGGCTCCAACGAAAGTCACTTTCTCAGGATCCTCAGGAGCTAAAGGAATCGAAACTAAGTCTTCAGCTGGCTTCCCTCTTTTCTCATCATTCTCTCGAATATCCAGATCTTCAATAGGCAAAACTTGCCCCCAGCTCCATCTGCCCTCAGTGAGGCCACATAGCAACTTCTAGCCATTTTTTGATCTCCTCTTTCTTCTCCAATCCCATTCCGGGTGGGAAACTTCATAACTGAATGGTAGGAAGAAGGGACTGCCTTGAAGGCATGTATCCCTGTTCTCCCCATGATAGCATTGTAAGTTGAACTAGCTTTTACTACTACAAAGTCCAACATCTGTGTTGCTTGCCTTAGTTCCTGTCCTATGGTTGTTGGCAACTTGATTATCCCTTCCACGGGGCACTCCACTCCCGCAAATCCATATATCGACATGTCGGTAAGGGTCAATTGGGAGTCATTATATCCCATCCTTAAAAAGGTGTCATGGAGCAAAATATCCACTGAAGCACCATTATCCATAAGGACCCTCTTAACCGGGCTGTTTCCTATTATAGGTGTTATGACCAACGGGTCGTCATGAGGAAATTTCATACCCTCTAGGTCAGAATCATCAAAAGCCATTGTTACTCCTGTCCTGGCCCTCTTCGGGGCTTCTCCAACAATATGCATAACCTCCCTGACATAAGCTTTCCTGGAGTTCTTGGATAATCCAGCAGCAGTCGGTCCTCCAAAAATCATATTTATCACAGGTCCTCAGGGTCGTGGTCCTCCAAAGATTGTATTTATCACCGGTCCCCTAGGTTGGGGATTCCGCCCCTGATCGTCCTAGTCTCTCCTACGATCTTCGAAGTTCTTTCTCCCATTGTTATTCCTATCTTTTCCTTCCCCAGTGTACTTGTTCAATCTTCCTTTCCAAATGAGGAACTCTATTTCATCTTTCAGTTGCCTACACTCATCGGTGTCATGACCAACATCTTTGTGAAATCTACAGCCGTATGAAGTTCATTAACATGTTCAGGAAATGGAGGAAAAAGGTTGAAGTCATTCGAAGCAGTTATCAGGATTAGTGTGAAGACCTCAAGGATACTATATGAAGTTGATTGATTTTGGTAGAAGACTTGACAATGATTTGTGAAGATTATAGTATGAAGGCCTGAGAATTGAACTAGTCACCTGTGAACCATTCCATTGCACTAGGTGTCAGTGATTCATGAAAGGAAACTAAGTACTATCATTAGGAAGATTGTTAAGTGAGGATTCATATTTGGTTATGCACGTTATATGGTTTATACGAAGACTCAAGAGAGAAGACTTAAAGACAGGAAAACTTAGATTGCAATGCTCTATAAAAACTAAGTTAAAGTGATCACTACCTCATAGTAGGAGTCACCATGGCCAGTCTGTTATGGATCAAAAACTAAAGTATAATAATTGCTGTATCTATTACTAAGGAACGTGAGCTTCGAGGCTCAGTTTGACTGCTCTTGTGTTTCGTGACTCAATCTGCCTTAAAAAGATGCCTACGTACCTTGCTGATTGCCAAGGATCAAGTCAAAAAATATAGTTCTGATTTGTGGGGTGAGGCCCCTTATATAGATGTTGGGAGTCCTTGAATTGGACTTGGGTTAGGAGACTTGGTGGGCAAGTCTCAGAATTAGAATAGACTTTGGAGTCCTAGAAAGTAGGAAGTTGATCCCTTATTCTATTAGATCCTTTGAGGGCTGATTTACAAGGATTCATGTCCCTATTAGGACTCATATTAATAGCTGTTTTCTCCCTTATTTAATTAATTTCGTAATTAATTAAATATTCAGGGTTGTGGGCCTCTTTGTTCCATCAGGCCTGATCAGGTCCATCAGGCCTAATCAATGTGTTAACCTTTTTGGTCTGAATGTCATACATCTTCTTATTGGGCTTCGTGGCCCAAGTTATGTGTAATTAATGCAACATTTATTACGTAATCATGATTTATTTATTCCCTATCACAGTCTATTGATTATCAGAAGCAATAGCCTTGAGGTACAGTTCAATATCTCAGTACAGGAATTGGTCTTGACTTAGTAGGAGCATTTTGGAAGAAACTAGAGCAAAAATTGTCTCCAAAAGTGCATGTTTATAACTCTTGTAGCAACTTAGAATTATTCATTTGATCAAATTTAATATAAGGCACTAAGTTGCATATACAAGGCTGCAAGGAGGAATACTAGTTGCCACTTAGGATTATTTCCAAGTCAGAAATTCTTCTAAGTCATTGAGTGGCGACTAAGGTGAATTTCTAGCTACATGAGTCGCAACTTAGCCTTATTGAAAGCATTCTACCCGCAAGTCACTTTATAACTTACGAAAAATTAAAGTAAAGATCTTCGAGCTGCTAAGGTCGCAAGTCATGATCTCCAAGGCTATAGGACTCTCTACTTAGCTTTCTAGAGGGTCCTTGGTCGCAACTCACTCATTTCACTAAGGCAAACTCCCTCGATGTCTCTCTAATCGCTAGTTAGAAGGTAATGAAGGCTCTTTAAGTCACAACTAAACATTTCTCTAAGTCAAGTTCCTTCAAGTCATAAGCTAGGAGTCCATGAAAGTTCTTTTAATTGCCACTTATGTGGAAACTAAGGAAATTCTCCATTGACAAGCTATAGGTCGCAAGCAAGCCTATATTCTTTCTTGAAGTCGCCACCTACAAGATATACAAAGGGATTTCACCTAGTATGCGCAAGTAAATGAAGAAGAAACTCCCAGGGACGCAAGTTGGATCACTTTTGCAAGCTTTCAATTTTAAATGAAGGGATATAAGAGTGCCACATATCCCTTTCTCTCTCTCTCTCCATAACCTACCAGTTATTTAATTAATCAAGAAGTAGATTGGAAAATAACTTCTCAGCATTTTACAAGCGAAGCTCTGCAGAATTTAATTCTCAGAGAAATTTCAATTTCATTTATTGAAATTAAGGAGAGAAATGCTGCCCAATTTATTTCACACCATTAAAGACTTACATCTTGATGCACTCATCATTTATAGCTTCTTTGTTTGTATTGATTATCATTTGATAAGATTTATAGATATTTAGAGTGATAAAAAGAACCCTAGATTGATAGACCATTTTATTGGTTCTTTTTCTACTTGTTACTTCAAATCATTTATATTTGGAGTTGTAAGCAAACCCTCCGGGTATTTATACTTAGAATAAAAGCATAATTACCCAGAAATCTCTGTGTTTGTTTATTTCATTTTCATAGTTTCTTTATCCACTGCATTTATTTGTGAAAAAATAAAGAACATACATTCACCCCCCTCTGTATGTACCTTTCGGACCTGACAATTAGTATCAAAGCATGTTGATCGATATACAGATCAGATTCGTTGGATTAGCAAGTTTTGTAGTTGGTTTTAGTTGTATAGAGTCTAAGAGTGCTTCTGGTGTGTAGATCTGATTTTGGGTTTCTTGGTTTTGACTTGACTAGATTTTGGTATTGTTGACTAACTGGGTATTTGTATTTTGAGGAGTTGTATTGCGAATTTTTCTCATATCTGAAAATATGAGTACTCAGAAAGTTAGTAGTATTAAGGTTCCTCAGTTTAATAAGTCACGGTACAATCTATGGAAGAAGAAAATGCTTTTGTATATTCGGGCCTCAAATCCAGAATAAATGAAGGTCTTAAGAAATGGAAGACATGTGCCTATGAAGGAGCATCGAGAGATCCTCAGATCTAGCATGTCATGTCCTGAGTCAGAATGGACTGCTCTTGACAAAGATTTGATTGCTTTGGAAGAAGGCCTGCAGCTTATTCTGGTGGATTCAATGGATGATGATATGAGTTACCAAATAATGGTCTGTGAGAGATCCAATCACATGTGGGAGACCATAGAACTACTGATTGAATGAACTGAAGATGTCAGGCAAAATTGATTGGATATTTTGACTTCACAATATGAGGCCTTTAAGTCATTTCCTGGAGATAGTATGACTCAAGTCTTTGAAAGGCTTAACAAGTTGTTGAATGAATTGTGTATCCATGCAAGACTTATCCTTATAGAGAAGTTAACAGGAAGTTTATGCTAGTCCTACCTCACCACTTAGAGAATAAAGCTTCATCTGTGCATAAACATGTTAATTTTGAAACCATGACACTTGAGAAGTTGTATTGTAAATTGAAGACACACGAAATGGATCAGGAATAAAGGAAAATTATCTATGATGGTGGTACAGTTCATAGCAAGAATGCTTAACTACTCAAGACAACTGCTCTTGTGGCTAGTAAAATCAAAGAGCTTAACATTACTACCGAAAAGCCTATGTCTAAAGCTGAAACGCTCTTTGAAGCCGAGATGGATAATGGAAACCTCTCCGGTAATCTAAGTGACTATTACACCATTGAGGAGCTGCAAAGCATGAAAGATCCTACTATGGCCAACCTAGCAGGGATGTTTAGTAACATCAGGTTTAGAAGGAAGCAAGGCTTTAGGGGTTCTGGAAGTAGCAATCGTGGACATAGGTCAAGTTCATCTTCAGGGTCTGGCTACAAGACATGGATGGTTGATAGAAACAAGTTCAGATGCTTCAATTGTGATAAGGTTGGGCATTTTTCCATTGAGTGTAGAAAGTCTCAGCAAACAAAAGACAAAGGGAAATTTTATCAGAAGAAGGACTATGGTAGCTCAAGAAATTATCCACTGAAATCTTACATAGCTGAAGGAAAGAGCTGGGATGATACTGACGATGATGATGGCATAATCTTCTTCACAGGTACAATTCCCAACTTTTGTGCTACCTCCAGATTATTTATGTGAGAATAAACATTGTGTTGCTTTTAGACAGACTGTCTTAGTGTACGAAAAGTCGAATGTGCCATTTCTTATCACTATCTTAAACTACGATGCAAGACAAAGGAATATGTTGAGCAACATGATGGCTTAAAAAAATGTATAGAAATGTTTGTACTAAACTAAGGTGTACTCTGTCTATTGTTAAGGACCTAAAATTAGAACAAAAAAAAAGTCAAAAATGAAAATGATAAGTAAGTTCTTGATAGGGTCAGTGTGGAAAATCTTAAACAAACCAATAGATATTTAGAGCTTAAGAATAAGAAGCACCTTGAGACAGAGGAAGAGCTTTATAAAAAGAATGCAAAATTAGAAACTAAATTGCATGCTTTTACTATTTCTGCAAATCTTGCTAAGAAGCTCATAACTGATCAAGTAGTAGGTGGAAAAGTTGGGATAGGTCTAGACTATGACGAACTTAGAAAAGCTTCTAAGAAATGAGTAGTTGAAAATGACCCTATTGAGAAATTTGTCAATCCCCATAGTACACCTCATGTTCTTAAAGAAGCTAAGAAGCCTATCTTCAAGAAAGCTACTATTGATCCCTTTGATGAAGATAATCTTTATATTCATCATGAGATGCTTGTTGAGGATCTCGAGCTGTCAAAGAGACAAAAGGCAAAGAAACCTATGTCTATTGCTAGTGATTTTGACTTATCTTTTGCTAAACTAGGTTTTACTTCCAAGACTAAGAGAAGTAGAAATAGAAATGGCAGGATATGAGCTAATAGCCCTAGAAAGTTGTACAATAATGGTGGTTCTGCTGGTCACCTTACTCATGCTTATGTGCATAACATGTCTAACATGCCTAAAGTTTGATAAGCATGATCATAAGAACACTGGTAGATCAAAGACTGTAAGCCCTCCTAAGGCTAGGAAAGTGGCACCTTTCACCAAGCACAAGAGCAAGTTTGTTGGTGCTTCTGCAAGTGATAAGGAATCAATCGATGATAAAGCAATAATTATTAGGCCTGTCAATTCTGTGAAGAAACTTGTTAAATATTCAAATGTTTCTAAGTGACCCAACTTAGCTTGGGTACCAAAGAAAACTTAATCATCTTTATTTTTAGGGCATTAAGCAGAATAATGTCATGTGGATTCTTGACAACGGATGTTCAAGGCATATGACTGGAGATAGAGCCATGCTATCAAAGGTGGTTGAGAAAGATGGACCGATGGTTACTATTGGAGATGACATCAAAGGTTTTACAATGGGATATGGATGTTTGAAAATTGGCAATGTCATCATTGAAGAAATCTTTCTGATTGAAGGTCTTATACATAATCTCCTCAGTATCAGTCAATTCTGTGACAAAGGATGTGAAGTATTGTTCAAGAAGAAGAAATATTTGATCTCTAATTAAAAGAATGAGAAGCTGACTCTCAATGGATTTAAAAAGGGTGATTTGTTCGTAACTGACTGGAATTCTGCTGATGGTCAAGTAATGTGTTTTTATAGTAAAGCTTCTCTAGATGAAAGTTGGTTATGGTATAAGAAGCTCTCCCACTTGAACTTCAAGACCATGAATTCTTTGGTTAAGAGGGAATTAATGAGAGGTTTGCCTGAGATGGAATTCAGTCCTGATGGACTCTATGAAGCATGCGAGAAAGAAATTCAAAGAGGGCATCGCACAAGAAGAAGACAATGACTGACATCACTGGACAATTACAACTTCTTCACATGGATTTGTTTACACATGTCAATGTCATGTCTATGTCAAGAAAGAAATATGGCTTATTGATTGTTGATGACTATTCCGGATATACGTGGGTGTTATTTTTACATTCAAAGGATGAAGAAGCTAATATGATTATTGATCACATCAACAAGATTGAGTTAGAAGCTAGAGTGCCTGTGTGTACCATCAGATCAGATAATGGAATAAAATTTATAAATGCAAAGTTAAATGACTTTTGTGCCGAGAAGGGCATCTCAAGATAATTTTCAGCACCAAGGATATTACAACAGAATGGAGTGGTTGTGAGGAAGTATTGAACATTGGTTGAAGCTTCAAGGACTATGCTTAATGAAGCTAGTCTTTCTATCTACTTCTGGGTTAAAGTAGTTAACACTGCATGTTATGCTCAAAACAGAAACCTGATCAACAAGATGTATGAGAAGACCCCTTATGAGTTAATGGCTAACAATAAACCATTACTGAAATACTTTCACGTGTTTGGATGAAAGTGATTTATGCTTAAGGACGATGAACATCTTGGCAATTTTGATGCTAAAGCCGAAGAAGGTATCATTCTGGGCTATTTGCTGGAGTCAAAAGCATACAGGGTATATGTGATTAGTGATCGAAAGGTCGTGGAAAGCCTTAGTGTAACTTTTGATGATGCCAGAATCTTAAGTATTCAGAAGGAAGATAATTATGATAATTTTTATATTGAAGATCTTTCTAATGACAAAGATGAACCTGAAGATGTTTTAGACAATAATGATAATGATAATGGAAATGATCCTGATGATTATAATTCTGATGCAGATTCTAAAGGGAATGGACATGAGACAAGTAATGATAGTCAAACTATCTCTGGGACTAGTCCTCAACCTTTAAATTCTGGAGATCAAGCTGGAAATAACTCAAGGGGAGCAGATGAAGAAGCATAACAAGGATCTGCTAGTTAAAACTAACATAACTCTGGAAATGCTTAGTCATCAAGAGCTAATCTACCAAGACAGAAAGTATGGAGTAAAGATCATCCTTGGTATTTGGTACTTGGTGATCCAGATAGTGGAGTTCAGGCTAGAAGAGCTACAGTAACTGGATGCTTTTATTCTGGGTTTCTATCTCAAATGGAACCAAAGAAAGTAGATGAAACTCCTGGAGATCCGGATTGGGTGATTGCTATGCAAGATGAACTCAATTAGTTCGAGAGACATAAAGTGTGGAAGCTTCTACCCAGGCCTAAAGATAAATCTGTGATTGGCACTATGTGGGTTTTTAGAAACAAGCTTGATAAAGATGGAATTGTAAAAAGGAACACGGCGAGGCTAGTTGCTAAGGGATATTCTCAAGAAGAAGGGATTGACTACGACGAAACCTTTGCACCATTTGCTAGACTTAAAGCCATCAGGATGTTTTTAGCATTTGTAGCATATTCAAATTTCAAGGTATATCAGATGGATGTGATAAGTGCTTTCCTGAATGGTGAGCTTGAAGAAAAGGTCTATATAGAGCAACCTCATGGCTTCATAGATCCTGAGTTTGAAGATTTTGTCTATCTTCTCTTTAAGGCTCTTTATGGTCTAAAGGAATCGCCGAGAATATGGTATGACACTCTCTCAGAATTTCTTCTTGAAAATGGTTTCACTAGAGGTGTCATAGATAAGACTCTGTTTTACAAAAAGCATTGTGCAAGTCTATATTGACGACATTATATTTGGGTCTATGAATGATGCAATTTATGCAAGGTTTGCTAATCTTATGCAGAGTAGGTATGCGATGACTATGATGGGTGAGTTGAATTTCTTTTTTGGGCTTCAAGTGAATCAGAAGTCATATTGTATCTTCATTTGTCAAACGAAGTACATCAGAGATCTTTCGAAGAAATATAAGTTGGAAGATTCAACACCTGTAAAGACTCCGATGGCAGCTACCATAAAACTTGATCAAGACAAATATGGTAAGACGGTTGACATCACTAATTATTGAGGTATGATTGTATCATTGCTCTAGCTAACTGCAAGTCATCCAGATATTATGTTTGCAACATGCTTATGTGCACGGTTCCAGGCTGACCCAAAGGACTCTCATCTGATAGTCATAAAAAGAATCTTCATATATCTGAAGGGTACACCTAATCTAGGTATTTGGTATCCTAAATATATGGGCTTTGATATCATTGGCTACACAAATTCTGATTACGCTGGTTGTGAGATTGATCGGAAGAGTACTTCAGGAAGTTGTCAGTTTCTTGGAAGAAGATTGGTTTCTTTATTTAGTAGGAAGCATCATTCAGTTTCTACATTTACTAATGAAGTTGAATACATTGTTATTGGAAGCTGTTGTTCTCAAATTCTTTAGATGAGAAACCAACTTCGAGACTATGGACTTGATTTGAAGAATATTCCTATCTACTGTGACAATACAAGTGCAATATCAATCTCAAACAATCATGTTCAGCACTTAGGACCAAACACATTGATATAAGGTATCATTTCATTAGAGAGCATATAATGAATGGTATTTTGGAACTTTATTATGTTCTCACAATGGATCAAACTGTAGATATTTTCACGAAGCCACTTGATGAAGTTACCTTCAATAAATTGGTTAGTGAACTTGACATGTTGAATTTGTTTAATTAATTAGAAATCAACAAATGTAATTTGATGCGGGTAAACTTTACTACCCCTATGATGTCTCTTAGAGGGGAATGCAAGTATACATATTGTTGTGGAATTAAAACCTAAGTGTGTTAGTATTTAATGCTAGGGTTGGTGAGCTTCGAGCTTTAATGGCTACTCTTGCGTTCGGGACTATCGGTCCTTGCAAGATGCCTACGTGCCTACGTATCTCTGTGTTATAAAGAATCAAGCCAAAAACATAGTTCTAGGTTGAAGGGTGGAAAAGTCTCCAACTTAGATGGTAATTAGGAGTCCTATAAGGGAAGGAACTTCAGAACCTTCTGTGTAGGACTTTGAGTCCGTTTAGAACACATGTCTCTGCCCTTCCAGCCGTATTGGGCCTAGTTCTTGAATAATTTATGTTCGTGGACCGTGACGACCTCAACTGGTGGGCCTTGTCTACATAGGCCTTCTTGAGTCTGCTATGAGTCCAGACCAGACAGGTCTGTGCCGGACTTCAGACAAGAAGCCCAAGTGTATTTAATGTGTCTTTAAGATGTATTTTCTATCCATATCATTTGCCCCCAACTTCCGTGAATACTGCTCAAGTTTTTGTGGAGTTATAATGGTCTAATCGCTACTCGGGGTACTTTCGGCCCTTCGTGGGTATCGACCTTTCGCGGGTGTCGGCCCTTCATATGTATCGACCCTTCTCGGGTATCAGCCCTTCATGGGTATCGTCATTTTATCGTAAAGCGTGGAGCGACCTAAACATTTACAGTGACTTGCTTGTGCGAGTATACACACTTAAGGCCTTTGCACAAGCTATTTGGATAGTGTTTAACACTAAATGGCCCTCTACGGGGCTAAAAAGCGAGTGTTTATCACCCCTTAACCTTCGTCAAGGTTAATTTTAGGGTGAAAGCAGCTAACTGGCCCTAATCGGGGTTAATTTCCATGTACAAGCTGCTAATTAGGTTTAAAAGAGCCTAATTTTAAGCTAGAATGCACTAATTGGCCTTAATCGAGGCTAATCCACCTTAATCGGGGCTAATTAAGACTAATCAGTATGCATTAGACACTAATTATCCCTAATTCACACTAATTATAAGAGTGAATGGGTTAAACAACCCTAATCTAGGCTAATTTCGTCATATAAATCACTAATTCCCCTTAATTTGGGTTAATTACGCTTAATATTCACTAATTGGCCCTAATATGGGCTTAATATCAATAATCGGCCCTAATCCGGGCTTAATCCCAAAATCCTGAAAATTTAAAATTTTCCAAAATTTTTCTGAGTTTTTCCATTTTTTCCAAAAAAATTGAAAATTTTCGAAAGGGGGTCACCGGGGTCGAGCAGAACCTCCTGCTGTAGGAGGCTCTTCTCGGCCTCATGCCTTCAAATGGGGCTACTCGTCCACATGGAGGAGAACCACCTGGTCGGCCACTGGTCGGCCTGGAGCAGGTCCTCCTGCTCCGTGCTGTCCAGGGGTGCCTGCCCCTAATTTTTTTTGAAACTCTCACTTAGAGTTCAATTCTTCTACATACCTTGCCATGCCCTTGTTGCTCTTGGTTTTCCATGGAAAAGTCTTCAAATAGCCTGAAGAGTATGTTAGACGAGAGGGCGGACGAGTACCCCAGTACCGTCCATTTCGATGCATTTTATCACAGAAGTATGCTCCATGAGAAGGATGTCGAGGAGATTAAGTCGACTTACTCCTGGCCCGAATGCTTAAAGATTCGTAAGACTAAGCCAAGTGAGAGGGCTTGTAACCTCTGTCACCAAAGGCTCTTTGTGTTCAAGGCGGCCCTTAAGTCCGGGCTACGGTTTCCCCTGCACCCTTTCATTCCGAGGCTTCTAGCTAAACTCAAGATTCATCCATGCCAGCTTTACCCCAACGGGTGGTCTTTCATCATTCTGGTCATAGTGAGATGTCATGACTTAGGCATCCCCTTGAGTGTGACGATGTTCCATAATATTTTCACGATGAAGGCTTCTCCTTTGAATCGACCTGGTTGGGTCATGATACAACACAGAGCTCATGTTCCTCATATGGTGAACACCAATTCTCTTAATAACTCAAACCACAAGTGGAACAAGAAGTTTGTAGTCGTTGAGTGGAAGGATGGAGATTGGGGGCATACTTTAAACGTGACTTTAGCAGTTCAGTAATAGTTCTCATTTCATTCTCAACCTTTCGGATGCCGAGCTTCTAGCTCGAGATCTCCTCATTGATGATGACAGGAGAACCCCTTCTTGGGAGTTCGTAACAGAAGTCAAGCTTATTGAAGCTGGCCTTAGTTGCCTTTCTATAGAGGGTATTTATCTTTGTTTCCCCTTACTTTGTGCAAGTTTATTCTAATATCTGTTTTCTTTCCTTCTTGTTTCAGCTGCTGAGGCTCTCGATGCCATAACAAAAATGAGCAATGCTGTTACGGGCAGGATGGCCAGAGATGCAGCTAAGAAGGCCAACCATATTCCTAAGATTCCTGCCTTCCTTGAGGCATCGAGATCTGGTCAGAAGAGGACTAAAGACTTTGATGGGAATGCGAGGACCCCCTTTGAACCCGGATGGGGTATATCCACCAATGACTCCGTGTTCAGCAGTCCGGGACTTGCCCTTGAGTGGTCAAATAATTGCATTACTCCTCCTGACCTCCTATTTATCTCTTCTGGTGAGAAGCTCCTCGAGGCCGAGATGCTGAGGGCTCATGCCTTGTATCAGGTATACTTCTTCGTGTATGAATTTCATTTAAGTGCATTTTCCTTAGAATTTGAAAAACATTATAGGAATCACTCCTTGGGGACTCAGCCCTTCATACTTAAACATTTTATAACTAAACTCATATTTTCTTTGCCAGGCCAATGCCTACTTCACAGTGTCCTCCACTCAGGCTGTCAAGATGAGAGGCGACTATGCTACACTACATACTTCCATGAACAAAATGACTATCTTCGTGGGGGAGTGGGAGTCCAAAGCTCATGAAGTAGAGGGTAAACTCACTGTCCTGGAGAGGAAATATGCCAGTTCAGAGGAGAAGAGGAAGAAGGAATAAAAAGACCTCGAGGAGCTTATCACAAATTCTCTAGGTTCACCAAAATGATAAACGAACATGATAATGAGATACGCTCTGTTAACCTGGCCATAGGTTGGAAGAGGGGAATCAGAGACGCTCAGGGCATATGGCCGGATGTGGTCGATCCAAGTCTTTTATCTTGCCCCTGGAAGCTACCTGTTATGGATCCATCCGGACAAGCTTCCAGATCTGTGCCCTCGACTCCTCGTATGAGGTCTCAATTGAGTTTTAGTCACAAGGGTTCCGGTTCTAAGGGTAAGGCCCCCTCGGGTAGCCCTACCTCCCGAGCAGCCCTTCGTGGGAAGATGAGGGAGCCGATTCCAGGGAGCAGCGGTTCTTCTTTAGAGGAAGGCTCAGATGGCGAAGGGGAGGATTCTTCTGATGAGTGAATGTTATGGCCTTGCATGGCTCTGATTTCCGCATATGGCTTTTATTTTTAGAACTTATTTATTCGAACATTATTGGTCTGTAATCTATTGGTCCTTCGGGACTTTAACTTATGATCCTTCGATATCCTTATCTATGCAACTCGTTTAGTTCTATTTCATACTTGTCTTTTATTTTCAGCATTTGGTCCTTCGGGACTTGCATTCTTTAGATGCTCGTACTTAAATAAGTTGATAGACAAGATAATAGAAATAAACTTGCATAAACAGATAGTATCTCTAAGAAATGGGTTTAACTCTTAAATAAGATGGTTTCGTCGACATTAATTATAAACTTAATACTAAGTACTAGGAACATATAGTGAATGTCCTAAAGATAATAAACCTTCAGGTTTGAAGCATGCCAAGTGTGAGGCACTTCATCACTATTCAGGGTCTCTAACTTGTAGGATCCTCGTCCCAATATCTTCCTGACCTTATAAGGTCCTTCCCAGTTAGGGGCTATCTTTCCTCTCTCCCATACTCCTGATGCCTCAATCTTCCTCAAAACTAAATCTCCTGGTTGAAAGAACCTTTCTTTAACCCTTCTATTATAATAGAGGGAGGCTCTTCGTTGATGATCTGCATTGCGGGCGTTGGCCTCATCCCTTACCTCGTCAAAGAGATCGAGGGCGAGCCTCATGCCTTCTTCGTTGGTGTCTGGCTCATAAGCTTTGATCCTAGGGGATCTATGAGTGATCTCAAGGGGAGCTACTGCCTCGGCTCCGTAAGCCAGGATGAAAGGGTAGCTTCAGTTATCACTTTACAGGTGGTACGATATGCCCATAGTATAGGCAGCAACTCATCCACCCAAGCGTTTCTCGAGCGTTCAACCTTCTTCTTAAGTCCATCAAGGATGATTCTGTTAGCAACTTCCGCTTGCTCGTTTTCCTATGGGTGTGTAACCGAGGTGAAGCGGAGTTCTATGCTGTTATCATCACAATACTCTCTGAATTCTATATTATCAAATTATTTCCCATTATCCGTGACGAGGATGCATGGGATTCCATATCGGCATATCATATTCTCCCAGAATAATAAGGTAATTTGCTTCGTGGTTATCTTGTCTAGTACTTTAGCCTTAATCCACTTTGTAAAGTAGTCTATGGCTACCACAATGAACTTCCTCTGTCACGATGCTACAGGAAATGGTCCAAGTATGTCCATTCCCCACATTGCAAAAGGGATGGGTGTGTTGATAGATGTAAGCCTCTCTGGGGGCTGTCATACTATTGGAGCGTGCCTCTGGAATCTATCAAATTTTTTCACGTAAGCCTTTGCATCGGCTAGCATAGTTGGCCAGTAGAATCCCAACCGAGTTATCTTGTGAGTGAGGGCCCTGCCCCCTAAGTATTATCCATAAATCCCTTTATAAGCTTCCTTAAGTGTCTCCTCTGCTTCAAGAGGTCTCAAGCACTTCAGGTACGGAATAAAAAAGGACCTTTTGTAAAGAAGGCCTTCAATCAATGAGTATCGCAATGCTCTAACCGATAGCCTGCGTGCCTCCTGTGCATCATCGGGGAGCCACCCAGTCTCTAAGTGGGTCTTAATTGGGTCTATCCAACAGCTTGTCACACTAAACGGTGCTACCAGATTTATGACATGAATAGTAGGGGTCTTCAAGACCTAGAAGTAGATTCTTCTCGGATAGTTCTCGATTTTAGATGAGGTGAACTAAGATAAGGCATCCGCCGTAGTGTTCTCCTCCCTCGGAACATGTTCTGCATACCATTCATCGAATTGAGTCAGTATTCCCTTTACGATTCTCAGGTACTTGGCCATAGTATCATCCTTGGCCTCAAACTCTCCATTAACTTGAGCAACTAAAAGTCTTGAGTCTCCACATACATTCAGATTTGTGGCCCTCATGGCTCTAGCCAAGCCTAAGCCAGCTATCAATGCTTCATATTCTGCTTCTTTGTTCATAGTTGGGAAATCCAACTTCAAAGCATACTTAATCATAAACCCATTAGGGCTTTTTAAGACTAGGCCTGTACCACTAGATTTTTATTTTGGACGCTCAGTCAAAATGGAGAACCCAATACTTTTTCAAGGTTGTTTCTTCATCCTTTTCCTTCTCTCCTCCTTCTGGGGTTACTATCTCTTGCCCCTCGACTTCTTTGTCGTTAATGGTGCATTCGACCATGAAGTCTACTAAGGCCTGAGCCTTGATGTCCGTTCGAGGCTTGTACTTGATATCAAATTCTCCTAATTCAATTGCCCACTTGATGAGCCTTCCACTGGCCTTCGGGCTATGAAGAACGTTCTTCAAGGGTTGGTCCGTCAGGACTTCGATCTTGTGAGCCTGGAAGTATGGTCTCAACTTCCTCGAGGCTGTGATGAGAGCAAGCGCGAACTTCTCCGTGGTGGAGTAATTCAACTCTGCTCCATGGAGCACCTTGCTTACATAGTATACAGGATTCTAGAGCTTCAGTTCTTTCTTCACGAGGACTACACTCACGGCTTGTTCAGATACCGCAAGGTACAAATAAAGAGTGTAATCCAGACTTGGTTTGGCCAATAATGGGGCTTCACTCATATACTTCTTTAGCTGTTCAAAGGCCTCTTGGCTCTCAACTGTCCATTAAAACTTCTTCACCTTCTTAAGGGTTTTGAAAAAGGGATGGAATTTATCTCCGAACTTAGAGATGAACTTCCCTAGAGCTGTAATTCTTCCTGTCAGCTTCTGAATGTCCTTGATGGAGTGTGGTGGCTCCATGTCTAGGATGGATTTGATCTTATTAGGGTTGGCCTCTATTCCCCTCTTAGAGACCATGTAACCCAAAAATTTTCCAGACCTAATGCCAAAAGCACACTTGGCTGGGTTTAACATCATCTTGTGGTGCCTCGGTACTTCAAATGCCTCTATGAGGTGACTAATATGATCGGCCTAGCTTAGGCTTTTGACTAACATGTCATGGACATAGACCTCCTTGGTCTTCCCAATTAGATGGGCAAATATCTTGTTTACCAATCTTTGGTAAGTAGCTCCCGCATTCTTAAGTCCAAAAGCCATAATAAGATAACAAAATACACCAAAGTCAGTTATGAAAGATACCTTGGAGGTGTCATCTTTGTGCATTTTAATCTGATTATAACCTCTAAAACCATCCATAAAACTTAGCATCTCGTGTCCAGCAGTGGCGTCGATCGGGTTATCAATCCTTGGTAGGGGATAACAGTCCTTGGGACAAGCATCATTCAAGTCAGTGAAGTCAATGCATATCCTCCACTTCCCATTGGCCTTCTTAACCATTACGGGGTTTTCCAACCACTCAGGGAATTGTACTTCCTCAATGAAACCAGCTTCTAAAAGCTTCTTGACCTCCTGCTTCATGGCTTCCAGCCTATCAGGGGCGTAAGTTCTCTTCTTTTGTTTCACAACCTTTCGAGTTGGGTCAATGTTCAATCTATGAGTTATAAGATTCGGGTCAATCCCAGGCATATCAGCTGCTGTCCAAGCAAACACATCACTGTTCTCATGGAGGAAAGTTGTCATTTGGCCCTTCAAGGGCTGGTCCGGAGATGCCCAATATACATGACCTTCTACGGGTCTAAGGGGTCTAGGGAAATTGGGACCAAGTCCTCGGCTGGCTTCCCTCTCAGTTCGTCATTTTTTCGGACATCTGTCTTCTATGGGAAGGACCTGCACCCCGGTTCCATCGGGCCTAAGTGCTGTAACGTAGCAACTGCGGACCATCTTTTGATCTCCTTTCGCTTCTCCAATACCATTCCTAGTTGGGAACTTCAGTACCATACGGTAGGTTGAGGGCATAACCTTAAAAGCATGGATCCTTGTTCTACCCATGATAGCATTGTAAGTAGAGGTTGCCTTGACAACCTGAAAGTTCAACATCTGCGTGACCTCCCTGGGCTCTTCCCCGATAGTTACGGGAAGTCATATTTCTCCTTCAACTTTGCATTCCACATGGTTAAACCCGTAGATGGGTGTGTCAGATGGATTTAGTTGAGAATCAGTGTAGCCCATCCTTATAAATGTATCATGGAACAGAATGTCCACGGAAGCTTCATTTTCCACCAGGACCCTCATAACAGGACAATTTCCAATTATCAGAGTGATTACTAGAGGATCCAACTGAGGAAATTTCAAACCTTCAAGGTCTGGATCACCAAATTCAAGCGTCATCTCTGACTTAGAATGCATATACGGCTCTCCAATTATGCTCATCACTTCTCTCGCATAAGCTTTTCGGGAGTTTCTTGTAGTACCAGCTGCTGTAGGACCTCCTGAGATCATATTAATTACTGGCCCTCGGGGCTGCGGGTTGTTACCCCTTCGATCGTCATCTCTTCGATCATTATCTCTCTTTTGGCCTCCATCCTCTTCACCCTTGGTGAAACGTCCCAACTTTCCCCTTCGGATCAAATACTCAATCTTATCCTTGAGTTGCCTACAATCGTCAGTATCATGACCAACATCTTTGTGAAATCTACAGTACCGACTCTTGTCTCTCTTCTCGGGGTCTCCCCTTAGTGGCTTCGGCCATTTGAAGTGGTTGTCCTTCTCAATTTCCATAAGGATTTGGCTCCTTGGAGCGTTCAACCTTGCATATTCAGTGAACCTTGGTTGCTGATTCTTCTTAGAAGAAGAGGTGTCAGAGTTTTTTCCAATTCATGGATACTTGTCCTTGCCATCGTACATCTGATCCGTCTTCCGCTTCTTGTTTCCAATAGGTTCATTATTCACAGACGTCTTCTTCATACTCTCCTCCACCTTGATATACTTTCCGGCTCTATCCTGGAGCTGCATCATGCTTTCGGGAGGGCACTTAACCAGGGACATCTTAAAGAACTCATCTCTAGTCCATTGTTGTAGGGCTATTAATGTGAATATGAAAGGAAATTTGGTTGAGGATCAGCCTATTAATCTGTTGCTCACTACAATGGGGTTTGACAATGGATGATATAAAACTTTTGTTTTGAGATAAACTATGAGTAGTTTTTCTTCCCTCTAAACTTCAATTACTGGATTGTTTTGAAGGTTAGATTCGAATTACTTAGTTTCTGGATTGATCTAAGCAATTTGAGATTCAAAGTTCACGTTTCTGGATTGATCGTGTTCTTTTGAAATATCCTCTTCTTCTCTTATCCCTTTTCTTCTTTCTTATTTTTGTTTCTTTATGGTGCGATCCACATCAGCTATCATAACTACCTTATCATCAAGATCAGGGACCTTCAAAGCCTCCTTCGTAAATTGATTCAGATATTCTCTCAGGGACTCCTTTGCTACTTGGACTATGCCCATGAGAGAGGCTGAACTCTTCCCGTGTACTCTGCCACTTATGAACTGCTTAATAAAAGCTTGGCTCAAGTCCTTAAAGGATCCAATAGAGTTTGGGGGCAGTCGACTGTACCACCTTTGAGCCATACCCTATAGGGTTTGAGGGAAGTCCCAACACTTAATAGTATCATTCACGGGCTGTAGCAATAGGGCAGTAGAAAACATCCTAACATGATTAGCAGGGTCGCCAGTACCATCGTATGCTTTGATGGTGGGCATCTTGAACTTCCTTGAGATACAGGCATTCATTATCTCGTCAGTGAATGGTGGGTTTGGATCATCAGGATCTCCTAGGGGCATAAGATCACTGGAATCAGCCCTTGGGGCAACAACCCTCCTTGGTATTGGACCATCCAGGTCTATGATTGGAGGAGGATCTCTCTGCCTTAGAGCAAGTGAGGGTCTCAGATTCAGATGCATCTTCAGGTCACGCTTCAGCCTTTGGATCTCAGCTTCATGAGCCCTGATCCTCTCTTGAACATCTTGGGGATTCATCCCTTGAGTGCTCCTAGGCCGTTGTTCAGTATCAGCCATCGGCTCTTTGCCAGTATGCCTCCTTCTCGGAACAACATATGATGATTCAGAGTTATTAGTATAAGATCCAGGGAACTCTTGATCCTTCGGAATAGGAGCCAAGCCACGTATGTATTGGGGCGTCCGCCCTTGTGCTTCACTCCTATTAGAGTGTCCACTCCCTCCAACTTGGGTATAGAGGCATCCCGTAAAGGGGGTTAGTAGTCACAATCATTGAGTACTCATACCCAACGGGTTGAGAGTTCACAGGTGCATGTAGCTACTGAAATTAGGGATTCATCCCTTGAGGAGCCGGGGAATTCGTCCCTTGTGGCTGAGCCTCATTTTCCCCTACCAGGGTTCCTCCTTGGGTGGAGGCATAAGTTGAGTGCGGTGGTACTTCCACCACTGTTGCGATCCTTCGCAATGGGACAGGAGTGTCTGTTCCACTATTGTTTCTGCTCTGTGTATTCACCATGGTTGTTGTAGTCTTTCCCAACTATGGCGCCAAATGTTGTGGAATAAAAACCTGAGTGCGTTAGTATTTAATGCCAGGGTTGGTGAGCTTCGAGCTTTAATGGCCGCTCTTGCATTCGGGACTATCGGTCCTTGCAAGATGCCTACGTATCTCTGTGTTGTAGAGAATCAATCCAAAAACGTCGTTCTAGGTTGAGGGTTAGAGCCCTTTATATAGAGGTGAGTCTAGGGTTAGACTTCTGTTGTGAGACTTGGTGGACAAGTCTCCAACTTAGATGGTAATTAGGAGTCCTATAAGGGAAGGAACTCTAGAACCTTCTGTATAGGACTTTGAGTCTGTTTAGAACACATGTCTCTGCCCTTCCAGCCATATTGGGCCTAGTCCATAAACAACTTGTGTTCGTGGACCTTGACGACCTCAGCTGGTGGGCCTTGTCTACATAGGCCATCTTGAGTCTGCTCTGAGTTCGGACCAGACAGGCCTGTGCTGGATTTCAGACAAGAATCCCAAGTGTATTTAATGCAACATTTAATGTGTCTTTAGAATGTATTTTCTATCCATATCACATATCTATTTTCATTGTATTTATCCTTGTTTGTAAACTGTTTTCAAGCTAACTGATTACTATGCGTTACATGTTATATGCTAATGGTAAGTAAGTTAGAATTTTTGAAGCAGTATATGAGTTGTTTGAATGTTTACATGGTATATCTTTTTCTATGATGCAAACACACATGATATTGATATTTATTTTAGCACACACACATCTTGATCCTATTGTACTCTAATTTTAGATCTTGTCATAACTCTGATTGATATGATTTAAGATTCTGTGTGATTAGATACTGCATGATAATCTAGTTTTAGATTCTGGGTAACCTTGATAGTTGATTCCTGAGTTACTCTATCTCTCTGTTTATGTTGTGCTAGAATAAATGTGTAGCATAACTAGTGATAGTTGTGTCAGGAGTAGAATTTAATTGGTTCAGTCTTATCTTGACTAATAAATATGTGTATACTTGTTGATTGTACTCTTGGAATAACTAATTGATTTTATGACTTTGAATGTTGACTTTGTTGGACCTAATCAATCATGCATTATTTATCTTTGATGATCGTGCTTTGCTTTAATCTCAGTTCTGGATATTAGATCCTGGTATGGTTATAAAACTCTGATTATTTTATGCAAATCTTATAGTTTAGAACAACATTTGTTAGGTCCCGAATTATCGTAGAAGGGGGGGGGGGTTGAATACGATAATCACTAAATTAAAAATTCTTTCAAATGTTTAGCGGATATAAGATTTAGTGCTCGGTTAGTGGTTCCGTGTTCTTGAGGTGAATATTGTTTGGAACAATAAAACGAGGAACACAAGATATTCGGGGAAATATATATTCGTATATAAATCCTCGAGGGGTGTTGCTACACTCCGGTAAATAAATTAACCGGCTACAATCTAAGAACAACAAAGTTCCTAGCTTCTACAAAGATTAACAAATTAAATCCTATACAATGATCTAGCTTCTGTTTGTCTAAGGATTTAATTACCGGGTAACGATTATAATGCCCTTATGAATATACAAGAGTTAAATCAGGCATTATAACGTTACTCCGGTGAGAAGTTAAACGAATATCAATGTGCTGAGCTTCTCCGTATTCTCTTTGTTTCTTGTTTTCATCACCTCTCATTAGAGAGAAGATGAACATAACTTATAATAATAATAATTATTGATTGTTATATATTCTGCTCCTCTGTGTAGACTTTCAAATTCATTGGATAGGTGGCAGTCTTGTGACCACACAATCCTTTTAATTTGCTGCAAGTAAGTCAATGAATTTCACAACTCTTCTATGGCAACTTGAGCAACCTTCTATGGCGACCGGTGCTTCTGTAATGCTCTAAGGCGACTGCTGGTGTTCTATGTTGACCAAGTAAGCTCTATGGCGACCAGGTGAACTCTATGGCGACCAGGTGAACTTTATGGCGACCAGGTGAACACTTGAAGTTTTATGGCGACCAACCAAGGCCCTATGGCGATCATGTAGCCACTGTATCTTTTTCTATGGCGACTAGGCTCTATGGCGACCACTGGTGCCTTAGAGAATCTCTATGGCGACCACTGTGGTGCCTTAGAGAAATTCTCTACGGTGACCAGTTCTGTGGTGACCATAGTTTATCCTTGTATACACTTCTATGGCGACCTGTGAGAAGACTCTCATGCCTTAGAATGTTTCTGCTTTTGTTTAACCTTTCTTCACTGCATCAACATTTTCTTCTGTAACTGAATTAAAATCCCTTCTTGTAAACTGATGTTTGGTGCACTGGTCTGGTTCACAAACAACTAACATTGAGAGAACCTAATTCAATTTGTCTTGTGTTTCTGAGTTGATACATATTGGTTGAATATCCATTGCTTCTAACACTGACCGTCAATAAACAACTGTACTTTCACTAGAATCCTTTCTGGTACTTTAAACAACATCTTCATTGCTACTACAATCTTGAACATTTCATTCACTGTTCTTCACCAATGCTTGAACATATAAATGAGCTCTTGTCAGTGAGTATAACTTCAAGATTGCAGCTGTCTTCTTTAACCTCTGTTTATACCATGTCTTCAATTCTTCAGATTCCTATGCTTCATACACTGTCCATCTTCAATCAATGCCAATACACTAAAATCTTCCGGTAGCACTTTATACACTGAATTTTCATCATTTCTGAAACCCTGAAAGTCTTTAACCTTTATTCTTCACCGAGGCATGAACATATTAATGAACTTCTTTCAGTGACCTAGTAAACAGACTTCAAGCCTTCTTCTAATCTTTTGATTTTTTGTATTTTCCTTGTCTTCATTCATCCTGATTTCTTGTGTAGTCGTAGTATTATTAACCTGTCCTGTTCTAATGTTGTTCTCATGTTGAGTTATCACATAACTGCTCATACAGCTACGCAGTCTCACCAACAATCTCCCCCTATTTGATTGTTAAACCTAACAAACAAATTAAATAGAGAGGATAACTCAACTAACAACTAGAAAAAGTAATGTACCAGGACTTGTAAATAATGCTACTGGTTTTCTGGATCAAATACGACATTTCCAGATTTCTGGAGTAACTGAAATGAAAGATGCTTGTTCCTCTAGCACTGAACTGATCTTCAAGTAGTTTTATCTTCATTTCCTTGGTTCTTCAAATCTCTTCCAGATAACACTTCTCAGTTTTGAAGTAATCATCTGCAACTTCTTTTGTACAACCAAATTTCCTGTTGAGAAGCGCATATCTCTCTTGCTTCTCCTCCTATGAGAATCAACTGCTTTAAAGGAGAAAACCTTCATTTACCACATCTCCCGTACAATAGGATCCGCAGATAAAAACCAATGGTACTCCCATGTTGGAAAACAGCTTCTCCCCTTATGAAGAATAGTGATGAACCGAACCACTTCTTCTGATTACTAGGAAATTACCTTGTGTTTTACCACCTCTCCCGTAAAATAGGATTCGTAGTTACAAACAACAATGGTGTGGTGTAGTGTACATGTGCTTTACCTTTTTCCTCCTTCCTACTATTTCTCCCCCTTAGTTGAGGAATCCTTCAAACTATTACTTAAGCTTTTATCTCCCCCTTAGAGAAGGAATCTATGCCGTTGTCTGAAGAAGTTCTCATATTTTACTTGGTTGGAAAATAAATAACAAGTCAGAGTTTGATCAACCATGTCCCGTTAAATGCTGTAAGAATGACTTCACTGTTGATCATCATGTTCACCAATCTTCCCAACTCCTTATACCTCCCAAATATGAGATCACCAATTGTTACCAATTATTAGCTCCCAACTTGTTAAGTCCTGAAGTATTCTAATCCAATATGTAAATTTTAGGTCCCTAAGAGTTAGGTTCCAATCACAGACAGATTCGAGACCCAAAGTATTGAGAACCATGTTTAGGGATAGGGAATGAGATATGGTGTTTGTCTTGCTTCCTCACTGTGAGTGTGTGATTCTGTTTCGTGTACCTCATATGTGTTTCACTCTTCTCTCCACTCGTGTTTACACTCATTCTCACAAGTGTATCACTCCTCTCATAGCTCCAAAATCCAGCTGTACCTGCAAGGAAAATCACCTTAGCCATCCTTAAGGAGGTCACATGTGGTGCAATGGGAGTTCGCAAATCCCCATCCTCGTTAGACTCGTCAGATGAATCTGAGTCATAGTCTACAAGTTTCTAGTTTCCTTTTGAGGGTTCCATATTTGAACTCTGGGAAGGTAAACAAAGATCCAAAGAATTTAGCATAAAGATCAAAGTTCCCTTCTAATGTCTGTGAAGTTATTTCCTTGTGACTCATTAGGTAAATCTAAATCATTGTCAACAAGTTGCCGATCTGTGCCTATGTCAGATCCACTATCCATAGATGCATCCAGGGGATTTAAGCCCGGGGAGGTAGACAATGACCATTGATATATGGCTATTGGATCAGTATCCTCTCCTAACACCTGTAAAGGCACTTGGTCCATTAAAGCACCTTGAACAATCGAATCTCACCGTAAAATGGTCGAAACTCTTATTTCTGTCAACTCTTCCTTTGTATGTGTAACCAATCCTTGTGCATCAAAAATTGTTTATATTTGAGGTGGTGACACTACATCGGATACCCTGACTGACAGGAGAATTTCAATAGACGCACCCTGTTGAGAGGATGAATCTAGTAACTGCTTTTCTGCCTTTTCAGCCATTACATCTTTTTGAGAAGATGTATGGGGGCTAGCAGTTGCCTCGGTTTAAGTACTACTCATCTTTGTAAGAGACAGAGCTGCTGGGTTGACTTTAGAACCTTCCTTATGTGGTGCACTAAGGCACTTTCTCCCTCACGCTCATTCATAATTAATTTTAGTGATAAGAGAGTGTTGGTTGGTTCTGTTTCTGTGTTTGTCTTTATAGTCTGGGATAGAAGTTGTGGGTTTTCAACCTCATGACTATCAAATGAAAGAATGCCATTGGAGGCTGAACCTGCATCACAGAGCATATGGAAATATAAAGATAAAATGCACTTAAGATCTATAATGAATGAAAATTATGCATTTAATCTTTTGAGAGAAACGATGTACAATAGTGATTTCACAAAGATTTTAATGAAATAACTAATCACCAATGTAGAAAGAAGTTTGATTTTCTCCTAAAACTGTTCTAGTGCACAAGTCTGTTTTTATGCCTAAAAAGATAAATAATTTGATAAGACATAGACTGATGAACTAGCAATATTAAGAAGAGAAAGAAATTTTTTGTCTTTCATTATGAATGGTTTTTGTAAAAACATTGATCACTTAGGGTAAAGTCTAAGCAATTATCATTCATATCAAAAGCTCCATAATCTATCATTATAAGATTATATTCAACAAAATTGTTTATTGATAAATATCCTTAATATGATTGACTATTATGCTAATTTCAAATTGTAGTAAATCTTTCAGATATAGCAACTCATATAAATCCACTAGAACTTAAAATCTCACAATTATCTACAATAAAATATTAACAACATATCATTGACTGATACTTGTAAAGTACCTTAGATACCAATAATTATGTTGCATCCTATTTTAAATATTAAAATAAGATATCAATGAATTAAATACCAATTATCTATCAAAAAGAAATCAGCATTCAATTTCATATATCATACAATTGTTAACTCCTAACAACTGTAATATCTCAAACAATATTGGTTCGATAAATAAAGAAACAATAACCAACACTTGTTTGCAATCTTAGAAAAATATTCTAAGTTCCATATACTTTGATCCATGGAGTATTGCATCTATTATCAAAGTGTTTAGGAATTTGCAAATAAGTATAAAAATTATTCTAACTTGACAACATATGGTTACTTCTAATAAAGCAATCAAACATTATAACCATAGTGTACTTAGGAAAAATTTCCACACTTTCTATATGATAGGGAATGAAGTAAACCCTGATTGCTTAAATAATATCACATTAATTGTATTAAAATTGGGCTGGTTGTTAAGCCCATTAAAAGAGTCCTAGGACCCTTGATAGGGGCCCAAAAATAGCCTAGGAATATAATTGGTGTTAAAATTAATTAGACCAGATACGGTCCAATAACGAAGCCCAATTAGTAAGGGCCCAAAACCCTGAATATTAATTAATTTTGTAATTAATTAATAAGGGATAAATCAACTATCAAGATGAGTCCCAATGAGGATATAAATCCTTGAAGATTATCCCCCAAGGGACCTAATAGGATAAGGAATCAGTTTCCTACTTCCTAGGACTCAAAAGTCCATTCTAATTCTAAGACTTGCCCACCAAGTCTCCTAACCCAAGTCCAATTCAATGACTCCCAACACCTATATAAGAGGTCTCACCCCCATCAATAAGAACTACATTTTTTGGCTTGATTCTCTAACTCACGGAGATACGTAGGCATCTCGTAAAGGCAGAGTTAAGCTACGAAACACGAGAGCAGCCATTGAAGGCCTTGAGCTCCCGAACCTAAGTAATAAATACAACAATTAATATACCCTGAGTTTTTATCCATAACATTTAGCGCCGTCTGTGGGAAAGCACAACAACAACCATGGCGAGAACACGGAGTGGAAACAACACCCTTGGAGGTACACCAGCTGCGACAACCCAAGCGATTTCGTCAATAGTGGAGGTACCTCCGTATTCAACCTATGCCGCCACCCAAGGAGGAGCCCAGGTAGGGGCAACTGAACCTCAACCTCAAGGGACGATTCCCCCGGCTCCTCAATGGACGAATTCCCAACTTCAATAGCTGCATACACCTGTGAATTCTTGACCCGTTGGGTATGAGTATTCAACTATTGTGACCACTAATCCCCCTTATGGGATGCCCCTTTACCTCGAGGTTGGAGGAAGTGGACATGCTGGACAGAGTAAAGAACGGGGGCAAACACCCCCTACATACAAGGTTTGGCACCTATCCCGGAGGATCATGAATTTTTTGGTCCTTATACTAAGAGAGACTCCGAATCTTCGGATGATGAAGTGGCCCCAAGAAGGAGCGTGCTGGAAAAGAGCCGATGCCTGATGGTAACCAACGTCCCAGGAGCACCCGAGGGATGAATCCCCAAGAAGTGCAGGAGAGAATAAGGGCTCATGAGGCTGAGATTCAAAGGCTGAAACACGACTTGGAGACGCACCAGGCTCCTAGACCCCCACTACCACCTCGAGGGAGAAATCCTCCTCCAATCATAGACCTGGGAGGTCCGTCACAAAGTAGGACTGTAGTCCCAATAGTTGATCCAAGCAATCTTCTTCCCCTTGGAGATCCTGATGATCCTACTCCACCATTCACTGAAGAGATAATGAGTGCCCATATCTCAAGGAAGTTCAAGATGCCCACTATCAAAGCTTATGATGGCACTGGAGATCCCGTTAACCATGTCAGGACATTCTCTAATGCACTGTTATTACAGCCCGTGAACGATGTTATCAAGTTTTGGGCCTTTCCTCAAACCCTGTCGGGAATGGCTCAAAGATGGTATAACCATTTGCCTTCGAATTCTATTGGGTCTTTCAGAGAGTTAAGTCAAGCTTTTATTAAGCAGTTCATCAGTGGGAGAGTACATGAGAAAAGCTCAGCATCCCTCATGAGCATTGTGCAAGGAGCAAAAGAGTCCTTGAGAGACTATCTGAATCGTTTCACCAAGGAAGCCTTGAAGGTCCCGGATCTTGATGACAAGGTGGCTATGATAACACTGCAGCAGAGAACTAGGGATGAGTTCTTCAAAATGTCGTTGGCCAAGCGCCCTCCTGAAAGCATGTTACAGCTCCAAGATAGGGCTGGGAAGTACATCAAGGTGGAGGAGAGCATGAGGAAGGCAGTAGTAAGTAACGAGCCTACTGGAGGCAAGAAGCGGAAAACTGATCTGGAGTATATTGCTAAGGACAAGTATCCTAGAACTAAGCAAAACACTGACTCGACCCCGAAGAAGGGAGGACCTGGGAAAAAGTTCACTGAATATGCTAAGTTGAACGCTCCTAGAAGGCAGATTTTGATGGAAATTGAGAAAGATAGAGATATTCGTTGGCCTAAACCCCTGAAGGATGATCCTACCAAGCTAGATAAGAGCAAATATTGCAGATTTCACAAGGATGTTGGTCATGACACCGATGAGTGTAGACAATTGAAAGATGATATAGAGTTTCTTATTCGAAAAGGAAGGTTGAGTAAGTATACTAGAGATGGAGGAGATAGGAATAACAATGGGAGAAGGAACTTTGATGATCGTAGGAGGGACCAAGATGATCAGGGGCGAAATCCCCAGCCTAGGGGACCAGTGATAAATGCAATCTCCGGAGGACCACGACCCTGAGGGCCTGTGATAAATACAATATTTGGAGGACCGACTGCTGCTGGTTTATCCAAGAACTCAAGAAAAGCATATACTAGAGAAGTTATGCATATTGTTGGGGAAGCCCCGAAGAGGGCCATGACATGAGTGATAATGGCATTTGATGATTCTGACTTGGAAGGTGTGAAATTTCCTCATGGCGACCCGCTGGTCATAACACCGTTAATAGGGAACAACCCGGTGAAGAGAGTCCTTGTAGATAATGGTGCTTTAGTGGATATCTTGCTCCATGACATCTTTTTAAGGATGAGTTATAATGATTCTCAATTGACCCCAACTGATATGCTGATATATGGATTTGCAGGAGTGGAATGCCCCGTGGAAGGGATAATTAAGTTGCCAACAACCATAGGTCAGGAACCAAGGCAAGCAACACAGATGTTGGACTTTGTGGTGGTGAAGGCTAGTTCAACTTACAACGCGATTATGGGAAGAACAGGGATACATGCCTTCAAGGCAGTCCCATCTTCCTACCATTCAGTTATGAAGTTTCCCACCCGAAATGGGATTGGAGAAGAGAGAGGGGATCAAAAAATGGCTAGAAATTGTTATGTGGCCTCTTTGAGGGCAGATGGAGTTTGGAGGCAGGTTCTGCCTATTGAAGATTTGGATATCCGAGAGAATGATGAGAAAAGGGGAAATCCATCAGAAGACTTGGTTTCAGTTCCTTTAGCCCCCGAGGATCCTGAGAAAGTAACTTTCGTTGGAGCCATACTAGAGGAGCCCCTTGGAGGGAAGTTGATGAAATTTTTACAAGAAAATAGTGATGTGTTTGCATGGTCAGCAGCCGATATGCCAGACATAGACCCGTAATTGATCACTCATAAGCTGAATGTGGATCCAAATCGAAAGACTGTGAAATAAAAGAAGTTTTTCTCCAGAGAGGCAAGAAGCTATCAAACAGGAAGTAGAGAAGCTCTTAGAGGCTGGTTTTATTGAAGAGATTCAGTTTCCAGAATGGTTAGCTAACCCTGTAATGGTGAAGAAGGCAAATGGAAAATGGAGAATGTACGTGGACTTCACTGATCTAAATGATGCATTCCCAAAGGATTATTTCCCAATGCCAAGGATAGATACATTGATAGATGCTACTGGTGGACATGAGATGCTGAGCTTTATGGATGGATTTAGTGGATACAATCAAATCAAGATGCACAAGGACGACATCCCAAAGGTATCATTCATCACTGACTTTGGTGTTTATTGTTATCTTGTTATGGCATTTGGTCTCAAGAATGCATGAGCCACCTATCAAAGGTTGGTAAATAAGATTTTTAAGGATATTATTGGCAAGACCATGGAAGTTTATGTCGATGACATGTTAGTCAAGAGTCTAGTAAAGACTGACCATATAACCCATTTGAGGGAAGCTTTTGAGGTCCTGAGATACCACAAGATGATGTTAAATCCTGCAAAGTGTGCTTTCGGAGTGTGATCTGGAAGGTTCTTGGGATTAATGGTCTCCAAGAGAGGAATCGAGGCCAATCCCGATAAAATAAAGGCAATCCTGGACATGGAGCCACCAAAGACTATCAAAGATGTTCAAAAGCTCACTGGAAGGGTTGCTGCATTGGGGCGATTCATCTCCAAGTCTGGGGATAAGTGCTTGTCGTTCTTCAAGTCCTTGAAGAAGGTTAAGGATTTTGTATGGAGTGAGGAAAGCCAAAAGGAATTTTAAGAGTTAAAGAAATATATGGCCTAGGCCCCGTTGTTGGACAAGCCAGCTTTGAATGAAGTTTTATACTTGTACTTGGCCGTTTCAGAGAATGCCTAAAGCGCTGTATTGGTTAAGGAGGAACTTAAAATCCAGAAACCCGTATACTATGTCAGCAAAATTCTGCATGGAGCTGAGTTAAATTATTCAACTATTGAGAAGTTAGCTTTAGCCTTGGTAATGGCTTCAAGAAAGTTGCGTCCTTACTTTCAGGCTCATCAAATTGAGGTGCTAACAAATTAGCCCTTGAGAAATATTATTCATAGTCCCAAGGTTAGTGGGAGGCTGATCAAGTGGGCAATAGAGTTGGGAGAATTTGACATCAAGTACAAGCCACGAACGATAATAAAAGCCCATACATTGGATGACTTCGCGGTGGAATGTACCATACCCAACCAAGAAGTTGGGGGGCAGGAAGATACTATACCTCCAAACACAGAAGATGATAAAGGAAAGGATGATAAGGAGAAGGAATATTGGGTTCTCTATTTTGATGGAGCATCAAAAACAAATTCAAGTAGAGCAGGGTTAGTTTTGCAAAGCCCCGATGGGTTCTTGATTGAATATGCTATGAAGTTAGACTTCCCAACCACAAACAATGAAGCAGAATATGAGGCTTTGATATCTAGCCTCGGCCTAGCAGGGACACTAAGAGTCAAGAACTTGAATGTCTGTGGAGACTCAAAGTTGGTCATATCCCAGGTGAAGGGAGAGTTTGAGGCATGCGATTATACGATGGCTAAGTATGTCTGCCTAGTAAGAGCTGTGATGACCCAATTCGATGAATGCCATGTTGAGAACATCCCAAGGGAGGAAAATGCTAAGGCAGATGCATTGTCAAAGTTTGCTTCATCTCAGATAGAGGAAAGTTCAGGAAGTCTATACTTCCGCGTTCTGAAGACACGGAGCATTGATGTTAAGCTTGTAGCTCCTATAGGGTTGGGGACGTCATGGATAGATCCGATTAAGGCCCATATTTAAATCGGTTGGTTGCCAAATAATGTGACTGAAGCCCAAAGGTTGGCTATTCGAGCACTGAGATACTCCTTGATCGATGGGATTTTATACAAAAGATCTTATGTGGTTCCTTACTTAAGATGTATCAGGCTCGATGAGGCACGCTTGGCTCTTGAAGAAGTACATGAAGGTATCTGTGGGCAACACCTGGGGGTAGAGCACTGGCTCATAAAATAACTCGTTTAGGCTTCTATTGGCCGGAGATGATGGCCAATGCCAAAGAGTATGTGAAGAAGTGTGATCGCTGTCAGAAACATGCACCTGTCGTTCGACAACCCCCCGAAATGCTAACCTCTATCAACTCTCCCATCCCCTTTGCCATGTAGGGAATGGATATACTTGGGCTTTTCCCCATGGCCACGATACAAAGAAAGTTCCTGATTATAGCCATTGAATATTTTACTAGATGGATTGAAGCCAAGCCTTTGGCCAAGATCATGACTAAGCAAGTTACACAATTCCTGTAGGAAAATATCATATACCGGTATGGAATTCCCCGTATCCTAGTCACTGACAATGGAACACAGTTCAACAATGAGTAATTTATGAAGTATTGTGAGGAGAATGAAATTGAGTTGCGATTTACCTCTGTGGCTTACCCGCTAGCCAATGGGCAAGCGAAAGTGGCGAATCGAATAATCCTGGATGGACTAAAGAAGAGGATCGAGAAGTCAAGAAATAACTGGGTGGATGAAATACTCCCGATTCTATGGGCCTATAGGACTACTTGTAGAGTCACCACTGGAGCAACTTCCATCTTGTTAGCATATGGGGCAGAGGCGATGTTCCTTTGGAGATATCACATTCGTCTCCCAGAATCCAAGCTTTTAATGTTGAAGAAAATGAGGAGGGGCAGAGATTAGCCCTGGATCTAATTAATGAAATACGAGATGAGGCACATGCAAAGATAGTGGAATATCAGAAAAAGGCTTCGTTCTATTACAACCTAAGGGTTAAGGAAAGGTTCTTCAAGCAAGGAGACTTGGTTCTGAGGAAGGTGGAAGCTTCCAGTGTTGGGCAGAAAGGGAAACTTGCCCCAAATTGGGAAAGCCCATATAAGGTCAAAATTGTTCAAGGAAGAGGAACCTACAAGCTGGAGACTATGGATGGTTTTGAAGTCCCGAGAACCTGGCATGTGCAGAACCTGAAGGTCTACTATGTGTAAAAAGGTTGAGCATGATTCTCACTTGTCAAGATGACAAGTAGGTTTAGAAGCACCTTGAAGCTTTGCTTGCTTAGGACTTTTATAAATTTGATAGAAGATATGTTTTAGTTTTGTTAGGGTTGAACCCATCTTGTGTAAGGTGTCAAAAGTACCAAGTTATAATGAAAAGCATTCAGTTTGATCTATCTTATTAGATTGTTATATTTTGAAGGATAAAACCAAGTTATAAACTTGAGTTTGGAAACTCAGAAAGCTGGACTATGATTGAATCACTAAGCAAAACGAGTAAAAATAACCAAAATTAATTACAATGCTTGAGAATGTCTGAAGAAAAGAAAAATACATAATGAAAAGAAGTTAGGCCTTAGAAGGCTCAGATTCTTTAGAGCCACTTTCTAAAGTCTCCTCGGACGTCTCTTGAGTCGGTCCCTCGGAAGTTTCTTCAGAAGTCTTCGCAGAGGTCTCCTCGGAACTACCCTCAGACGCCTTAGATGCCTTAGGGGATGCTGGAGGCTCTTCCACCCTGGATTTCTTTATAATAGGCTCGGCCTCTTCCTCAGAAGAAGATTCCTCCCCTTCAGAGCTGGATTCAGGCTCCTTCCTCTTCTGGCCTTGGCCCTGGCTTCCCGATGGCGCTCTGACTGGGGACGCTGAAGTGCCCTCCTTAATAAGATCAGCAAGTTTGTCAGCAATGCCTCCAAGTTTTGGGACAGTTACAGGACAAGGGAAGGGAGCTTGCTCATGAACTCAGGAAACTCGTCCTGGATAGCCTTTACAGCAGCGTCCCATCCTTTCTTATAGCTGACTGGGTGAAGGAGGGCATCATGCTCTACCATTAAATCTTTGAACTCTTGTGTATTCATCTAGCCATCAAATGCTTTGTCCTTCTGAGCCTTAAGGATCACAATCTCAGCCCAGGCCATTTCCAGATCAGAAGTTGAAGAGGCAAGTTGGGCTTTGAGAGTCTCTATTTGCTGGTTAGCCTCCTCCAGCTTCTTGTTTGTATCTTCCAGGCCAACCTTCCAAGCCTTAGCTTGGTGAAGCGCCCCTTGGAAATGGACGTTCTCCTACAAGAGATAAAGAGAAAGTAAGAAATATGGAAAATTATGACAGAAAGCTATGGATAATAAAAGAAAAAAGACGTACCGTTGCCAGGGCCTGAGCACCAAAAAGCTCGTTAGCCTCCAAGTCCTGTTGGAGGACAAGATCATGATAGTCTACAGAGGAAATAGACTGCATGGACCATTCCTTGGCAAGTTTTGTGTTGCCAACAATTGAGTCCTTACCCCGGATTCCCCAGGAAGGTTGGAAGAAAGCCCCTGGTTTCTGTTTTATACGCAAGGGTTGGTTGGGGCCTTCCTCATCTCCTTCCTTTGCCTGAAGAAGGAACTCCGAGAAGCGATCCCCAAGGCGCGGGTCCTTGAAGACCTTTTCGGCGCGCTTCATCCTGGTCATTTCCAGGTCTTTAGGCTTGGTAGCCTCTTCGATCCTCTCAGCCACTGCAACGAATAAGTAAAGTTAATTGAGAAAATAGAAAAGTAAAAAAGTGGGAAAACCGAAGACAATTAGAAAAAGAAGAAAATGTACCTTTTTTAGGAACGGGAGAAAGGCCACGCTCCACAAGAACGGTCTCTCTGATGAGATCCTGAGAGTGTGATGTCCCATTATCCTGGGTAAGGAGGTTGTAGGCCCTGGTCTCCTCCTCAGTTAAAATAATGTCGTTCGTGCTTCCTTCCACGGCCTGCCCAAAGGACGAGCGAAAGAGAGTCCCCCAGTCGCCGCCTTCTCAGAGAACATAAAAAAAATTCTTTTTTCCACCCCAAGTTGTTGTCGGGGATGGATTTCCCATTCACTATGTGAGGGACAGTGGGGCACTGGTTCAAAGAAACCCACCCAGATTCTTGTCAGGGCTGTTCTTGAATTTAAATTTTTTTCTGAACACAGCGACCGAAGTAGGGATGTTGTGCTTGGCGCATTGCGATAAGTAGCAAAGAATCAACCTCCAAGAGTTTGGAGGGAGTTGGTAAGGGCTGATGCCCACATCAGCTAGTAAAACCGGGATAAAAGGATGGAAATGGAGTCTGATACCTGCCCTTAAGGTGTCCCTAAAGATGCATAAAATGTCTTTCTTCCAGTGACAGGCCCTGTCGGCTGGAACTGCAAGAACCAACTTGAAGGGCTCCTTGATCTTGAAGAAAGTTCTCATCTTATCTAACTCTTTTGCATCCCAAAAAATGCTAACATGATCATGCGCATCCAAGTGTGTATCAGATGGATACTCATCCCCTCGGGTATTGATCATATCAATTAAAGAGGTGTACCTTGACCGAATGGAGAACTCGTTGGATTTATTGGCCACATTCATCTTGGCCAAACGGGTCATTCTCTTATCTGCCATCTGAAAAGGGCGGAAAAGAAAACAGTTTTAAGAAAAAACTTTATGCAAAGGTGTTAGGTCACACACACACTGTAGAGGGGGTGAATACAGTGTAAAGTACAATCAAATCGAACTTTAATAACTCAAGTAACAGAAAACAAAATTTATTGAAACAATAAACTCTGTTACAGTATGAAACTGTTACCTCTCAGTGATGAACAAATATCACTAGAGCTGCTAGGGTTACAATGAATAATCTTCTTGACTATGATAACACTTATAGTGTAAACCCTATGTCTGTGTTTATATACTACACAGTTACAAGATAATCGCTAATTGATATAGAATATAATTCTGCTTCCTAAAATATATCAATCAGATATCTTTTCTTCCAAGTATTCTATTCTTCATAGAATTCCTTCTTCATACATATCTCTTCTTATGTTTGTCTCGATCTTCTTTCCTTTAATCAGCTGCTGTCCTTATCTGAACGTCCTTCAGTACTTAAGTTCTAATATCCATCTTCTGATGATTATCTTCTGATAATATAAGTACTGATATCCTTAAGTCCTGACTTCCAGTAAGTACTGATTTATCCTGTTTAAGTAAGATCTGAAAACTAAACATAAATCATATTAGCCATGACATTATCAAATATATCTAACAAAAGGCGTACTTGAAAATAAATATACGAAAGAGGGTATTTACCTGAAATAATGCCGAAGACTGGTTTGGAAAAGGCTGAGACTTCAAAGCTCGAAAACTCTGACCTACGGTTATACTTTGACCTCCAAGACTTTTGAGAGAAGAAGAGAGAAAGAATTTGGAAATGAGAAGTGAGAAGTGAGTGACTCTACTCACTTCTTTATATAGGCAGAAAAAGGGAAGATGAAAGGGCAAAAAAGCCCATTAGGCTGTAGGCCCAAAGAAAAAGCCCAAATTCTGGAATCTTCCAGAATATCTTTGAAAATTATTAAGTTCTGGAACTTTCCAGAATATCCTCGATAATTCTTAAGGCCCATGTCAAAGCCCAAATCCAAATAGGGCTTGGAAAAATAGAGGCCCAAGTTTAGGCCCAAATCCAAATAGGATTTGGAAAAACAGAGGCCCAAAACAAGGCCCAAATCCAAATAGGAGTTGAAAAAGAGAGGCCCAAATCTAAATAGGATTTAGAAAAAAGACACCCAATTCAAAGCCCGAATCCAAGTTGGATTAAGAAAAGCCCAATAAAAGCAATAGACTAGGATTGAGGTCGAGTTTGAGGTCGTGAATCCTGTTTGAATTCTTTCGAACATGAGCCAGAAAAACACCCATAAAAAAGACCAGGATTAAGGTCGAGTTTGAGGTCGTGAATCCTGTTCAAATTCTTTCAAATAGGAGCCAGAAAAACACCCATAAAAAGACCAGGATTGAGGTCGAGTTTGAGGTCGTGAATCCTGTTTGAATTCTTTCGAACAGAGAATTCGAACAGGATCCAGAAAAACACCCATAAAAAACCAGGATTCAGGTCAAAATCCTGGTCGTGGATAAAACTCGAAACCTTTCGAAAAGGAACAAAAAATGGTCATGAATTTCGACCAAGACCCAGGTCGTAAACTCGACTAGGATCCAGGTCGAAATCCTAGTCGTGAATCCTAGTCGAAGTTACATGATCATGAGTCAAATGGTGGCATGTAATTCGACCAGGACCCAAGTCTTCAACTCGACCAGGATCCAGGTCGAAATCCTGGTCGTGGATCCTAGTCAAAGTTCCACGAGCAGGAATTGAAAAATGACCAAAATATCGACCAGGATCCAGGTCATGAGTTCGACTAGGATCCATCGAAATCCTGGTCGTGAATCCTAGTCGAAATTCTTCGACCAGGATCCAGGAGCTGACCCAAAGTACAACTAGGATCCAGGTCGAATTTTCAACTAGGATCCTAGTCGAAAAAGAGCTGAATTTTTTTGAAAAATTCTGAAAAATCCCAGAAAAGTTAGGGAAAATTTGAAAATAATTTCAAAAACCATTTTTGATAAGATATTCTTGGAATATTAATGAGTATCAGAATATTCTTGAGAATTAGGAAAAAAATCCCAGAGATTAAGGGAAAATTCCTGAAAAATACCAGAAAATTCCTAAAAAAGGGGAAAAAGGTAAGGAAATGGTAGGGAAGTTCTAAAAACAACCCTAAGGCCATGAGCAAGGCGAATCGCTGTAAATGTGTAGGTCGCTTCACACTTTATGCAAAGACGATACCCTGAAAGGGAACGGATAAACTTAACTTCAACGAAATCTTTCACGATTTCCCAGAAGTTGGGGGGCAAATGATAAGGAATGAAGTAAACCCTGATTGTTTAATTAATATCATATTAATTGTATTAAAATTGGGTTGGTTGTTAAGCCCATTAAAAGAGGCCCATGACCCTTGATAGGGGCCCAAAAATATCCTAGTAATATAATTGGTGTTAAAATTAATTAGACCAGATGCGGTCCAATAACGAAGCCCAATTAGAAAGGGCCCAAAACTCTGAATATTAATTAATTTTGTAATTAGTTAATAAGGAATAAATCAACTATCAAGATGAGTCCCAATGAGGATATAAATCCTTGAATATTAGCCCCCAAGGGACCTGATAGGATAAGGAATCAGTTTCCTACTTCCTAGGACTCAAAAGTTCATTCTAATTCTGAGACTTGCCCACCGAGTCTCCTAACCCAAGTCCAATTCAAGGACTCCCAACACCTATATAAGAGGTCTCACCCCCATCAATCAGAACTACGTTTTTGGCTTGATTCTCTAACTCACGGAGATACGTAGACATCTCGTAAAGGCAGAGTTAAGCTACGAAACACGAGAGCAGCCTTGAAGGCCTTGAGCTCCCGAACCTTAGTAATAAATACAATAATTAATATACCCTGAGGTTTTATCCATGACACTATATTAGTAAAAGTGACTCATGATAAGCATTGAATACTTAGAGGAGTTCTAAGTAATGTCACATATACTAATACTTCACAATTAGTTCATAGTTAAACTCTTAACTAAATATCATTAACTGATATAAGTCAAGAATTTATACACAACTAATCATGCTACAATCATATTCTGATTTTAGTGAATTCTTGAGATATAAGCATTTCTAAATTCACTAAAACCAAAATCTCATAATTAACTTATAACACATAAGTTACAATCAATATACTAGATATCAATTGTTGACAGATTTAGTTATAATCAATCATGCTGCTTATTTATTTTAAGTTAGTTTGAATTATGGAGCAAATACAAACATTGAATTGCTTCAATTTCCATATTCCAAACAACCTAAAATAAATAATAAATAAATAAATACTAAATATCTATGAATTAGATACTAGCACTTAAATATTTTCATAATTATCCTTGAATAATCACCAATAGGATATATGACTTATATACATGACAATCACTCTCTGGATAATTAGTAATTTTAGAAATAGTTTCTAAGCATATAAAATATTGAGAGTTTTATACATATAACTTAGAAAATACTTCAACTTTCAATATTAATTATTTTAGAAATAAGCATTGATTACTTATAACAAAAATTCTAAATAATATAACTAATACTAAAAGTATCATAATTATTCATACAAGATACAAATAACTATGCTGCATATTATTTTAATACAATTTAAATTATGAGACTGATATGGAATGGAATTGTCTACAGTCATAATTTAAATCAATTAAAATAGTATTCAAACTTAATGCTATACTACTTAACTACCACAAATATATATGACATTGTAATCATGATAATTAAGATATTAGCACTAAGTACGAGGTACTGGATTACTGATAAATTCACAAGTCCTTTAAATATTGAAGATTTAATACTTGTGAACTTATATGAAGAATTCCTTACAGATGGGATTTCAAACTAATATGCAATGAATAATATCCCACACTTACAAACCAGTCTTGAAAGATTAATTTTAACAAGTGATTTAATAAGTGTTTCTGTAAATGACTCTTTGACTAAAAGATATGCTCTCGAAATAAATGATACCTAGTGTGAAGGTGCCTTGTCATAGAGTGTTCACAGAGTTGTTGGATTTGAGGTTGTTTATTATCATAGCAAGAAATCAATCTTCTTCCACGAATTTGACAGCTTCTTGAGATGCTTCTCTAGTCACCTAAGTTGATATCTTCAGAGATGTTTCTCCTGTCTTTCTTTTAACCTGTGTAATCTATATTTATATAGCCAAACATGTTAAGCATAATATCCTTAGGTTACCATACTCCAAGAGTTGGTAACCCCGTTCGATATCTAAAAATCTTGTTAATAGCTATAAGACTGGATTCTCTAGGATCCACTTGGAACCTTGCACATTGGCATCTTGAGAACATTACATGTTGTCTATTAGCATTTGAGTAAAAGAGTGAGCTTGTCATACCTCTATAACTTATCATTATACCTGATTTGCATTGATCAAGCTTTAGTGGTTTCTGTTGGTAAGTAGTCCTGGCATGTTCAGAATCTTCCCAATTTTACATCTTCAAAAGATCCTTAACTTACTTGTATTGCCATCATTCTTTTGGTTGAATTGTGCTCCTAAAAGACTTGTTCTTTTGGCTTGCTTGAGCTCCTAAAAGAATTATTCTAATGGCTTGCTTGAAGTAATTTCAAAAAGAATTGCGAACTTTTCGACACGCTCTTCCATACCTACTCTGCAATTACTTAGCAAATAATCTTGCACAAGTTTTTGCTAGTAGACCAATATATAACATTATCATGATAGCGCTACATATATATAACATTATGTCCGTGCCTAGTGATAAGAGAGTTATTAATATGACGATTCTACTAGTTCATATTTAACTATAACTTCAGTTAGAGCGCCATACCATGTCCTTGACGATTGCTTGAGTAATATACTAGTTCATAACAACCTGAAGTGAGATTGTAAAGAAGAGATATGCATACAATAGATCTGCAACTGTAAAGTCCATGAACTGTGATGCATTGACTTCCTCTTTTGACTCACCAACTAGGAATGCACTTGTACACATCTACTAGAGTCCAATTCCAAGTGTAATGTGCATCAGGTGCCTGATATGTCGTAATATCCTCAAGTCTCGTCACTGGTGCTATCTGTTATATACTGCTTTCTGATAATAACCTAGCATCCAGTTTGTCATTGTCCCTCGTAACAATGCCATTGTCATCCAGTTTGAATTCTGGTTATCCTTGTACCAATTACAATATTTTCATTTGGTTTGGATACCAGCTTCCCTACAATCTGCTTGCTGACTGATTGAGTTCATCTTGCTTTGTAATCACCCAATCAATCCGGATCTATCAGAGCTTCTGAAACTTTCTTAGTTTCTTCTTCAGATAGAAAACTAGAGAAATAATCATTCGCACTCAGTAGCCCTGCTAATCATTACTCCACCATCTGGACCTCTTAAGAACTAGACTCTGGGAATAGACTTAACATCAAACCCTTTGTCTCAGCAGATATGTTCTTGTTGTGTCCTCTGAATTTTCAATGTGGTGTTGTGTCTGCCTAGTTGATCCTTCTATTGCTCCCCCTAAGCTGTTGCTGGGATTTCCTGAAAATCCTTACCCTTGCTGACTAGCTTCATTGAAATAATGAGTTGTGTTATACTTTGCCATTCCACTGCTTGGATATGAATCATCAATACCATTAATTTCTCCTTTAATAGCTTAGAGCATTGAGTTGTTGAACTGTGCACTTAGACTTTCAATCATCTTCTGTTGATCAACCACAAATGCCTTGTAGATTGTATACTCCACTGAGTAGCCATGAGAAATATCCTGGAAAGTCTTAGATGCAAATGCCAAGATCTTCGAATAACTGAAAACATTTTATTGTTTGCTTTTGTAGAATATTCTCTCCAAACACTTTCAGGTTATCCAGTGTTTGCTCCTGTTGGCCATTAACTAATTAGTGGTCTTCATGTATACATCCAGATCAAGGCTTGATCTTACTTGTTGCAAACTGTTTTGACTGCTCCAGCCCTTTGGTATTTAGAAAGTCTTGATTAGCTTGATTTTTCCCTTGTAGCTTTAATCAAGTTTCAGTTCTTCCTTTGTACGACTCCATCATGAAACGGAGCTCCCAGTGCTGAATATGTCTCAAAATATTCTTGATGTTACAGATATTAATTAGAACTGCTTCTTGAATTCAGTCCCATTATCTGACCATAAGATCATTTCTTTTACAGTTGCTTCCAACTTGATCTTCTGATACGATCAATCACCATCTGTGATGTCTTGTCTTGAGAATGCACGAACAATAACTTTGTGTTAAGAATAGTCATCAATCATCTCTGAGGTATATCTTTACATTGATGTGATGTTGTCTTTGAATTCTCTTAATGACATGCCTCACATTTATCATCTTTCTGAGTTCCAGATGAGGCAGTCCTCTCATTAACCCCTTTTCACAAAAGAGTTCCTTGAGATGATGTTCAAATGTGAGAGCTTCTAATGCCATAGCTAAAATTATGTCAGATGAAGCTTTATAGTAGAAACCATTGACTTCACCTTTTCAGAGTTTCCAATCTAGCCACAAGCATTTCCTTTCCTTACTCTAAGAAGAGCAAGCTTCTCAACCTTCCTACTTCAGATGAGACACTAATCCTTCTTTGAATTGACATTTTGTTCTTCGATGCAGAATTGTCTGATAAGAGGACTTGTGCCTTGATTCTCCAGCAAGAAAGATGCTTCAATTGTTATCAATGACTCCAATAATTAGTTGTTATCAGTGATAACAGTTGTTGAGTCCATGATAACATTCATTTTCTGTATAGCTTGTCCTGTAATGAAAAACTTTGCCGTCATCTCCAAAGATTATTGACGGAATAGCTTTTGTCAATCACATTTGATTGTGAGGCTCTTTCTTTGATTATATGCCTTGAGTATGAATTACCAAGAATACATATGAATCAATTAACCTATTATGTCCTGCACTCACAAATGGATTAACAATTCTTGGTACCCAACTTATCAGTTTGGGTCCAGATGGATTAGAAATTTTACTATAACCAGAGATAACAACAGCTGCAACCTTATCATGCTAATTCTTATCTTTGACTGACCATTTTTTCCATTTTAATACCCTTGACAAATTTGTCTCTAGGCTAGGGGAAAATTGGTTCCAACCTTACATAAGGAGGACTAGCAGTCTTTGCCCTATTTTAATCCTAAATATGCTTCTTCTATAATTAATATAAGTACTAAGAGATGCATTCATGGCATAAAAATAAGCAAGCATTGAAATAGGAGTACATGGCATTCATTCAGAAATATTACGCATAAAAATTAAGCAATACATGCATGATATGGAACAAACATAATTAACAAATAAATCACTAATTCTATCTAGTCCAATCCTGTTGAAGTATCTCATCTAGCTATCCCAATCCAATTGTAAACTAATACATCCTAACAAATAATTCAGATCAAGTGAATAAATCATATTGTAATAAGATACAAAAGATAAACATAAACAAAGGTCTTAAGTGCTGGAAAAACATATATCTCACTAAAGCAATTAATCATGTTCAACAAATATTCAAACACATATTTAAGATCACCTAAAGTAATATGCACAAGTTAAACATCAATCCTAGTTACCAGAAAAATGTTCTAGTGAACTAGTTCAGCATTATCTATGTGTGATGCTATCATGCTTGTGCGAGTGATAAGAATTTACACACTAAGATCTTAATCATGCATTGAATATTGAAAACAAAGTATTACAGTGGTTCAAGAATTTGAAACCTGAGATATGTGAGTTGGACCATCTTTAGAGATTGCTGTGAAAGCAAGATATTCATTATTCTCATCATCTGATCCATCTTAACTCTTTCCCGTGCATTATAAGTTTTGACTGGATGCTTCCCTAAGAAAATATTCCACTTTTGTCTCAACTCGTCAAATGAGTCCCTACTTATCCATGTTTGTTAAGCTTCTTGTTCTATTGTAGCAAAACCTCTAATAGTTACTTGACACATATATCTTGTCATAACTGTAGCTATCAAATCTTGTATCTGTCCCAATCTCAGTCTTGTAATAGCCTCTTGAACTGAATCTGTAAAAGTCTCTGCTTCAGAATAGATAGGCTTGATCCTTTGCTATAGCTTTTGTATTATATTCGAATCCAATGTGACCAAACTTCCCTGACAAGTGAAACACTCCCTTGATGTCCAGCCCCTCAAGTACTTTTACTTGAGCTTCCTCTGATCCAGCTATCAGTAACTCTTACATTCTGTCCCGAGGTTCCAACTTTACTGCTTGTAACTGAAATGTTTGTTTTTCCCCACTATTCTCTCCGACCCTCACAATTCCTACCTGTATGATCTCATTGATTCCCGGATAAATATAGTATTGGTACAAACCACTGTGTGGCTGTATAATCTGAAATCATAGAGTTGTCTTAAAATCTCGAGAAGAATTTTCTTCGAAAGATTAAAATCCACTTTAAAAGCCCAGAGGAATCCTGAGTCTACCAATTCTTTGATACCCTTAATTTAATATTTAAGAGAAATTTAAATTTCCAATATTTTTAATTTTCTTAGAAAATAAATTAATCAAAAATAAATATTTACATAAAATTTAATTTTCAAGAATTTCGAATTTTCTTAAAAATTAAAGAAAATGTAAATTATTATTTAAGAAAAATTTAAATTTAAGAATTTTAAATTTTGTGGAAAAATAAATAAATCAGAAATAAAAAATTATGGCTAAGTCCAAATTATTTAAAATTCAAAAATCTCAAGTGTTGATAATTTTTGAAAATTAAAAAATCTGAAAATATGAGAACTTGATTGTTTGGGCTGACACACCGGATCTGATCTATATATCGATTAACAAGCTCTGATACAAATTGTTAGGTCCCGAATTATCGTAGAAGGGGGGGGGGGTTGAATACGATGATTACTAAATTAAAAATTCTTTCGAATGTTTAGCGGATATAAGATTTAGTGCTCGGTTAGTGGTTCCGTGTTCTTGAGATGAATAATGTTTGGAACAATAAAACGAGGAACACAAGATATTTGGGGAAATATATATATATATTCGTATATAAATCCTCGAGGGGTGTTGCTACACTCCGATAAATAAATTAACCGGCTACAATCTAAGAACAACAAAGTTCCTAGCTTTTACAAAGATCAACAAATTAAATCGTATACAATGATCTAGCTTTTGTTTGTCTAAAGATTTAATTACCGGATAATGATTATAATGCCCTTATGAATATAAAAGAGTTAAATCGGGCATTATAACGTTACTCCGGTGAGAAGTTAAATGGATATCAATATGCTGAGCTTCTCTGTATTCTCTTTATTTCTTGTTTTCATCACCTCTAGTTAGAGAGAAGATGAACATAACTTAAAACAATAATAATTATTGATTGTTATATATTCTGCTCCTCTGTGTAGACTTTCAAATTTATTAAACAGGTGGTAGTCTTGTGTCCACACAATCCTTTTAATTTGCTGCAAGTAAATCAATAAATTTCACAACTCTTCTATGGCGACTTCAACAACCTTCTATGGCGACCAGTGCTTCTGTAATGCTCTAAGGAGATTGCTGATGTTCTATGGCGACCAAGTAAGCCCTATGGTGACCAGATGAACTCTATGGCGACCAAGTGAACTCTATGGAGACCAGGTGAACACTTGAAGTTCTATGGCGACCAGCCAAGACCCTATGGTGACCAGGTAGCCATTGTATCTTCTTCTATGGCGACTAGGCTCTATGGCGACCACTGGTGCCTTAGAGAATTTCTATGGTGACCAGTTTTGTGGCGACCATAGTTTGTCCTTGTATACACTTCTATGGTGACCTGTGAGAAGACTATCATGCCTTAGAATATTTCTGCTTTTGTTTAACCATTCTTCACTGCATCAACATTTTCTTCTGTAACTGAATTAAAATCCCTTCATGTATACTGATGTTTGGTGCACTGGTCTGGTTCACAAACAACTAGCATTGAGAGAACCTAATTCAATTTGTCTTGTATTTCTGAGTTGATACAGATTGGTTGAATATCCATTGCTTCTAACACTGACCATCGATAAACAACTGTACTTTCACTGGAATCCTTTCTGGTACTTTAAACAGCGTCTTCATTGCTACTACAATCTTGAACACTTCATTCACTGTTCTTCACCGACGCTTGAACATATAAATGAGCTCCTGTCAGTGAGTATAACTTTACGACTGCAGCTGTCTTCTTTAACCTCTATTTATACCATGTCTTCAATTCTTCAGATTCCTATGCTTCATACACTGTCTATCTTCAATCAATGCCAATACATTGAAATCTTCTGGTAGTACTTTATACACTGAATTTTCATCATTTCTGAAACCCTGAAAGTCTTTAACCTTTATTCTTCACTGAGGCATCAACATATTAATGAACTTATTTTAGTGACCTGTAAACAGACTTCAAGCCTTCTTCTAATCTTTTGATTCTTTGTATTTGCCTTGTCTTCATTCATCCCGATTTCTTGTGTAGTCGTAGTATTATTAACCTGTCCTGTTCTAATATTGTTCTCGTGTTGAGTTATCACGTAACTGTTCATACAACTATGCAGTCTCACCAACAACATTCATAACTCCCTTTATAGTATTTCTCTATATTGGACTAACGTGAACTGTTTTAAGCCAATAAGCTTTAATTGGATAGCATTGAATCAGAAAACATGATCATCAGAGACATCCTTTATGAATCTGTGTGGTGGTAAGTAAAGGTAAAATCACTCTGAAACTGATCATTAAATTCTCTGATATTGTACTTCGGATGTTTGTGATCATCAACCCTCGGTGGTTTTAGGAATTGACTATGAGCCTATCAAACCTCATAGGTTCTAACCCAAGTCATTAGAACCAAACACTTCTCAAATAGTATCCCTTTACTTGGCTCTAATATATCCCCCATATTTTGCTCTGATTCATCTAATTTTCTTGAGATATTAACTTGGTGGTTAGACAAAATTACCACTTTGTATTGGAGTTGTGTTGAGAAAGAGGAAGATAGTGCTAAGTAGCACCACATAAGGAAGAAAAGATCAACCCTACAGCTCTGTCTCTGATAAAGTAGTTGAGTATATATAACTTGAGATATCTGTAAGCCCATTCGTATTCTCTCAAAATAATATAGAGATGAAAAGGCATATAAACTGTTAGTATGTGTATTCTCCCAACATCATATTATCTATTGAAATTCTGTTGTAAGCCAGGGCATGTGAATGAGGGTCACTACCTCTTCATTAAAATTTTTTCAATGCACATGTGAGATTCACACACACAAGGAAGGTATTGACGCAACAATTGTTGTTAAACCATATCAAGGTCACTAACAATGGTTGAAATACTGGACCATGCATATATTCATTATCTCTGATTTTGAATTTGGGTTACGATCCTAAGATTCAAGGTAATTTATCTATGCTCTGATATTGAATATGGATTTATATTATTGGATTGTTAACTCTGATAAGTCTTCACAGACTTCAGAAGAAATTTTTAATCCCCAATGGCATATCATTGATCATTGATTATCTTCCCAGAATTCAAATCTGGAAATGATTTTGATTTTGTCAAAATTGCAACTTGTAAATGAGGACTCAGATATTATCTAACGAGTTTATAAGGTATATTTCTTCATGGAAGTTGAGGGATATCAGGAATTCTGCCACTTAAAAGAATCTTAATTTCCCCTGTAAGAATGAACATTTCTGAATCTCTTGACTGAGAGTTTCCATCCTTGAAGGTGGAAGGCAACTTTTCTATGAAAAGGATTTTCTTGCAGGTACGATTGGATGTTTGGAGCTTTGAGTGAGAGACACACTGTGAGACTGAGCGACAAATACTTGAGTGTAGAGTGGACTGAAACACATTATGAGATCACTAAATAGAAATCACACACTTGCACTATGAGGAAATGTTTACCAACAATAATCTCTTCACTTGGGTGTATGATCCTAAGGTTCTACTTTGATACATTTTTAAGGATTACTCATCTAAGGGGGAGAGATTAAAAAGATTCGATAGTCTTTCTGATACTCAGAAGGGGAGTTTCCAACTTTATTTTACTAAGGAGGGGATTCTTCATCTTAGGGGGAGAGATTATCGTTTCAGTTCTGGATTCCAAAATGTTTTCTATGTGCTTTATGGGAAGATCTGAATATTATGGAAGACAGAATTTTGAAGACGTATCTATCTGCAATTTTACATAAGGGATATAAGAATTTGTTCTCTATTGAAGCTGAATGTTTATTACACATACAAAAGGTATATGATAGTAATATTTCCAAGTCCAAAGATGAAAGTTGAAAGCTGATTGAAGATTTATGGTTATGTTTAGTTGTGTTATCCTCCAAACTGTGGCTTCTCCATTATTATTTGACCGTAAGGTATAACAGTAAAATAGGGGGAGATTGTTGAGCAAGATAGAAGCTGTATATATAACTCAACAATACTGGTTTGGATAACTCAACATAGAACAAAGGACTTGAAAATAATCTATATTCCATTAAAATCATTACAGAATGTTTATTGGGCATATACATGATGATTTTGGTAGCTATAATGAAGAAGACGTCAACAAAGATCTATATGAAGTTTATTAACATGTTCAGGAAATGGAGGAATAAGTTTAAAGTCAATCGAAGTAGTTATTAGGATCAGTGTGAAGACCTCAAATATTCTATGCGAAGTTGATTGTATCTGGTAGAAGACTTGACAACGATTTAAGAAGATTATAGTATGAAGGCCTGAGAGCGGAACTAGTTACCTGTGAACCAGACCATTGCACTAGGTGTTAGTGATTCGTTAAAAAAAACTAAGTATTATCATTAAAAAGATTGTAAAGTGAGGATTCATATCTGGTTATGCATATTTTATAGTTTATACGAAGACTCAAGAGAGAAGACTTGAAGACAGGACAACTTAGGGATTGCAATGCTCTACAAAAACCAAGTCAAAGGGATCACTACCTCCTAGTATGAGTCACCACAGCCAGTCTATTGATTATCAGAAGTAATAGCCTTGAAGTACAGTTCAATATCTCAGTACATGAATTGGTCTTGACTTAGTAGTAGCATCTGGGAAGAAACTAGAGCAGAAATTGTCTCCAAAAGTGCATGTTTATAAATCTTGTAGCAACTTAGAATTATTCACTTGATCAAATTTAATCTAAGGCACTAAGTTGTGCATACAAGGCTGCAAGGAGGAATACTAGTTGCCACCTAGGATTATTTCCAAGTCAGAAATGCTTCTAAGTCATTGAGTGGCGACTAAGGTGAATTTCTAGCTCCATGAGTTGCAACTTATCCTTATTAAAAGCATTCTATTCGCAAGTCGCTTTGCGACTTAAGAAAAAATCAAGTAAAGATCTTCTAGATGCAAAGGGCGCAAGTCATGATCTCCAAGGCTATATGACTCACCACTTAACTTCCTAGAGGGTCCTTGGTCGCAACTCACTCATTTCACTAAGGAAAACTCCCTTGTTGTCTCTCTAGTCGCCGTTTAGAAGGTAATGAAGGCTCTTTAAGTCATAACTAAGCATTTCTCTAAGGCAAGTTCCTTTAATTCGCAAGATAGGAGTCTATGGAAGTTATTCTAATAGCCACTTATATAGAAACTAAGGAAATTCTCCTTTGGCAAGCTATAGGTCGCAAGCAAGCCTATATTCTTTCTTGGAGTCGCCACCTACAAGATATACAAAGGGAATTCACCTAGTATGCGCAAGTAAATGAAGAAGGAACTCTCAGGGACGCAAGTTGGCTCATTTTTGTAAGTTGTCAATTTTAAATGAATAGATATAAGAGTGCCACTTATTTCTTTCTCTCTCTCCTCAACCTACTAGCTATATAATCAAGAAGCAGATTGGAAAATAACTTCTCAGCATTTTACAAGCAAAGCTCTGCAAAATTTAATTCTCGGAGAAATTCGATTTCATTTATTAAAATTAAGGAGAAAAGTGCTGCCCAATTCATTTCACACCATTAAAGACTTACATCTTGATACACTAATCATTTATAGCTTTTTTGTTTGTATTGATTATCATTTCATAAGAGTTATAGATCTTTTGAGTGATAAAAAGAACCCTAGATTGATAGACCATTGTATTGGTTCTTTTTATACTTGTTACTTCAAATCATTTGTATTTGGAGTTGTGAGCAAACCCTCCGGGTATATTTATACTTAGAATAATAGCATATTTACCCAGAAATCTCTGTGTTTGTTTATTTCATTTTCATAATTTCATTATACGTTGTATTTATTTGTAAAAAATGAAGAACATACATTCACCCCCTGTATGTACCTTTTGGACCTTTTACACGAATGATAAAAATGTTGATTAACACATATAATGTAAGCCTAATTTATGCTTATATAGTATATATTACATAACTATACAATCAATCTAAAAGAAATGATAAACATAAATATAGAAATACAGTGTACTTATAATTGATCTCTATAATTACTAAAGTCCTACACTGTCATATCTCTGCAAATATTATCTCCTTGTAATAGAATCAATGTTCTCCTGAAATTAAATATTACTTATACTGATGTGAGTAAACTTTGATAATAAATAGTGATATAATCTCATCTTGTCAAACGATGATGTAACATCCCGACTTTTCAGACTATTAATTCTAAACCAAAACTAAAATAAATATAATTATTAATCAAAAATTCTTATACAAAGATGACTATTAAAAAGTGCAGTGAACGGAAATCCAAATGTAAATCTACTCTAATTCTAAGTCCTCGAACCCCAATACTATCCAACGTGAATATTAGATCGAACCTAAAAATTAAAATAATGAGTTGCGAAGCCCAGCAATCAACTACTGTTTAACGGCTCAAAATAATATTTTTATCTTTTTCAAAAACACTATTTAGATAGGTTACATATAACACAAAATCACATATATATTCGACAGAATCACACACATATTCGATAATAAATAACCTAGATGCAAGTTACACACTCTATAATGATTATCAACGAGATACACATAACATATTCTATAATCCACGTAATAAAAATTCATGATCAATCAATAAATCTTAAAATCAAATTTCTTAAGTCCCACAGTCCTAAATCACACCTTATGCCACACTTTTCTAGTGACCGACATCTTATATATTATGCCATACTTTCCCAACTGATTGGGATCTTATATCTTATGCCACACTTTCTCAAGTGACTTGGTTCTTATTCTTATTCGATTGGTGTCTAGTTTACGCCCCTCGTCAATTAAATCTGAAGCTTAACAAGGTATCGATGTGTTCTAAAATGTGCACAAACTAGTTTTATATTCAATATATCACACTTCTCAGTGGTCGGGTACTTATTCTTATACATGATTAAGACCGAGGATTTCTGAATTTTTTTATCTTATTAATCACATATCGATATCACACTTATAAGAACTAAACAAATATTGACGAACATGCAATCATACATAATATGGCACGTTACACAATATACACGGAGCAATAAATAGTTACTTACTAAATTATTCAGAACATATAAGCATACAATATATCGTTACAGAAGAATATAGAGCAATGAATAGTCACTTCCCTTAATCACACAAATAAATCATTTAAATTAGATCACATAGTCAATCCTTAATAACCCATCAAACAAAAACATCTAAAATCTTGAAAGTCTCCATGATTCCAATTCTGACTGGATACTTATTCAGCCCTTTTGACCATCTAAATGACGTTTTCTTGAAAAACTCAAAACACAGTAGTGGTAGAGAACGAGAAGATTTTTCCGAAAAACCAGAACCAAAGAATTCTGACTTATGATGAATTTTATGCGAATCTTATAAGACTGTTGATTTTCGTATAGAAAAGCCTTACGAATTTTGATAATTAAAATAAGGAAGACGAATATGACATATTTATAATGCCACAAAACCCTAACTTTAGGGTCGGTAATTATCCTAATTAAAATCTGATCTAAATTTTAGGCCCATTAGTCTAATCCAATTTTAATATCTTAATCATTATCAAATTTTATTATCATTTTTCTCTTATCCCATTGTTGTTATTATTATTATAAAAAGTATTGATGGCAAACTCTGATGGTATATCCTGATATCATCAATTACATCTAACAATCTATCCAACTTGTACATTATTAAAACATGGACAAGTTCCTAATTGATGATGTCAAAAACTGTCTAAATGCAGAAATACAAAACTATACAATATACAACCAGCGTATCAGATTTTAACCTTTAGTCTTCAACTCTGGCGTTATGGGTAAAAACTAGGTTATAATTATTGTGATATTTACTGTTAGGATTCGAGAGCTCAAGCCCTTTAATGGCTGCACTTGTGTTTCATAGCTTAAATATGCCTTCACAAGATGCCTACGTATCTCTGTGAATTTAGTGAATCAAGCCAAAATGTAGTTCTTGGAGGAGGCGTGAGATCCTTTATATAGATATTGGATGTCCTTGAACTGGACTAGGGTTAGGAGACTTGATGAATAAGTCTCCGTTTTAGAATAGACTTTGGAGTCCTAATATGTAGGAAGCAGATTTCTTATGGGTTTGGGTGCCTTGGAGGCTACTCAATGAAGAATTCTATCCTTTGGATATACTTAATGAGCTATTATTTCACCCTATTTATTAATTATGAAATTAATAAATAATCAATGCTTTGGGCCTCATTAACTGGGCTTCGTTAGTGGACCGTATCAGGTTTAATTAATTCAACATTAATTATGCTTCTAGGCTAATTTCAGGCCCATATAATTTGCCCCCCAACTTTTGCGAAACCCGGTAAAGATTTCGCAGAAGTTAAAGTTTATACCTTTTCTGGTTATCATTTTTATCATAAAATATGGAGCGACCTACACTTTACAATGATTCTCCGTTTAGGATTCATCCTTGTGGGCTTCTCTACTTTTTCAGGAATTTTTGGGTACCTTCTGGTATTCTCCACTATTTTTCCTTATTTTTTCAGGAATATTTTAGTACTCACAGGTATTTTCCTTCACTTTTCAGGAATCTTTTTCCCAAAAATAATTTTTGAAAATCATTTTCTAATTTTCCTGAATTTTTGGGAGTTTTCCCTATTTTTTGGGAATTTTCAGCTATTTTCCATTTTTAGCCCATTTCTGATTAATTAAATTATTAAAAAATGGGTTGTATGGTGCCATGCATCCTAGGCGTGGGTCACCCCCGCCTAGGAGACAATCTATGAACCACGCCTATGAATATTGCCTCCTAGGCATGGTTTGGCCTCTCCAAGCTACTACCCATCCTAGGCGTTGGTTATCCCCGCCTAGGAGACAAGTTTGAACAACGCCTAGGAATATTGCATCCTAGGCGTGGTTTGACTTCCATTAGCTTCAATAGATCCTAGGCGTGGGTTACCCCCTAGGAGACATGATTTGAACCACGATAGGAATTGTGTCTCCTAGACATGGTTTGATATCTCAAAGCTTCAATAGATCCTAGGCGTAGGTTACCCCCGCCTAGGAGACATGGTTTGAACCACGCCTAGGAATTGTGTCTCCTAGACGTGGTTTGACCTCTCAAAACTTCAATAGAACTTTTGAGTGGGTTACCCCGCCTAGGAGACATGGTTCGAACCACACCTAGGAATTGTGTCTCCTAGACGTGGTTTGACCTCTCTAGTTTCTTTTTTCTTTTTTATAACAAAATATATTTTTTCACAAATCTTGGGAAAATTTCCTCCCTTGATATTTGGTTTATAACATTCTAGAGTTCTCTAGAATTTGGTAAAATATTCCAAATTTTGAATTTTATAGGCTTCCCACCCTTACATACCGGTAAGCCCAAAATTTTGGCCCAATTACCCTTTATAACCGGTTGAGTGACCGGTTGGTGTGGCTATATACGGAGGGGGTGTGAACTTATTTTTCACACTTTACTTTAAATAAATTTCTTCTATTTCTTCTTTCTACAAATTTCTCTCTTTTCTCTCATCCGCAAGGCGATTTTCGTCTTCCTGCACCGTCGTAACCAACACATGGTCTCAACCAACATTATCGTAATCTTTAAGAATTCATTTGGTTTTAAAGTGTTACTTCCTTAAAGATTTTGCAATTAGATCATCATTTCTTCACCACCATTTATGTCTTTCCATATGGAACCTTCTTCGTTGCCTCAGTTATAAGCGTCAGATTCACCATAACTAACTTACTTAAGTTGGGAAGCCTAACAGTCCCTTGAAGAACACGCTCGAGATTTATTCGTACTCAAAATTTCTTCGATTCTCAATTCTTATGGCAGGTATCTCCCACATGGCTGGGGTATGCTTTTCCTTCTTAATATATTAATCGCTTATCTGAAATTAATAAAATTTCCTTCCTCTGCTTCTGTTGTCTATTTTCTTTATCCGGTGTACGTAGCTTTTCTTTCTTATTTTTATGATTAATATACTTAATACGGTTCGCTAACTATTCCATTTCATGCCAAAATCTTAGACTCAAAATATATCATATATATGTCAGGTATCCGTCCCTGATTTGATATCTCCGTCAACCACATTATATGTATATGCATTTTTCTTTCTGCATATCTATCCACCTTTTATTGTCTTACAATCATCTCTATACTCAACAGGTAATTCCACCTGCTACACGAGATTGTTTCATTTCTTTTAAAAGGTTCAAAGAATAAACTTTACACAAGAAGAAGATTTATGTGTAGGATTTTGATTGGGAAGTTGGTAAAGAACAACAGTGCAACAAAACAAATGGAAAAATCCATAAGTCAATAAATTATGATTGAAAAAGAAGAATAAGTGATAATTAAGATATTAATGAGACAACCATATTTGTACTCAAGTTGGCCAGTCTTGTATACTATATGGCACACAACGCATGATTAGGTGGCGTCCCACCAGACTCTTCGTCATTTTGACAAAGTATCACACCATAACACTGCTTGTCTCAATTAAAAGGAAATATTTTGGAAGAAGGAATGAGTTAAAACGGAATACAATATGTGACAGCCTCAACCTCGGGGTCAGGAGTTGACGTCATCAATAACAATAATAACAATCATAATTCAATCTAAATTATTAATAATACATAACTACGACCCCTTTACCAAGACCTTTTCCAGGTTTAAGTATGATTTAGGTTACAACTAACACAAACCAACTTACGACAATCGTCCTGATGCAGCTAATTTAACACAGCAACTCAACAAACCACCCTTGGTCCAACACAACCAACTCAGAGGAGTCTTACACGAATGGAACTGGAACTCTGCCCCGACTACTGCGAAAGAATCTCCTAGGCATCTACAATACATATATAAAACATTCTGCAAGGGTGAGCAATTGCTTGCTTAGCAGTACCATTATATAAATAATAAGCAAAATAACTTATGGTAAAACGATTATTGGAACAGAATTTATAATTTGCTGCACATCGAGTAAAAGCATACGTAAACTGGATATTCAAAATTAGCATGCTCTGTAAAACAATATCATCAGTAGTGTGCTGTGCATAAATACCAGAGAATAATTCTAGCATGCCATTTTCATTTCCAAATCCGCTATATCAACTACTCATGTCCTTATGGGAATCACAAATCCAAATCAGATACGTAGCGGATATGTGAAGAGAGCTGATCAGGCTATCAACACCAGACGGCTCCAACTGCCATCTTATTTACCTGTTCCGGAACTCAGAGACTAGCTAGGTCACTGACCTGCTGGACTAATCGGTTATACAATGCGCGCAACTGAATTAGCCTCTTACACCACCTCAACAGGCCTACTCTGGCCCCAACGTATCCCATATCTGATCGTTTTATCCAGTTTTCAAAATCACTTTTACCTATCTCTTTTCAAAATCAATTCTATCACAACACACTATTCAAATCCTCTTTTTATTTTAATCACATTTAGGGATAGGTATTTTCATAAGTTACTTTTCCCCAAAATATAATTTTAAACAACATTTTCAAATATAGGGGATACGTAACTTAAAACGTTTCTGTTCCATTACGAGAATAAAATATTTAGCTATTCATACGTACTGAACCATAAAAGAATGGTCAGGGGTACTTGCCTTGCAGAGCGTTACAATTATCTCTGATTGACCTTGAACCGATTTGGGACACTCGGCTTTATCCCTTTACTATTTGACTATCCTGGATCTGACTTCAACGCTCAGGTCCTTAGATTGGGAACCTCGCTGCGCTCATCGATAGATCACTAGGTTGTCTTTAGTTCGACTTCAATTCTAGAGTCCTTCAACTAGAACCTACAGAGCCAAAATACCCTACGTTAGACGTCTAGGTATGCTTGACATATCCTCATTACCAATTCTACCCAACGATATCCAAACCCGACTCGTAATTATGTATATTATAATAACACACGCAATAATTAGGGTTCACAATCTCGAAAAATCGGTTCTGTGTTCATTTTCAGAAAACACTTGTACCATTCATTTTACGAAATTAGGGTTATTGAGTTTTAAACAGAACATTTACCACATCATACAATCACGCTCCGTACAAAATATATGTATATACTTATTTACACTCATTCGACGTTCCGATAATTACAGGGTATGTCCCGAATTTCTGAATTTAATTTCCAAAAATTCGGGCAGCACCTCCTCTGTTTATCGGCCTACCCGTCGAGCAACTCGACGCCAAATCACAACCAATCCATTCAGTCCAAACCAATCACGCAATCCGCATTTAACAATTTCCCAACCACCGATTTAAATTGACTAATTATTATTATTATTATTCATATTTTATTTTTATTTATTTTAAAATATTAGGACTCAGAACAACGTCATCACAGTCCACCGTCGGCTCGCCGAGGCTCATCGCCGACGGCGGCAAAATTCGCGGGTACCCGTATATTCCGGGTTCCCAATCGCGAATCCTACCGATAAATAAATTATTATTTCTCATACACCTCACAATTCATTTTAGTAAATAATCCATAAAATTCTATTGAATTAATTAAAAATTAATTATTAGGATCAATTGAGCAAACAAGAATAGCGAATACGCAAGCATCGCAACACAGGGCTGCCTCGTCGGAAAAACCGATGGCAACCAGGAGAAGTAATCACAGACTACCACAGATCATACACACATGAATACACACATATATATATTTATCTGTAAGCAAACGAAGCCACACATGACCAGAATTAGCCGGCAGCCAAGCTTACCGGAGAACCACGGAATAGTAGCGACCGAACCCGGAAAAAAGAAAGAAAGAGGGATAACGAGAGAGAAGAAGAGAGAATGTAGAGAGATTGAAGTCGAAGCCAATGAAGAATAGGGGAAGAGGGTAAGCACAATTGTGCTTATCTCTCTCTCTTTCTTTATTATTTTTTTATATACATAACTGTTAAATCTGTGAACCACATGTGTCTATCAAAATGGACACGTGTCTCCGAAACTCCCGAGGCCAAGTTTTTATCTCGACTTATACAATTTTATCGAACAAAATTGGGTATAAAAATGGACCGAAAATTACCAAATACATTTTAAAATATCACAAATAATTCAAAGTTATTAAAAATAAATTCTTCGTAATTTTTGAAGTAATTTTGAAACGCAACTCGTATCCGCATTTTAAAATTAACGAACCGAGCTGCACTTAAAATAATTTCAGAAAATCACGAAAATAGTCCTAAAATATTATAAATATCCCGAAGTTAATAAAAAAATAAATGTCATAATTTTAAAATAATTTCTGAAATGCCATTTATACCCGCTTTTAACAATTAAACGAAACGACGCGCGGGTGAAACTAACTCCGAAAATTCCCAAAATAATTTTAAAATTCCCGAAATATTCCCAACTTCAATAAATATGAGTTTCATAATTTTTGAAGAATTTAGGAATTAAATACATATTGTACAAATAAATGCAATCAGAAAATCGTACAGGGTTAAATAATTAATGAAATATTGATTTCTGAATTTTATAAAATCATAAAAATAAATATTGAGATTATAAAGTCGTAAAAACAATTTTAGAGACAATCCACATATTTACACAAATAAACTTGTATTAAATCCACTTTTAAAAGTGAAAACAATTCAATACAAGCCCATAATTAATTACACGAACCACCTTGAACACCATAATTCACACACATAGATAAAAGTAAAAAACACATCTATAATTATAAAATAACACCGAGCTGACAGAAGCTATACACATATCTTATTTATTTAATAATTCCATAATTACGTATTTAAATAATACAGAACTACACGAGTCGTTATACTATAACCCCTTCTTCTCTGTTGCTTTATTGAACGGAGTAATGAAAGAAATTTATACTTATTCAAGAATTAAGAAAATATACACTATCGTGTTATAGAAAAGAATGATACCGTTGCTCGCCATCCACGTTCATCACTTCAATAGTTCGACCATAATCGAGTTCTTACCAAGTTACAATCATAGCTTCTAATTTCGTCTATACCGCATAAAATAACCATCATTCATGCAACACCTTGACCCCGTTGATACGAATATTATTCTTCTCCAATCATCTGAAAGATTCCCCCATTTTTTCTAAGCTATAACTCATCCTAGGCGTTGGTTACCCCCGCCTAGGAGACAAGTTTTGAACAACGCCTAAGAATATTGCATCTTAGGCGTGGTTTGACTTCCCTTAGCTTCAATAGATCCTAGGCATGGGTTACCCCCCAGGAGACATGGTTTGAACCACGCCTAAGAATTATATCTCCTAGACGTGGTTTGATCTCTCAAAGCTTCAATAGATCCTAGGCGTGGGTTACCCCCGCCTAGGAGACATGGTTTGAACCTTACCTAGGAATTGTGTCTCCTAGACGTGGTTTGACCTCTCAAAGCTTCAATAGATCCTAGGCGTGGGTTACCCCCGCTTAGGACACATGGTTTGAACCATGCCTAGGAATTGTGTCTCCTAGACGTGGTTTAACCTCTATAGTTTCTTTTTCTTTTTTATAAAAAAATATAATTTTTCACAAATCTTGGGAAAAATTTCCTCCCTTGATTTTTTGGCTTAGAACATTCTAGAGTTCTCTTGAATTTGGTAAAATATTCCAAATTTTAAATTTTATAGGCTTCCCGCCCTTACATACCGGCAGACCCAAAATTTCTGCCCAATTACCCTCCATAACCGGTTGAGTGACCGGTTGGTGTGGCTATATACGGAGGGGGTGTGAACTCATTTTTCACACTTTACTTCAAACAACTTTCTTCTATTTTTTCTTTCTACAAATTTCTCTTTTTTCTCCTCCGCAAGGTAATTTTCAGCTTCCTGCAACGTCGTTGCTTTCACCGTTTTCTGGCTTTGCTTGAAGATTTTCTTTTAATCTTCATCTTCCTCCCCTACCTTCAAAGTTTTCTTGGTTTCAAGAATCCTTCACAATAATATCAATGGAGGATTCCGATTCTTCCCTTTCTCAGCCTCCACAGGCCGCCCCTCGCCCTTCTAGGGCTAACCGAGGTAAAAAATCCCTCGTTCAGGCTTCCACAATTTCTCTTAGGGATCTTTTAGCTAGGTTTGGTCAATTATTCCCTAACATGCTCCATTTAGATGTATATAATTATCCTTCTATGTAACATTCCCAAATCCGGGGTCAAGATTGGGTGTCACCAAATAACTTTAAACAATATAAACCTGTATATTAAAACAAATATACAAATAACCCCTCAATTACGGATCATTTACAGGTTTTGGTATGAAACAAGAATTTAACCTTCTAAAATTGATATCAACTAAATAAAATTTTATTACCTCTTTACTAACTTCCTCGTTTCATTCACTCTGACATCTCCAACTTCTCGCATCTAGTATTTCTCTAATTTTGCTGTGTACTAAGAGCTATTCACTTTAATTCTTATTCAAAACTGAAAGAAATAAGAATTCACAAAGCAAGAGTGAGCCAAAAATGCCCAGCAAGTAACATAACTGATTTCCAGGTATTAATATTAAAAGAATTTTCCAAACATAATCTTTAAATAATTTATAGACATTTTATTTATTTGAAGTAGTTGAGTGAATAAAATATTGACCTTTATTAGCCCTCAATCATAAATCAAAGAAATGAGTAATTTACTGATTCATCTTTTAAATCAGGTCTTTGTCCAATTTTGTAATCATAAAACGTTTCAAGAAGGAGTGCCGTTAATGGCGATCAACAATAAATTAGACTGGACATTAGAACTAACATTCGTACTCATACCCTGCTGATCAGTCAGGATATAGTACAGATCTATACTTATCTGTATAGATCCATCGAGGTACCCAGACACTATGGCCTCCGCAATTAAGGGGTCCAGCCATCTCTGCCCCCAAGCCCATTCTGGCCTCATAAACAAAGGGTCCAGTCCTTCCCTGGCCCTCATCGTAACCATCCAGTCCGTAGAGTATTTTGATGTCAAATCATTTTGATTTCAAAACATCCCAATTTAGGGTTCGAAAATAACCCGAAATAATAGGTAGTTGCTCAAGAGATCAATCAATAATAAAAGAACAATAACGAATGGTACTTGCATAATTAAGAGTAATTGCAGCGAAATATAATACGATCATTTTGGTCTAATGTCTCATGATCTTACTATCTTTCTATTTCAATATGCTGCTCCTGCAATTGCTAGAAGCTAGATACTCGATACTACTATATTCCATTCTTATCCAACGTCTGGTTCTTATCGTCTTGAATAATCCGCATCTTGCAGAGCTTTTCCTACCGAATGCTAGGTTATTTTTAAACCGACTTCGTAAATTGGGTCTTTCGTTTGAATCCTACAAAATCGAAATACCCTTAATTAGGCGGTCGCTTATGATTAACATAACCTCACTATGAATTCTACTCGTACGATTCCCTAACCTAACTCGTATTTATACAAACTATCTCAACACCCAAATAGATAGGGCTCACATACTTGAAATTCAGTTCATTCGTAAATTTTAGAAAATATGTATAATCGTCATTACAGGAAATAGGGTCATTGGACTCTTTTGGAAAAATATTTCACCGACTGATATCCCTTATTTACTTATTACACACAACAGATTTCAAAAATATTTTATCACGATACGTAAATAGTTTTCGTAAAATATATTTACAATTCGATAATTATACATATGCGATTGGTATTTCTGATAATTACATAATAGTTCCCATATTTTTGAAAATAATTTCTCGAAAATCGGGCAGCGTCTCCTTTATTTATCGGATTACCTATCGAAACATAATTGACGCAACAACATCCAACAACCACAATTCACATTTCGCAATCCAATCATTGATGCAAATATTAGTTATTATGTTTTATTTTTATAAATCGTAGGACTCAGAAATATTCATCACCGCCCACCGTCGGCTCGTCGAGGCTCATCGCCAACGGCGGAAAAATTCGTGGGTGCCCGATTAATTCGGGTTTCAGGCACGAATTTCACCGATAAAAAAAACTACGTCTTACTCAATAATCACAATCCGAAATAACCACATAAATTTATTCGAATTTTCAGAAAATAATTTGAATAAATCAAAGGCAATAATCGAATGATTTCATCACAAATAAACTGCAGAATTTGGAAAATAAACCGATAATATATACGTACACACACGTATACATATGCAGAATTAAGACCAAACCGCAGAGACAAAACGGAACAGGGCGGCGAGTTCCCTGGAAAATATGAGTACAGGCAACCGGAAAATTACCAAGGAAACACAGCCGTGAGGGAAGCAGAGCAGGGAAAATAAAAAGAAAAGAAAGAGAGCGGGTGGGATGTGTAATAACCCCAATTTTTGAGAAATTTTGAAACCCTTATGAATAGTGTTTTTGCTGAATGAGAAAACTGTTCATGCCACGCTATGTAGGGGTTCTGTTATTGATCTTATGGGATATTATTAGTACTCTATGTGGTATATAAGTGTATGTAAAGATCGTCAGAATCCAATTCTGAACACTTGGATTTTTCCCGGAAATCCACTAGATACGGAAAGAATTGAGAAAAAGGTAACTGGATAAAAGGATTTAAATTAAAGGATTATAGGAGAGGATCATAAAAGGAATATAATATATTGAGAAAGGTTGAGGGAACCTAAGTAATAAGATACCGGGTATGATCCCTCAAACGATAAACGAAAACGAAAGTTAAGCGAACCGTATAACAGATCAGCGGTCATTAGGCAAACGATTAGGAAGTTAATCAAAGGGATTAGTGGGAATGATGTCATCCAACCAATAGAAAGAGGACAAGGAAGTGAGGATGACATCATGAGGATGACATAAGCATGACATGGGAAGGAAGGAGGTGTGGTGGCTTTGTAACCACACAAATCCAAGGGCAAGAAGGTAATTGACTAAAGCAAGCACAAAAACCAATCAACCAAGCCAAGTAAAATCATTTTCATCAAAAATCAAAAGCAACCAAGGCTTTGTTCTTCATTGCTCACGGCTTTTCACTATTCAAAAGGCAAGAGAAATTCAAAATCCAAGATCCAAGCTTCCTAAATTGGTAAGATAATTCCCTAATCATCTTCATGCTTAGTTAGGACTATATCATGAGTTTAAGCCATTAATTCCTTCTCAATCTTCTTCATTTAATCAAAGAAGAAGACTATGAATAGTGTTTTCAAGTTTTTTTAACTTGAAGTTTTCTTGTTTTCTTGAAGATCCAAGCATTCTTAAGACTTCTCAAAGCTTCTTAAGGCTTCCTAGCTCCTCCCACCTCTCCAAGGAAGGTATAAACTACAAACCCTAGCTTTAGTTTTGAGTAATTAGGATTGAATGTGTTTGATATAGCATATGTGAAGCATGATGCTTGATTGGTTGAAGTTTGGTTGAGTTTGTAGAGATTAGTTGGTTTTGTTGCATTGTTGGAGTTGTAAATCTTGGTAATTAGTTAAAGAACCTAAGTAAAGCTTTTAGTTCATGTGAGGAATAAGTATAAATGGTTAATGTGGATTTGTTGGGGCTGTTATGATGTGGTTTGGAGGGATATTGGTTGTATGATTGATTTGGGGTTGATTTGTGGTTGGTATTGAATGGTTTAAAATTTGGGAAATCGCGTAAACATAGCCGTCGTAACGTCCGATTTTCTTTGGACTGTTTTTGTGCATAGCATTAGGACCCGAGAACCCCCTGCTAGATTATGACCACTGCCATGTTTAGATAGCTCATGTTACGAGCTTCGTTTTGATATGTAGTTCGTTCGATTCCGATGAACGGTTTAGGAGAAACGGCCGTTTTAAGTAACGACGTTTCGCGAACGAACCCTTACCCCTCGCCTTACTTTGAAACATAGGTTAAAGACCAAAAAGGGTTAATTAATGTATGAAACATTTATGGTAAGTGTGTTAGGCAGTTGGTAAGACACTCGCGAAGGAATCACTTTAAAACTCGTAAAGGTTAAATTATTAAAAATGGTGGAGCCGAGGGTACCCGAGTGACTTAAGCAAATCAGTGAGCGCAAAACAAGCGTTATAGTCTAAGTTAGTTAAAGTATAGATTTACAAGTGATTTTGGTTTAATTCCAACTTACTTGTTGTTTATAGGTTATCAGACTCGTCCCGAGCCTTTCTCACCCCCAAGTCGCTCAGGCAAGTATTCTATCCGTTATACTGTTGTTGTGATGAATATATGTATTTGCATTATCTTGCGATAGATGCATGTTGGTTAATTAGCAAATGATGCAATATATTGAAGCATGCTGCTATGGTATGTATATATGCATGCCTGTTTCGCATTCTTTCCATATATATATCTGTTGGTTCAGTTGATAATACCTATGCTAGAGGATAGCGGTAGCTTGCATATACCCTTAGTATAGGGACCCAAAGGTGAAAATATTTTCTAAAACCGGGAGTCGAGGATCCCGAGTAGATTTTTGTATATATGGATATGGATATATATATATATATATTTATATATATGTGGTTATAGTTTTTCCAAACTATTAATCGAATAAGGTTTATTCGATAACTTTAAACTTTATTTTATTATTGAATATTATTTCGAATATCATTCGAAGGCGTATGACTCCTTTTGTTTATTTATCTGAATATTACTTGAATATTCATCGGAGGGCTTATGACTCTTTTATATTATTTATTGAATATTATTTGAATATTCATTCGAAGGCTTATGACTCAGTTTATATTATTTAATGAATATTATTTGAATATTCATTTGAGGATCTATGACTCCGATTATTTGTCGAGGTATATTCTTTATTTTATTAAAGAATAAGGTGTCAATAATCAAACTTATTTTCGATTATTCAAATAAAGATAGTACTTTCATATAAGTATATCTTTGGTTATTTAATACTCGTTTCAAGTATAAGTTTTAATACTTCTACTTCAATTATTTTTATAAAGATTATTCTTTATGGGAATATTATTTTAAATATTAACATTCAGTCATTTTCTAAATATTCTGGGGACTGATTTACTTCATTAAATCAGTTTTACTCCAAACACTCTTTAAAGTGTTTTCGAGTCTTTAAAATGATTTTCAAAAGTTAGAGCGGATCCCAAAACTATTTTTATATTTAAGATCTTCCTTTTAAAAAGGGGATTTAAATACTCGCTCAAAACATGGGGGATCCAGCTCGGTGGTGTGTTTTATATTCGCAACAAGGTTGCTGTCTTGGTAAAAGAGTTTTTGATTACTTACCCAATATTCGGGAAGTAAAATTCTTGGAACAAGTTAATCCATTAACAGGCATCGCCTGGGAAATATCGGTGAGTTTTCCTTTCCAACTAGATACGACTTCTTGTTGGAGCCGTATCAACAAGTTTCTACTTGGGGAAAGGGGGAAACGAGCTTTACGTTTCAGAGTCATGGATTTCATCTGAACTAGGAGTGGCGTAAGTGGTCGAGTAGCGCCGGCCCAGCCTTATTATATTGGCCCAAATGGCCTGGAAGTTCCGCTAAGGCGGTCCATTCCTTAGGAGTTCAGTGTTCGGTTGACAAGTAAATCCGACAGGTTCTCCTCTACATGTAGAAAATGGTGGGGTTGTACTACTACGACTGATCATCGTAAGTGGTCTTCCTGGCGCGGTAAACTCCCGTAATGAGTTCATCATCCATTTGGATAATTCTGCAACACTACCCGTAGCATTTCGATTGAAAGGCTACTAATGGGTGGTTGCCGAAGCATTGACAGGGTCAAACATTTTTACTGGTGTATCCATTGAATGAAGTATCTCGTAACTTCATCTCTTTTCAAAATATTTCAAAGATCAAATATTTTCAAGTTTTATTTGTGGTCTCATCTATGGGATGACCTCGTGAATCTTATTATACTTCGAACAGTAGTAGTTCAAGTAGATTTCTAAATATGGTATAAGTATAGTGAAGTAATTGGTAACTTCATCTTCTTTTAAAACTTATATCCAGTAAGTAATTACCTTACTCACGATAAAGATTCTAGTAAGTATCCATTTAGATACTTATATTATTGTTATCACTATGTATTATCTTGCGAGCTGTAAGGCTCACTCTTGCTTTATTTCTTCATCACACAACAACAGTTAGGAAAGATGGCCAGACTCCAGCAGACCCAGCGCAAGCGCGTGGGAAGCGTCCCGCGTCTTCCCGATGATGTTGTGGCTGCTATAGCTGCAGAGGTAGATCTATTGGTAGATCAGGCATTCTACTTTTGAGAATCAATTATGTATAATTATAACTTGTGGCAGATAATGGCAATTAACTGTAAATTTATCAAGTAATCGTTTTGGGTTGTAATAACTTTTAAATTGTGGATTCAAAGACTTGTACTTATTTGAATTTCATCTCTGAGACTATAACGGGTTGTGGTGTGTGTTAGTGTGGGGTCACAGCTTAAGGTTATTATTATTAATTAAGTGAAGTGATATTGTGGAAAGAAAGACCGTGACGACCCGGATCCCCGACCCCGGATCTGGGGGTGTTACAGAAATGGTATCAGAGCTAAGCGTTATAAACCTCAGAGATGATGGGACGTTAAGATAATAAGTTAACTAAGATAATAAGAACTCTTGCCAAGTTCATAGTCGGACTACCTAACGTAGTACTGACAGTTAAAACCCTTATGGGAACCCTTATAAATATCGTGATAGGAGCGTAGTTCGTTATCGTATATGGTAGCGGGACTCTGAACCCTGAGGTTGAGGAGCAACATCGCGATGATATTTTATTACTAATTGGAGATCGGATTGTGGATCCGATAGAGTGTCCTAATGCAGGACCGGATGATGTTGATATTGAGGATTTAGCGGTTGAGGATGTTGTCCTAGAAGGGATAGTTGTTGAGGAGGATCCCATGGAGGATCCTGACAGGATTGGATAAAGGACCACTGATGAATTGATGACCATGGTTTGGTCGACTACCAGAGGTAGGATTGGCCGGTCACTACCGGAGGTTCGTTCAAGTTGTAAAGATAGTATCCCCTTTAACGCGGCTTACTCATAAGACTGAGAAGTTCGAATAGGCAGAGAAATGCGAGAGCAGCTTTTAAGAACTGAAGCAAAGGTTGGTGACGGCCCCTATGTTGGCGTTGCCGGAGGGAAAAAGGAGATTTTGTGATTTGTAAGTGACGCTTCACATAAGGAATTAGGGTGCTTCTTATATAGCACAGCAAGATAATCGCGTCTGCGTCAAGACAATTAAGGGAATTTAAAATTCGATATCCCCACCCATGAGCTTGGGCTCGTGGCAATAGTTTTGCCCTAAAGATTGGAGGCACTACTTGTATGGAGAGAAGTGCGAGATTTACCTAAGCCATAAGTACTCTAGTACATTTTCCCGTAGAGAGAGCTCAACATACGCCCGAGGAGGCGGTTAGAGCTAATCAAGAATAATGATTGGGAGATTCTTTATCATTCGGGGAAAGCCAATATGGTGGCTGATGCCCTTAGTAAAAAGGAGAGACTCAAGATGATAATGTCTTTGGGAGAGTTTATAAGAGATTTTGGAAATAGTAGTGAAGGTAACCGGAGCCGGTACCGAAAAGCTGTTTGAGATTGCAATAGAGACCGAATTATTGGAAAAGAGCATACGGTGCCAGAGAAAGGTGATGAATGAAGGCAGAGAGCCAAAAAAATAAATATGAGATTAATACCGAGAAAGATGATAAGGGAATAATGAAGTATTCCTATAGAATTTGGGTTCCGAAAGTTCAAGAGCGTAAGGATGAGAACTTAGATGAGAGCCATAGTTTGAGGAATAAGATTTAGAGCAAACCCTGAACGTGATAGTCAGGGAGGTCGCCATCAAGATAGAAGGAACCCATGACATGATGGAGTGGAAAATGAGGATTTTAAATTAAAAGATGACCCCAATTATGGGGAGTAGGATGAAACATTTCATACTAAGGAAACAGAAAGTCGAGTAAGGAAAGGAGACCCGAGACGGTACTCCTATACGGCAATTCATGGACCTGTCTAGACAGAACTTAGACTATTATCCCCAACCACCACCTTGAGGAAACAATGCGGTAGGAAATTCTTTCATGACCTTTAAGTCGCTAAGCTCTCAGAGTTCCCAGGGAACAGGTTGACCTAGTCGAGGCAAGAGCCTGGCTAAAGGAAATAGAGGAATCATTTGAGATTATGAATGATTGACGAACCACAAAAGACTGTTTTTGTCACTTACCCTCCTAAAAAAGAGACCATCCGCTGGTGAAAGACCAAGAAAGGCACGGAGCCAGAGGTTAGAATAAACTGATTTAAGTTCAGTCAATTGTTTTCGGGAAAGTAATTCCCAAGGTTATGGAGATAGTGTAAAAGCTTTAGAGCCAGAACAAAGGCAGACGAGTATGATGAATTATGAATCTAAGATGTAAAAGTTGTCAAGATTCGTTCTGTAGACACGAATCCAGAATGACGGGATGTTTGAAATCAATGCTTATATTGTGTTGGTTCATGAAATAATGATAAGAGAAAGGAATATAACGGCAATAGAGTTTGAGGAATGATAAGGGAGTTGGGTATGAGGAAACCCTAAAGACTCGTAGCAATAGAAATAGAAAAGTATATGATCGTCAGGATGAGGGTGATTCACCATGAGTTAAAGTTGACGGTTGAAGGCATAAGAGATGCATATATTTTATCCCCTTTAAGTTGGGAGGATTCGAGGAAACATTGAGATAGTTCGAAGGATAAACAATGAGACGCGGATAGACTGAGGAGACAAGGAAGTAAGAAACTAGGAAAATTGGATGAAGGAAGTGACCTTCAAGAATGTGAAGTGTAAGACCGGTGGCATGATACCCAGAAAGGGAGACGCCAGGTATGAAAGATATCCCAACATTGAGGTGACTGTTGAGATAAACAACAAAAGTAAATAAGGAATTATTAAGAAGAAGTTCACATTGAACACGACCAATATCTTCCAGAACATCCTTGTTATCGTTACCAAATTAGGCAAGAAAAGCGGATAACCGTTATCTTTTGGAGGCCATATGGATTGACCTCAATTTGAATAAGGATGCTATTATGAAGTTAGGTATAGACTATCGAGGTGGAAATGATTGAACAAGATACCCTTATCAGGGATATATGACTTTATTTATCCATGGAAGGATGCTTGTACCTTTTTAGAGGTGGAATTAAGGATAGAACATCGGTAACTTAAAACGAATCCTAGGGGAATGCATAAAGGTTGGCATTTCACCCTTAATAGGGATAGTATGAGTTTTGACAGTATGAATTGGAAAGGATTAAGGTAACAATAACCTTTAAGAATTAGTGGAGAAATTTTTCAGATGTATATAGACAATGGTTCTAGTAATAGTGAATGGTATTTTGATATGCCCTGTATCTAGGGAATACAGGAGGAACGATTGAAGGATGACCTTAGAGGTTTTACAAGGAGAAAGGTAATATTCAAAATTCTCAAGAATAAAAATGTTGATAAAGGAAATATGACATAATTATAATGATGCCAAGTGGGGCACGTGTTAAACCACGAGAAAGTATGGATCGAACCAGTAAAGGTCGAAATTGTTCAGGGCAATTAGGACCTAAGATAAAAGATGTTCTAAGTATGATTGAGAGTCAGTCGTGACAGTGATTAACCTCTAAAGATTGAGGCAATAACTTATGGAAAAATGGTGATATTTTTTTCCCATCTGATTTTAAGGAAAACATCTTCACTCAAGCAGTGATCGGAAATAAGGTAGAAAATTTATTTGGAGGTGGTTAAAATGACATTGACTGTAAGGAAATTTTACTATCAGGAAAGGCCAAAGAGGTGGCCGACACTTTAAGGGTAAGTGGATAATTATAGGCGCGTGTGCCAAAAGAATACAGTGATGATGGTTAAAACTGTGAAGGTTGTATTATGGTTTGGAAGATTGACATTCCTTCTGATGACTGTGCAATACCCAACCGTAATAGTAGTTGGTAAAGGTTTAATTCGTGTAATCGCCATGATCGGGCTATCTATCTTAGAAGGTCCTATCTTGAGAATAATCCAGGACCATGTTTCAAAAAGGACTAGATGAACCCTTGAGTTAATTCTTCTATTTAGGGCGTATGATTAAGAATGGTATTAACCTGCTATCGTTGCTTTGATTGAAACTCTTCTGCACTTTTATCTGCTTCATGTCATGAAAGTACGTCAGAGTTTGGAGTGTTCTTCATGAATTGTGATTGGTGGTTATGTTAACTCCTTAGGAGAATTTGATACGACATGTATGGACTCCGTATGGTTAGCTATTAAGACTTCATGGAAAATGAATGACTACAGTAGGTTAGTAGTGGACCATAGTAATGCAGCAATGATTCTGCGAGTGGTGAGCTGATTACAACCGTGAGAGTTGTATTGGAATGGATGTTGAGGTTGAGTACCACTAATCGGGTCGTGGTAATGTATAAGTTATCATTGATAGACTAATTAAGTAGAGTATCTACCAATTGAATATTTATTCCTTCTTATGAAAAGAGAGTCGTATTACTATATGAGGAAGGTTGCGGTGCAAGCATATAATTCTAGTAACGATGATGTCTAGAATGAGATCCCAGATTCAATTTTCGATGTCGAGGGAGTTTCAAAGGTGATTGTGTATAAGCTCGAGGAAGAGCATGGGTCCATAGAATGATGGACGGAATGGCAAAAATATTTAGGCATGTGAAATACGATGCTATAACACTTGATGTTGATATAAATATATATGTTTCGTTCTCCTATGACAGACCTCTATAGTTCAGAGGTAGGTTCCAAGCCAGATATTTGGTGACAGTATATTTTTTTTTTCATATATACAATTCTCTTCAATTTGTTCTTTTCTCTTCTTTTCATTTCATATAAGCTGAGAAGAACAACCCTTCCAGAAGGGGAGGTATTGCCGAATGACTATCTATCTGTGTGATAGAAGCCGAGTAGGATACCAGCTATTGTTTAATTGCTTGTCAAGTACTAAAGGCTGGCCACCTTCTGTACTAACTATGCGATATAACAAGTGTTCATGATCATAGTGATCTCTCAACAAATTCCTTTACTTCTATATGATTAATCAAACTTTGGAAAATAGAAACAACTGAAAAAGGAGTAATAAAGTGGTGGTAGTATGCGGAATGGAAACACATTCGTGATACTAAGGTTGACGTGGTTATTAAAAGGTTATAGAGCGCTAACAAGCAAAAGTATAACCAGTATAATATTAGGAACGGAAGGTAGTAGCGATTACGAGCTGGAAAAGAATAGGTATTAAGAAGCAAAAGCTCTAATGCTAAAAGCTATAATAAGAGTCTGTGCAATAGACTTGAAAGAATTTGGAATGATCACTTAACACGGATTGAGTTATCTTACGACAATAGATCATATGTCATTATCGAGATGTCGCCTTATGAGATCCTTGAGGGAAGACAATGTCGATCTCCCTTATGTTAGGATGAAGTTGTAGAGCGCAAGATGCTCGGACCCGCAGTAGTCCAAAGGACCAAGGATATGATAGATCTAATCAGAGGACGGCTGGTAGTAACCCAAGATGGACATAAGAGGTGTGCTGATTTGACTCGAAAGGACAAAGGGTATGAAATAGGGGACCTAGTAATGTTATAGGTATCCCTTGGAAAGGATTGATGAGGTTCGGAAAGAAAGGAAAGCTAAGTCTACAATTTTTTGGACCCTTGGATATATTAAGACGTTTGGGAAGTTAGCATATGAGCTAGCCCTAACCCAGAACATGTAGCGAGTCATAACGCGTTTCACGTATCAATGTTAAGGAAGTGTAATTCAGATGCCAGATAAATAGAGGCATATGAGCGCATAGATATGGGACCCGACGTAACCTATATGGAGCAACCAGGAAGGGTTATAGAGTGAAAAGGAACAAGTGCTTAGGAGAAGGATTATCAAACTAGGCAGAGTTTGGTGGTAGAACCACAATGTGGAAAAATTGACTCGAGAGTTAGAAAGTGTAATGCTAAGAAAGTATCCCCATTTGTTTTCTATCTGATTCCGGGACAGAATCCTTTTAAGGAGGGGAGACTGTAATAACCCCAATTTTTGAGAAATTTTGAAACCCTTATGAATAGTGTTTTTGCTGAATGAGAAAACTGTTCATGCCACGCTATGTAGGGGTTCTGTTATTGATCTTATGGGATATTATTAGTACTCTATGTGGTATATAAGTGTATGTAAAGATCGTCAGAATCCAATTCTGAACACTTGGATTTTTCCCGGAAATCCACTAGATACGGAAAGAATTGAGAAAAAGGTAACAGGATAAAAGGATTTAAATTAAAGTATTATAGGAGAGGATCATAAAAGGAATATAATATATTGAGAAAGGTTGAGGGAACCTAAGTAATAAGATACCGGGTATGATCCCTCAAACGATAAACGAAAACGAAAGTTAAGCGAACCGTATAACAGATCAGCGGTCATTAGGCAAACGATTAGGAAGTTAATCAAAGGGATTAGTGGGAATGATGTCATCCAACCAATAGAAAGAGGACAAGGAAGTGAGGATGACATCATGAGGATGACATAAGCATGACATGGGAAGGAAGGAGGTGTGGTGGCTTTGTAACCACACAAATCCAAGGGCAAGAAGGTAATTGACTAAAGCAAGCACAAAAACCAATCAACCAAGCCAAGTAAAATCATTTTCATCAAAAATCAAAAGCAACCAAGGCTTTGTTCTTCATTGCTCACGGCTTTTCACTATTCAAAAGGCAAGAGAAATTCAAAATCCAAGATCCAAGCTTCCTAAATTGGTAAGATAATTCCCTAATCATCTTCATGCTTAGTTAGGACTATATCATGAGTTTAAGCCATTAATTCCTTCTCAATCTTCTTCATTTAATCAAAGAAGAAGACTATGAATAGTGTTTTCAAGTTTTTTTAACTTGAAGTTTTCTTGTTTTCTTGAAGATCCAAGCATTCTTAAGACTTCTCAAAGCTTCTTAAGGCTTCCTAGCTCCTCCCACCTCTCCAAGGAAGGTATAAACTACAAACCCTAGCTTTAGTTTTGAGTAATTAGGATTGAATGTGTTTGATATAGCATATGTGAAGCATGATGCTTGATTGGTTGAAGTTTGGTTGAGTTTGTAGAGATTAGTTGGTTTTGTTGCATTGTTGGAGTTGTAAATCTTGGTAATTAGTTAAAGAACCTAAGTAAAGCTTTTAGTTCATGTGAGGAATAAGTATAAATGGTTAATGTGGATTTGTTGGGGCTGTTATGATGTGGTTTGGAGGGATATTGGTTGTATGATTGATTTGGGGTTGATTTCTGGTTGGTATTGAATGGTTTAAAATTTGGGAAATCGCGTAAACATAGCCGTCGTAACGTTCGATTTTCTTTGGACTGTTTTTGTGCATAGCATTAGTACCCGAGAACCCCCTGCTAGATTATGACCACTGCCATTTTTAGATAGCTCATGTTACGAGCTTCGTTTTGATATGTAGTTCGTTCGATTCCGATGAACGGTTTAGGAGAAACGGCCGTTTTAAGTAACGACGTTTCGCGAACGAACCCTTACCCCTCGCCTTACTTTGAAACATAGGTTAAAGACCAAAAAGGGTTAATTAATGTATGAAACATTTATGGTAAGTGTGTTAGGCAGTTGGTAAGACACTCGCGAAGGAATCGCTTTAAAACTCATAAAGGTTAAATTATTAAAAATGGTGGAGCCGAGGGTACCCGAGTGACTTAAGCAAATCAGTGAGCGCAAAACAAGCGTTAGAGTCTAAGTTAGTTAAAGTATAGATTTACAAGTGATTTTGGTTTAATTCCAACTTACTTGTTGTTTATAGGTTATCAGACTCGTCCCGAGCCTTTCTCACCCCCAAGTCGCTCAGGCAAGTATTCTATCCGTTATACTGTTGTTGTGATGAATATATGTATTTGCATTATCTTGCGATAGATGCATGTTGGTTAATTAGCAAATGATGCAATATATTGAAGCATGCTGCTATGGTATGTATATATGCATGCCTGTTTCGCATTCTTTCCATATATATATCTGTTGGTTCAGTTGATAATACCTATGCTAGAGGATAGCGGTAGCTTGCATATACCCTTAGTATAGGGACCCAAAGGTGAAAATATTTTCTAAAACCGGGAGTCGAGGATCCCGAGTAGATTTTTGTATATATGGATATGGATATATATATATATATATATTTATATATATGTGGTTATAGTTTTTCCAAACTATTAATCGAATAAGGTTTATTCGATAACTTTAAACTTTATTTTATTATTAAATATTATTTCGAATATCATTCGAAGGCGTATGACTCCTTTTGTTTATTTATCTGAATATTACTTGAATATTCATCGGAGGGCTTATGACTCTTTTATATTATTTATTGAATATTATTTGAATATTCATTCGAAGGCTTATGACTCAGTTTATATTATTTAATGAATATTATTTGAATATTCATTTGAGGATCTATGACTCCGATTATTTGTCGAGGTATATTCTTTATTTTATTAAAGAATAAGTTGTCAATAATCAAACTTATTTTCGATTATTCAAATAAAGATAGTACTTTCATATAAGTATATCTTTGGTTATTTAATACTCGTTTCAAGTATAAGTTTTAATACTTCTACTTCAATTATTTTTATAAAGATTATTCTTTATGGGAATATTATTTTAAATATTAACATTCAATCATTTTCTAAATATTCTGGGGACTGATTTACTTCATTAAATCAGTTTTACTCCAAACACTCTTTAAAGTGTTTTCGAGTCTTTAAAATGATTTTCAAAAGTTAGAGCGGATCCCAAAACTATTTTTATATTTAAGATCTTCCTTTTAAAAAGGGGATTTAAATACTCGCTCAAAACATGGGGGATCCAGCTCGGTGGTGTGTTTTATATTCGCAACAAGGTTGCTGTCTTGGTAAAAGAGTTTTTGATTACTTACCCAATATTCGGGAAGTAAAATTCTTGGAACAGGTTAATCCATTAACAGGCATCGCCTGGGAAATATCGGTGAGTTTTCCTTTCCAACTAGATACGACTTCTTGTTGGAGCCGTATCAACAAGTTTCTACTTGGGGAAAGGGGGAAACGAGCTTTACGTTTCAGAGTCATGGATTTCATCTGAACTAGGAGTGGCGTAAGTGGTCGAGTAGCGCCGGCCCAACCTTATTATATTGGCCCAAATGGCCTGGAAGTTCCGCTAAGGCGGTCCATTCCTTAGGAGTTCAGTGTTCGGTTGACAAGTAAATCCGACAGGTTCTCCTCTACATGTAGAAAATGGTGGGGTTGTACTACTACGACTGATCATCGTAAGTGGTCTTCCTGGCGCGGTAAACTCCCGTAATGAGTTCATCATCCATTTGGATAATTCTGCAACACTACCCGTAGCATTTCGATTGAAAGGCTACTAATGGGTGGTTGCCGAAGCATTGACAGGGTCAAACATTTTTACTGGTGTATCCATTGAATGAAGTATCTCGTAACTTCATCTCTTTTCAAAATATTTCAAAGATCAAATATTTTCAAGTTTTATTTGTGGTCTCATCTATGGGATGACCTCGTGAATCTTATTATACTTCGAACAGTAGTAGTTCAAGTAGATTTCTAAATATGGTATAAGTATAGTGAAGTAATTGGTAACTTCATCTTCTTTTAAAACTTATATCCAGTAAGTAATTACCTTACTCACGATAAAGATTCTAGTAAGTATCCATTTAGATACTTATATTATTGTTATCACTATGTATTATCTTGCGAGCTGTAAGACTCACTCTTGCTTTATTTCTTCATCACACAACAACAGTTAGGAAAGATGGCCAGACTCCAGCAGACCCAGCGCAAGCGCGTGGGAAGCGTCCCGCGTCTTCCCGATGATGTTGTGGCTGCTATAGCTGCAGAGGTAGATCTATTGGTAGATCAGGCATTCTACTTTTGAGAATCAATTATGTATAATTATAACTTGTGGCAGATAATGGCAATTAACTGTAAATTTATCAAGTAATCGTTTTGGGTTGTAATAACTTTTAAATTGTGGATTCAAAGACTTGTACTTATTTGAATTTCATCTCTGAGACTATAACGGGTTGTGGTGTGTGTTAGTGTGGGGTCACAGCTTAAGGTTATTATTAGTTAAGTGAAGTGATATTGTGGAAAGAAAGACCGTGACGACCCGGATCCCCGACCCCGGATCTGGGGGTGTTACAGGATGGGAGAAAGAGAAGAGAGATAGGTGAGATCGAGCGAGAGATTGAGGGAGCTGTGAGAGATTGATGCTTTTCTTTTTCTTTTTTTATATTAACCACAACAACATACGTATCAAATGGGATGTTGTGAAAATTTGACACGTATCAAACATATAAAAGAATTGATATGAACTTCCCGTGTAGCCCGGTTTCTTTAGCATTTCGTGATTTAACGATATAAACGTGCGGGTAAATAGAACCCGGAAATTACCAAACTAATTCTAAAATTCGCAGAATATTTAAAAACTAATAAAATTAAATTTTCATAATTTTTAAATCATTTTTAAATCGCGTATCATATCCGCATTTTACGATTTAACGAATAAAAGTGCGGGTGAATATAATTTGAAAAATTTCTGAAATAATTTTAAAATTCTTGAAATATTCAAAACTTAAGAAAATATGAGTTTCATGATTTTTGAAATATCCCTGAATTTAATACTGTATTTACTCTTAAATATAATCAAAAAATCATTTAGAAATAAATAATTGATGAAATATTATTTTCTAAATTTTATAAATTCCCATAAACAATTATTGAAATTATAAAGTCATAAAAATAATTTTAGAGAAATATTTATGAAAATAATTCTTCAATAAAACCACTTTAAAAGTTAAAACAAAACCATACAACTCAATAATTAATTATACAAATAATCTTCGTACCCAATAAATCACACACAATTAATAATAAGGCAACACACAGCTGACAGAACCATGCATATTTTATTTATTTAATCATTTAATAATCACGCTTTTAATAATACAAAAATATGAGTCGTTAACGAGACGAATATTCAAGTTTTTCATCTGTAAGTTATATGTTTTAACTGTTTGTTTATGAATATCTGTATAAAATAAAATAAGGAAAAACTATTTATACCTATGTAATATTAATACCCATTGGATCATATCGGCACCGAAAATAGATTACTTAGCCGCTAAGTAACTATAAAAATGATACAATTTGATACTAGATTTGGATAATTATCAAAACCGAGCTTCTTATAAAACACCTTATGAGAAAATAGTATAAAAATATCCCGTCACTCGAGAATACGGGTTTTATTAATTGTTAGGAATATGTGTATTAGTTTGATGATAAGTTAAACAAAACACTTAAGTAGAAATCTAGTGTTTGTAGCCTCAACGGATAAGACTATCTTGGCTATCCGTTGAAGGAGTAGCTTTACTTAGAAATAAGTTTAGTATTGTAGCACATTTCATTCTCTGGATTCAAGTTGTAACTCTTAGATGTTGTAGGAAATTATCAGTCATGTTGACTACTAGTGGATATGAAAATGGGAGGGCTAATTGTAAATATTTCATGCCTTGTAATTTTGTATAAGTGAAGAAGTATCAACTGATATTGAAGACCTTCAACGGATAAGAAACAAAGCTTCAACGGATGTCTCTAAAGCTTCAACAGATAATATCCATCAACGGATAAGTGCTTCAATGGATAAGACTTCAACTGCTAATGCATCAACGGATAAAGCTTCAACGGATAAAGCCTCAACGGATAAGGCATCAACGGATGAAAGCTTCAACGGATGCTTAGTTCAATAGCAGTTGATAGTGACAATTCATAAGCTGATAGAGGCACATGGGTTGACAGAGACAAACTGGAATATGGCAGCCTCTAGGAGGAATCAAGAAAATGGAGCATTTCCATTCTGGCGCAAACAAGGGAGTATTCAAAGATCAACAGCTAAACCCAAATTGCATTGGATAGAGAAATGAAGAAGAAACATGTGAAGAGCCTTTTAATTATATTTTATAGTTTTGTCTTCACTTGTAAACTTGGTGATATATAAACCAAGCAGCAGCTAGTAATTAGATGTGAATTTTCAAGAGCTGTTTAGAAAAATCCAGAGAGAAAATCATCTAGTTTGTACTAGGAAGCAGCTGTGATTTAATTCTTTGAATCACAGATTTTCTGAAATAACACATCTCTGGTGGAACAACAAATCCACCAGAAAAGTTTTTAAGTTCTTTGTGTTCTTTACATTTGTGTTTGAATATATATCTGTCTGTATCAGCTTCAAGCCATTCACACACATTTGCTCACTAAAACACTTAGCCTTAGAAACTACTCAAAACTTGAAAAAGTTTTGAGATTTACATTCAACCCCCCTTCTGTAAATCTCATTGTTAGTCCACTGGGAATAACAATTGGTATCAGAGCAAGCTCTTAATATACAAAGAGTTTAAAGATCTATTCTGCTAACATCATGAGTGCACAGAAGAATCCTCCTGCTAGGAAGGATATTGGAATAAAGATTCCAGTCCTGGAAAAAGATAACTATCATCACTGGAAAGTGAAGATGCATTTACATCTTCTTTCTCAAGATGAAAGCTACATCAACTGTATTGAAAATGGTCCTCACATCCCTCACAAAGTGGCCACAGCTGCTACTGCAACAGTTGCTGTTGGACAGTCCATTCCCAAGACAAAAGCATAATGGACTATTGAAGACATAGAAGAAATCCGCAAGGACAAGAAAGCCATGAACATTTTGTTTAATGGCTTTGATCAAGATATGTTTGACAATGTCATCAATAGTCAAACTGCAAAGGAAGTTTGGGATACTGTACAAATCATCTGTGAAGGTACTGAGCAAGTTAGAGAGAACAAGATGCAGCTTCTTATTCAATAGTATGAATATTTTCACTTTGAAGAAGGAGAATCATTAAATGATACCTTCAACAGATTTCAGAAACTGTTAAGTGGATAGAAGCTGTATGGTAGAGTGTACCAAGTCAAGGATTCCAACTTAAAATTTCTGAGGTCTCTACCAAAGAAATGGAAGCCTATGACTGTCTCTCTAAGAAATTCTCAAGATTATAAGAACTTCACACTTGAAAGATTATATGGAATTTTGAAGACTTATGAACTTAAAATGGAGCAGGATGAGCTGCTGGAAAAGGGAAAGAGAAAAGGAGGAACAGTTGCACTTGTAGCTGACAGTGAGAAAATTGAAGCCAGGAATGAGGAGAAGACAATGCCAAGTCTCAAAATTGGCACAAGCAAATCAGAATCAAGCAAGGGTAAAGAGCAAGTAGCTGAGGATGAAGACAATTCCAGTTAGGATGACTCTGATGATGTTGATGAACATCTGGCTTTTCTGTCCAGGAGGTTTGCAAAGATGAAGTTTAGGAAAAATACAAAATTCACTAAGCCAAACAAAAACATGGTGGACAAATCCAAGTTCAAATGTTATAATTGTGGCATTAGTGGACACTTTGCAAGTGAGTGTAGGAAGCCAACCTATGATAAGAAGAAATTTGAGCAAGTTGATTACAAAAAGAAGTATTTTGATTTGCTTAAACAAAAGGAAAAAGCTTTTCTCACTCAAGATGATTGGGCAGCAGATAGAGTCAATGAAGATGATGATATGGAATATGTTAACCTAGCCCTGATGGCTAATTCTGATGAAAATGAAACTAGTTCATCAAGCAACCAGGTAATTACTACTGATCTCTCTCAGCTTTCTAAAAATGAATGCAATGAAGCCATAAATGATATGTCCAATGAATTATATCATTTGCGAGTTTCCCTTAAATCACTAGCCAAAGAAAACACTAGGATCAAAGAGAATAATGTGTTTTTAAGTGATAGGAATGTTGTGTTAGAGGATCAGGTAATTGAGCTTGAAAAGATTAAACTTAAATGCTTGACTGTTGAGAGTGAACTAGAAGAAGCTGTTAAGAAAGTAGAAATTCTTTCTAAACAGTTAGAGAGTGAGCAAGAGGTAATCAAGGCCTGGAAAACATCTAGGGATGTTAGTGTTCAGATTGCCAAGGTTCAGGGAATTGAATCATTGTGTGAGGATGCCTGGAAGAAAAACAAAAAGGAGTTAGAATTAATTGATGGATTGTCAACGGATGTGGAATCAACGGATGATGAAAGTTATCCGTTTAAGGAAGAAAAAGAGCATCCGTTGAAGGCTCATCAATTAAAATAGGCAAGTAATTTTAAAAATAAAAATCTCAATAAGAAGGATGGTTCAACTTTCAAGAACTTTGTCAAAGAAGGAGCTAGCACATCCAAAGATGCCAGTAAGGTGAATATAGGACACATGACTTTAGATTAGCTGAAAAATAGGCTTAAGTTGGTTGATGATAAAAAGGAAACTAAAAGAAAATCTAAAAGAAATGGGAAGGTAGGGATTAATAAACATAACAATTACACACCTGATAGGTATGCTCCTAGAAAAAGCTGTGTGCATTGTAAAAGTGTTAATCATCTATCTGATAACTACAAATCTGTTAAGAATGCTCCCATGCCTTCAAATCCCTCCATGCCTAACATGTCTATGTCCCCTCTGCATGCCATGCCTGTTATGTCTCATCAGAATCCCCAAGCACATTTTGCAAACATGCCATATATTAATAATCCTTATTTTACTGCATTCAGTATGCCTCAAATGCCATACAATATGCCTATGTGGAATAACATGTTTGCACAATCTATGCCTTATCAAATTCAATCAAATGTGCTAAATGATTCTGTGATTAACCCTACACTTCAACCAACTACATCTGAGACCAAGGTTGACCCAAAGTTACCTAAGTCAAAAGATGCAGGAGGAATGAAGTCTAGGAAAAAGACTAACAAGGCTGGACCCAAGGAAACTTGGGTACCAAAATCAACTTGATTGATTTTGTTGTGTGCAGGGAAAAATAAGGAATCTATGGTACTTGGACAGTGGCTGTTCAAGACACATGACAGGAGATTTCACCCTGCTCATAGAGTTTAAGGAGAGAGCTGGCCCTAGCATAACCTTTGGAGATGACAACAAAGGATTCACTATGGGATATGGCTTGATTTCAAAAGAAAATGTCATCATTGATGAAGTTGCATTGGTTGATGGTCTCAAACACAACTTATTGAGCATCAGTCAATTATGTGACAGAGGGAATACTGTTTCCTTCAATTCTGAAGCCTGTATTGTCACAAGTAAGAAGGACAATAAAGTGGTTCTAACTGGAGTTAGAAAAGGGAATGTGTATTTAGCTGACTTCAACTCTACAGATGCAGAATCTATTACTTGTCTTCTCAGCAAAGCAAGTTCAGTTGAAAGTTGGCTATGGCACACGAAGCTGTCCCATTTGAATTTCAAGAAAATGAATGATCTAGTCAAAAAGGACTTAGTTAGAGGAATGCCTCTAGTAGAATTCACAAGGGATGGACTGTGTGATGCTTGTCAGAAAGGAAAGCAAAAGAAAGTATCATTCAGTAAGAAGCTTGAATCTGCAATTAATGAACCATTACAACTGCTACACATGGATCTTTTTGGACCAGCCAATGTATTGTCAATTTCAAGGAAAAGATATTGCCTAGTGATTGTAGATGATTTCTCAAAGTTTTCATGGGTTTATTTTCTTGGATCAAAGGATGAAGCTAGTGAAATCATTATCAATCATATCAAGCAAGTCAACAATCATCCTGATTTCAAAGTAAGGAATATTAGGAGTGACAATGGAACTGAGTTCAAGAATTCAACCATGAAGTTGTTCTGTGAAGAAAATGGGATCATGCATGAGTTCTCAGCTCCAAGGACCCCACAACAAAATGGTGTGGTGGAAAGGAAGAACATATCACTAATTGAAGCTGCAAGGACAATGCTTGAAGAGTCAAAACTCCCAACTTACTTTTGGGCTGAGGCTGTTAACTGTGCATGTTACACTCAGAATATTTCTCTAATCAATCAGGCAAAAGGCATGACTCCCTATCAATTATTCAAGAGAAGAAAACCAACTTTAAACTTTCTACATGTCTTTGGTTGCAAATGTTACATCTTAAGGAATCAATCTGATCACAAAGGGAAGTTTGATGCAAAGGCTGATGAAGGAATATTTGTTGGTTATTCTGCTGGAAAATCATATAGGGTCTACAATCTAAAAACCAACATTGTCATGGAATCTGTTTATGTTGTGTTTGATGATAAAAAGATTGATGGACTAACAGATGAGGGACATCATGAAGGACTCAAATTTGACAATATTGAGATATATTGTGATGATAGTGAAGATGAGAATGATGAAGAAGGCATCTCAAGAAGAATTCAAAATCTGCCTTTGGATAATGCACAAAATGCAGCATCCGTTGAAAGACAAAGTGCATCATCCGTTGAAGTTCATAATGAAGCATCCGTTGATCACAGTCTGTCAACGGATAATCAACTCACTTCATCAGTTGATAGAGCTCCCAATTCCTTTCAAAGGATCAGCAACTCAGGGGGAGTTTCAACCAATCAACATTCTATCACACATCATGACAATACTGAGGCAATCTCATCTAGAGCTAATCTACCACCTCAAAGGAAATGGACCAAGAATCACCCTTTTGAACTGATCATTGGTGATGCTACATCTAAAGTGCAAACTAGAAGGGCTACTCAAGATGAATGTCTATATAGTAGCTTTCTATCACATGAGGAACCTAAGAGAGTAGAAGAAGCTCTATTGGATCCAGATTGGATTTTAGCAATGCAAGAGGAGCTAAACCAATTTGAGAGGAACAAAGTATGGAAGCTGGTACCCAAGCCAAAGAACAAGAGTTCTATTGACACAAAATGGGTATTCAGAAACAAGATGGATGAAAATGGCATTGTCATAAGGAATAAAGCCAGATTGGTTGCTAAAGGCTATTCTCAACAAGAGGGAATAGATTTTGATGAAATATTTGCTCCAGTTGCTAGACTTGAAGCCATCAGAATCTTTCTAGCCTATGCAGCTCATGCCAATTTCAAAGTCTATCAAATGGATGTCAAGAGTGCATTTCTAAATGGGGAATTGGAGGAAGAAGTTTATGTAAGCCAACCTCCAGGATTTGAAGATCCAAACTTTCCAGACTATGTGTATTATCTGTTGAAAGCACTCTATGGACTAAAGCAAGCACCTAGAGCCTGGTATGAGACTTTGTCAAAATTTCTTCTAGATAATGACTTCACAAGAGGTATTGTTGACAAAACTATTTTCTTTAGAAATGTTAATGGCTCTACAATACTTGTTCAAATTTATGTAAATGATATTATATTTGGATCTACAGATGATAAGCTTTGTAAAAAGTTTGCTAAGTTAATGCAAAGTAAATATGAAATGAGCATGATGGGAGAGCTAACTTATTTTCTTGGTTTACAAGTTAAACAAGTTAGTGGTGGAATTTTCATTAGTCAAACTAAATATATTTATGATCTTTTAAAGAAGTTTGACTTAATGGACTGTTCATCTGCAAAAACTCCCATGGCCACTGCCACCAAGCTTGAATTAAACAAGGCTGAAAAGTCTGTGGACATTTCAAGTTATAGAGGCATGGTTGGCTCACTTTTATATTTAACTGCTAGTAGACCTGATATAATGTTTTCTACATGACTCTGTGCTAGATTTCAAGCTGACCCTAAAGAATCTCACTTAATGGCTATTAAAAGAATCTTCAGATATCTCAAAGGGACTCCAAATCTAGGAATTTGGTACCCTAGAGAGTCTGGTTTTGATCTAATTGGCTACTCAGATGCAGATTATGCAGGCTGCAAAATAGACAGGAAAAGCACAACTGGCACCTGTCAATTTCTGGGGAACAAGCTTGTGTCATGGTTCAGCAAGAAGCAAAATTCTGTTTCTACATCAACAGCTGAAGCTGAGTACATTGCTGCTGGTAGTTGCTGTGCACAGATGCTATGGATGAGGAATCAACTATTTGACTATGGACTAATTGTTGACAAAATTCCTATATTCTGTGACAACACAAGTGCCATTGCCATTATTGAAAATCCAGTGCAGCACTCAAGAACCAAGCACATTGACATCAAGTACCACTTCATTAGGGAGCATGTGATGAAAGGTACAGTGGAACTTCATTTTGTTCCAAGTGAAAAGCAGATTGCAGACATATTTACCAAGCCACTGGATGAATCAACATTCACAAGATTAGTAAGTGAGCTAGGTATGCTTAATTATTCATAAATTTATGTCCTTTTTATAATCTGCCCTGAAGCCTGAAATGAATTTGCTGCAAGAACAAAGTTGGCTTTAAGTAAAAAATTATTCTATCAATGGATATTCCCTATCCGTTGAAAGCCAAAATTGTTCTATCAACGGATGTTCATTATCCATTGAAAGACAAATACATTTCTGGTAATTTTATCCCTCAATGGATAAAATAGTGTTGATCATCAACGGATAACTATTTACCTTATCCGTTGAAGTGTCACATCAGTTACTTTAAGTGAGTCACAGCCGTTGATTCTTTTACTCAACCGTTGATACAGATATACACTGTTGTATATATTTGTATTAAAGGTAGTTTTCAGAATTTCTACAGTTTTCTTTATTCTTAAACGGCTGTAATTTATTTAAAAGTATCATTTAATCATTTTATTTACGTTTTAATTCAAGAAAGTATAAAAGCCCATTGAATTTTTATTTTCACTTTACGCTTTCTTGCAATTTTTATTCTCCTTCTCTCCCAAAACTCTCAAGTTTTTCTCTGCAACCTCTACTCACAACAATGGCACCAGTAATCAAAATTATGTCTCAGTCTGGATTTGTTTATGAAAAGAACAATTTCGTAGCCTTGGTTGAAAAGAATGAAGCCCATACTGACTATCACAAGATGATGGACTTCATCAAAAACTGCAAACTAAGCTATGCAATGCTGGAAGCCCCAACCATTTACTGTGAGGTAATTGAGGAGATTTGGACAACTGCGGAGTTCAACTCCACAGATATGACTATTGCCTTCTCTCTCAAAGGTAAGGATTATTGCATTAACTGTGATGATATACAGTCTTGCTTTAAGTTGCCTGAGAATAATGCCATGACACCACACACTGATAAAGATGTATCTGCTATGTTAGATTCCATAGGCTATGCTTTTGATTCTGCTAGTTTAGGTAGTATTAGAAGGAAGGGCCTTATGAAAGAATGGAGTTTTCTTGGAGATGCCTTTATCAAGGTTTTCTCTGGGAAGATTAGCAATTTTGATGCCATAACTTCATCTCTTGTTAATATGCTCTATATGCTAGTTTCTGATAGGTACTTTAATTTTAGCAACTATGTCATGCTAGAATTAGGTTCCAGGTTAGGTAACAAAGCTAATAGACCACATAACATCTACTATGCTAGATTCTTTATGTTATTGGCTAACCATGTTGCTGAAGGACTGGTTATATCTAATGAGAGCAATAAACTCAAATGCTGGGCACAAGAGAAAAGGGTCCTTGCAGACCTTTTGAGAATCAACCTCAACAGCCAGGTGCCATTGGTATATTTGCCAATCATGAATGCACCACAGTTAAGTGAGGTAAACACTTCAATAACTCCTACTGTTTCCAACCCCACTGTTTCTTTGCCTTCTAGTGTGGCAATGGAATCTGTGTCTCTGTCCAAACAGGTTCCTACCAAAGCCACCAAAACTAAAATTTCAAAACACAAGTAAAAGAAAACCACCTCTGTTGTTTCTCAAAAGACAACAGTTGTAACAACTACCATAAACCCTGATGGGAGTGAACAGGGTGTGAGTGGTGAGGGGAGGGGTGAACATCAAAAAACCCCCCAGGATAAGGTGGGAGAGGTGAGTGGTACCCCAGCCAGCCAAGCCATAGTCTCTCAAAAGACTGTGGTGGTTCAAAAGGAGTCAAACACATCCCTAGTTGCATCCTCCCAAAAGGATGTAGCTATTGAAAATAGTCCCCAACCAGGGATACAAAACAAAAGAGGGAGGGACACTGGAGCCACACATTCACCAATCAAAGCCTTTTCAAGGAAGAAGAAGGCCAAGACCCTAGTTTCCACACAGGGGGCACACACAGCACCGATACATCCACAAATATCTTTGCCTTCTCAAATTGAGCTTGATGTGACTCCAGCAAATATGGAGTCACAACCCCATTCTCTCATAATAGAAACACATCAATCATCAAACTCTCCATCACCCTCTCTGGATGTGGATATGATATTCACATCAATTCCTGATTCTCCCTCCTTAAAACTCAGGGAGGAGCCCCACTCAAAACCTGATGATCATCATCTTTTAGATGATTTGTTGGATCATCAGCCAATTCTTTTAGATATAGTTGAAGAATCTGTGTCACCTCACTTAAAATCAATTCACACAGATTCAACAATTATGTCACTTTCAATATCTACATCTTTTCCTTCTTCAACGGATATCTCTCATCCGTTGACAAATGGTTGTTCTTCGACGGTTAAGCTTAACAACAGTTATCCGTTGATACCATCAGTTTCCACTTCAACGGATACTCCCTATCCATTGATGGTCTCTACACATATAACAGAAACCATTCCAACTGTAGAAGACATGGCTACTGTTCAATCACTTTTAGGTTTGAGGGAAGGGAGTGGTAATTTGAGTGAGAGGATGGGTTGCTCCCAGGCAAAAGGAGAGGTTGAGAGTCACCATATGCATGCTATTTCTTCTAGCATGGCAACAATGAGTGAGGGGAGTGCCACCTTAGAAGGTGAGGGTGAGGGTATGAGGGTGTGTGTGAGCCAGGGGGAGCCCCTGATGCAAGAAAATAGAGAAAATGAGAGAAAGGCAGGTACAGAAGCTATAAGGGTGGATCCAGCCATTGCTAGTGAGTCAATGATAGTGGATGATGCAGAAAAGGAAAGACAATTTCAGCAACATTACAAAGCTGTAATTGATAACATTTCCTTGGATGCTGACACTTTTACTCACCCTGTTCCAGCCTATCAATTGTTGGCTGCTCAGGGCAATGTGGAGGCAGAACAGACTTTGAACATTGTACACACTTCAGAATCTCTTCTCAGAGACAAAGCTGCTGTTAACAAGCTGCCTTCTCAAGCTGGTGAGCCATCTGAAGAATTTAGAGTAAATTCTAATGATGATGACTCTAATTCTTTGAATACGAGCTTGAACTTGGGGGAGTAGCAGGCCCAAGTTCTGTTCCAGATCTACCTGATTAGGCATGGGCAAAGGCTTCTACACCAGGAGAATTTGGTGTAACTTTGGTCAGGCAAGTAATGACTATTCAGAAGGCCCTTCAGGAGACTACACATGCTGGTACCAAGGCAATTCTTCAAGCTCATCTGGACTCTCTGCATCTCTTGCAGTTGCAGCATTTCAAACAGAATCTAAGTGTGGATGAACTCAAGCAGGACATTGCTGATCTGAAATCCTACAATGCTGAGAAGTTGGATTCGGTCATGCCTTATGGTACTATGCAAGATTTGTTGGGGAGACTGAGGAAAGCATCTGATGCTGACAAGAGGCTGGCCAGGTTGGAAAACAGAGTTCAGATCATTGAAGACTCTATGGTCACCATTCTTCATAATCAACAAACTCAGACAAATCTACTAATGCAGCTGGCAAAAGCACAAGGCTTGACCCCTACCCTTGATGATAACAAAAAGGGGGAGAATAAAAGGGAAGGGGAAGGAGAGCCATCAACAACAGTTCAAATATCTCAAGTGCTAGTTCCTTCCATCACCACTTCTCCACCTATTCAAATCAAAGGAAAGCTTGATGGAATTGATCTAATCCAGATAGTAGCAGCTGAATTGCAAGTCAAAGAGCAGAGGAGGAAAATTGATGAAAAGGTGCAACAAATTTTTGGTTCTACAGCTTCTAAATCACAATCTGTGAAGCATAGCACAAAGGTGGAATCAATTATTATGGAGCTCAAGCCAATAAGGAGGAATAAGGTTGGAGAGACTTCTGCCAAGAATATGAAACCTATGGTTCTCAAGCCCAACAACAGATCCAATAAGGACTCTACAAAGAATCCTCTAATCCTTGCTCAGAAGAAAGAAGTGGATTTTCCTCTTCCAAAGCCTGATGAAGACAAGGTTTTGGGTGGAAGTATCATAAAGCACAAAGAGACCATGGATGTGGTTGAAAGGATGAACATGGCTATTATCTTTAGAGAGGGAAAGAGCATTTGTGTGATGCAAGGACATCCCAAATTCTCAAATATTTGAATGACCCAAAAATTGAAGGCCATGCAAAATGAAGACCCATTTAGCTAAGAGAGAGCGCAGATAAAAAAAGCCCAAAAAAATCATGGGCCCAAGAAGATAAAATCGTTTAATATATAAACATCATTATAAAAATTCCTAACCTAATTCGATCAGGATTTATACTATGTTCCTGGTCAAACCTTTCTGGTCGAAAATCTCCACGACCAAGAAATAGTGGCCTCTTTATTCGGTCATAAATTGGTTCAGTAAGAAAGATCCTGACCGAAATATGTCAGTATTCTAATCGAAAAATCCTGATCGAAAAAAAGAGAGTTGTCGACCAGAAAATAACCCAGGCTCCTGATCGAATAATTCTGCTCGAAAATGACTTCGACCAGGATAAAATGGAGGGGTAATTCAGTCAGAATCAGGGTCAAAAAAATAAAATAGGAAAAATTGTTAGATATATTTGATAATGTCATGGCTAATATGTTTTATGTTTAGATTTCAGATCTTATTTGAACAGGACAAATCAGTACTTAACTGTTGATCAGTACTTATACTGGAAGTCAGGACTTAAGGGATATCAGTACTTATGTTATCAGGAGATAAGCATCAGGAGATAGATATCAGAACTTAAGTGCTGAAGAACGATCAGATAAGGACAGTAGCTGATTAAAGTTAAGAAGATCAAGATAAACATAAGAAGAGATATGCATGAAGAAGGAATTCCGTGAAGAATGGAATACTTGGAATAGAAGATATCTGATTGATATATTTTAGGAAGCAGAATTATATTCCATATCAATTAGCGATTATCTTGTAACTGTGTAGTATATAAACACAGACATAGGGTTTACACTATAAGTGTTATCATTATCGAGAATATTATTTACTGTAACCCTAGCAGCTCTCGTGATATTTTGTTCATCACTGAGAGATAACAGTTCCAGATTGTAACAGAGTTTATTGTTTCAATAAAGTTTGTTTTCTGTTACATAAGTTCTTGAAGTTTGATTTGATTGTAATAAACACTGTATTCACCCCCTCTACAGTGAAAGTGTGACCTAACAAGTGGTATCAGAGCCTTCTGTTAACACACATGCAGTTAAAGATCCAAACACAATCATGTCTGACACAGAAACTCCAACTAAGCCTACCAAAACTGAGGAATCATCAAAGACATCAACTCAGAGTCGATATGAGACTATCAGAGTTCCCATATTGAGACCATCTGAATATCCCATATGGAAGGTAAGGATGACCATGTTTCTGGAAGCAACAGATCCAGAATACCTTGATAGAATCAAGGAAGGGCCTCACAAACCTACCAAGCTCGCTGTTGTAGTTGCAGGTGAAGCAGCAATGACCGTACCAAAGGAAAAGAGTGATTACACTGCTGAAGATATAGCATCTATTGCTAAGGATGCCAAGGTACGACACTTATTACATAGTGCCATTGATAATGTAATGTCAAACAGGGTAATCAAATGCAAGACTGCTAAGGAGATATGGGATGCACTGGAGACAAGGTGTCAAGGAACTGAAACAGTTAAGAAGAACAGGAAGACAATACTCACTCAAGAGTATGAACACTTTGACTCTAGGACTAATGAGTCATTGACTGATGTATATGATAGATTTGTCAAACTCTTGAATGACTTGTCATTGGTTAATAAGGAGTATGATCTTGAAGATACAAACCTTAAATTCCTGTTAGCTCTTCCTGAATGTTGGGATTTGAAGGCAACAACAATAAGAGACAACTACAATCTTGATGAAACAACTCTTGATGAAATCTATGGAATGCTCAAGACTCATGAACTTGAGATGGAACAAAGAAGCAAGAGGAAAGGAGGAAAGTCAAGGACAGTTGCTCTCAAGGCTGAAGAGGAATCCCCCAAACCACCTTCCTCAAAGAAAGACAAGGGTAAAGCTCTTATCATAAAGTCTGATACTGAGTCATCAAGTTCTGAGAGTGATGATGACTCAGATTCTGAAAGCTTGCCTGAAACTGATGCTGATGAGGAGATGATGAAGCTGTGTGCTCTTATGGTGAAAGGAATCACAAAGATTGCATACAGGAAGTTCAGGAAGGGAAAGAAGTTTTCCAGGAAAGGCATAAGTTCTGATAAGAAGAATTTCAGAAGATCTGAAGGAAGAGGAGGAAAGTCTGACAGAGGAGATTACGCTAATGTTAAATGTTATAATTGTGGTGAGAAAGGCCACATATCTCCTGATTGCAAGAAGACCAAGAGTGACAAAGGCAAAGCTCTTGTCACAAAGCAGAAAAGCTGGACAGACACCTCAGACTCTGAAAGTGAGGAGAACTATGCATTGATGGCAAATGCTGATAAATCAAGTTCTGAGAGCAGTTCTGAAGCTGCTGAAACAAAGGTACCTCAGACTACTTATGCTTTTCATACTGATGATATTAATGAGTTGAGAAGATATCTTAAAACCATGTTTGTTAGTTATAGAGATCAAACTTTAACATGTGAAAGATTAACTTCTGAAAATCTTGCTTTTAGGAAAAGAAATGATTTCTTAGAAAAAGAGTTAGTCATGTTCCATCAAACTCAGCAGGATAAAGATGATGCTTTTTATGTTAGGGATGAAGTGCTAAAAATGAATGAATCTCTAAAAACTGAGTTAGAAAAGGAGAGAGAGATTATCAGAACTTGGACTAACTCTGGCAAAACAACTCAAAATTTGCTAAGCAGTGGAAACTGGAGAGAGGGCTTAGGTTATGGAGAAAATAAAAATGAAAAAGGAACTGTAGAAATTAAGCCTGTTGATAAGCAAAAGCCGAAGTTAAAACCTGTTAAGTTTGTAACTGAAAAATCTGAAAATGAGAAATCAGAAGTTAAAAAGGAATTAGCTTCTGACAAACTAAAACAGGAAAAGACAGCTGAAGTTAACATAGGCTTAATGACAAAGAAGCAGCTTAAGCATAAACTGAAAGATGTTAAGAATGCAAATAAGGTAAAATCACCTAGGAAAAACAGGAATGGAAAGGAAGGTGTGAATAAAAGCAATAACTATAAATCTGTTCCTGATGCTCCTAGGAAAGCATGTCATAACTGTGGAAGTTCTAACCATCTGGCTTCTTTTTGCAGGAAGAATAAGAATATTAACTCCTTATCTAAAAAATCAGGAGTTAAGAGTCAGTCTGTTAGATACAAACCACAAGATCCTTGTTTTCATTGTGGTAGTTTATGGCATTCCATTTATACTTGTAAGGAATATCATAGTTTGTACTATGATTATTATCAAATAAAACCTTCTTTAAAGAAAGTTTCTGTTGTTCCTTCTAGTGTAAGTTCTGATTCAAAGTCTGGTAGTATAAGTTCTGATAAGAAAACTGTTAACATAATCTGATGCTAAATCCGCTGCAAATGTTAACAAACCTAAAAAGGCCAAAGGATCCAAGCAAGTCTGGGTCCTTAAAACTAATAATTAGTGGTCTTTTTGATTGCAGGGCAACAGGAAAAATATTTTAGTTCTGGACAGTGGATGTTCAGGACATATGACTGGAAATAAGGCCCTGCTATCAGACTTTGTGGAGAAAGCTGGCCCAAGTGTTTCTTATGGAGATGGCAACATTGGAAAAACTTTGGGATATGGCAATATCAATCTTGGGAATGTCATCATTAAAGATGTAGCTCTGGTCTCAGGACTTAAACACAACTTACTGAGTATAAGTCAAATCTATGATAGAGGTTATCATGTTGATTTCTTTGCAGAACATTGTGAAATAGTTAGTAAATCTAAAGAAAAAATTGTTCTGAAAGGATTCAGGCGTGGTAACATTTATGAAGCTAAGCTTTCAACAAGTTCTGATGGTTCTGCAATCTGTTTAGTAAGTAGAGCCTCAACTGAAGAAAGCTGGAATTGGCACAAGAAACTCTCTCATTTAAACTTCAACAAGATAAATGAACTGATCAAGAAAGATCTTGTGAGAGGACTGCCAAAATCAGTGTTTGTTCCTGATGGTCTTTGTGACTCATGTCAAAAGGCTAAACAAAGAAAATTTTCGTTCAAGAGCAAGACTGAATCATCAATTCTTGAGCCTTATTATCTGCTTCATGTTGATCTATTTGGTCCAGTGAATGTCATGTCTATTGCAAAGAAGAAATATGCGTTGGTCATAGTAGATGAGTTCACCAGATACACATGGGTGTATTTCTTGCACACAAAAAGTGAAACTGCATCTATCCTGATTGATCATGTCAAACATCTGGATAAATTGATCAAAGATTCTGTGAAAATTTTGAGGAGTGATAATGGCACTGAATTCAAGAATCTGATAATGGAAGAGTTCTGCAAAAATCATGGAATAAAGCAGGAATTTTCTGCTCCTGGAACTCCACAGCAAAATGGAGTTGTTGAAAGGAAGAATAGAACTCTCATTGAAGCTGCACGAACAATGCTTGAAGAAGCAAAGCTTCCAACCTATTTCTGGGCTGAAGCTGTGCAGACTGCTTGTTTTACTCAAAATGCAACACTCATTAACAAGCATGGAAAAACACCATATGAGATGGTGAAGAACAAGAAGCCAAATCTCAAATACTTTCATGTATTTGGATGTAAGTGTTTTGTTCTCAAGACTCATCCTGAACAGCTATCCAAGTTTGATCTAAAAGCTGATGAGGGAATCTTTGTTGGATATCCACTTTCTACAAAAGCCTTCAGAGTCTATAATTTGAGAACAAAAGTGGTCATGGAATCTATCAATGTCTCTTTTGATGACAAGAAGATCACTGGACTTGAAGATTGCATTGATCATGATCAGCTGAGATTTGAAAATGAAGATTCATATTCTGATACCTCAAGTCCTTACAGTCTAAGTCCTGATACTGTAAATTCTGATGGATTAAACTCTGATGTTATTGAAACTGTGGTGACTACGTCAAAGGAAGATGCACCAATGCAGGGGGAGCATACTCAAGATATTATCACATCTCAAGAAGCATCAGAACATACATCTGGCTCTTCAAATTCTGATTCGTCAAGTTCTGATAAGCCAAGTACTGAAAATCTAAATACTGAAGGATCCAACTCAGAGAGCATAGTTTCAGGGGGAGCATCAGAAAATGAAACCGAAGACATCATGAATCATGGGGGAGCATCCAGTTCTAGAGAAAATCTTCCATCTGCAAGGAAGTGGACAAAATCTCATACACCTGATTTGATAATTGGAAATCCTGAGGCAGGTGTCAGAACCAGAACAGGTACTTCGAATGAATGTCTTTACAATTCTTTTCTCTCTCAGTCTGAGCCAAAGAAAGTGGAAGAAGCTCTTCAAGATGCTGATTGGGTGCAAGCAATGCAGGAAGAGTTGAATGAATTTAAAAGAAACAAAGTCTGGACCTTAGTGCCAAGACCCAAGAATAGATCGGTTGTTGGTACAAAGTGGGTATTCAGAAACAAAACTGACAGTGATGGCATAATTGTAAGGAACAAGGCAAGGCTGGTTGCAAAATGATATTCTCAACAGGAGGGAATTGACTATGATGAAACATTTGCTCCAGTTGCTAGGTTAGAAGCCATAAGGATATTCATGGCTTATGCTGCTCACAAAAAGTTTACTGTCTTTCAAATGGATGTGAAAAGTGCTTTTCTCAATGGAGAATTGGAAGAGGAAGTATATGTTGAACAACCTCCAGGCTTTGTAGATTCCAAACATCCAGATTATGTCTACAGGCTTGATAAAGCACTCTATGGACTTAAGCAAGCTCCTAGAGCATGGTATGAGACTTTAGCTCAGTTTCTTCTGGAAAGTGGATTCAACAGAGGAACTATTGACAAAACACTGTTCTATCTCAACCATGGCAAGGACTTACTTTTGATCCAGATTTATGTTGATGATATTATTTTTGGGTCTCCAAATGACAAACTTTGCAAAAAGTTTGCCAACCTAATGCAGTCAAGATATCAGATGAGTATGATGGGAGAACTTAGTTATTTTCTGGGCCTTCAAGTCAAACAGAGTGAAGAAGGAACTTTTATTTGTCAATCTAAGTACACCAGAAACTTGCTGAAGAAATTTGGAATGCAAGACTGTTCAAGTGCATCCACTCCCATGGCCACTGCAACAAAACTGGATAAGGATACTGGTAATTCAGTAGATATTACTGATTACAGAGGTATGATTGGCTCACTTCTCTATCTAACTGCTAGTAGACCAGATATCATGTTTGCTACCTGTCTTTGTGCAAGATTTCAAGCAGATCCAAGAGAACCTCACTTAACAGCTGTAAAAAGAATCTTTAAGTATCTTAAAGGAACAGCTGATCTAGGATTATGGTATCCTAGAGAATAAGATTTTAAATTAATAGGTTACTCAGATGCAGATTTTGCAGGTTGCAAAATTGACAGGAAAAGCACAAGTGGAAGCTGCCAGTTTCTTGGAGGCAGGTTGGTTTCTTGGTATAGCAAGAAACAAAAGTCAATTTCCACATCAACTGCAGAAGCAGAGTATATTGCTGCAGGAAGCTGCTGTGCACAGATTCTCTGGATGAAGAATCAGTTACTGGATTATGGGTTAACATATTTCAAAATCCCTATTTACTGTGATAATCAAAGTGCTATTGCTATGACAGGTAATCCAGTTCAACACTCTATGACAAAGCACATCAGCATCAGGTACCATTTCATCAGGGAACATGTGGATGAAGGTACAGTGGAATTGCATTTTGTTCCCACAGATCAACAAGTAGCAGATATCTTCACAAAACCACTGTGTGAAGCTACCTTTTCAAAATTGGTAAATGAACTTGGAATGATTTCAGGTTCTTTCTCTAAATCTGCTTAAACTTGTTCTATGTTATCAGACTTTATGATCAGTATTTACAGAATTAATCTCTTTGTATATTCTGTGCATTAATTAATAAATGTCTTTAAGTACTGACTGTTGTCTGATATATGTTTCTAAACTCTGATAAGTGATATGTCTGTTTCAGTAACTATTCAATCCTATGAGGATAACTGTGCTAGATACTGACCTACTAGTCTTCAATAAACAAATGATCCCATGAAAGAAGTAATTATTTCTGTGGAAATCTTATTACACTAGCAAATTCTGATAACTGAGCTTAGTTTAGTTTACTTTATTCATCTTATTACTAAGTCCCAAATTAGAATAATGCTACTCATCTGTTTAAGTTCTGATTCTAGTAAAACTGCTGAATGTACTAAGTGCTGATAAACCTCACTTATCAAAAGAAGAAGAACAAGAATCAAAGAATAATATCAGGTACTCCTTTGAGATCTAGAGTAAAAATGTGAAAGGGACGACCCAAGTGCATTGCTGGTATTAAGTAAATATGCATTAGAAAAGCAAAATATTTTCTTGGTGACTTTTCACACTCTATGATTACTGGAGAAATACTCTGATAAAAGCATAAATTCTGATAAGCAGTCGTGACTCACTTACACTGAGAAGCCACTGTAAAAGAGAATTTTAAAGATGCATAAAATTAGCACAAAAACAGTTGAGGTAGACTCATGCATGAACTCATTTATCAGTAGGTTTCAGAATAATGATAGCTCTTTAGCAAAATTTTAAATTATGACTTATTTCTAAGATGTACTGAAGTAGATCAGACTTTACTCTTTGTCTGTTATTTAGCTTAATGCACACACTAATCACTCCATCTGAATGATGAAAATTTCTGTGGTGGTCTATGTTATTTTAGATAAACAGTCATTGTGTCATTTTTGCACAAATTCTGAGGACATGTTCTAGTTATATGCTCTGATGATTAAGTCCTGAAGACTATAACTCAGAACTTGTATGAAAACTTACTAAGATAGATATTCCTTGTTCGAGTTAAGACATTATGTTCTGATGACTGTTAAGTTCTGGTATAGGTCTAAGTTCTGATTTTTCAGTCTAACCCTTTACTTGACTTATCTGTGAGTAAAATTTAATAACAGTCTCAGTTTGTACTCGCATATGTTGAAGTGGAAGATTAATAGTCTATGATTAGGATTAATGGTTTTGTACTTGAACAGTCCACTGTTTCTTGTGTCTTGTGCGGTCTAGACCATGATTCCTCTTTCCAATGACTGTTATTCTTTTTCAAAGTCTAGGGAGACGAGGTAGAATTAATTCTACCTGTCAGCATTAAATATCTTTGCGTCTCTTGGCATTCTCTTGCCTATATATGCAACCACTTCACATCAGTCTTTCCATCACATTCTTCTCACACACTTATCCTCCTTCTTCTGTCAAAAACAAAATGGTTCGATACAACATGTTTTTGAACACACAAACCTTCACAATGGAGCTCAGTTGTGCCGAGTGGCAGCAGGAGTGGCATATAACAGCCATTCCTGAGGAGATCTGGGACTCTGTCCCACAGGAGGTGCTGGCTCACCTTCTATTCTTCGAGATGGATTACCATCGCCATCTGGAGCGCTTGGAGGAGGAAAGGCGGGAAGCTATCCGTCAGCAAGAGCGAATCATTCGACTCGCTATCTTGTTTGTCGAAGATAGGAAGAGGAAGATGACTTAATCTCGTCTTCTTCCTGTTCTTCTTCATCCTCAGCTTTGTCAGGCTTCTTAGCTAGGACTAAAGCTGTTGACGTTAGGATTAGAAGCTTAGGGAAAATCTTGTATTGATGTAATTTCTATTTCATATATGTATTGACTTGATATATTAATGAAAACTGTTTTACTTCAAGATTTTGTCTCTGAGTTATTTTATCTTGTGTTGTTAAATCCTGCTTGATATTCTGATGACCATTTAAATTTTGTCTTTATTTAAGTTCTGATTCTTTGTCAGCACTTATTCATCGAAATTATCTCGGTCATTTTTAACATGATTCATTTTCAGAATATTAATGTTGCAGTGAAAAATAATTCAATCAGTGCTAACGGTTTCAATTTTGAATTAAAACTGTGTCTCTTGATAACTGAAATGGTTTTTCCTTGAAACAAGGCAACTGGAGTATAAGAACAAAAGAGGAGAAGCATTACTTTGAGAGATGAATCAGATTCTGAGGATCAGATTCCCTCTTCAGAACCTGTGGTAAATGAAGCTGAGAAGGCAACTTCTCAGACGGATTCTGCAATTGGGGGTTCTAGGCTTCTCAAGAGGCTTAGACGTATGACGGTTCCTGAAACTCCCAAGGAATCCAAATCAACAAGGAAGTACAAGAAACATAGGGCACAAAGGCCAGTTTCAGATGATGAGGAGGAAGCAGCTAAGGAAGGGGATCAGGAATCTCTGATCTCACAAGACAAGGAATTTGCTCCGGTCACTTCTTCTCCATCAACTCCATCTCAGGAACCTGTATCTGACAAGGCTAATTCACCTTCTATGTCTCTTGTTGATCCAGGCACAAGTGCTGAAATTGATATTCAGAACCTGGTTGTGCCTGAAATACTTTTCTTAGAAGCTCCAACAGCAAATAATACTTCCACAACACCTGTTACTGATGCTGTTCAGACTCCTGAGTTATCACTAACACCTTCTCTGCATCAAGATGCTGATGATCAGATTTTAGGTGAGCATCAGGATATGGCTGTTGATCAGAACTTCGTATCAGATCAGCAATTAGAGGATGTTGAAGCCTCCATTGCTACTCACACAGTTGTCTTATCAGAAGATACTGATTCTCTAAGTTCTGATGCTGCAAATGTTGGAGATACTGGTGAGGCTGCTACAACTGTAGATGCTGATGAAGCAGGTCCTTCAGGACATACTCCTCCACTGACTCTTCCTAAGTCTGAACTGGTAAAGGAGTTTGTTATCAGGGATGCACCAGTACCTTGGAGTGAAACTCCTGCAGGTCAGGAGTGGACTAAGGAATGGAACTCAGTTTCATGTGTTCCAAATGCTTTACATCTTGCTGAGCACTTGACTAAAGCTGATGAAATGTTACATTCTGATGATTTTAAAACCCAGCTTAGAGTCACTGCATTGAGTACTAAACATCTACAAGGTCTTCATTCCAACACTTATGCAGAGCTACACAAGATTCAGGAGAACTTTATCAAACAGGAACAAGTTTGGAAAATTGATAAGAAAAAGTTCTTCCAACCTACCATTGACAGGGTTGCTTATATTGAGAAAACTCAAGAGAAGCAACAAGCTCAGATTGATCAAATTCTGACAAATCAAGCTTCTCAGCAATCGCAACTTACTAAAATCCAGACCTCAGTGGAACTACTTATCTCTCTTTTATTACCTGCTGATGCCAAAAAGGGGGAGAAGGTAATTAAGTCCAAATGCAAAACCAACAAGTCACTGCAAGGAAAGGATGATGGAAAAGATGACCAAGGAAACTCTGGAATGGGTAGTGGTCATAGTCAAGGTAGAAGGTTTACATCAAGACAAGCTAGTCACAGAACAAGTTCTGATACTGGGAAAAGAATAAGTTCTGCTGCTGGTAAAAGGATAAGTTCTGATGAACTTCTAGATCTTGATGAGGAAATGTCAAGACAGTTATTTCTTCAAGAAAATCCAGGGATGGACTTGGAAAGTTTAAAGGAAGAAGAAGCCAGACTTAAATCAGAGAAAGTCACATCTAAATCTGAAGCTTCTGGTAAAAAGTTACTTCCAAAACCTAAAGGCATTGTGATCAAAGAAAGGATACATACTGAAGAAACTTTGGCTAGATCACAACCACAGATAGATCCAAGATCCAAGGGTAAAGAAAAGGTTGGTGAACCTATCAAGCCTTATGTACCTCCTGAGGAAGAAGAAATTACTGATGGAAAAGATGATCTTGCTCTGACTTCAAGAAAAGTTCTTAAAACAACCTCTGACATGGCTCAAGTTGTTCAGAGTCAAGAAATTGTAAGTTCTGATATTCAGAAGAAGCAAGTAACCTCTGACAGTGCTCAAGTTAACTTGATATCAGAAAATAAATCTAAAACACTCCTACCAGGATTCACTAAAGCAAAACAGACTCAATCTTTGAAGACTACTCCAAGTGGTTTTGAAGCAAGAGTAGTTACTGGAAAGGAAGCTAGAGATAAAACTGGATTGGGAAGTGCTGATGAAAGAAGAGTACACAACACTACCGATGATCCAACTTCCTTGAGTGAACCAGGTATTGGAGCAACTCCTGAGAGATTGAATCAACTAGAATCTGTACAGATGGTTTACCATACCTACTTGAAAGAATACATCATGTTGTATTTCATGACAGATGGTAGGGTTTATCATATAAGACAAAATGTCATTCCTTTGAAGTATTTTGAAGAATTGGAGAATGTACTTTTCTTACTTCAAGTGGATAACAGAATAACAGAGACTGCTGCAAACTACTTGAAAGAACAGATTCAGAGACAGAAAAGGCTTTATTCTGTTAAGTCTAACAGCAGATATGTTCCAAAGTACAGAAATCACAATGGTGATATTGTTGATATGAAGCCTAATACTGCACAGATCAGAACATATCTTGGTATTAAGGGGCTTGAATTCAATCTAGAGTCTAACAAAGCTTATGTCATAAGACTAGATCGGGAGTTGAGAAAAGCAAAGATTAATGATCTCAGAGCTGCAATATTTCAAACTGGTGAAGATACTGCAGAGCTTAAAGATGTCAAACGGAGAATGATTGATGAACTCAGATATGCTGAGAAATGTTTGTTGAAGAATTATCTCAGAACAACTCCTGACATCAGAGAGATCAGAAAATGATGAAGCCAAGTCAAAGATCTACAACTACTTAAATTCTGATGTGTATACAGACCAAAGTTGTTATCAGAAGTTGAATTGGTAAAAGTTTTAAGGACTGTAAGTTGTAGTTATCTTGTCTATTTCTCATGCATTTGTACTTAATGTTTTTGACATCATCAAATATCTGTTAAACTTGTATATTTTGCTAATTTACAAGTTGGGGGAGATTGTTAGATATATTTGATAATGTCATGGCTAATATGTTTTATGTTTAGATTTCAGATCTTATTTGAACAGGACAAATCAGTACTTAACTGTTGATCAGTACTTATACTGGAAGTCAGGACTTAAGGGATATCAGTACTTATGTTATCAGGAGATAAGCATCAGGAGATAGATATCAGAACTTAAGTGCTGAAGAACGATCAGATAAGGACAGTAGCTGATTAAAGTTAAGAAGATCAAGATAAACATAAGAAGAGATATGCATGAAGAAGGAATTCCGTGAAGAATGGAATACTTGGAATAGAAGATATCTGATTGATATATTTTAGGAAGCAGAATTATATTCCATATCAATTAGCGATTATCTTGTAACTGTGTAGTATATAAACACAGACATAGGGTTTACACTATAAGTGTTATCATTATCGAGAATATTATTTACTGTAACCCTAGCAGCTCTCGTGATATTTTGTTCATCACTGAGAGATAACAGTTCCAGATTGTAACAGAGTTTATTATTTCAGTAAAGTTTGTTTTCTGTTACATAAGTTCTTGAAGTTTGATTTGATTGTAATAAACACTGTATTCACCCCCTCTACAGTGAATGTGTGACCTAACAAAAATCCTGACCGAAATTCGGGCAAGAATCCTAGTCAAAACATCCTGCTCGAATGAGCCTTCGACTAAAACATAATGGGGGATAATTCGACCAGGATCCTGGTCGAATGGGATTCCTGGTCGAATTATATATAAAAAAAAAGAGAGAAGGGAAAGAAAGAAAAGAAAAGAGAAAAAAGTAGGGGAAAATTCCTGAAAAAATTCATAAAAATTGCAGAAATTAAGGAAATTCCTTAAAAATTTCCTGAAAGTTATGAATATTTTTTGGGAAATTAGGAATAAATCCTCGAAATTGAAGAATAATATCCAGAAATTATGAGAAATTACTGGAAATTCCTGAAAATTAATTAAAAATCCCAAAAATTAAGGGAAAATTCCTGAAAATTAAGGACAAATCCCGGAAATTAAGAGAAAATTCCAGAAAATTAAGGAAAAATCCCAGAATTAAGGGAAAATTCGTGGAAATTAAGATAACTCCTAAATAAATAGGAATAAAGGTAAAAGAAAGTGATAGGGAAATTCCAAAAAAAACCCTGAAGTCGTGTACAAAGGCAAATCGTTGTAAATGTGTAGGTTGCTCCACACTTTACACAAAAACGATACCCTGTAAGGGAACGAATAAACTTAACTTCTGCGAAATCTTTTTATGGTTTCCCAGAAGTTGGGGGGCAAATGATAGGGAATAAAATAAACCCTGATTGCGTAATTAATATCGCATTAATTATATCAGAATTGGGCTAACAGCTAGGCCCATTAAAAAGGGCCCAAAACCCTGGATATTAATTAATTTCGTAATTAATTAATAAGGGATAAATCAGCTGATAAATAAAGTACAGTTAGGAATATGATTCCTAGAAGATTGTCCTCCAAGGAACATCATGGGATACAGAATCAGTTTCCTACCTCTTAGGACTCCAAAGTCCATTCTAATTCAGAGACTTGCCCACCAAGTATCCTAACTCTAGTCCAATTCAAGGACTTTCAATATCTATATAAGGGGTCTCACCCCACAAATTAGAACTATATTTTTGACTTGATCATTGGCTATCAACAAGGTATGTAGGCATCTTGTTAAGGCGGATTGAGTCACGAGACACAAGAGCAGTCAAATTGAGTCTCGAAGCTCACAAAACCTAGTAGTAAGTACAACAATTAATATACCCTAGTTTTTAATCCATAACATGTGTTGTGATAGAATTGTTTTAAAAAGAGATAGGTAAAAGTGATTTTGGAAAACTGGATAAAGAGAAATATTTTCATCCCTCTATGTCGTGGAATATTTTGATCCACCTATGTCGTGGAAATGTTCTGTCCACCTATGTCATGGAATTTGGAAAGAGGTAAAAAGGGAATTCAGTTAATCTATTGGAGTTGCGTAAGAGGCCCGTTATTCGGTAACGGCCTAGCAGGTGGTGGTGTAGGAGGCTAATTTGATTGTGCACACTATTTAACCGATTACTCCAGCATGGGGGAGACCTAGCTAGTCTCCCAAGTTCCGGAACACATTCTTAATTCTGGACGGCCGTTAGTCGCTGTCCGGTGATGATAGACTTCAAAGGTCTGTGAAAACAAGGGCAAGGGGCTGGTAGCAGAAAATGATGATTCTTTGAGTTAAGATGACATGGAGGATATTGATGAACATCTAGCATTTCTTTCTAGAAGATTTGCCAAGCTCAAGTTCGAGAAGAACTTTGGAGCAGCTAAGCCAAATAGAAACATGGTGGATAAATCAAAATTCAAATGTTTCAAACCTGGCTTGGCAGGGCACTTTGCCAGTGAGTGTAGAAAGTCAGATTCCAACAAGAAGAAGTTTGAGCCTGTGGATTATAAACAGAAATATTTTGAGTTACTCAAACAAAAGGAAAGGACTTTCATTACACAAGAAAATGACTGGGCAGCAGATGGTCTGGATGAGGATGAGGATGTCAGCTATGTCAATCTAGTCCTAATGGCCAAGTCTGATGAAACAGAGACAAGTTCTTCAAGTAATCAGGTAATCACCACTAACCTTGCACATTTATCTAAAGCTGAGTGTAATGATGCAATAAATGAAATGTCTACAGAATTATATCATTTGCATGTTACATTTAAGTCTCTTACTAAGGAAAATGCTAAAATTAAAGAAAACAATTTGTTTTTAAGTGAGAGGAATAATGTGCTAGAATCTCAGTTTATTGAATTTGAAAAACTGAGAATTGAGTGTAAAATTGTTAAGGATGAATTAACTGAGTCCTTGAAGAAAGAGGAGATCCCGAAAAAGCAGCTTGAACGAGAACATGAGGTATTTAAGGCATGAAAAACATCTAGAGATGTTCATGCTCAAATCACCAAAGTTCAAGGTATTGAGTCCTTTTGTGATGCAGCCTGGATGAAGAATAAGGAGAAGCTGGAATCCAATTTGGTTGAAGGATTTCTAACAGATGTGGACTCGACGGATGATGAAAGTCATCCATCGGATAACCAAAAGGATTATCCGTCGAGTGACATAAATTCTCATCCGTCGGCTGTGAGCAAACCTGTGAGTAAAGCCAAACTTGCCAAGTTAAATGAAAAGTATGGATCAGTCTCCAAAAACTTCATTTCAGGAGAATCTAGTCAAGTGAAGAAGGAGAAGAAAGTGAATGTTGGTCATCTGTCTATCAAGTAATTGAATGACAGATTAGAAAAGATTGAGGTTAAAACAGAGGCTAAAAGGAAAAACAATAAAAATGGTAAAGTGGGGATTAACAAACATAACAACTACACACCTGACAAGTATGCTCCAAGAAAAATCTGTGTTAAGTGTGGTAGTGTAAATCATCTGTCTGTTAATTACAAAAATGCCATGCCTACTTCCATATCTGTGCCACCTCCTTTTCCCAACATGAATGCCATGCCTTCTATGCCTATGAATGCTATGTCTACACAGTATATGAATGCACCATTTGCTAATATGCCATTTGCACCTAATCCTTATTATGCTGCATTTAGTATGCCTCAAATGCCATTTAGCATGCCCTACTGAAATAACATGTTTACTAATAGCATGACATTTCCTGTTAATCAAAATGTGCATGATAATTCTGTTATAATGAATGGTTTCAAAGGTCCAACTCAAATGACTAAGGATAAATCTGATATCCTCAAGTCAAATGAGATCAAACCTAAGAAACTAGAAAAAGAAAGCTAACAAGGCAGGACCCAAGGAAACTTGGGTACCAAAATCAACTTGATTTGATTTTAATGTATGCAGGGAAATAGAAAGAATCTATGGTACTTGGATAGTGGTTGTTCAAGACACATGACTGATGATTCTACCCTGCTCACAGAGTTCAAGGAGAGAGCTGGCCCAAGTATTACTTTTGGAGATGATAATAAAGGTTATATTGTGGGATATGGCTTGATTTCTAAAAATAATGTCATCATTGAGGAGGTTGCTTTAGTGGATGGTCTCAAGCATAATTTGTTGAGTATCAGCCAGCTGTGTGATAAAGGCAATTCAGTAACCTTCACCTCAGAAGCCTGTGTTGTGATAAACAAGAAAAGCAACAAAGTGGTTCTCACTGGTTTGAGAAAAGTAAATGTGTACTTAGCTGACTTCAACAAATGCGAAATCTATTACTTGTCTTCTCAGTAAAGCAAGTCAAGATGAAAGTTGGCTATGGCACAAGAAGATATCCCATCTAAACTTCAAGACCATGAATGGACTTGTGAAGAAAGAACTGGTTAGAGGCATTCCTCAAGTGGAATTTTCTAAGGATGGACTGTGTGATGCTTGCCAAAAGGGAAAGCAAATTAATGCATCATTCAGAAAGAAGCTTGATTCAACAATTGAAGAACCTTTGCAACTGCTACACATGGATTTGTTTGGACCAGTCAATGTGTTGTCCATCTCAAGGAAAAGATTTTGCTTAGTAATTGTAGATGATTTCTCAAAGTTCTCTTGGACATATTTCCTTAAGTCTAAAGATGAGGCTAGTGAAATCATCATCAATCACATAAGATAAGTCAACAATCATCCTGATTTCAAAGTTAGAAGAATCAGGAGTGACAATGGAACTAAGTTCAAGAATTCTGTCATGAGAGTATTTTGTGAAGAAAATGGCATTTTGCATGAATTTTCAGTAGTAAGAACTCCACAACAAAATGGAGTAGTAGAAAGAAAGAACAAATCACTTATTGAAGCTGCAAGGACAATGCTTGAAGAGTCTAAGTTACCAACATATTTCTTGGATGAAGCTGTAAATACTGCATGTTACACTTAGAATATTTCTCTGGTTAATCAAACAAAATGCATGACTCTCTATCAATTGTTCAAGAACAAGAAGCCAACTCTAAATTTTCTTTATGTCTTTGGCTGCAAATGTTATATCTTGAGAAATCAAACTGATCAGAATGGGAAGTTTGATGCTAAAGCAGATGAAGGAATTTTTGTTGGATATGCTGTTGGTAAAGCATATAGAGTCTACAATCTAAGAACCAACATTGTTATGGAATCAATGCATGTTGTGTTTGATGATAAAAAGATTGAAGGACTGCAAGATGGAGATTACCATGAGAGCCTCAAATTTGACAATGTGGAGATGGTTAGTGATGACAGTGATGATGAAAGTGATCAAGAAACAGTATCAAAGGATAATGCAGAAAAATCCACTACCAATGAAGCACAAAACTCAACATCTATCGAGTTGAAAAATGCTTCATCCGTCGGGAGACAATCTGCTTTATCCGTCGGGAGACAACCAGCTTCATCCATTAGTACTCAAAATTCACCATCCGTCGGGTCATCAAAAGAAGCTGAAAGTCAGAATAGATCACTTACAGAAAGTTCCCCTTTCACAAATCAAAGATCCATAAACTCAGGGGGAGTTTCTAACAATCAAAACTCAATCACACATCAAGAAAATAACGAGGCCTCTTCATCTAGAGCTAATCTACCTCAACAAAGGAAATGGACAAAGGATCACCCCTTTGAGCTCATCATTGGTGATGTATCTTCTAGAGTTCAAATAAGGAGAGCAACTCAGGAAGAATGTCTATATAGCAGCTTCCTCTCTAAGGAAGAACCAAAGAAGGTAAAAGAAGCTTTAGTGGATCCTGATTGGATTTTAGCTATGCAGGAGGAGCTAAACCAATTTGAAAGGAATAAGGTATGGAAGCTGGTGCCCAAGCCTAAAGGGAAGAATCCAATAGACACCAAATGGGTATTCAAAAACAAGATGGATGAAAATGGCATAGTAGTCAGGAACAAAGCTAGATTGGTTGCTAAGGGCTATTGTCAACAAGAAGGAATAGATTTTGATGAAACATTTGCTCCTTTGCAAGACTTGAAGCCATCAGAATCTTCTAGCCTATGTAGCCCATGCCAATTTCAAGTTCTATCAAATGGATGTCAAAAGTGCCTTTCTGAATGGAGATTTGGAGGAGGAAGCCTATGTCAGTCAGCTTCCGGGTTTTGAAGATCCAAATTTTCCAGAATATGTCTACTATCTTTTGAAAGCACTTTATGGACTGAAGCAAGCACCTAGAGCCTGGTATGACACTTTGTCAAAGTTTCTTTTAGAGAATCACTTCACTAGAGGTACTGTAGATAAAAATTTATTCTTTATAAATGTTAATGGCTCTAGTATACTTGTTCAAATTTATGTAGATGACATTATTTTTGGCTCTACAGATGAAAAACTTTGCAAAAAGTTTGCCAAATTGATGCAAAGTAAGTATGAAATGAGCATGATGGGAGAACTAACTTACTTTCTTGGTTTGCAAGTTAAGCAAGTTAGTGATGGAATATTCATTAGTCAAACTAAATACATTTATGATCTTTTAAAGAAGTTTGATCTAATGGATTGCACATCTGCAAAAACTCCCATGGCCACTGCAACTAAGCTTGAATTAAACACTACTGAAAAGTCTGTGGATATTTGAAGTTATAGGGGCATGCTTGGCTCACTTCTGTACTTAACAGCTAGTAGGCCAGATATAATGTTTGCTACATGTCTTTGTGCTAGATTTCAAGCTGATCCTAGAGAATCTCACTTAGTAGCTATTAAGAGAATTTTCAGATATCTCAAGGGAACACCAAAACTTGGCATTTGGTACCCTAGAGATTCTGGTTTTGATCTAACTGGTTATTCAGATGCAGACTATGCAGGTTGTAGAATTGATAGAAAAAGTACAAGAGGAACCTGTCAATTTCTAGGAAACAAGCTTGTGTCCTGGTTCAGTAAAAAGCAAAATTCAGTTTCTACTTCTACAACTGAAGCTGAGTATATTGCTACTGGAACTTGCTGTGCACAGATTTTGTGGATGAGAAACCAATTGCTAGACTATGGTCTGCAAGTGGAAAAAATTCCCATTTTCTGTGATAACACAAATGCTATTGCCATCACTGAAAATCCAATACAGCATTCAAGAACAAAGCACATATACATCAAGTACCACTTCATAAGGGAACATGTAATGAATAGTACTGTGGAACTACATTTTGTTCCAAGTGAAAAGCAGCTTGCAGATATTTTTACCAAGCCACTGGATGAATCCACCTTTTCAAGTTTGGTAAATGAGTTAGGTATGTTAAATTACTCTTGAATTCTTTTTAATAATTTGCAAGTTATATTGCAACCAAAAATTTAATTGGTTTTTCAGTGTTGGATGAAATTTTGGCTAAGTCAAAATTTACATCTCGACAGATGATCATTATCCATCGAGTTTGATCATCCGTCGGTATATATTTTGTTAATAAAAACAATTATTTTTCTGGAATATTTTATGACTCGACAGATATCTATTTATTCTCATCCGTTGAATTATCTGAATCCTAGCCGTTAATTTCCTGACCATTATCCATCGAGTATACTTATAGTTAGTAAGTATAACACGACGGATAATTGATGAAATTTTTACAGTTTATTTTAAAATGACTATTTTGGGCAATTCTTATTGGTTGCTTTATTTTACTTTATCATTTTTGACAGTTATTTTTGAGAGAGTATAAAAACACAATTCATTTTCACTACTTTTCTTTTATCTTTCTCAAATCATCTGCTCTAACTTCTCTCTTTCTCAAAAGCACTTACTCTCTCTCTCTACAAGTTTTTACTCTCTAATAATGGCACCAGTCGTCAAGATAATGTCTCAAACTGCATTTATCTATGAGAAGAACAACTTCACTGCTCTTGTGAACAAGGGGATTCAACAGTCTGGTGACTCCCACAAGATGATGGATTTTGTGAAGAACTGCATACTCAACTATGCTATGCTGGAATCACCCACCATATACTGTGAAGTTGTTGAAGAGATGTGGACGACTGCAACATACAACTCAGCTGATAAGATTATCACTTTCACTATTAAAGGTAAGGAATTTTGTGTTAATAGTGACATTGTTAAATCATGTTTCAAAATTCCTGATGATACTGTAACTTCACCACACACATACACTGACATTGTTAATATGCTTAACTCCATGGGCTATGCACTCTCTACTTCTAAGTTAAGTGAAATTAGGAGGTTGGGTCTTAGGAAGGAATAGAGTTATCTATGTGATGTAGTTACTAAGGTATTCTCTGGTAAAATCAGTAATTTTGATTCTGTCAATATCTCTATGCTTAACATGCTTTACATGCTAGTTACTAATAAATTTTTCAACTTCAGTGATCTTGTCATATTTGAGTTGGGGTTTAAGTTAGGGGAGTTAAATAAGAGGGGTAAAAATGTTTACTATGCTAGATTTTTAATGATGCTTGCTAACCACCTCTCTGAGGATATTGTGCTTGAAAACCCAACCAATAAATTAGATTGTTGGGTTCAAGAAAGGAGAATCATTGCAGATTTGAACAGGGCAAACCATCACAAAGAGGTGCTACTCTTCTATTTTCCTGTTATGGAGGCACCTCAGGTAAGTGAGGTAAGTTCATCTGTCTCTACTCTTCCAGTCTCACACACTTCTTTGCATTCTAGTGTAGCTATGACAACTATGTCATTGACCCAACAGTTGCCTACCCAAGCTACCAAATCCAAAATTTCAAAAACCAAGTCAAAGAAAACCCCCTCTGGTGTCTCTCAAAAGATGCCAGTTGTAAAAACCACCAAACCAAAAGAGGGGAGTGTGAAGGTGGGTAAGAAAGGTGAGGGACGGGGTGAACAACAAAGAAACCTTAAGGATAAGGTTGGAGAGGTGAGTGTTTCCCAGCCCAGCAATACTACAGTTTCCCAACAAACTGTAGTGCTTAATAAGGATATAAGCTCATTACTAGTTGCATCCTCCCAAAAGGATGTGACTATTGAACAAAGCTCTCAACCAAGAGCACATGCCAAAAGGGTAAGGGACACAATCTCACCCCAAACCTATACTAGAAAGAAGAAACCAAAGACCTTTGGGGATACACAGGGTTCACACACTGTGTAAACTGGTGCTAAAGACACAGTCACTGCACCTTCTCAAAGTCAGTTTGATGTGGCTCCAACAAATGTGGAGTCACAACCAAAATCTCTAACAATTGAAGCCCCTGAAATGCCAAACTCTCCCACACACTCCTTGGATGTTGACATGGTAAACACATCACTTCCAAATTCTCCATCTTTAACTCTCTTGGAGAAGCAAAAAATCCAAGCAAATGAGCATCATCTTTTAGATGATTTGTTGGCTCACTTGCCATTTCTTTCTGAAACTGTTGAGACATCTGTGCCAAAATTCTCATCAATATGCACAGAGTCCACAATAGTTTCCACTCCAAACACATTCATTTCTACTCACTCGATGGATATTGTTCATCCGTCGAGTAGTGATTGTATCTAGACGGACAAGCTTAACAGCAGTTATCCATCGGATAGTCAAACCACTAACCCGACGGATATCCCTTATCTGTCGAGTGTCTCTGCACAGCTTCAAATTTCATCAATTATCACAAGTGCAGAAGACTTAGTGGTAGTGCAATCACTCCTAGGATTGAGGGAATGGAGTGAAATGAGTGAGAGTCTGGGTTGCTCCCAGGAAAAAGGAGAGGAAAAGAGTGACCAAATGCAATCCAGTTCTTCAGGATTGGCAAAAGTGAGTGTGAGGAGTCCCACCTTGGTGGGGAGCTAAGGTGATACCTTGATGCAACAAAAGAAAGATCAAGAGAGAAATGCAGGTACATGAGTGATAAGGGTGGAAACCATTGTAAGTGAGTCAATGAGTGTCAATGATGTAGAAAGGAAAATGCTATTTCAACAAGAATATCAAGCTGTTATAGATTCTATTTCCCTAGATGCTGAGACATTTACTCACCTTGTGACAACTGACCAAACTCTAGTTGTACAGGGCAATGAGGAGGCTGAAAGATTGCTGAATTTGGTGCATACAACATAATCTTTACAAAGAGTAAATGATGCAATCACTGCTATGCCTTCCAAAATTGGCAGTGATTTGGAACTGGATGAGACTTCTTTTAGGGATGATGGTGGTGATGATGAGGAAGGTAGCATGGACATAAGGGGGGGGGATGCAGATACTCCTGCCTGGATGGTCACAAAAGAATGCTCCTACTCACATCTCCAATCAACACTTTTCAAGCTGATTCATGACACTCAAGCAGCCATTCAGGCATCTTCCAATGCTAGCACAAATCAACTACTCAAAGCACATCTTGAAGCACTCCAGCTGCATAAGATTCAAGCCCTCCAACACAGTGAGTGTGGATGCCATCAAGCAGGAAATTTTTGAAGTCAAGCAGGATGTTATAGAAATGATGGATGCTAGACTCCCTGCAACCACCATGACTGAAATTGCTCACAAACTAATGAAAGAGGCTGATCTAAACAGGAAAGTTGAGGCCATGGACTCAAGACTATTTGCTGTAGAGAAGTCAATGGCCAAGATACTAGACAATCAAGAAGCTCAAACTGCATTACTCCAACAACTGGTGGAAGCTCAACTCCCTCCCACACAACTTGATGATAACAGAAAGGGGGAGAAAGGATCAAGTGAGGGGGATAAACAACTTAACATTCAAGTCAGTAAAGTAATCATTCCTGCAATTGCTTTCACCAAGTCTCCAACAACAAATAGTATTGATCTCATAAATGAAGTAACAGCCATATTGAGAGCAGCTGAGAAGAAGCATTTGAGTCTAATCAGCTGGGAGAAAATTGATGAGGATATACAAAAGAGATTTGGGTTAGTAAAGGAGCCAGAAAACTCAGCCATTCATCACTCTCATTTCAGGCAAATATCTATGAATGAAATGAGCATGAAGAATCTGGAAAGAGGAAAACCATCCTGCATCAAATCTCCAAAGGCTAAGCTAATTTTGAAGCCAAGGGTGAACTATCCAAAATCTTCACTAAAGAACCCCTTGGACACAGTGTATGAGACACCAAAGCCTGATGAAAAGAAGCTGTTGGCCAGGTCCATAGCATTATACAAGGATCCAGCTGATTCAGCATTGAAAAGAAGAATTGCTAAAGTTTTCAGGAATGGTAAAGAAATTTGTGTGGGGGATGGACACCCTCAATTTGCTGAAGCAAAGAGAGAAGAAAAGGCAAGATTGAAGCAAGAAAAGAAGCAAGCTGCTCTAGATGCTAAAAAGGTCAAACAAAAGAAGGAGCAAGCTGCTATCTTGGCCAAGCTACAAGTTGTGAAACCTACACAACAAGTTTCCGCACAACCATCTGAAACAGTTGAATCTCAAGATCAAGTAATGCAAAATGAACCTCCACAGACAAAGAAGCCAAGGTACAAGCAAAGAATCAAGAGAAAATTGTACTTCAGTGATGAGGAGATGGAAGGGTATTTTCCCAAAGAGTCTATGTCTACAACAACTCAAACATCCATGCCCTCTGTGGCACATAAAGAATTCAAGATAGATCCATCCAAGAATTTTCATGACAAACATATCATTCCAAAGGATGAGCCAATAGACTGGGATAGTCTACCAATACCTGAACTCAATCTACCTCAATTCATGAAGCCAAAGAAGACAAAGACAAGAGTAGTCAAGAAAGTGAAGCCATCAACTCTCAGATCCAAATCTCTAACCAAAGCTCAAACCAAAGTCAACAAGGGAGACATCATGTACATCTGTGACATCAAGGATTTCTCAGACTTAAACCTCTATCTAGATGAACTGGAAGAAGTTAGGGGGATTGATGCTTACAGGAATCTGTCTGAAAGGTTAGTATTCAAGTACAAGGGAGGAAAAGAAATACAGTGGCAACTTCATATGATCCTTCAAGAAAGCTAATTTGTGCTGACAAAGGTTTATTCATCTTTCAAGAAGAACTTTGGATTCAATGTGACATCTAGAAGACTTGTTCTAAAGAAGATTGAAGAACTAAGGAGTATTAGAGCCAAAGATGCACTCCCAAAGACTCTAACTATTCCTTACACAGGAAGTAGAGTGCATCTGAGGCCCTACTGGCTAAGGGAATTCATGGATGATAAAGGAGTTAGAAGATTCTTCAGATTAGAAGACCAATTGAGCATCTCTAGCAATGAGACTCTTTTGGAAATGCAAAAAATGCTAAATCTCTAGGAATCTGATGAACTGGAATTCCACAGACCACTCCAAAATCAGATAGAAGAAAATAACAGAAAGCTTGGAAAGAGATCCAGATCTTCAAGAAAATAGATTAATCTGCTCAGGCTAGAGGAGCACTTTGAAAATGACTGTGAGCAAATCTTTGTACATTTTGATAATTGAAGCACTCTACAGCTTTCTCTACTTCCATTTAAATTTGTATTTTTAGGGTGTTTTGTTATCATCAATTTTCTCTTAATTTATAGCTACAATTCTAGTAGACATAAATTGGGGGAGATTGTTGTGGATATGTTGTGGACTTGATGATTTCGTTAACAAAACACCTTAGTAGATTTAACTTAGTGAAAAATGTAGCACTCGACGGATAAGGAATATAGTCCCGATGGATGACTCAATATAGTCCCGACGGATGATAATTTGTTATCCATCGAGTGAGTAGCTTATGTAATAATAAGTAATGAAGCACATTTCTGTAAACACCTTTGTTTAGATTCTGTAGTACCATATAAGTCATGCTGACTTTGATTAGATATGCATAATAGGTTGATTAATTGTACATAAATGATGTCTGGTAATTCTGCATAAATGAAATGAAGTCAAGTGCCAAATAGCTACCCGACGGATAAATAATAATGCTACTCGACGGATGATCAACAAGGCAACCCGACAGATGATCATGTACCCGACGGATAATCAATTCAAATATCCGTTGACAGTGACAACACAGTCACATGCGTCGAGTGTATGCAAAAGGAATGTGGAAGCCTATTCAACTGAGTTTTTGAGAACAAAGAAGCATTGCCATTTCCATGCTATTATGAAGATATTGAAAGATGCGGGAATAGAGTAATGAAGTAGCATAATATTAGACTTGATAGGTTTTGTTTTATTATCTTGTCTTATTATTGTGTAATCTTGGTGATATATAAACCAAGAGTATCAATTAGAACAACAAGAGACTAAGCAAGTAAATTCTCAGAGAAACATTTGTAAGCTGTATTCTTAGCATTTCTCTGTAAGTTTAGTTGTTCTTATTTTTGTAAGCAGCTGTGAGCTATTCAAGCTTCACAGAGTTCTCTCGATATATTTATATATCTCTGGTGGATACTTTCTAATCCACCAGAAAGTTTTAAAGACTTGTGTTTTTATTACTTTGTGTTTTGATTCATATTTTACTTATTATTCCGTACTTTGCAAATCAAAAAATTGTCATATATATCTTAAGTTAAAACATTTTATATTTTTGAAAAAGGTTCAAGAATTCCATTCAACCCCCCTTCTGTAATTCTTGTTGCATTGTTAGGGACTAACAGCAAGCAAAGCTCAAAATCTTCTAAGCCAACAAACTTTAGTCCTCATTGGTTGAACTCAACACAATCCGGACTAGGGGCCACCAAAGCTCAAATTCTTCTAAAGACAACTAAACTTAGTCCTGATTTGCTGAACTCAACACAATCCGGGCTGGGGGACAAGCAAAGCTAAAATTCTTCTAAAGATAACCAACCTTAGTCCTGATTGGCTGAACTCAACACAATTCGAACTGGGGGGTAAGCAAAACTCAAATTCTTCTAAAGATAACCAACCTTAGTCCTGATTGGCTGAACTCAAAACAATCCGGACTCCGGGACAAACAAAACTCAAATTCTTCTAAAGACAACCAACCTTAGTCCTGATTGGCTGAAATCAACACATTCCGGACTGGGGGGGCCAAATAAAGCTTAAATTCCCAAAACAAAACCAACCTTACTCCCCCATCCAGAAAATATGCTTAAGGGAGTGGGGGCATATGATAGTACATGTAGCTCCTGCAAGGACCAAGCCCGGACTCCTAACTCAATCCAGTCCCTTACACTACCAGTCCTAACTGGCACAGTCCCGCAAGCCTAACCTTGGAAGGTCGTAGCACATGAGGCACATGCCAAAATGCATGATAGGCACAAGTGTCACCTATCAATCATGAGAATAATCAAGGCACGTGTCAGAAGATACTCAAAAAGTGTGACAAAGGGTCTGGTGGGACGCCAATAAAATTATGTGTTGTAAACTGTGCGGTACTAAGACTGGCCATCTTATGTACTTGTATGGTTGCTCTCAGCCATATCCATGTCTTCTTCACTTTTCTTTCATAATGGATTACCTTGATTTCAAAATTTCATTTAGCATTTTATGACAATGAATTTCTTTAGTAACCTCTGCAGTTAGATAGTCCTAGTTATTGAAAGTAAATAAAAGTTGACTGTCAGGAGGAATGAAAGTTCTATATCAGGTTGTTATTTAAGAATAATGGCAGCAACGAGGATTTTGGATCTAATGGCGAAGTTGCAGCTTCGAAAAAGTAATTCAGTGGTTGGTGGATCACCTGCAGGTGATAGGAAATCATCTTTAGAGGAATGGTTGGTTGAAACTTGGACTAGGGTGCCTAGTTGAGTCCAGCGTTCCTTAAGTTTTATTTTGGTTTACCAGTTTGCTCTATATAGTTTGTGGCTGATATAGTCAGCCAAGTTTTGTTGTATATCAGATTGGTTTAGCGGTTGTATTTAAGAGTCATGCTACGGTGTTTAGTGTCTTCATATTTCAGTTTTCTGTACTGTTGTTGATCCCGCCACTGTCATTATTGTTATTGTTGCTGGTGTTAATCTAGATCTCTTTTATAAATGAATCCTGATATTAAAGACATGGGTATTTTGATTGGGCAGCATTTTCCTGATACAGGTGCACCGTCTAAATGATGATATTTTCTGTCATACATTCTTGTTATGTTTTGAATAAATCCACTGCTATATTTCAGGAAAATTCCACCCAAGAAAGCTACCCAGTCTAAAGGGAATAGTAGTAGTGTTGTTGAGGGTCCATCTATAAATAAAATTCTAGATTTGTTGCGTTAGCAGCAACAACAATAGCAGTAGTTAATCCAACAGATTCAGCAGCAGCAACTATTGTTACAGCAGCAACATCAAGGAGTGAACCAAAGTGTTAATTTCAAATCCTTCCAGAATATTAAACCTCCCGAGTTTAAGGGTGAGCCTGATCCAGTAGCTGCTGGAGCATGGTTAAAAGAGATGGAGAAAGCTTTCAACCTTGTCTAAGTAAGCGATAATTTTACTTCCGATTGTGGAAATTATTTCTTAAAAAATGAAGCGAATTACTGGTGGGAGTCAACCAGAGCTTTAGAAGGAGAAGGTCCTGTCCCATGGGCTAGGTTTACCGAGTTGTTTTCGGAAAAATATTTCCCTGAATGTATGCGGAATCAAATGGAGATTGAATTCCTAGAATTGAAGCAAGGCGAGAAAAGTGTAGCTGAGTAAGTGGCTAAGTTCACAGAGTTGGCTAGATTTGTACCAAGCTATGTACACTTTGAAGCCTAGAAGGCAAGGAGGTTTCAACAAGGGTTAAAACCTGAAATTCACAGCGGAGTTGTGGCGCTGCAACTCAAGACATATCCTTTAATAGTTCAGGCCGCCTTAGTAATTGAGATTGATCAGAAGTTAGCCGCTAGAGAAAAAGAAGATAAGAAGCGGAAAATAGATGATGTGAAAGAAACACCATGTCAAGAAAGATCTAGCCAGAAGTCTCATAAAAAGTTTGAAAGGAATAGGAATAAAGAATTTATAGGACAAAGTTTTCTTCAAACATGCCTAGTAACACCTCAGTTAACTTCAACCAAGCCAAGTCAATTAGGTCGCCTATATCAGAGTGTAAGCAATGTGGTAAAAGGCATGGTGGAGTGTGCAAGGCAAAAGCGGATTGTTTCAGGTGTGGACAGAACGGACACTATGCGTCAGAGTGTAATTATGGCAAGGTAGGGCATATTTCCAGGAATTGTAGAAGTGTTCCCAAGATAGGATGGGAGGTAGTGCATCAGAAGACCCAACATCTAGTACACCCAAGGCTAGGAATTTTAGGATGATCAAGAGGTCAACTACTCAAGACCCTTGTTATGGATAAAAAACCAAGGTTATTACTTGCTGTATTTAATACTAAGATTCGGGAGCTCAAGGCCTTTAATGGCTGCTCTCGTGTTTCGTAACTCAATCTGCCTTTACGAGATGCCTACGTATCTCTGTGAATTAGAGAATCAAGCCAAAAAACGTAGTTCTGATTGGTGGGGGTGAGACCCCTTATATAGGTGTTGGGAGTCCTTGAATTGGACTTGGTATAGGAGACTTGGTGGGCAAGTCTCATAATTAGAATGGACTTTGGAGTCCTAGGTAGTAGGAAACTGATTCCTTATCCTTTTAGGTCCCCTTGAGGCTAATCTCCAAGGATTTATATCCTTATCGGGACTCTTTTCAATATCTGATTTGTCCCTTATTAATTAATTACGAATTTAATTAATAATCAGGGCTTTTGGGCCTTTTTTATTCCATCAGGCCGGATCTGGTCCATCAGGCTTAACCTTTCTGGTCTGAGTATCATATATCTTTTTATTGGGCCTAGCAGCCCACAGATTGTACAATTAATGCAATATTTAATTATACAATCATAATTTATTTATCCCTATCATTTGTCCCCCAACTTTTGGGAAACATTGATTAGGTTTCGCAGAAGTTAAGTCCATTCGTTCCCTTACAGGGTTTCATTTTTCCGTAAAGTGTGGAGCGACCTACACATTTACAATGAATTTTTCCTTTTATTCAGGAATTATCTTAATTTCCAGGAATTTTTCCCTTATTTCCGGGATTTTTCCCTTATTTTCTGGATTTTTCCCTAATTTTCTGGGATTTTCCCTAATTCTCTGGGATTTTTCCCTAATTTCCTGGGATTTTCCCTAATTTCCGGGATTTTCCCTAATTTTCTGGGATTTTTCCTAATTTTCTGGGATTTTTCCCTAATTTCCGGGATTTTCCCTAATTTCCGGGATTTTTCCCTAATTTTCCCTAATTTTCCCTAATTTTCAGGAATTTTCAGATTTCCAGCCCTTTTTCGACCAGGATCCTAGTCGAAATTTCGACCTGGATCCTAGTTGAAAATAGGGGTCAGCCTTGCCATCCTGGTCGAAGGAATTCGACTAGGATCCACGACCTGGAATTCGACCAGGATCCTAGTCGAAATTTCGACCTGGATCTAGGACCTGGAATTCGACCAGGATCCTAGTCGAAAATTCGACCTGGATCTAGGTCGAAAATTTAACCCCCCCCTTTTTCTTTTTTTTTATGAGCCTATCGACTAGGATTTCGACTAGGATTCTAGTCGATATTTCGACCTGAATCCTGTTCGAAAATTCTTTGGTTTTCTTGCTTCCTGGTCGAAGGATTTCGACTAGGATCCACGACCTGGAATTCGACCAGGATCCTAGTCGAACTTCTACCTGGGTTTTTAATCCCTATTTTTTGAAAGATGCTTGGTTTTATTCGACCTCATTCCTGGTCGAAGCTTCGACCTCAATTCAGTTCCGTTATTCCAGCTATTTTCGGGTGTCTGCTCGAAAGATTTCGGGCAGGATTCACGACCTGGAATTCGACCTGGATTCTGGTCTTTTTTACCCGCTATTTTCGGGTGTCTGCTCGAAAGATTTCGGGCAGGATTCACGACCTGGATTTCGACCTGGATTCTGGTCTTTTTTACCCGCTATTTTCGGGTGTCTGCTCGAAAGATTTCGGGCAGGATTCACGACCTGGATTTCGACCTGGATTCTGGTCTTTTTTACCCGCTATTTTCGGGTGTCTGCTCGAAATATTTCGGGCAGGATTCACGACCTGGATTTCGACCTGGTTCCTGGTCTTCCACTAGCCTTCTTTATTTAGCTTTAATTTAGGGTATTGTATTTTCCAAATCCTAATTGGATTTGGGCCTGGCCTTTTTTGTTGGGCCTTATTAAATTTTTCCGAGCCTCTATTATTGGGCTTTTCCAAATCTTATTGGGCCTCTTTTATTGGGCCTTTTCAAATCTTATTGGGCCTCTTTTATTGGGCCTTTTCAAATCTTATTGGGCCTCTTTTATTGGGCCTTTTCAAATCTTATTGGGCCTCTTTTATTGATCTGGGCTTAATACACCCTGTTAAGAATGCTCTAGAATTCCTTGGAATATTCTGGAATATTCTTTTTTCTGGGCTTTTTCTTATGGGCTTTTGTCCTCAATGGGCTTTTCGTCCCTTCAACTTCCTTTTCCTCTTATATAAAGGAATGAAGAAAGGCTATTACTCCTCACTTTCTCATTTCTTAGTTTTCTTCTTCATCTTCCTGCTAAGATTCTCAGAGGAATAACAGCAAGTCGGAGCTCAAAGCCTTTTTTCAGGAGCGCTTCTTCAGGTAAGATTCCTCCCTTTGCTTTTTGTTTTTATTTTTCCATTGTGTGCCATTTTAAGATAGCCTATTTACGTGCCTCATACTTTTTTCAGATGGCTGACAAAAGAATGACTCGTTTGGCCAAAATGAACGTGGCTAGAAAGTCCAATGATTTTCCTATTCGATCGAGGTATACTTCCTTAATCGACATGATCAACACTCGAGGGGACGAGTATCCGTCTGATGCGCATCTGGATGCGCACGATCATATCAGTGCTTTACGGGATCCCAAGGAGCTGGAAAAGTTGAGTAGCTGCTTCAAAATCAAGGAGCCTTTTAAGCTGGTTCTTGCGGGTCCGGCCGACAGGGCCTGTCAGTGGAAGAAGGACGCGCTATGCGTCTATAGGGATACTCTGAGGGCAGGTATTAGACTCCCTTTTCATCCATTCATTCCTTTGCTACTGGCTGATGTGGGCATCAACCCTTGCCAACTTCCCCCTAATTCCTGGAGGTTGATTCTGTGCTATCTGTCGCAATGCGCCAAGCACAACGTCCCCACTTCTGTTGCTGTCTTCAGGAAGATTTTTCAGTTCAAAAACAGCCCTGATAAAAGTCCGGGTTAGGTTTCTATCAACCAGCGCCCCACTATCCCCCATATCGTAAATGGGAAATCCATCCCTGACAACAACTTGGGGTGGAAGAAAGATTTTTTGTTTGTTATTTGGGAAGGTGGAGATTGGGGCTCCCTGTTTCGATCATCCTTTGGGCTGGCCGTAGACGGGAGCCCGAATGACATAACTTTGTCTGAGGAGGAGGCTAGAGGTTTCAACCTCCTTACGCAAGACAATGGCACTTCCCATTGTTGGGACCTTATCCGGGAGACCGTCCTGGTAGAACGCGGCCTTTCACCCGTTAATAAGAAAAGTAAGTTCCCTTTCTTATCTCCTTTATTTCCTGCACTTTTATTTCATTGATTTTCAACTGACTTTGTTTGTTGCAGTGGCTGAGAAGATTGAGGAGGCTACCAAGCCGAAGGACCTGGAGACAACCAGGATGAAGAGGGCCGGGAAGATCTTTAAGGACCCTCGACTGGGTGACCGCTTCCCGGAGTTTCTTCTTCAGGCGACGGAGCCAGATGAGGAAGGCCCCAGCCAAGTTCTGCGCACCAAGCAGAGGCCAGGTGCCTATTTTCAACCTGCTTGGGGGATCCGGGGCAAGGACTCAATTGTGGGCAGCACGGCCCTGTCCAAGGAATGGTCTAAGCATTCCATTTCCCCGGTGGATTATCAAGACTTTGTCCTTCAACAGGACTTGGAGGGGAATGAGCTGTTTGGAGCCCAAGCTCTGGCGACGGTACATGCTTTACTTATGCTTTTTACAATTCTCTTTTCTTTCTTTTCTAAACCTTTGCTGTTTTCTCCTGCAGGCTAACGCCCATTTTCAAGGGGCAATTCACCAAGCCAAGGCTTGGAAGGTTGGCCTGGAAGATGCCAACAAGAAGTTGGAGGAGGCCAATCAAAAAATTGAGGCCCTTGAAGCTCAATTGGCCTCTTCCACTTCTGACCTGGAGACGGCCCGGGCTGAAAATGTCATCTTGAAGGCGCAGAAGGAAAAAGCCTTTGATGGCTGGATGGACACTCAAGAATTCAAAGACTTGATGGTGGAGCATGACGCCCTTCTTCATCCTGTTAGCTATAAGGAAGGCTGGGACGCTGCTGTGGAGGCCATCCAGGATGAGTTTCCCGAGGTCCTTGAGCAGTCGCCCTTTCCTTGCCCAGTGCGGGTTCCAGAGCTTGGAGGTGTTACTGAAAAGCTTGCTGGCATGATCAAGGATGGAGAGGAGGAAGATTCCTCCGAGGAGGAATTCGATCCTGTCGCTAAGAAGGCCAGGGTGGAAGAATCTCCCAAAGTAGCGCCTCAACAGCCATCATCTCCTGCTGAGGGAACTTCTACAGGGACTTCGGAGGGGACGACCGAGACGTCCGAAGAAACGACTGAAACTTCCGAAGAGACTTCGGATAGTGGTTCTGAGGAATCTCAGCCTTCCAAGGCCTAGCTTTTTGTATATCTTCTTTTTGAACTTTATTTATATCAGAACTTGTTACCCTTCGGGGTTATGTTTTATACGTTGCTTTTCTTGCCTTTTTCTGTTTTAACTTTACAATCTTAATACGCATTTGAACTTTAAACATCCTTAGATAGAAATAATTTCAAACTCTTTAATATGAAGTCTGGTTTTCCAAAACCTTACATAGCATGGGTTCGACCCTAATCAACAATAACTAGACAATGTAAATTCTACTGGAATATAAAATCCTATGCAAGCAAAGCTTCAAGGTGCTTTTAAACCTACTTATCAATGATAAGTGAGAAACGTACTTCACCTATCTTACACGTAGTAAACCTTCAGGTTTTGTGCGTGCCAGGTCCTCGGGACTTCAAAACCTTCCATAGTTTCCAGCTTGTAGGTTCCTCTACCCTGAACACTCTTGACTCTGTACGGCCCTTCCCAATTCGGGGCAAGCTTTCCTTTCTGTCCAACACCAGAAGCCTCTATTTTTCTCAAGACTAGATCTCCTTGTTTAAAAAATCTCTCTTTAACCCTTAGGTTGTAATATAATGAAGCCTTTTTCTGATATTCTACTGTCTTTGCATGTGCCTCATCTCGCACTTCATCAATTAGATCCAGGGCTAACCTCTGCCCTTCCTCATTTTCTACAGCATTGAAAGTCTGAATCCTTGGAGAGGAACGCGATATCTCCACGGGAACTACTGCTTCTGCCCCATATGCCAACATGAAAGGAGTTGCTCCTGTCGTGACCCTACAGGTAGTCCTATAGGCCCATAATATTGGAAGTATCTCATCCACCCAATTATTTCTTGACTTCTCGATCCTCTTTTTTAGTCCATCCAGGATTATCCGATTTGCTACCTCTGCTTGCCCATTGGCTTGCGGGTGAGCCACAGAGGTGAATCGTAACTCAATTTCATTTTCTTCGCAATACTTCTTGAATTCCTCATTGTTGAATTGTGTTCCATTGTCAGTGACGAGGATACGGGGAATTCCATATCGGCATATAATGTTTTCCCACAGGAATTGTGCAACCTGCTTAGTTGTGATTTTGGCCAAGGGTTTGGCTTCGATCCACTTGGTGAAATAATCAATGGCTACAATCAGAAATTTCCTTTGTGCCGTGGCCATAGGAAAAGGCCCTAGAATATCCATCCCCCACATGGCAAAGGGGATTGGGGAGTTGATAGAGGTCAGCATCTCGGGGGGTTGTCTAACAACTGGTGCATGCTTCTGACAGCGATCACACTTCTTCACATATTCTTTGCCATCAGCCATCATTTCTGGCCAATAGAAGCCTAAACGGGTTATTTTATGAGCCAAGGCCCTGCCCCCCAGGTGTTGTCCACAAATACCTTCATGCACTTCTTCAAGAGCCAAGCGTGCCTCATCGGGCCTGAGACACCTCAAGTAGGGAACCACGAAAGATCTTTTGTAAAGAATCCCATCTATCAAAGAGTACCTTAGTGCCCGAACAGTTAACTTCCGTGCTCCAGTTGCATCACTTGGCAACCAACCAGTCTGAATGTGAGCCTTGATGGGATCAATCCATGACGTCCCCAAGCCTATGGGAGCCAGCAGCTTAACATCTATGCTTCGTGTCTTCAAAACACGGAAATACACACTTCCTGAACTTTCTTCAACCTCAGACGAAGCGAACTTTGATAGCGCATCTGCCTTAACATTTTCTTCCCTTGGAATGTGTTCAACATGGCACTCATTAAATTGGGTCATCACAGCCCTTACTAGGCGGACATACTTAGCCATCGTATCATCCCTTGCCTCAAATTCTCCCTTTACCTGGGATATGATCAGCTTCGAGTCTCCACGGACCTTTAAGTTTTTGACTCTAAGTGTCCCAGCTAGACCAAGGCCAGCTATCAGGGCTTCATACTCTGCCTCATTGTTTGTGGTTGGAAAATCTAGCTTCATAGCATACTCAATTAAGAACCCATCAGGGCTTTGCAAAACCAACCCTGCTCCACTGGAATTTGTTTTTGATGCTCCATCAAAATAGAGAACCCAATATTCTTTCTCCTTGTCATTCTTCTCCCTGTCCCCATTGTCGACTCCCTTGTCTTGAGGTATGGTATCTTTCTGCCCCCCAACTTCTTGGTTGGGTATGGTACATTCCACCACGAAGTCAGCTAGTGCCTGGGCTTTTATGGCCGTACGTGGCTTATACTTGAGATCGAACTCTCCCAACTCTATTGCCCACTTAATCAGTCTCCCACTTGCCTTGGGACTGTGAATGATATTTCTCAGTGGCTGATTTGTTAGCACTTCAATTTGGTGAGCTTGAAAATAAGGACGCAGCTTTCTTGAAGCCATTACCAAGGCTAAGGCGAATTTCTCAATGGCTGAATAATTCAACTCAGCACCATGCAAAATTTTGCTGACATAGTATACGGGTTTCTGGACTTTCAGTTCCTCCTTAACCAACACCGCGCTCAAGGCGCTCTCTGAAACAGCCAAGTACAAGAATAAAACTTCATTCAGAACTGGCTTGGCCAACAACGGGGCCTGGCCCATATACTTCTTTAATTCTTCAAATGCCTTCTGATTTTCCTCACTCCATACAAAGTCTTTGATGTTCTTTAGTGACTTGAAAAATGACAAGCACTTGTCTCCTGACTTGGAGATGAATCGTCTTAACGCAGCAACCCTTCCTGTGAGCTTCTGAACATCCTTGACAGTTTTGGGGGGTTCCATGTCCAGGATTGCCTTTATTTTATCAGGGTTTGCCTCAATTCCCCTCTTCGAAACCATCAATCCCAAGAATTTTCCAGATCCTACTCCGAAAGCACACTTCGTCGGATTCAACATCATCTTGTGGTACCTCAGGACCTCAAAAGCTTCCCTTAAATGGGCTATATGATCAGTCTTTACTAGACTCTTGACTAACATGTCATCAACATAGACTTCCATAGTCTTACCAATAAGATCCTTAAAAATTCTATTCACCAACCTTTGATAGGTGGCTCCTGCATTCTTGAGACCAAACGCCATAACAAGATAATAATAAACACCAAAGTCAGTGATTAATGATACCTTTGGAATGTCATCCTTATGCATTTTGATCTGGTTGTATCCGCTAAACCCATCCATGAAACTCAGCATCTCATGTCCAGCGGTGGCATCAATCAAAGTATCAATTCTAGGCAGCGGAAAACAGTCTTTGGGGCATACATCATTCAGATTGGTGAAGTCTATACACATCCTCCACTTTCCATTAGCCTTCTTCACCATTACAGGGTTTGCTAACCACTCCGGAAATTGAATCTCCTCAATGAAACCAGCCTCTAAGAGCTTTTCCACTTCCTGCTTTATAGCCTCTTGTCTTTCCGGGGCAAAATTTCTTTTCTTTTGTTTCACTGTCTTCCGGCTTGGATCCACGTTTAGCTTGTGAGTAATTAACTCCGGGTCTATGCCTGGCATATCAGCTGCTGACCATGCAAACACATCACTATTTTCTTGCAAAAATTTCACTAACTTTCCTCTAAGGGGCTCCTCTAATGTGGCTCCAATGAAAGTCGTCCTCTCAGGATTCTCAGGATCTAAAGGAAACGAAACCAATTCTTCTGCTGGCCTTCCTCTATTCTCATCATTTTCTCGAACATCCATATCTTCAATAGGAAGAACCTGCCCCCCGACTCTATCTGCCCTCAAAGAGGCCACATAACAGCTTCTAGCCATTTTTTGATCTCCTCTCTCTTCTCCAATCCCGTTTCGGGTGGGAAACTTCATGACTGAATGGTAGGAAGAGGGGACTGCCTTGAAGGCATGTATCCCTGTTCTCCCCATGATAGCATTATAAGTTGAACTAGCCTTTACCACTACGAAATCCAGCATCTGCGTTGCTTGCCTTGGCTCCGTACCTATGGTGGTTGGCAACTTGATTATCCCTTCCACAGGACATTCTACTCCAGCAAATCCATATATCGGCATGTCGGTTGGTGTTAACTGGGAGTCGTTATACCCCATCCTTAGAAAGGTGTCGTGGAGCAAGATATCCACAGAAGCACCATTATCCACAAGGACCCTCTTAACCGGGCTATTTCCTATTATTGGTGTTATGACCAGCGGGTCGTCATGGGGAAACTTCACACCCTCTAGGTCGGAATCATCAAAAGCCAATGTTACTTCTGTCCTGGCCCTCTTCGGGGCTTCTCCAACAATATGCATAACCTCTCTAGTATATGCCTTTCTGGAATTTTTGGACAATCCAGCAGCAGTTAGACCTCCAAAGATCGTGTTTATCACAGGCCCTCGAGGTCTCGGCCCTCCATAAATGGTGTTTATAACTGGTCCTCTAGGCTGGGGGTTTCGCCCTTGATCGTCTTGGTCCCTCCTACGATCTTCAAAGTTCTTCCTTCCATTATTATTTCTGTCCCCTCCATCTCCAGTATACTTGTTCAATCTTCCTTTTCGAATCAAAAACTCAATTTCATCTTTCAATTGCCTACACTCATCGGTGTCATGGCTAACATCTTTGTGAAACCTGCAATACTTGCCCTTATCTAGCATGGCGGGATCAGCCTTCAAGGGCTTAGGCCAGCGAATATCTCTGTCTTTCTCAATCTCCATCAAAATCTGACTTCTGGGAGCATTCAGCTTAGCGTATTCAGTGAACTTTTGCCCAGGTCCTCCCTTCTTGGGGGTTGAATCAGGGTTTTGTTCGGTTCTAGGATATTTGTCCTTAGCGATATACTCCAAATCAGTTTTTCGTTTCTTGCCTCCAGTGGGCTCATTACTTACTACGGTCTTCCTCATACTTTCTTCAACCTTGATATACTTCCCTGCCCTCTCTTGGAGCTGCAACATGCTCTCAGGGGGTCGTTTGGCCAAAGACATCTTGAAAAACTCATCCCTAGTTCCCTGTTGCAGTGCTATCATGGCTACCTTATCATCAAGGTCTGGGACTTTTAAAGCCTCCTTTGTAAAACGATTCAGGTAATCTCTTAAGGATTCCTTAGCTCCCTGCACAAGACTCATAAGAGATGCTGAACTTTTCTCATGAACTCTTCCACTGATGAATTGCTTAATAAAAGCCTGACTTAATTCTCTGAATGATCCAATAGAATTTGGGGGTAGGCGACTGTACCATCTTTGAGCCATACCCGACAGGGTTTGAGGGAAGGCCCGACATTTTATAGCATCATTCACGGGTTGCAGCAGCAGTGCATTAGAGAATGTCCTAACATGATTAGCGGGGTCTCCCGTGCCATCATAGGCTTTGATAGTGGGCATCTTGAATTTCCTTGAGATATGGGCATTCATTATCTCTTCTGTGAAGGGTGGAGTTGGATCATCAGGATCTCCAAGGGGAAGGAGATTGCTTGGATCAGTTCTTGGGACAACAGCCCTTCTTCTTACCGGACCATCCAGGTCTATGATAGGAGGAGGATTTCTCCCCCTAGGAGGTATGTGGGGTCTGGTGGCTTGGTGAGCCTCCAAATCACGCCTCAGCCTTTGGATTTCAGCCTCATGAGCCCTGATCTTTTCCTGCACTTCTTGGGGATTCGCCCCTGGGGTGCTTTGGGGGCGTTGCCTTCCATCGGCCATTGGCTCTTTTCCAGGACGCCTCCTTCTCGGGGCCACTTCATCATCCGAAGATTCGGAGTCTCTCTCAGTGTATGGACCAGAAAATTCCCGATCCTCAGGGATAGGATCCAAACCTCGTATATAGGGGGGCGACCGCCCTCGTGCTTCGCTTCGCCTAGCTTATCCGCTTCCTCCAACCTCAGGGTGAAGGGGCATCCCATAAGGGGGGGTTAGTAGTAACAATAGTTGAATATTCATACCCGACGGGTCGAGAATTCACAGGTATATGTATTTGTTGAACTTGAGGATTCGTACCTTGAATAGTCGGGGGAGTTGTCCCTTGTGGCTGAGGATGAGTTGCCCCTGTCTGGGCTTCCCCCTGAGTAGATGCATAAGTTGAATGGGGAGGAACCTCCACGGTTGATGAAATCACCTGGGTTGTCTCTAATGGTGTTCCTTCCTCTAGAGCTCCAATTGTTCTCCGTGTTCTCGTCATGGTTGTTGTTGTTTGTCCCACAGACGGCGCCAAATGTTATGGATAAAAAACCAAGGTTATTACTTGCTGTATTTAATACTAAGATTCGGGAGCTCAAGGCCTTTAATGGCTGCTCTTGTGTTTCGTGACTCAATCTGCCTTTACGAGATGCCTACGTATCTCTGTGAATTAGAGAATCAAGCCAAAAAATGTAGTTCTGATTGGTGGGGGTGAGACCCCTTATATAGATGTTGGGAGTCCTTGAATTGGACTTGGTATAGGAGACTTGGTGGGCAAGTCTTATAATTAGAATGGACTTTGGAGTCTCATAATTATTTATCCCTATCAACCCTGATGGGGAAACATGTATACTCTTCCTTAATTTCATCCCTATTAAAGTATTGATTGAATTTGAAGTGTCTAAGTTATTTATATGTGGGTAGAATGGATTCAATATTGGAATATTTAAAATGAACTCTTAATTATAGAAGTGACTAATCAAGATAAAGTACCAGTAGATCAGTCATGTCCTAAGTACCCTATAGAAATGTTAGAAAATTCTTTTATGACCGACCTATTACCTTTCAAGTTAAAAGAGATCGACATAATTTTAGGAATGGATTGGGTGTTCTGTCATATGGCAATGATTGATTTTCAGAAGAAGCAAATTGTGATGTTTATGGAAGTTAATACCAGGATGAGTATTCAAGGACAGAAGTAAGATAAGAAGTTTATTTTAATCATGCAAGAAAAAAGAGCTATTAAGGAAAAAAGTAAGTTATATTTAGCACATGTAGTGGATATTAAGAGGGAAGAACCTAAGTTGGAAGAAATTCAGGTAGTGAATGAATTCTCCAGAAGCCTTTCTAGATGAATTACCAGGATTACCCCAGATCATGAGATACAGTTTCTCATTGGATTAGTACTCAGAGCCGAAATAGTATCAAAGGCTCCGTATTGTATGGCCCCAACAAAGAAAAAGTAATTAGCTGAGCAACTACATGAATTATTGGATAAGGGAGTGATCGAGTAAGGTATATTCCGTGGGGTGAACCAGTATTGTTATGAAAAAGAAGGATGGGTGTATGGAGTTATGTACCGATTATCGAAAGTTTAATAAGTTGACAATTAGGAATAACCCCTACATAGAATTGATTACTTATGTGACCCAATTAAAGGAACGTGTTGGTTCTTGAAGGTTGACCTAAGATCAGGCTACCGTCAGTTAAAGCTTAAGCCTGAGGTCATACTAAAGATTGTGTTTAGAGCGAGGTATGGACATTACGAGTTCTGGTGATATTATTTGGATTAGAAAATGCACCAGTCTGGTTTAAAGATTTATTGAATAGAATGTATAAGGAGTACTTGTATAAGTGTAATTGTATATATTGATAACATCCTCAGCTATTCAAAATTAAGAAAGTCCATATAGAACGCCCGAGGATTTCCCTACAAAGATTAGAAGGGAAGCAACTGCACGTTAAGTTTTCAAGTATGAATTTTGGTTGAGATTAACAAAAGATTATGATTATTCCACTAACAACCACCTAAGGAAAGCCAGTATAGTAACATATGCCTTGTGCAGAAAGAAATAATTGAATGTAATTAAGATCACTGAGGAGTTAATAAAAGAATTGGAAATAGTTGAAGTTGAGTATCCGAAGGTGATAAGAAACCACTATACGAAGTTAATTTTCAGTCTAAGATGATTGGAAAGATAAAAGAATTGTTAGGCCCTGAATTAGTTCGTGAGACTATAAATACAGAATATTGATCCAGAAAAGGTTAAAATCAACTCATGATACCCAAGGCAGAATGCAGATTCATATTGAAAGGCTATAGTGTTGTGCAAGACATGCCTGTACTTTAACAAGACTAAATCAAATTGACAACCCTAAGTAAGTTGTATTGTAATCTTAGTTTGCATTTTGTATTGTAACATTTAAAGTCTGTAAAAATGTCAAAGGAGCAGACTGTAGTCTTTTTTCTTAAACAGAATCAAGCCTAAGAATTCTATCTCGAAGAAGATAAAAAAGATCAGGCCTCAGAAGAATTATGAAGAAGCTTGGAGTTGAATAAATCTATTTTGGGAAAAATGTTCTAAGTCAAGATCTCTACAAGTCACAGATTTAGTGTTATAGAGAAGTCATTCAAGAACTCCAGAATGACTTATAGAGAACTCATGAAAGCTACTAGAGAACTCAGAGACATCGACAAGCCAAATTGAAGACATCAAGATTGGAGATATCGAGAAGTCATTTCTTCACTAGAGAACTCAGAGTTATCGACAAGTCAACATTCATTAGAGAATTCTGAGTTATCGATAAGTCAAATTTCACTAGAGAACTCAGAGATATCGACAAGCCAAAATTCACTAGAGAATTCTGAGTTATCGACAAGTCAAATTTGACTAGAGAACTCTGAGTTATTGACAAGTCAATAAGTCACTAGAGAACTCAGAGATATCGATAAGTCAAAGTGAAGATATAAAGATGAGAGATCTCGATAAGCCAAATTCTCTTATATAAAACTTAGAGACCTCTACAAGTCAAATCAACTATGGATTATTAGAGATCTCAATAAGTCAATATATTATCAAGATGTCAAGATCTCTATATGCCTAACTGGAGATCTCGAGGTAAAATCTCAAAGTACAAATTGCACACTAGTTCAATATCCAAGATTATCAATCAACAAACAATCCAACCACTTGAATTGACAAGTCTACAAAAAGTAGGTTGAAGAGTGTGCAAGATCAAGGGTGAAGATTAACTGATAAAGGAAGATCAAGATTAACACAGTATGCAAAGATATGCTAAGCCAAAAATGAAAGATATACTTTTCCTAAAATGGAAATGATAAGTGACAGTTTACTAAAGTAACTAGCATCTCTTATTGTACACTGTGTAAACCAGTAGTTAACTATGATATAAAGTTAACACTGGTCCTTTGTTAGATATAACAATTTAGATCAAGAAAATCTTGTATTTCTCTCAAGGAAGAAGCTAAGATCTTTATTAACAAAGAGCCTAAAATTTCATAGCAAAACATTCTTAATTTTAATATAAAATTAAGTGAGTTTTGAAAGATCCGTGTTCACTATTATTTTTTGTTTAATTTTAGTATTAACACATATCACTGCAAGATTTATATTTACTTTGTTCAAACCATAAATACTTCAAGAAAAGCATAAAAACACATTCACCCCCTGTGTGTAATTCATTACCTAACAAGTGGTATCAGAGCAAAATATGAAAGCAAACAGATTCAAGATCTTGGAAGAATGAATACACACAAAATCAGTAGCATCAAAATTCCTACTTTTGACAAAGCTAACTACACTCTTGGAAAAAGAAAATATTGTTGTTTATCATGATGGCCAATCCACTTTACATTCAGATTCTAAAAAATTGGCCCTTCACTCCTATGGTTAGAGTTGATGAATCTACAGATGGTGATATGGTCATTCCATCTCATTATGCTCCAAAAGATCCTTCTGAGTACACTGAGCTTGAAAAAGAGAAAGTTTCCCTGGATAGTGGTTTATAGTTGATATTAATAGAGTCATTTGACAATGTAATGTACAACAACATTGTCAATTGTGACACTACTAAACAGATCTGGGAAAAGATTGAAATACCCTGTGAAGGAACTGAGGAAGTTAGATCTAATCAAAGAAGGATATTGATTTCACAGTATGAGGGTTTCATGGCCAAGCCAAAAGAAAGTATCACTGATGTGTTTGAAAGGTTTAATAAGCCGATAAATGACTTGCAGCTCCATGACAAATACTATGAAGCTGAAGAAGTGAACTTGAAATTTTTGCTTACACTCACTGATCATTTGGAACAGAAAATTTCAGCAATCAGAGAAGGGAGAGACTTTAGCAGAATAACTCTGGAAGTTCTGTATGGAATCTTAAAAATATATGAATTAGAAATAATTTAAAGAAGATCATTAAGAGATGGTCAAGGGCATGTTGTAGATGGTTCAAGTGCTCTAATTGTCAATGAAAGCCAGATCTCTAATGATGAGCCAAGATCCCAGACTCCAGTTTCCTCAACAAGTGAGCAAAAAACCAATGATTCACAGGAATAAGTCATTCTGGAATTGGAAGAAGATGAGTTCTACACCCTAGATGAACTTGATGAGCTTGATCAGTCAATGGCCTATCTGGAAAGAAAGTTCTCTAACATTAGAGTAAAGAAGCCAAGATTCTTCAAGGGTAAAGGACAATTATTCAACAAAGACAACAGCTGGAAGGGAAAAGGGAAGTACACATGTGATAGCAAAAATGGTTACAAAACTGGATATGTTGACAAATTAAAGTTAAGGTGCTTCAATTGTGATGAACTAGGCCATTTTTATATAGAATGCAGGAAACCCAAGAAAGCAAAGAAAGATAAAGCTTATCTTGAATTGGAAGCAAAGTATGAAGCTCTTCTGTAGAAACAACAAAGCAAAGCTTATATTGTAGAAGGAAAAAGTTGGGATGATTATGATAATGATGAAGATGAGGAAGTTAGAAATTATGCACTAATGGCCTTAGAGAAAGGAGAGTCATCCTCATCAAAATCACAGGTACCAACTCTCACTATCATTCATTTAAATGTGAGTCAATATAAGGAAACCGTAGAGAAGATGAGCACATAAATGTTTCACATACATACAAGTATGGTTGCTGCTAATAAAGAAGTTAGCAGACTGACAAAGATAAATGAGAAGTTTGAAAATGACAAACAAGAAGATGAATTGTTGTTGCTAGAGCTTGAAGCTGTAAGACAAAAAAATGCATATCTGAAAATAAGCTTAAGTGTGCAAGTGAAATTGAAGCAGTGTTAAGGGAAAAGCTAGAAAAGAATGAAGTGAAGTTGAAGTCCTTCAAGAATGCATCTGAGTTAGTTGGGAAATACCATGAGAAAAATAAGCCATGTGCAAATATTGCTATTAGTCTTGATTATGATGCCTTAAACAACAAGAAGAAAAATATAGGTGATAAAGGAAAAGCAACAGAAAATGAAAATGTTTCAACATTACTGAAAAAGGTTAACTCACCTATGTTCAATGCATGTGAAGTTAACTTCAGTGAAGAAGAGTTGATTATCAAGCAAGAAATTGCTGATGAAGACAATAAGAAGAAAGATGCAGAAGTAACTCAATCTTTTAAAGCTGAAGAGAAGCTCATGGATAACCAAGGTTCTAAGACACCTGTCAAAGAAACTAAAAACTGAAGATGCAAGAAAGAAGAAGAAAAATAGAAATGGGATAATTGGGATAAACAAAAGCAATAATTTTGCTTATGTTGCAGATGCTCCAAGAAAGAAATGTAAAAAAGGTGGCTTTGTGAATCACCTAACTCACCTTTGTAAAAAGGTTGTTAGCAAGCCCGCTGAAGGAGTCTGCAAATATAATGAAGCAGATGCAAATGAACCCTACTCATTCTATGACAAGTTTGATTACATTCCTTGCAACTTGAAAGTGATAAAAAGTTTTCAAAAACTGAGAGTAGACCTTAAAGAAACCAAAATTGGGTCTACAACAGATAGGGAAAATGCCAACAGTCAATGAATTCTATTTTACCTGAAACAACTCATTCTACTTCTGTTAAATCAGTTAACAAGAAGAAAGTTCCCAACACTGCTTGCATTGCTAAACACACTTAAAACTCATTATGTGCAGGGAAAAATGAAGAAAGTCATATGGATCATAGACAATGGGTGTTCCAAATATATGAAAGGTGATAAGGCCCTGCTATCACAGTTTGAGGAGAAAGATGGCCCTTTGGTGACCTTTGGAGACAACAACAAAGGACTCACAATGGGATATGGCAAGATTATTTCTGGAAATATTATCTTTGATGATGTAGCACTGGTAGCTGGTCTTGAAGTGAATCTTCTTAGTGTTAGCCAATTTATAGACAAAGGTTTTGAAGTTTTATTCAACAAAAAAAATGCACTTTTATCAGCAAAAAAATCGGTGAAGTTTCTCCGAAAGAAGCAAGAAAAGGAAGCTTGTTTATTGCAGACTTGGACTCAACAAATAAGGATGGTATTTGTTGCTTCTACACCAAGGCATCAGAAGAACAAAGCAAGATGTGGCATAAAAAGTTGTCTCACTTGAATTTCAAGGCAATCAACACCTTGGTCAAAAAGGAGTTAGTAAGAGACATGCCTAATCTGAAGTTTGCTCAAGTTGAAGTCTGTGAAGCTTTTCAGAAAGGAAAAATGAAAAGATCAAGTCACAAATCAAAAACTGTAAACTCTATAAGTGCACCATTGCAGCTTATTCACATAGACTTGTTTGGGCCAGTAAATGTCTTATCAATTTCAAGGAACAAATGTCTTATCAATTTCAAGGAACAAATATGCACTTGTGATGGTGGATGGTTTCTCAAGATACACTTGGGTATAATTCATGCACTCTAAAGATGAGACTCCACACATCGTAATTGAGCACATCAAGAAGATAGAAAAATAGGCTGAAGATCATAATTGTGTAAAGAGATTGAGAAGTGATAATGGAACATAATTTATGAATGCAATATTGAGTGCAAAAGCAAAGGCATTGTTCAAGAATTCTCAGCTGCTAGAACACCTCAACAAAATGGAGTAGTTGAAAGAAAGAACAGAACATTAGTTGAAGTTGCTAGAAAAATGCCGCAAGATGCCAACAAGTTTCTGGGAGGAAGCTGTTAACACTGCATGCTATACTCAAAATAGATATCTTATTAACAAGGCCCATGATAAATCACCTTACTCAATCATGTCTAAGAGAAAGCCTACTGTAAATCATCTTCATGTGTTTGGAAGTAAGTGTTACATTTTAAAAGACAACTCTGAATATGTGGGAAAATTTGACTCAAAGGTTTTTAAAGCAATTTTTCTGGGATATTCATTGGAGAGGACTGCCTACAAGTTCTATATGATTGATCAAAAGAAAATTATGGAAAGCACAAATGTGACTTTTGATGATGACAAGTGTCCAGGCTTGGAATGCCTTGATGAAAATGAAGCTCAAGCCCTTGCATTTAAAAACCTCTACATTGATAGTGATTCTGATGGTGATGATGAAGTCAATGCACAACAGATGTTGAATGAAGAGACTACTGAACATGAAAATCATGGAAATGGAAGCTCATCTCAAACTCCTAAATTTGATAGCTCAAACTCAGGAGGATAAAGATGTTACGTATTGATTCTCAATGATCAGAAGAAGCTCAGGATCTGGCTGTTCGGGTGTCATCAGTATTTGATATGTCATCAGGATTTGACACACCATCAGCATTTGGATGTCATCAGTATCTGGAGACAGTCAGCTTAGAAGATTTATTCTGTTCCTTGTATTGTGGAGTAGATATCTTTATACATATGAGTTATAGGACTTTATCTATTCAGTTGAAGATATGTATCAGTTTCAGTTAGCTTTTGATAATGCATATCTTACATTGTTTAGTTGTAGCTGTGTAGTTTATAAACACAGTTTAGGTTATCACATAGTGTATCAATATCGAGCATCATACGACCTAGCAGCTCTCAAGAACATCGGTGTTTCTTGAGAGAGTTCTGTAACAATTTTTATCAGAAATATAAAAAGTTGTTATATTTTATTACTTGTTCGAAACATTTATACAATTGTATCCAACCCCCCCTTAAACAATTGTATCTTTACATGGCAACAATTGGTATCAGAGAAAATTGATAAACTTACAATTAGAAGCAATCTAAACATGTCTCTGAACAAGTATGAAAGTATTAAAATCCCCATTCTGAAAAAGACCGAATATCCTACATGGAAGGTGAAGATGCATATGCACCTGGAAGCTATAGATCCAGAGTATCACGTTGTAATTAATGATGGACCCTACATGCCAACAAAACTGGTGCCTGTAACTCCTACTGTTGCTGAACATTATCAGTTGAAGGAGAAGAGTGAGTGGACACCAGAAGAGAAAGTAGCTGTGCTGAAAGATGCAAGGGTAAGAAACATTTTGCATAACAGTCTTGATTCTATGATGTCAAACAGGGTTATAGCCTACAAGACTGCCAAAGAGATCTGAGATGCTCTTGAAACTCAATGTCAAGGAACCATGGCCATCAAGAAGAACAGAAGGGTTGTTCTGATTCAAGAATATGAACACTTTGAGGCCAAGCCTGATGAAAGTCACACTGACATCTATGACAGATTTTTGACCCTGCTCAACAATCTGTCTTTGGTGGGAAAGGTGTATGATCGAGAGGATTCAAACACCAAGTTTCTGAGAGCCTTGAATGAAGAATGGGAGACTCAGACTTCAATCATACGACATCAGTATGATTTGGAAATAATTACTCTGGATGAAGTCTATGGCATGCTGAGAACTCATGACTTGGAAGTCCAACAAAGGAAAGAGAGGAAAAGCAGCAAAGGAAAATCAATTGCTTTGAAAGTGAATGATAAAGCTTCAAAAGAAAGGTTTGTTGAAGTTGTAAGGAAGAAGTACAATTTTCCAGAATCAGATACTGATGATTCATCATCAAATCCTGATGATGATACCGATTCTTAAAATGATGAGAACATGATGGATTCTGATGTCATGCAAATGGCTGCATTACTGGTTAAGGGCTTCAAGAGGATGCAATTCAGGAAGTCTAAGAAGAATAGAAGCTTCAGGAAAAAGTTTACTGGAGGTGAAAGGAAGTCAACTGGAAGAAGAGATGGAAAGGACTTTAAAGCTGGAAAGGTAGACAGGACAAAAATCAAGTGCTACAACTGCGATGAACCTGGTCACTTTGCTATAGAGTGCAAGTAGACAAAGCATGACAAAGGGAAGAACAAAGCCCTGATTACATCAAGCAAGAATTGGATGGACTCCTGTGATTCTGAAAATGAAGACACATGCTATGCACTGATGGCTAACTTTGATGATCCTACTTCCTCTGAGTCTAAGGTATTAACTCCTTTCTTCTCTTTTGATACTGAAGATATATCTGAATTGAAATCTATTCTTAAATATCTGCATGGTAATTTGAAGAATAAGACTCTAGAAAATGATAGACTTATAACTGAAATTGAGATCTTAAAGTCTAGGAATGTATAGTTAGAGTCTGACTTAATAAATCAGATTGATTTGAAGAAAGAATGTGAGAGAGCTACACATACAGTAAGGTTCCTTGAGGCTAGATACAGTATGTTAGAAAAAGATTTCGAAAATAAGAGAAAAACCCTTAAAGCCTGGACTGATTCAGGAAAAAAGGTTCATGAGATGATCTCAAAGAAAAACTGGAAAGAATGCCTTGGCTATAAAGATGGAATTAAAGATGTTGACACAGAAAATAAAAAATTCCCTTAAGACTCCTGTTAAGTTTATCTCTTCAGAAGCTGATGGACCTAAATCTATCTTTGAAAAGGGTTCAACATCAGGATCACAAGAAAAATTAGTAAGTAATAAATCTCAAAGTAAGGAAAGAAAGGAAACAATTAAAACTGTTAAGAAAGAAAAGAACATAGGACTTTTGTCTACTAGTCAATTGAAAAAGAAATTATCTGAGGTTACTGACAAACCTCAAGTAAAAAGTCCTAAAAGAAACAGGAATGGTAAGCAAGGTATTTCTAAGGATTCTAATTATAAGGTTGTTCCCAATGCTCCTAGAAAAACTTGTTTTAATTGTGGAAATACTAATCATCTTGCTATTAATTACAGGTGGAGTAAGAAAATGAAAACTGCTATTCCTGAGTCTAATGTTAGGGGTAGATCAGTATTTTATAAACCACAAAATCCTTGTTTTCATTGTGGTAGTAGTTGGAATTCGATTTATACTTGTAGTTCCTATCATAAGCTGTATCACAACTATTATGAACCTTTGCTTAAATTTAATAAAGTTGCTTGTGTGCTTAATTCTTTTGGTTCTACTAAATCTGCTTCTGACAAACCAAATCCCGACAAAGGAAAAACTGTCAGAAGTACTCCTGACACACAAAGGCTTAAGTTGTCCAAAAAGAGGGCCCAATAAGTTTGGGTCCTTAAAAATCCTTCTAATTAATTATTCTTTTGATTACAGGGTAACAAGAAAAATACACTTGTCTTGGATAGTGGATGTTCAGGACACATGACTAGAAATAAATCCCTGCTGTCAGAATTTGAGAGGAAGGCTGACCCAGATGTATCTTATGGAGATGGAAATGTAGGACACACTCTGGGATATGGCAATTTGATAATCGGAAAGGTAGCAATAGAGAATGTAGCTCTGGTGGAAGGACTGAAGCATAATCTTCACAGCATCAGTCAAATCACTGATAGAGGTTATCATGTGGTATTCTATGACTCACACTGTGAAGTTGTTCATAACAAGTCAAATAAAATTGTCTTGATATGATACATACATGGTAACATATATGAAACAAGGCTATATGAAAGTCTTGAGAAGGAAGCTACTTGCCTTATCACTAAGACATCAGTAGATGAGAGCTGGAAATGGCACAAAAAGCTCTCACATCTCAACTTCAATTCAATCAATGAACTTGCCAAGAAGGAGCTGGTAAGAGGATTACCAAATATGCTATACTCATATGATGGTCTTTGTGATGCTTGTCAAAAGTCCAAACAAATAAGAGTATCTTTCAAAAGCAAAACAGAATTCTCTATTTCTGAGCCATATCACATGCTACACTTGGACCTCTTTAGACCAGTGAACATAATATCTATCAACAGGAAAAGGTACACACTCGTAATTGTTGATGATTTCACTAGATATACTTGGGTTTATTTTCTACACAGGAAGGATGAAACTCCAGAAATTCTTCTGGATCACATAAGGCAAATTGAAAAAGGATCCACTCATAAAGTGAAAATTCTGAGAAGTGATAATGGCACTGAGTTCAAGAATTCAAAAATGGAGGAATTCTGCAAGTACAAAGGCATACAACAACAATTCTCAGCTCCTGGAACACCTTAACAAAATTGTGTTGTTGAGAGGAAGAACAGAACCTTGATCGAAGCTGGCAGAACTCTGTTAGAAGAAGCAAAACTACCCACTTACTTTTGGACTGAAGCTGTAAACACAACATGTTATACTCAGAATATCACTCTGATAAACAGACATGGTTTTAATCCTTATCAGATGCTGAAAAAAGAGAAGCCCAGTCTCAAACATCTTCATGTATTTGGATGTAAGTGCTTTGTTTTGAGAACTCATACTGATCAGCTAGGAAAGTTTGAATCAAAAGCCGAGGAAAGGAATCTTTGTTGGATACTCACCATCAAGAGCATACAGAGTTTTCAATCTGAGAACAAATACTGTAGCTGTCTCCATAAATGTATCTTTTGATGATAAAAAGATTCCTGATTTTGAAGAAGACACTCATAAAAATCTAATCTTTGCAAATGAAAAGGCATTATTGGAATCTGGATCAAACTCTAATGAACTGTCAAATCCTGATGATCCAAATCCTGATACTCCTTCAGATTCTGAAGATAATCATTATACTAATGAGCCTACACATGTTGAGGGGAAGCAACAACAAGGGTCAGCTGATTGTACTAACACTGAAGAATCATCTCAAGGTTCTTCTCAATCTAATCTCTCAGAATCCAATGCTGATTCAACATCAGATGAACATGAGTCAAGTCCCAATATTTCATCAGGAGGTAACACAACAGATTCAGGGGGAGCCTCAAATGCATTTGATGAGGCATATATTTCAGGGGGGACATCTAGCTCCACAAGGACACTTCCCAGTGCCAGAAAATGGACTAAAAATTCATACTCGTGATCTGATCATTGGAAATACTAATGATGGTGTAAAGATAAGGAGTGCAACTCAGAATGAATGTTTATATCACAATCTACTTTCAAAAGAAGAACCAAAGAAAGTAGAAGATGCACTCAAGGATGCAGATTGGGACATGGCTATGCAAGAAGAATTGAATGAGTTCGAAAGAAATGAAGTATGGAAGCTGGTGCCTAGACCTAAGAACAGGTCAATTGTAGGCACAAAGTGGGTCTTCAGAAATAAGACTGATTTTGATGGAACAATCATCAGAAACAAGGAAAGATTGGTGGCTAAAGGTTATTCCCAACAGGAAGGTATTGACTATGATGAAACATTTGCTCCTGTTGCTAGGCTGGAAGCAATCAGAATCTTCTTGGTATATGCTGCTCACAAGAAGTTTAAAGTCTTCCAGATGGATATCAAGAGTACATTTCTCAATGGAGAACTTGAAGAGGAAGTCTATATTGAACATCCACCAGGATTTGAGGATCCTAAACATCTTGAATATGTTTACAGACTTAATAAATCACTCTATGGACTAAAGCAAGCATCTAGAGTATGGTATGAAACCTTTGCTCAGTTTCTACTTGAAAGTGGATTCAAAATAGGTACAATAGATAAAACCTTATTTTATCTGAATAAAGGTAAAGATTTGCTTTTAGTTCAAATTTATGTGGATGATATCATTTTTGGATCAACTAATCAAACACTATGTGATAAGTTTTCAAAGTTGATGCAATCAAGATATCAAATGAGTATGATGGGAGAGATGAGCTATTTTTTAGATTTTCAAATTAAATAGACTGATAATGGCATCTACATTAATCAGTCCAAGTACACAAGGAATCTACTAAAGAGGTTTAATATACAAGAAAGTGTAACTGCAAGTACTCCTATGACAACTGCTACAAAACTTGATCCCCATGAAGGTACAACAGTTGATGTCACAACCTATAGAGGTATGGTTGGTTCTCTGTTATACTTAACTGCTAGTAGGCCAGACATTATGTTTTCCACTTGTTTGTGTGCAAGATTTTAGGAAAATCGAAGGGAGCCACATCTAATTGCAGTAAAGAGAATTTTCAGATATCTCAAGGGTACTGTTTCACTTGGTCTCTGGTATGCAAGGGAAACTAATTTTGCATTATGTGGTTATTCAGATGTTGATTTTGCTGGATGCAAAATAGACAGAAAGAGTACATCAGGAAGCTGTCAGTTTTTGGGAGGCAGATTAGTCTCATGGCTCAACAAGAAGCAGAAATTTATTGCTACTTCAACTGCTGAGGCTGAATATATTGCAGCTGGGAGTTGCTATACTCAGTTGTTATGGATGAGAAATCAGCTCATGGACTATGGATTAAAATTTTCAAAAATTCCTATTTATTGTGATAATCAAAGTTCTTTTGTTATGACAGGAAATCCGGTGCAACACTCTCTTACTAAACATATCTGCATCAGATATCACTTTATAAGAGAGCATGTTATGGAAGGAACAATTGAGCTTCATTTCGTTGCTACTGATCAGCAACTGGCTGATATCTTCACAAAGCCATTACCTGAAGGAACATTTACAAAGCTTGTCCATGAACTTGGTATGCTTAGTTGGGACAAATAAATTCTTTTGAATTTATATTTGATCAAATCCTGATGTATATTGATCAAATCTTGATATGTCCTAAATGCTGTTCTAGATATTAAGCCAAGAATATTTGATGTATTTTATTATATGCATGATGAGTTGAGTGAATTTATTTTCTAATTGTGCATGTATGAATAAATATATCATTGCCATCATTACAAATTAGTCTAGAGAGACGCGCCTTAACAAGACATCTTTTGGTTAAATCATTAAGTTAACTCTACACTTAATAATTGATCAGTCCCCTAGTCCTTTGATATTTCTTTGGTTATTTAACCATCATTACTCGTCCAATCATATCATCTCCTATTTTCACACAAAACGATCTTCTGTTATGACCGGTATCTTCGTGTAATATTATTTGTGGATTTGGTAAAATATTAAAGCCGAATGAAAATATAGTCAATGATTGTACGTTTGTGTGAGTGAAAATTTCTGCATTATAAATTTGCTTTATGTAGTATATGATTTTTCAAAGCAAGAGTTTATTTAATTTCTTTATTTTTGATTTATAAGGAATATTCTAAGCCTTGGAAATTTTTTCTTTTAAAAGGTATTTTGTTCACAAATTTTGAAAATGATTTTATAAAGTCTCTAAAAATCCAAGTTATTTTATGGTATAAATTTTATAATTTTTGAACTTGTATTTTATTTTATAAAAATAAATCATTATAAATTTTAGTTGTCATATTTAGCAAATTACAAGAAAGCCCTTGCATGCAAACCACCCTCTCATTCTTTTCAAGGACAAAGAGGATAATTCCAACCCCACTAACTCTTATTTCTCTAGCCAATTTCCTTCTTTACCCTTGCATGCAAAATGCACCAAGTATAAGTGGAGGGATAGACTTGTCAATTCTCCTTTCCACTAAAATTTTGTCAAATCAAATACCATAAAAACAAGCAAATGTCATGATCATTCTCATACTCTACCCACACCTCACTCTCTCCTCCCTCCCTTCTCCTCCTCTCGGCTCTCCCCTCTCACTCTCGGGTAAAAGCCGAAACCCCCCTCCCCATTTTTTTCTTCATTCCTCCACCAAGTTTCCACCCTCTATACAAGTAAATGTTACTTCCCATACCATGATCACTCATATTTCAAAGAGTTTTGAGTAAAAAGTTTAAGTTTTAAGGTTGCATGTTAAGGTTCTAGTTGAAACTCAAAATACAACCTTGATTCTTGTGAGTTTAGGGTTGTTTTTGAGAGGACTATAATGAATGGATAAGTGCCAAGTCTTGAGATGGAAACTCTTGATGATTAAATGGCCATTCCCATCCATTTCATTCGGCCATGACTATATGGGAGCCGAATGAATGGTCCTTGAGATCATTCTTGTTGTTTTGCTCAAATTTTGCATGTTTATGTGATAATGACTTGAATTTTGTGGTAAAAGTGTGATAAAACTCCTTGCATGCTAAGTGATCATCTAGGTATAGCTTATGCTAGGCTTGAATGTCAATTTTTTGATAGAACATATGTATAAAATGTGTTGTTTTGGTTTGCAAAACCCGAGGACATGCATGCATGTGGATTTCTCTTAGAATGTTATAAGATTTTGATCATTTGGAAAGATTTTGTTAGTGAGCCTTAATTTCAGTAGGAATAATATGTTAATATTGATTTATGCTTCTTGTTGCATGGTAATAATTCGTGGTTATCTTTTATAAAATGCATATCTTGTGGTTTCAAAAATTTAATGATTGGTGAGTTAAGAAATGTGATCTCTTTTGTTTTGCCATAATTGTACCTTAGGTAAGGATGATCTCACCCAAGGTTATTTTAAGAATAAGGGAGTTAATTCAGTAGAATACCATGTATAAGTCTTGGTTTAAGTATTGAGTTGTTGTTAGTTGAGTTTGTCAAGTCAAAACCTTGGAGAAATGAGAGTTATAGTTTCTGCAGAAAATCAGATTAGTACCCTGAGGTTTAGAGTGAGTTTTGACCATGTCATTGATGTGCACTTTGAGGCCCAAGCTACCAGAAGTTAGTATTGGGAGTATATAAAAGGTTTTAGGAGTTGGTTGGAGGTTTGCATGTCTTTTGGTTAGGTGCACAAGTAGAATAACAAAATCTGTCCAGCAGGGGACAGTTTTGTTGCAACTTAGAAATAGGAAGATTTGACCATGTCATGGGTAGGCCCTCATTAGGCCCTATTGAGCCTTAGTTAGAGGGAGTGTCAGAGAAGTTTTTCCAACCATAGTTCATAGGATATTAGTTGGAACCATGTGTCACAAGTTAATTCAAGTCAGGGCGTTTTCTGCCCAGAAAAACAGGGGAACCTTGGACTTTTAGCTTAGGCCCAAGAAGGCCCAAGCCAGGCCCTTAAGCCACATCAAGTCTTTGAGATGCCCTTAGGTCTGGAGAGTCTTGTGTAAAAGTTTTTAAGGAAAAATTATAGTTTAAGAGTGTCTAATGCACTCAAGAAACCATAGTTGTCATTCTGAAATTTGCACCAGTGAGCGCTTTCACTTATCACATAGTTTTAGAACACTTAGAGGTGATTATTAGGTCGACCACCATAGTTGTAAGATGGTATAAGGTCAGTAGAGCTAAAGGCACAAGTGAGGGTCAATAGGTTTTGGATAATTTAGGAAAGGCACATCGAGTTAGGAAGCCAAAATTAGAAGACCTTGTCTAGTTTAGCGACCAAGTGACTTATGTGGTGAGTCGAGATCATCCAAGCCTAGTGTTGCATTATGGTATATATGGTGTTATTTGGTGTTAATATATGATATGTGAATATGTGGCTATATGTGTACTTTTGTAATTTAAAAGTGAATATAAAATTAAGTGCTTATAGGCCTAACTGCCATCTATGTCTAATTTCAAGTTGTAAATAGGTTAAGATGGTAGGAATATATTATAATGAGGATTATTATTATTATGTAGGATCTCGAGACGAGGGAAAACTTGCCATAAAGGTCGAGTGAAGCTCCAGTTGCTCCTACCAGTCAGACCAGACCAGCCTTTCTCAAGGCAAGTGATTCAACTTGACCTTCGTATTTACTGCTAATAGATCATACATTGCTACAACTATCCTGTGTCATTTGATATATTAAATCAAGCATTTCTTATGTTTATCTTTGAATTATATAGAGATGCCATGAACCCTCGAGTATGTATTGCAAGTAGTTCAAAAGTCTTTTCATGATAGTTGAATGCCATGATAAAATAAAGAGTTGTTATAATACTTGATTGATCCTCTTGATTAACATGCTAATGATTCCTAAGTATTAATATCTCACCCTGAAACTTGAACCCCTATAGAACCTTACCTTGAACTCTGATAGTCAGATACTTACCAACGTGATTCCTCATTGATTGATACCCTCTTTCTTATCCTAAAGCTTGACAATTCTGATATATCATGAGTTAAAGATCATTTCTGCATACCCTAACACCCTTAGTATTCATGAAGCCTACCTTCTTGATGATCCAGCACTTGAACCTTGATGAGAAACCATTGCTTAAAGCCCAATTTGGCATTACCCTTTTATAATATCCAATAGCCTCACTGAATTCCCTTGTCTAAATCTTTGAGATATGAAAACCATTCAGTTACTTTAATAGAGTATAGTTTTGTGAATCATGGCCCTGAGATTTAGTACCATATTTCCCGTGTTTCGAGTTGATCTATATTCCCTTAATAAAAATGGTTACTGTTAAAAGAGATTTTGTTATAATTCGGCATCAGTTTTTGAAATAAATAAAATGTGGGTTTTCAGTCCCAAAGGGGGATAAATGTTTTCCTTGAATAGTGGATCTGGACTGAGACGCGAGTCCTTTCCATACTTATATTAGGCTTAAAAGTTGCCTAGGGATTCCCGTTAATGTATTAGAACCCAGCGAGGTTCGGGATTATTTCACGGCTGATCACCGGCTGTAATCCGTAGCGTCATAAAATGATTTTGATTAAGACATGATTTTAAATTTGTTTTGATACAAGCAAAATGATGCCATCTCACACAGTTTTATCTCTCGTTACCATTGGTTATGTCTTTCCATTGTCATTCTTTAATGTATATCTCGATTTATGTTTTGTGTCGTACTGTTAGCACTTGTTGAGCATTTGGCTCACTCCTTGCTTTACCCTGATATTACAGCTAGCAGCTATGGTTAGATTCAAGCAGACTGCCCGTAAGACCTGTGATGCTGATGCTTATGTTCAAGCTCAGGTAGAATAAGTGATAGTAGTTTGTGTGAGGACTCGGTATTCAAAATCAGATGTAATAGTTGGTAGTGTTGGGCTGTTCCAAACCCTAAACTGTAAGATCTTGGATTTGGTTGTGTTATCTCTTTTAAAATTTTGTAATAGCTATATTTAATTTGCAGTTTAAGTTGGGGGTGTGATAGGTTTTGGTATCAGAGCTACGGTTTAGAGTCCCTGGACAGCCCAAATAGGTTATAGGATATGTGTGTAGGTTATAGATAATATGCGAGAGAGTAGGTTAAGTAAAGTATTATTAATACTCCTCTTATTGGTTGTCAACAAAGGGCGCATTCCTCGTCATCCTCTGGGTCGGAAGACATTATTGCTTTCTCCGTGTATGCTGAGTTGAGGCGCGAGTTCGACATGCTTCAGGGCAAGTACGACCGACTGATAGACCAACTGAAGAACGTGTATCCGGACAGCCGAAACTACGAAGGGAAGCCCAAGGAGCAGATGACTGCGAGACTTGAGACCTTGGTTCAGTACGTCAACACTAAGCTTGAGGAGATGCCAGCGCACTGGGACCGTACCAGCCAGTATGTCATTAAGATGGTGGCGGATGAGCTCCAGAGCATTGTGAAGACGCTTCGAGAGGAAAAGAATACCAAGCCCCGTTCAGATGGAGTGGAGCCTTAGTTTTTTCCATTTACCTTTCATGTTGTTGTACTATCAGACTCTATGGAATCCCCAGTTGTTTCCGTTGTTTTCTTTAAATAAGCCTGTTATTCCTAGAATCAGACTTTGTCCCAATCCTATATATTGTGACCTTTAAAATTTCAATAATTATGTGCTATTGTTCCATTTGCTCTCAGCTGTTATTTTACGTTTTTATCATCATATCTGCTTAATTTGGAAACTTGACCCCATATGTAAATGAGAATGCCATGCGATACCCTCGAATCATTTTATCATTCATATCTGTTTTGACACAACTCTTATTTCAGGATCATGCCTCCCTAAAAGAAGAACCCAACAACCACATCCACCACAGACCCAAACATTCTTCGATTACTGGAAACTTTGCAACAGCAAACCAATGCTATAGCTCAACAACAACTAACTCTTCAACAACGAATTGAAAACCAAGATAACCATGAGCCACACCAACCACCTGAACCACCAGTACCACCTAGACAAATTGTCACTTTCAAGGCTTTTCAGAATATGAATCCACCTGCATTTCATGATACCACTGATCCAGTGATAGCTAACACATGGATTAAGGAGATGAAAAGGGCTTTTGAGTTGGTACAGTTAGGAGACGATCAGAAGGCGCTGTATGCTACTTACTTCTTGAAGGGAGAAGTCATCTATTGGTGGGAATCAGTAAAAGCTATGGAAGTCACTCAGCAGGTTTCTTGGGAGAGATTTAAGAAGTTATTTATGGACAAGTATTACCCTAAGTACATGCAGAATCAGATGGAGCTAAAATTTCTTGAGTTGAAGCAAGGGAACATGACGGTATTGGAGTATGAGAAGAAGTTCACTGAGTTGTCAAGAGTTGTGACAAAGTATACCAGCACTGAGGAAGAAAAAGCAAAGAAATTTCAGCAAGGATTGGAGCCTTGGATCAGAGATAGGGTGGCTATGTTTGAGCTTGAAACTTATGCGGGAGTAGTACAGAAAGCTGCTCTAATTGAGAATAATGGGATGCAGTCAAGGAAAGAGAGGGATAACAAGAAAAGTGTAATAACCCCAATTTTTGGAAAATTTTTGAAACCCTTATGAATAGTGTTTTTGCTGAATGAGAAAACTTTCATGCCACACTAGGTAGGGGTTCTTTTATGGATATTCTGAGATTTTATTGGCACTCTAGATGGTATATAAGTGTATGTAAAGATCGTCAGAATCCAATTTCGAACACTTTGATTTTTCCCGGAAATCCACTAGATACAGAAAGAATTGAGTATAAGGTAACAGGATAAAAAGGATTTAAATAAAAGGATTTAAATAAAAGGATTATAAGAAAGGATCATAAAAGGATTATAATGTATTGAGAAAGGTTAAGGAAACCCAAGTAATAAGATCTCGGGTATGATCCCTCAAACGAGAACGAAAGTTAAGCGAACCGTATAACAGATCAGCGGTCATTAGGCAAACAATTAGAAGCTAATCAAAGAGATTAGAGGGGATGATGTCATCCAACCAATGAGAAGAGGGCAAGAAAGGGATGATGACATAGCAATATGACATAAGCATGACATAAGGGGAAGGAGGTGTGGTTGGTTTTTAGCCACACAATTTTCAAGGTTAATAAGGTAATTAACCAAAATCAAATCAAAAACAACCAACCAAAACAAATCAAGCAAAACACAAAAAACATTTCATCTTCTTCATCTTGCTCTCGGCCTTTCATCTTTTCCAAGGATAGAAAAATCAAAATCCTAGCTCCAAGCATTGTTAAATCACAAGGTAATTATCTAAGGTTCCTTGTACATAGATATGGATATCCTATAAGTTTAAGCTTCTAATTTCTTCACAATCTCTTCCAATAAATCAAGGAAGAAGATGGTGAATAGTAACCTTCAAGAAATAACTTTGGTTTTCTTGATTTTTTATGAAAGTTCAAGGTAGCTTAAGCATAGATCAAGGCTTCTTTAGGCTTCCTAGCTACTCACATCACTTCAAGGAAGGTATATCATCTCCAAACCCTAGCTTTACATTTATATTAGAATGATTTTGGTTGTTATGGTAATAAAGTAGCTTAATACTTGTTGGTTTAAAGTTTGGGTTGGAATGGTGGTGAATGGAGTGTTGAAATCTTATGGTTTGGTTAAAGGATTTAAGTATAGTTAAATTCAAGTTTAAGAATAAGTATATTGTTAATATTGAGTTGATTGGGGCTGTTGTAGTGTAATGGATGGACTTTGGTTGTATGAATTGATTGGTAGTTGGATTGATGTGAATTGGAGTGTTATAAATTTGGGAAATCGCGTAAACATAGCCGTCGTAATGCCCGATTTACCGTAGACTGTTTTTGTTCTTAACATCAGAACCCTTGAACTCTCTGTTAGGTTTTTACCATTGCCATGTTTAGATAGTTCATGTTACGAGCTTCGTTTTGATATGTGGTTCGTTTGATTCCGATGTACGGTTTAGGAGAAACGGACATTTTAAGTAACGACGTTTCGCGAACAAAACATTACCCCTCGCCTTACATTGAAACATAGGTTAAAGACCTAAAAATGGTTAATTGGTGTATGAAACAATTATGTTAAGTGTGTTAGGCAGTTGGTAAGACACTCGCGAAGGAATCGCCTTAAAACTCGTAATGGTTAAATTATTAAAAATGGTGGAGCCGAGGGTACTCGAGTGACTTAAGAGAATCAGTAAGCGCAAAACGAGCGTTAGAGTCTGAGTTGGTTAGAGTATAGATTTACAAGTGACTTTGGTTTAATTCCAACTTACTTGTTGCTTATAGGTTACCAGACTCGTCCCGAGCCATTCGTAACCCCCAGTCTCTCAAGCAAGTTTTCTACCCGTTATACTGTTGCTGTGATGTATATATGTATATGCATTATCTTGTGATAGATGCATGTTGGTTAATTAGCAAATTTTGCGATATATTGAAGCATGCTGATATGGTATATATGCATGCCTGTTTCGTATTCTTGCCATATATCTGTTGGTTCAGTTGATAATACCTATGCTAGAGAATAGCGGTAATTTGCATATACCCTTAGTATAGGGACCCAAAGGTGAAAACATTTTCTAAAACCGGGAGTCGAGGATCCCGAGTAGATTTTATATATATATATTTATATATATGGTTATAGTTTTCAAAACTATTAATCGAATAAGGTTTATTCGATAACTTTATATTATTTAATGAATATTATTTCGAATATTCATTCGAGGGCTTATGACTCGGCTTATTTATTTATTGAATATTATTTCGAATATTCATTCGAGGGCTTATGACTCAGCTTATTTATTTATTGAATATTATTTCGAATATTCATTCGAGGACTTATGACTCAGCTTATTTTATTTATTGAATATTATTTGAATATTCATTTGAGGATCTATGACTCCGATTATTTGCTGAGATATATTCTTTATTTATTAAAGAATAAGGTGTCGATAATCAAACTTACTTTTGATTATTCAAATAAAGATAGTACTTTCGTATAAGTATATCTTTGGTTATTTAATATTCATTTCAAGTATAAGTTTTAAAACTTCTACTTCAATTATTTTTATAAAGATTATTCTTTATGGGAATATTATTTAAATAATAATATTCAGATATTTTCTAATATTGGGACTGATTTATTTTGTTAAATCAGCATCACTCCAAACATTCTTAAAAATGTTTTGCGAGTCTTCAAAATGATTTTTAAAAGTTAGAGCGGATCCCAAAACTCATTTTTATATTTAAGATCTCCTTTCGAAGGGGATTTAAATACTCGCTCAAAACCTGAGGGATCCGGCTCTGTGGTGTGTTTTATATTCGCAACAAGGTTGCTGTTTTGATAAATGAATTGATTACTTACCCAACACTCGGGAAGTAAAATTCTTGGAACAAGTTAATCCATTAACAGGCATCGCTGGGAAATATCGGTGAGTTCTCCTTTCCAACAATACGACTTCTTGGTGGAGCCGTATCAACAAGTTTCTACTTGGGAAAGGGGGAACGAGCTTTACGTTTCAGAGTCATGGATTTCATCTGAACTAGGAGTGGCGTAAGTGGTCGAGTGGCGCCGGCCCAGCCTTATTATATTGGCCCAAATGGCCTGGAAGTTCCGCTAAGGCGGTCCATTCCTTAGGAGTTCAGTGTTCGGTTGACAAGTAAATCCGACAGGTTCTCCTCTACATGTAGAAAATGGTGGGGTTGCACTACTACGACTGATCATCGTAAGTGGTCTTCCTGGCGCGGCAAACTCCCGTAATGAGTTCATCATCCAATTGGATATTTCTGCAACACTACCCAGAGCACTTCGATAGAAAGGCTACGGTTGGGCGATTGTTGAGTGTTGGCAGGGTCAAGTTTTCAAAATGATGTTTGCATCAAATGAAGTATCTCGTAACTTCATTTTATTTTGATGATATTTTAAAGATTTAATCTATTCAAATCTGGTCTTGTAGTCTCATCTATGTGATGAACTTTTGAAACTAATTATAACTTGAACGGTGGTAGTTCAAGTAGTATTTGGAAAAGATATAAGTATATTGGAGTATCTTGTAACTTCATCTTTTAAACTTATATCTAGTAAATGATTATCTTATGCATGACAAAGATTTTCAGAAAAACGTTGAGACAAGGTTAGATATATGAGATCACCTTGCAACGATATTTTTATACAGTTATAACTGGAACTCTGTGTATATTATGCATGGAAGAGGACTTCCAAGATTTTGAAAAGTATATATGTATATATACTGAATATTTTGCGACTTCATCGCATTAAGATATCAACTTGGTTCATTTCTTTTGACCAAGACTTTCATGAGTACTATGAGAAGGCTCATATATTGTAATATTATACATATTATTTTGGTGGGCTTGCTGCTCACCCTTGCTTTCTTCTTTCATCACACAACATCAGATAGACAAGATGAACAGGACCAAGCTCCCAATTCGCGAGCGGATAGGAAACGTTCCGCAGTTTCCTATAGGCGTTGATGTCGCTGTAGCTGAGGTAGGAACTACCAATAGGCTAGGCTTTCAACTTTTGATGTACCAGACTTATGTATATTATGAATTGTAATAATGGCAAAGAAATGTAAATTTATTCAGAAACCTTTTAAGGTGTATTGGCAATAATTGTGGAATAAAGACTTGTGATTATTTTTGGATATTCATCTCTGAGACTATAACTTGTGGTGTGTGTGTTTATTGTGGGGTCACAGTACAGAGTAGTTGATTATTATTAAGATTGGGTGTTATTAAGGGAAATGGAACTCGTGACACCCCGATTTGGGGGTGTTACAGAAATGGTATCAGAGCTAAGCGTTATAAACCTCAGAGATGATGTGACGTTAAGATAATAAGTTCACTAAGATAATAAGAACTCTTGCCAAGTTCATAGTCGGGCTACCTAACGTAGTACTGACAGTTAAAACCCTTATGGGAACCCTTATAAATATCGTGATAGAAGCGTAGTTCGTTATCGTATATGTAGCGGGACTCCGAACCCTGAGGTTGAGGAGCAACAACGCGATGATGTTTTATTACTATTGGAGATCATTGTGGATCCGATAGGCCCTAATGAGGACCGGATGATGTTCATATTGAGGATGTAGCGGTTGAGGATGTTTCCTAGAAGGGATTGTTGTGAGAGGATCCGTGGAGGATCCTGACAAGAATGAATAAAACTGAGGAATTGATGACCATGGTTAGGGCGACTACCAGAGGTAGGATTGGCCGGTCACTACCGGAGGTTCGTTCAAGTTTGTAAAGATAGTAGCCCCTTTAACGCGGCTTACTCGTAAGACTGAGAAGTTTGAATGACAGAGAAATGCGAGAACAGCTTTCAAGAACTGAAGCAAAGGTTGGTGATGGCCCCTATGTTGGCGTTGCCGGATGGAAAAAGGAATTTTGTGATTTGTATGACGCTTCGCATAAGGAATTAGGGTGCTCTTATACAGCACAACAAGGTAATCGCGTACGCGTCAAGACAATTAAGGGAATATAAAATTCGATATCCCCACCCATGAGCTTGGGCTCGTGGCAATAGTTTTGCCCTAAAGATTGGAGGCACTACTTGTATGGAGAGAAGTGCGAGATTTACCTAAGCCATAAGTGCTCTAGTACATTTTCCGTAGAAAGAGCTCAACATACGCCGAGAGGCGGTTAGAGCTAATCAAGAATTATGATGGAGATTCTTTATCATTCGGGGAAAGCCAATGTGGTGGCTGATGCCCTTAGTAAAAAGGAGAGACTCAAGATATAATGTCTTTGGGAGAGTTTATAAGAGATTTTGAGAAATGGAAATAGAAGTGAAGGTAACCGGAGCCGGTACCGAAAAGCTGTTTGAGATTGCAATACAGCCGAATTATTGGAAAAGAACATATTGTGCCAGAAAAAGTGATGAATGAAGGCAGAGCCAACAAATAGATAAGATTAATACCGAGAAAGATGATAAGGGAATAATGAGGTATTCCTACAGAATTTGGGTTCCAAAAGTTCAAGAGCTTAAGGATGAGAACTTAGATGAGAGCCATAGTTTGAGGAATAAGATTTAGGGCAAACCCTGAATGTGATAGTCAGGGAGGTTGCCATCAAGAAAGAAAGAACCCATAATAGTGGAAAACAAGGTTTTTAATGTATAAGATAACCCCGATTATGGGAGAAGGTTGAAACATTTCATACTAAGGAAACAGAAAGTCGAGTAAGGAAAGGAGACCCGAGACGGTACTCCTATACAATTTATGGACCTGTCTAGACAGAACTTAGACTATTATCCCCAACCACCACCTTGAGGAAACAATGCGGTAGGAAATTCTTTCAGGACCTTTAAGTCTCTAAGCTCTCAGAGTTCCAAGGAACAGGTTGACCTAGTCGAGGCAAGAGCCTGGCTAAAGGAAATAGAGGAATCATTTGAGATTCTAATGATTGACGAATCACAAAAGACTGTTTTTGTCACTTACCCTCCTAAGAGAGAGACCACCCGCTGGTGAAAGGCCAAGGAAGGCACGAGCAAGAGATTATAATAAACTGATTTAAGTTCAGTCAATTGTTTTCGGGAAAGTAATTCCCAAGATGGAGATAGTGTAAAAGCTTTGAGCTAGAACAAACGCGACGAGTATGATGAATTATGAATCTAAGTTGTAAAAGTTATCAAGATTCGTTCTGAGGACACGAATCCAGAATGACGGGATGTTTGAAATCAATGCTTATGTTGTGTTGGTTCATGAAATAATGATAAGAGAAAGGAAAATAAAAAGAAACTGAAGTGGAAAGGAATATAAAGGCAATAGAGTTTGAGGAATGATAAGGAGTTGGGTATGAGGAAACCCTAAAGACTCGTAGCAATAGAAATAGAAAAGTATGTAATCGTCAGGATGAGGGTGATTCACCATGAGTTAAATTGATGGTTGAAGGCATAAGAGATACATATATTTTATCCCCTGTAAGTTGGGAGGATTCGAGGAAACCTTGAGATAGTTCGAAGGATAAATATGAGACGCGGATAGACTGAGGAGACAAGGAAGTAAGAAATTAGGAAAATTGGATGAAGGAAGTGACCTTCAAGAATGTGAAGTGTAAGACCGGTGGCTTGATACCCAGAAAGGGAGACGCCAGGTATGAAAGATATCCCAACATTGAGATGACTGTTGAGATAAACAACAAAAGTAAATAAGGAATTATTAAGAAGAAGTTCACGTTGAACACGACCAATATCTTCCAGAACATCCTGTTATCATTACCAAATCAGGAAAAAAGCGGATAACCATTTTATCTTTTGGAGGCCATATGATTGACCTCATTGAATAGATGTATTGTGAAATTAGGTATATACTATCGAGGTGGAATGATTGAATAAGATACCCTTATCAGGGATATATGACTTGATTTATCCATGGAAGGATGCATGTACCTTTTTAAAGGTGGAATTAAGGATAGAACATCGGTAACTTAAAATGAATCCTAGGGGAATGCATAAAGGTTGGCATTTCACCCTTAATAGGGATAGTATGAGTTTTGACAGTATGAATTGGAAAGGATTAAGGTAATAACCTTTAAGATCAGTGGAGAAATTTTTCAGAAGTATATAGACAATGATTCTGTATTAGTAAATGGTATTTTGATATGCCCTGTATCTAGGGAATACAGGAGGAACGATTCAAGGATAACCTTAGAGGTTTTACAAGGAGAAAGGTAATATTCAAAATTCTCAAGAATAGAAATGTTGATAAAGGAAATATGACGTAATTATAATGATGCCAAGTGGGGCACGTGTTAAACCACGAGAAGTATGGATCGAACCAGTAATGGTCGAAATTGTTCAGGGCAATTAGGACTAAGATAAAAGATGTTCTAATATGATTGAGAGTCAGTCATGACAGTGATTAACCTCTAAAGACTGAGGCAATAACTTATGGAAAAATGGTGATATTTTTTTTACTCATCAGATTTTAAGGAAAACATCTTCACATAAGCAGTGATTGAAATGAGGTAGAAAATTTATTTGGAGGTGGTTAAAATGACATTGACTGTAAGGAAATTTTACTATCAGGAAAGGCCAAAGAGGTGGCCGACACTTTAAAGGTAAGAGGATAATTATAGGCGCTTGTGCCAAAGGAATACAGTGATGATGGTTAAAGCTATGCAGGTTGTATTATGGTTTGGAAGATTGACATTCCTTCTGATGACTGTGCAATACCCAACCGTAATAGTAGTTGGTAAAGGTTTAATTCGTGTAATCGCCATGAGCGGGCTATCTATCTCAGAAGAACTATCTTGAGATAATCCAGGACCATGTTTCAAAAAGGACTAAACGAACCTTTGAGTTAAGTCTTCTATTGAAGGCATACGATTAAGAATGGTATTAACCTGCTATCGTTGCTTTGATGAAACTCTTCTGCAATTTTATCTACTTCATGTCATGAAAGTACGTCAAGTTCAGGAGTGTTCTTCATGAATCATGAACGGTGATTATGTTACCTCCTTAGAAGAATAGATACGAGATGTATGGACTCCGTATGGTTAGCTATTAAGACTTCATGGAAAATGAATGACTACAGTAGGTCAGTGGTGGACCATAGTAAGGCAGCAATGATTCTGCGAGTAATGAGCTGATTACAACCGTGAGAGTTGTATTGGAATGGGTGTTGAGATTGAGTACCACTAATCGGGTCGTGGTAGTGTATAAGTTATCATTGATAGACTAATTAAGTAGAGTATCTACCTATTGAATATTTATTCTTTCTTATCAATAGAGAGTCGTATTATTATACGAGGAAGGTTGCGGTGCAAGCATAGAATTCTAGTAACGATGATGTCTAGAATGAGATCCCAGATTCGATTTTCGATATCGAGGGAGTTTCAAAGGTGATTGTGTATAAGCTCGAGGAAGAGCATGGGTCCATAGAATGATGGACGGAATAGCAAAAATATTTAGCATGTGAAATGCGATGCTAATACTTGATGTTGATATAATATACACATATGTTTTGTTCTCCTATGACAAACCTCTATAGTTCAGAGGTAGGTTCCAAGCCAGATATTTGTGGCAGTATATTTTTTTTCATATACAATTCTCTTCAATTCGTTCTTTTCTCTTCTTTTCATTTCATGTAAGCTGAGAAGAACAACCCTTCCAGAAGGGGAGGTATTGCCGAATGACTATCTATCTGTGTGATAGAAGCCTAGTAGGATACCACTATGTTTAATTGCTTGTCAAGTACTAAAGGCTGGCCACCTTCTGTACTAACTATGCGATATAACAAGTGTTCATGATCATAGTGATCTCTCAATAAATTCTTTTACTTCTATAGATGATCAAGCTTTCAAATAGAAGCAGCTGAAAGGAGTAGTATATTGGGGTATTCGGAATGGAAACACATTCGTGATACTAAGGTTGACGTTATTAAAAGGTTATAGAACGCTAACGAGCAAAAGTATAACCAGTATATTTGGACGGAAGGTAGTAGCTTACGAACTGGAAAAGAAGGGTATTGAGAAGCAAAAGCTCTAATGCTAAAGCTATATGAGAGTCTGTGCAATAGACTTGAAAGAATTTGGAATGATCACTTAACGGATTGAGTTTTCTTACGATAGATCATATGTCAGTATCGAGGTATCGCCTTATGAGATCCTTGAGGGAAGACAATGTCGATCTCCCTTATGTTAGGATGAAGTTGTAGAGCGCAAGATGCTCGGACCAGCAGTGTCCAAAGGACCAAGGATATAATAGATTTCAGAGGACGGCTGGTAGTAGCCCAAGATGGAATAAGTATGTTGATTTGACACGAAAGGACAAAGAATAGGAAATAGGGGACCTAGTAATGTTAAGGTATCCCTTGGAAAGGATGATGAGGTTCGGAAAGAAAGGAAAGCTAAGTCCCAAATTTTGGACCCTTGGATATTAAGACGTATTGGGAAGTTAGCATATGAGCTAGCCCTACCCCGAACATGTAGCAAGTCATAACGTGTTCCACGTATCAATGTTAAGGAAGTGTAATTCGGATGCCAGATAAATAGGGGCATATGAGCATAGACATGCAACCAGACGTAACCTATATGGAGCAACCAGGAAGGGTTATAGATGAAAAGGAACAAGTGCTTAGGAGAAGGGTTATCAAACTAGGCAGAGTTTGGTGGTAGGACCACAATGTGGGAAAATTTACTCGAGAGTTAGAAAGTGCAATGCTAAGGAGTATCCCTATTCATTTCTATCTGATTCCGGGACGGAATCCTTTTAAGGAGGGGAGACTGTAATAACCCCAATTTTTGGAAATTTTGAAACCCTTATGAATAGTGTTTTGCTGAATGAGAAAACTTTTCATGCCACACTAGTAGGGGTTCTTTATGGATATTCTGAGATTTTATTGTACTCTATATGGTATATAAGTGTATGTAAAGATCGTCAGAATCCAATTCCGAACACTTTGATTTTTCCCGGAAATCCACTAGATACGAAAGAATTGAGTATAAGGTAACAGGATAAAAAGGATTTAAATTAAAGGATTATAAGAAGGATCATAAAAGGATATAATGTATTGAGAAAGGTTAAGGAAACCCAAGTAATAAGATCCCGGGTATGATCCCTCAAACGATAAACGAGAACGAAAGTTAAGCGAACCGTATAACAGATCAGCGGTCATTAGGCAAACAATTAGAAGCTAATCAAAGATTAGAGGGGATGATGTCATCCAACCAATGAGAAGAGGGCAAGAAAGGGATGATGACATAGCAATGACATAAGCATGACATAAGGGGAAGGAGGTGTGGTTGGTTTTAGCCACACAATTTCAAGGTTAATAAGGTAATTAACCAAAATCAAATCAAAAACAACCAACCAAAACAAATCAAAGCAAAACACAAAAACATTTCATCTTCTTCATCTTGCTCTCGGCCTTTCATCTTTTCCAAGGATAGAAAAATCAAAATCCTAGCTCCAAGCATTGTTAAATCACAAGGTAATTATCTAAGGTTCCTTGTACATAGATATGGATATCCTATAAGTTTAAGCTTCTAATTTCTTCACAATCTCTTCCAATAAATCAAGGAAGAAGATGGTGAATAGTAACCTTCAAGAAATAACTTTGGTTTTCTTGATTTTTTATGAAAGTTCAAGGTAGCTTAAGCATAGATCAAGGCTTCTTTAGGCTTCCTAGCTACTCACATCACTTCAAGGAAGGTATATCATCTCCAAACCCTAGCTTTACATTGTATATTAGAATGATTTTGGTTGTTATGGTAATAAGTAGCTTAATGCTTGTTGGTTTAAAGTTTGGGTTAGAATGGTGGTGAATGGAGTGTTGAAATCTTATGGTTTGGTTAAAAGATTTAAGTATAGTTAAATTCAAGTTTAAGAATAAGTATAATTGTTAATATTGAGTTGATTGGGGCTGTTGTAGTGTAATATGGATGGACTTTGGTTGTATGAATTGATTGGTAGTTGGATTGATGTGAATTGGAGTGTTATAAATTTGGGAAATCGCGTAAACATAGCCGTCGTAATGCCCGATTTACGGTAGACTGTTTTTGTTCTTAACATCAGACCCTTGAACTCTCTGTTAGGTTTTTACCATTGCTATGTTTATAGTTCATGTTACGAGCTTCGTTTTGATATGTGGTTCGTTTGATTCCGATGTACGGTTTAGGAGAAACGGCCATTTTAAGTAACGACGTTTCGCGAACAAAACATTACCCCTCGCCTTAAATTGAAACATAGGTTAAAGACCTAAAAAGGGTTAATTGGTTTATGAAACAATTATGTTAAGTGTGTTAGGCAGTTGGTAAGACACTCGCGAAGGAATCGCCTTAAAACTCGTAATGGTTAAATTATTAAAAATGGTGGAGCCGAGGGTACTCGAGTGACTTAAGAGAATCAGTAAGCGCAAAATGAGCGTTAGAGTCGGAGTTGGTTAGAGTATAGATTTACAAGTGACTTTGGTTTAATTCCAACTTACGTGTTGCTTATAGGTTACCAGACTCGTCCCGAGCCATTCGTAACCCCCAGTCGCTCAGGCAAGTTTTCTACCCGTTATACTGTTGTTGTGATGTATATATGTATATGCATTATCTTGTGATAGATGCATGTTGGTTAATTAGCAAATTTTGCGATATATTGAAGCATGCTGATATGGTATATATATGCATGTCTGTTTCGTATTCTTGCCATATATATCTGTTGGTTCAGTTGATAATACCTATGCTAGAGAATAGCGGTAATTTGCATATACCCTTAGTATAGGGACCCAAAGGTGAAAACATTTTTA